>NC_067401.1:422267400-423002400 GCF_016432865.1 Antechinus flavipes | reverse complement strand
CTTGGCTCTGGTTTCTCCCTCTCTACCATCATCAATAAATCTAAGAGAGATAGTCCTAGCTATATGACCCTGGGTAAGTCACTTAACCCTAAGTGCCTCACAAAAAAAAAAAAAGTCCTAAAAACTAAGTGACTATCTACAGTTCTTTTCTTTTTTTTAATACTATTTTATTTTTCCAAATACGTGAAAAAATAGTTCCATATTTTTCCCTTTCTGCACTCCTCCCCAAGACAGCAAGCAATCCCATATAGGTTAAATCTGTGTAATTCTTCCAAACGTATTTCCATTTTTGTCATGTTGGCACAAGAAAAATCAGATACAAATCTTTTCTTTAAAATGTTTTTACAAAGAGCTAAAAAGAAAATAATTTATTAAAGTAATTGTAAAAATCTTTTTTAAACAAATTCACAAACCCCTGCTGTATAATAAAATACCAACTCCATTGTTGAACATTTTAAGCTTTTGGCAGCCCTCACATCTGACAATATCAAAGGCCTTGATCAAATCTACAAAAATTGTTTACAGACCTCTGTTCTGCTCCTGGCATTTCTCCTGGAGTTGATGAGGAGTAAACACCATATCAACTGATTCTTCAGCTCCTTCTGAAGCCACATTGGCTCTCAGGTAGATGACCTTTTTCCAGCTTATAGCGTAAGCCTATTAAGGAGGACTCTGGCAAGAAACTTGACAGCAATGACTAAAGAGAGAGACCCTTTGTGATTGTCACAGGACAATCTATTCCCTTTACCTTTAGAAAGATGGACAATGGAGGCATCCTTAAACTCCTGGGATGTAACCTCTTGCCATGTAATGTGGAAAATTTCAGTTGCCTTTTGTATGAGCAATGGACTTCCTTATAAATCTCAGCTGGAATAGAATCAGCATCCAGTATAAGGACTGATTGATTTAAATTTGAAGTAAATGGTTAATTATCTTCAGCATTGATTGATGATGGTCTGTTGAGAACACTATGAAAATGTTCAGGCCATCTCTCCAGGACCATGTTCTTAATCAGTGTGACACCATCAGCACTGAGTAGTTGAGATGAACACTGAGGTCCTTTCTAGAACTAAACTGCCCAGCATTCCAACTCTATTGTAAAGAGTACAACTCTATTGCAGAGAGTACAACTCTTTTGGGCTGGGCACATTGTTCAAATGCCAAAAAGACCATTTTATGAGGGACTTTAATATTGTCAGTTGTGAAGGCTTATGAAAAGTTATGTTAAAATTTGGTTGGAGATGTTCATCAACAAAGTATGTCTATTTCATGATACCATGCTTGTCCGGGTTCTGGACAATGGACAGTGCTCTCGTGCTTTCTCAGTCACCAGTGGAGTGATAAACATGGAATCAAGGCCAGCTATCATAAAATGGTAAATTTCTCAGCCAAAACTAAAGTGGAGGATGCGTTGCTACATTATTTTTGTTTGCAGATGATTGTGCATTCAATGCAGCCTTTAAAACTGAGTTGATTCGGTGTCACATGTACTAATTTTGGCCTAACAATTAACATCAAGAAAACTCTCAAGTCTTCCCATCAGTCAACACCTCACCATCTATATATGGAACCATAAGTTACAGCAAATGGTGAAGTTTTGAATGCTGTAGATAAGTTCATTTACCTTGGCAGTACAGTATACTTTCCAAGACATGGGTAAGGAGACTGACACACGCATTGTTGGGAAGGTTTCAAAGTAAAATGTAGAAGAGAAAAAGGTATTAGACTGACCAAACTGAAGGTCTATAGAACTGTTGTTGACTTCATTGTAGAATGCCTGTGAATCCTGGACAGAGTACCTGTACCATGACAGAAAACTGAATGTCTTCCTTTTGAATTGCCTCCTTTGTACCTTCAACTTTATATATAGTTTGCATTTAAATAGTTATTTACAAATCATTTCCCCCATTGATACATGAATGTTTTAAGGACTGAGACTATTTTTGTTTTGTTTTTTTATACCAGCTTGGCTAGTGTTAAGTGCTTTTGAGAGGATTGTTGATTGACTCTGTGTATAGAAAATAAATAGGGTGCTTGAGGGAGGCTGGAAAAGAGGGTTTTTTTACCCATCTGAGGGGTTGAGGAAAGGCTTCTTGTATAATAAGAAATGGCACAGAAACTGATATTGGAAGAAAACAAAACTCTTAAAAGAGGTAGAAGTGAATTAGTGTGGACCAGGCATGTGGGATAACATATTCAAAAGTCCAGAGATGGGAGACTGTGGAATGAGGGCATTAAGAAGTTCATTTTATTTTATCTGGACTGTAGAATGTGTAAACAAGAGTAATATAAAGGTGGTTTGGTGGCAGGTTGGGAGAGGCTGTAAAAGTTGAACAAGGAGCTTATATTTGAACAAACACTAGAGAGAATAGAGGAATAAAGGGTCAGACCTGCATTGAAATCACTTTGGCTACTGTGTGGACAAATGTAACCAAGAGAATTTATTAAACTTATTACAGTAGGTAGTAAGAAGGCCAGAATGAGGAGGGTGGCCATGTGAATAGAGAGAAGGGGGAATGAATGTGAAAATGTTGTGGAGATAGAAATTATAAGGTTGGCAGCTGGCTGGTTATGTGGAATGAAGGAAAGAAAGTTAGGAACCTGTAAAAGGAGAGGAAGCATAATAGTACCTACAGAATTGGAGATGTTTGGAAGCAGGATGGGTTGGGGTTAAAGTTTTAAACATAGTTTAATTGGCCTTTGGGACATACACATCAGGAGATGTTTAACTGGTACTCAGGAGAGGCACTAGTTCTGTGATTCTTTTACATAAATAGATGGTAATCCAAACTATAGGAATGGGTAAAATCATTGAGTAAGAATGTAGAGAGAAAAAGGCTCTGGGCAGAACCTGGGGATAAATTGTTGTGGATGACTGGAATGATGAACCAGCAAAGTAGGGATAAAGGAAAGATATGTAGAGTTGGGATATAAGTCTTAGACATCTACTAGTTGGGACCTCCTTCCTGTTTTATCTTTCAAGGTTATGTAACTTTTTTTTCCATGTGTGCAACAGAACATTGTCACTAAGTAGGGCATTAAGAATTGGGTTTTAAGAGTTTGCTTTTTAATTGCGTTTGTTTACTGCATTCCTAGGGAGGGAGAATAGTTATACAAATATTGATGTTCTCCTTAACCTGAACTGCACTACTCAGGCAGTTAACCTAGCTATTGAAACCCTAAGCATTAATGAAAACAGAAAGATTTTTTTTCTCTTGTGTAATCCCTATCTGGTGAGAAAGAAAAGCAAGAAAATACAAACTGAAACTACCGGTTTTTATGTCTCATGTCAAGAGGTAATATTGCTACTATTGGTTTTTTGAATAAGATAAAGTGTGAGATTTATATGAGGCATTAAAAATTTGACGTTTTAGATGGACCATAATGCTAAAGTATCTGCATTGCTTTGTATATGAACAAACTTATACAAAACATCTGGTCTGTTTGTGACCAGCCATGTAAGAATTTGAGTTAAGGCACATTGGGACATCTCATTTGTATCTGAAAATCTTCTTCTTCTGTGACAGTGTATGGTGTATGGTCTAAAAAGGTAAAAAAAAAAACTATGAAAAGGAAGGATTGGAGCTGTATGCTCATATTTGGCAATGACTCTCTATGCTAACTTAGCATCTTCCTTAGAAAGCAGCTAGCTAAGAATTACTCTGAAGGGAGAAACTTTCTTAAGTAAAGATCCTTGTACACATAATTCAGTCTTATTACTATAATTGTTATAAAGGACCCATTAAGGTTACCTAATCTTAGGATTTAGAGATAGACAGGACGCTTTTAGAAATCATCTAATGATTCACCTCCTGTGAAGCCAGTAAGTAGTTCCAATATCATTGTTGTTTCTTAGTTGTGTCCAATTCTGTGACCCCTTGTGGGATTTCCTTGGCAAAGATATCGGCATGGTTTGCCGTTTCCTTCTTCAGCTCATTTTACAGATGGCAAACTGAGGCAAAAGGATGAAGGGATTTGCCCAGGGTCACACAGCTAGAACATGTCTGAGGCTGGATAAGTTTTCCTGCCTTCAGGCCAAACATTATCCACTGCTCAGTTGAAGTATTATCTTCATTTTTTTGATGAGGAAATAGAGATTTAAGAAGTTTTAAATGATTTGTGTTTCAGAAGCAGGATTTGGACTCAGGGCTCCAGGTTACCAGGTCCATTCTTCCTATTGCATAACTGCTGCCTCCTGGATTTCCCCTCTTGGTCAAGACAAGTAGAAAAGCTTAAACTTAATATAATGGAAGAAAAGCTCTACAGCAAAATAGTTGAAGTTTCTTGATGAGCATCCAAATAGCATTAACCTCATACTTTGGATTAGGAAGTAAACATGCAAACCTTTGAAACCTGGAATTTTCATCCCATCTTGGATTCAGTTTCCTCAGATACTGTGTTTGTTTATTCCAGATGGGGCATTCTCTTCTCCCACCCTCGAGATTTTACTCCAGTGTGCACAACAGAGCTGGGCCGTGCTGTAAAGCTGGCCCCAGAATTTGCCAAGAGAAATGTTAAGATGATCGCTCTTTCTATTGACTCTGTCCAAGACCATCTAGCCTGGAGTAAGGTACGGTACCATGAGTTTGGGCTTAAATATCACATTGATTGGATGTGCCTTGTGGTTTCCTGATTTCAGAACTGATAAACCCATAAGGAAACCTCAAAGATTCTGATCTTTTGTACTATCTTTACAAGGTTTACCAGTGATAACCAGAGTTAAATGAAGTAGAACTTCAGAGAACTATTTAAATACCTACATAGAGAATTTTTAAAGGCAAATTGAACATTGATGACATTTAAAATGTGGTACTTATTTATTACAGTAGGCTTAAAGAGGAATTTCCTTAGAAATACTTTAGTCTCAAGTAAATTCAATAAAGGTAAACTGAGGTACATACTCTGAACAAAATCAGTTTATTAATATTGACTTGTATAACTGTCCACAGTAAGGCCAGTGACCCCAGTGAGACTTGGAGGACTCTCTTTATTGACACATGAGATGGGGGTTCGGTTCTTGGTAATTCTAGAACATTACAATTGGCTCTGCTAAGAAAAGTAAGCTGGCATTTAGTTGAGGCTAATCATATCCCTCTCTGACAAGTAAGGAATTGATTGTTTTCATGGAGAGCCATCTGTCTCTCTAAGAGCCTCTGAAGTGTGTTGACAGTACGGTGGGATGGGGAAGAGGAATGATGGTCAGACTTTTAGGAAAGTCAATATGACAGCTGAGTGAAGAGCCAAGATTTATTATGGTCCCTAAGGTAAGATGTGCTTTCTTTGCAACCACTGGTCAAAGTGGTACTGTTCTCAACTGAAATGACACAATAAGTAGCTTGCCCATCCATGGTTACAGTTTCTGAAGCTAGCATATGGCCCACTTCTCCTGACTTTTCAAGCACAGAAATGTTGTTCTCTATGCCATAGTATCTTGTGCAAAGTAAATAGGATTAGTGTGTAAGTAAAGTGTAAAGTACTATGAGAATTCAGGGGAAGGGAAGGATCTGGGAGCGATTTAAGGACTCCAGAGTCTCAAAGTCGAGATGAGGAAGAGTCCGGAAAACATTTCCATTCTAGAGAATAGGTCAGATAACACTAAACGCTGAGTAGGAGGGCCAACAATTCTGGAAAGCCATTTGTAAGCACCCATTATTTCCTAGGCACTGAGGATTACAAAGACAAAAGGAAGTCTGGTGAACCTTCATGGTTCCAGCATAATTTTAAAGAAGATAGGAAGGCACTAAAGTCTTGGGGAATTAGTTATGCTTTAAAAAAATTGAAAAAAGCAGGGATTACCCTGTCCCTGCCCTTTGACCCAACATTAGGTATATTCCCCAAGGTCAAAGATAAGAGAGATCCATAGAAAAACAAGATATTCTTAGCACATTTTGTGGGGTTAGTCAGCAGGCACTTAGTAAGTACCTTCTATGTTATGTGCCATCAAAGGACTGGAAATAAGTAGATGATGAAACATTGGATTTTATAAATGTAGCTTTACCATACCATACTATAACATAAGAAATGAAAAATATGAAGAATTAAAATAAAAAAAACACAAAAAGACTTCTATAAACTAGTACAACATTGTAGGTGAGGTCCTAGGTATGTGCCATTAGAAGCAGTTTGTGCATCCATCAGTTTTTGATTTAACTTAATTCCTTGTCACAAAAGAAGGCTTTATAGTTAGGAATAAATGGTCTTTCTGGGCGAAATTTGGAAATGAAAGTGATGAGCAAAGTAGCAACAATCCAGAAAGAAAGATTAAGGTAGAAATTGGACCTGCTTAACTGGTGACCAGGGTTAGAGTTGTTCCTGTACCCACCCTTTAGGGGTCTTGTTTCTTGATTCAAGTAAAAAAGTCACTTTACCTTGTTAAAAAGGGTTTAATTCTTTAGATAATCCAAAGGACATGGCTGATTTACATTCCCGTTTTCCCTCCTTCAGGATATCAACGCGTACAATGGAGACGAGCCCAAGGAGACGCTGCCTTTCCCCATCATTGACGATCACAAACGGGACCTCGCCATCATGCTGGGCATGTTAGACCCAGATGAACGGGATTCGCAGGGCATGCCTGTGACAGCTCGTGTGGTGAGCTTCCTGTCCCACCCTCGTGTTCACAAGCATTCCTCTATGGGGCTGTCTTCCTGCCTTCTTTCACTTTGATTTTTCAGGGTAATAGTATTTTTAACAGCATCAAATAAAAAGCTTCAGAGATCAGTTATCCATCTTCTCTTTCAATTTTTGTACTCCTATTAATCTGAATACTTGGGTGTCAGTGGAGAGGGCCTGTGGTAGGAATTCTCACTCAACATACTTTTAATCTAGGAATACAAAGACAAAAATGAAAAAGTTCCTTCCCTTGAGGAGCTAGTATTCCTGTGGAATAAAACATGTAAATTGGTTAGTCAATGTGTATTTATTAAGAGTGAGTAGATAAAGAAAAAGGCAACTGGTGTCACAATAAATATAATGCCCAAGTCAGGAAGATCCAAATTTGAATCCCAGTCCCCTTTTCTGAATCTGTCAAATAAGAGATGAGACTCAGTGGCTTCCAAGGTCCCTTTGAGCTCTAAATCTGTTTTTAACTATACATGATTTTCAGGAAAGTATGCTGCCACACAGTAAGAGAACTTATCCACAGCATTTAAAATTTCACTATTTGCTGTTAACTGATGATTCCATATGTGGATGGTGTAGTGCTAGCTGTTGGAGCACCTGAGTTTTCTTGATGTTAATTGTTTGGATAAAATTATCACAAACAGCAGAGAATCAATTCATACTTTGTTGCATCTCAGCTTCAGAGGGTACATTGAGTGCACAATCATCTGCAAACAAAAACTCATTCCAACACTGCGTCCACTTTAGTTCTGGCTTGTAGCCTTTTCAAGCTGAAGAAGGAAGGGAATACCTAACCAACTAGGGAGAATCAGGAAGGATATCCCATCTACTCAAAATGAGATTACCTGTGGTCTGGGCAGGTCTATGCAGTTATATACCTTTTTTTTTTTTTTTGGCTGAGGCAATTGGGGTTAAGTGACTTGCCCAGGGTCACACAACTAGGAAGTGTTAAGGGTCTGAGGTTGCATTTGAACTCAAGTCTTCCTAACTTCAAGGCTGGTGCTCTATCTACTGCACCACCTAACTGCCCCTATACACCTATATAATAATGTATAAATTATATATCCTAAACAAAAGAAGTATACTTTACACTTTTCTGTGTTTTGCAGGTCTTTTTTTTTGGCCCTGATAAGAAGTTAAAGCTGTCCATCCTCTACCCAGCAACTACTGGAAGGAACTTTGACGAGATTCTCCGGGTGATTGATTCCCTTCAATTGACAGCATACAAGAAGGTTGCTACTCCTGTGGACTGGAAAGTAAGGCTTATGAACTCCCTCAGTACCTCCCTATCCAAATGGAATAAGACCTAAAATAAATCAAAATGCCTGAAAGAGGAGAATCTAATGTGTAGTAATAAATAGAGAGCAGGCTTTAGTGTCAGTAAGACTGTGTTCAAGGCCCTCTTCTGTCCTATATTAACTCTGATCCCCTGGACAAACCCCTTGAAAAGTCCAGTGGGCTTGAAAACCAGTTGGTGGGGAGTTTTTTTTGCCTGGGAGTTCCCTACTCAGAATAAAGAGGGAGAGAGAGGCCATTTTATCTATATTTTTTATATTAATATAAATATGTATATTCCTTAACTCTGATTCCAGACTTTTTATATCCAGGGTCAATCTTTTCCAGCAATACATTTCCCATTGTTAAACATTCCCATCATATAAATGGAATTTGGGTAATTGACTATGATTGTCTTTTACATTAGGAAAAAGTATGTATTTATACAAATTTATACAAATACTGTTGGACTACATCACTTTACTGTTAAAAGGGAATGGGACATACACACTCAGGAGGCCAGGCAATTTGTCCAAGATCCTGGGGGTCTAATCACCAGAGGCAGGATTGGGAACCTACTTAGCCTTGATCTGTGTAGTGAGTCCAAAAATTGGAAGATCTGATTCTTTAATTTTTCTATGTGTTCTTGGAAAAATTATTTTTACGATCTCAAACGTGTTAAAATTTACTCTTATGTGCTTTAGAAGTTCAGATAAGGCACCATACTTATAACAAAAGTTTCCCTTTGAAGAAAATCATAATTTACATCAACAAAGTAAGGATGATGAGACAAAATAATTTTTCCTTTGACCCATTTTAAAGTCCTTAGGGAATGTTGGAGAGGTATTAAAGGCTTGATAGATCCTTATACACTGCCTTGGTGTGTAGGTGCTGTGCTTCAGACTAGGGATACAAGAGCATGTAGTAATGTTTTGATTTTATGTAAGGAGCTTATATTTTGCTGCAGTCTTTCACTACAAAATTTAATAAATTACTGACAAATTTGACAGGGAATCACGTAGGTATCACAGTATTAAAACTTATTTTTTCCAGAATGGAGAAAGTGTCATGGTTATTCCATCTGTTTCTGAAGAGGAGGCTAAGGAGCTGTTTCCTCAGGGCGTCTTCACCAAAGAGCTTCCTTCAGGCAAGAAATACCTACGGTATACCCCTCAGCCATAGGTTACCTCCAGCACCGTGATGCTGGGGCTGGCTGGGGCTCCCTTGAAGATCTCCACCAGAAGGAATACCAGCCTGCCAATCATGTCTTCCTACAGCAATTGATTTAAACATCTTGGGGTGATGAGAGTCAAGAGTCTTTGCACTGCTCTACTAATAATGGCTTGTTAAATGAAAATGGCACTAGTCACCCGTGATTCCTCTCCTTGTGCCTTTACCAGCATTTCATTTGGGTCATTGAACTCCCGTGGGGTTCTGCTGGCTATCTCTGGGACAGCACTGTTTGGGACTTAAATCCTTGTGAGATCTGTTGCAATCTCTGTCATCAGCCAACCAGTATTGTTGGCATTTGAGAAAGGGCTACTTGGAAGCATCCCCAGAGTAGCACTTCTTTAACTGGCCTAATAGACAAATCATTTCTTTTTCTAATTATTCACTTAAGGGAGGAGACAATTTAGAACATCTAGTTTTGAGCCTCACAGAACTCCCTAATTTTATGACCAACAACTTAAATAATTTAGGTGTTTCAAATTAGTGGGGGGGGGGGGTTCCCCCTCAGATGTTGAGTGTTCCACCTACAGTTAGGAAAAATGTGAAGATTTTTATTCTTTCCAGCAGATTACAGGGAATTAGAATACAACCGTAAAATATTTTGTTAGATTAGGCAAAAGAAAGAACTTTCTAATTATGTTTACAGGATGTGGTTGAGACTACAGAGAAGCTGTACAATGCCTGTTAGTGATATATAGAATGGTGAAGGGCCATAATTATCGGTGCCTTTTTAAACAAGTCATGATCTGGACATGGAAAACTGCTCTTGAATGTTCATAATAAGATGAAAGCATGCATACTAGAGTGAAAGGAAGGGATAAAGATACTATTTCTTTTACTTCAAAATGTTTCTGCCGTGGAATAGTTTTCTGTTTAATGAATTTTGCCTTTAGGGGAGCCACAAATAAAAGCTTTTTAAAACTAGGTCATGTAAGTCTCTTCATTTGAACATGTATGTCACTTTTAACATCTGATGTTGATCTTCAACTGGAGTATTTCAATTTATTACTGATACTGTATAAACTCAACAATTTCTGTGGGGGGGGGGGAGCTTTGTTGCCAATATTCCATGTACATTTAACAGAAGTGTTTAGATGAGCAATCAAAAATGATCATCTTCAGGGGCAGCTAGGTAGTGTAGTGAATAGAACACCAGCCCTGAAGTCAGGAGGACTTGAGTCAAATCCGACCTCAGACACTGAACGCTTCCTGTGTGACCCTGGGCAAGTCACTTAACTCCAATAGCCTCAGCAAGCAAAAAAATAATCATTTTCAGTTCTATGTCCTCTTGGATTTTAACAATGTGCATGCAGGCTCTAAATTAAAAACAGACAGGCAAGCAACCTCTAGTTGGGGATATTTGGGGTTAGGAAAAGTATTTATGGTACAGCATGATTAATAATGATAATTTTACTTGCTCTTTGCAACAGACTTATGAGCCAAGTCAACTATTTGCTATTGCCTTTGTAAAACCAAGGCCACTTGCCCCATGTCAGGACTTGACTAAATCTTAGGACCATCCTACTGAATCATAAATCATTTCTTAAATTGTAATCATTTTTTCTGCCACTTCAGAAAAAATGTTTTAGAAAATTTGATCGATTTGGGTGCATGAAAAACCTCTTTAATTGGCTATGTATGGGCATGGAAAATAACATTGCTTTAAAAATGAATTTAATAAAATTCATGTCAGTGGCATTAACAATCATAATTAAGTTTCATTCTTCATTTTAAAGAGTAAAGATGCTGGTTGTCTCCAGTCCCACCCATATAAAAGTTATATCAAAATGAGAAATATGAATAAATATATATCAGTCCTTTTTGTTTAAAAAGAACAACATTAAAATGGAGATACATAGTTTTTAAAAAGCAAGGAAAAATAAAAAGATAAAATGATTGATGGTTGCCTTCAAGAGGCATAATAAAGCCCTGTTAGAGACATTATGTCTGAAGCCTACAATCAGGGAGAAAGTTAATTCTTAATGATTTCATACCTTGACAGAGCCTTTCAGGAAGCATAGTATTCCTTCGAATAGAGCTATCTTGTGATAACTTGTCCCATGAGGGCATCCCAAGTGCTGTAAGTTCATGAATACATCACCCAAAATTAGAAACCCAGAGAGCAAAGTTAACCTGGAGATGATAAAATGCACATGGGATGAACTAGCACACCAGAGACCAGTTCCCCTATCCCCAGGTTAGTAAACCTTAGGAGTCATCAGTAATTGTCTCCTCGGTGTTTGGACCTTAAAAGTAAATAGAGGTACTGGTTGCCATATATCTTTTTTTCTTAGAAGGAACAATGATTCTTGAGTGTTCTTAGACTATTAGCCACTTACATAAATGTGCTAAAATGGAAAAACCACTTGCTGCATTTGAAATAGACCGCCTGTGTTCAAATCCTAGTTAAGGTATTTCCTAGTTGTGTGACTTTGCACCTCAGTCTCAAATTGGGCATTTATAAAGCATCTTTTATTTGCCTGACACTGCTAAGTGCTAGAAATACAAGGTATAAAACAAAAAAGCAAGCTAGTCCTTGCTTTCAAGGAATTTTCAGTCTAATGTGGGAGGTAATGTACAAGCAAAACATATACATATCTTATAAGAAGCAGCATATTTGCCTTAATGATCATCACATAGGTCCCTCTCAACTATTCTAGGTGAAAGTGATGTTTAAAAACAACCACATTAAGAATGATATTCCTTTTGCAATATGTAGTAGTGATTTTTTTTTAAAGAGGCATTTAGATTCATATGGCATTGTTGGAGTGCTATGTGTATATGTGAAGCTATTAATATCCCATTCGGAAAACGTTGTAGGATGAAGGTGAGTGTTCAAGACGTGTGCAAATTCCAAGCTTGAACAAGTTACTAGAACACAGAATGCACAAAGGATGGTCTTGAGGATTAGTTAGGAAAGTTCTGCACCCAAATGATAACTGGTAACTAGGTTGTGAATTTTGGCTACAACATTTTGAAAAAATAATTGAAATGTGGAGGAGTTCCATTCTTAAAAAGAAAGAAAATAGGAGTAAGGAGAAAATACATGACGATCCATTTGCATATACAGGCTATTTAGCTACATTCTTTTATTAACTTGTGTGTGTGTGATGTGGACATACATACTTAGTCATGTATATACTCAGAATAAGTCAGGGACACAATGTCATAATCTAATTTGGGGAATAGTTAATGAGTCTGATCTTGTGAGAGATTACTTCCCATTTACTCATTCAAAAAAATTTGTGTCAGGTGACTTTATGGACCTGTTCTTGATCCACTATGATTCGTTGGATCATAAATGAATGCATTCATTCCCAATTCAGTAAGGCTCAGGGTTTCAGAAAATCCTGATTCAGGTAACCACATGGAAATGGTGATTTTCAACCTAACTTGTTTGTGGAAGTGCTCAACATGTGTTTTGAATAACTCACCTTAACCATGTCATTCAAGTGTCCTCCCAAGCATACACCCAGAAGGGCTGGAATATTGCCTAAACACTGGCAGCCACCAGCACAACTCATTCCTTGCCAATGGCCACTTTCAACAGGTTTCTTTCAAAACAGGTTTGCATTTCCCTCAGAATTTGTCTAGGGTTCACTTTCAGAATTTAAAAGCAGAGACTAGACTAGAATTGCCTTTAATCAATTATAAAGGTCTTTTTATGATCCTAAATTTCCCCCAGAAATAAGCACCATTTGCAAAAAAATAAAAACAAAAACTGAGCACCGCTTCATGTTCCAAATGTTGGAACCCTCCAGAGTGAAAACTTTTAAAATGATTTTCACACAGAAGGACCATGAAGAGGTTCCTGGAACAGAAAGTAAAGAACTTCAAGAAGCCATGATGAAAGTTGCCCTTGGACATGTGAGATTGTATGAAGAAGATGGGCTGGTCTCATGGGGAGCGGTGCAGGAGGAAGATCTTTGAGCACATCCCTTGGGGTGGGTTTATGGGAGGATATGGATAAGCACGGAAGACAGTGAGCAGGAAAGGGTGGGGGACTATCTGGGTGAGCTGCAGGCTGCAGGCTTCAGATTCTCCCAACTTTGCCACAGGGAGTCAGCTGCCTTCTCATTTTGGAGACCCTCCTCAGCATCAAAGGCTGTCTTCTGGTAGAAGATTGAGCTCCATGTCAGGCCTATTCTCCCACTGGTGACCCCCTTCCAGGACTTGTAAGAAGAGCCCAGACTGCTCATGTTTTATTCCCTTCTGGTTCTCTAGGAATTTCTCCACCATGCCCTTGGGTACTTCCTCCCCCACCCTTATCCCTTCTCAACACTACTTAATTTTTCTGTGCTATCTTCCTCCATTAGAATGTAAACTCTTTGTGAGCAGGAACCTTTCTCTTTTTAGCTTTTATTTATATCCAAGTGCCTGGAACAGTGTAAGTGTTTAATAAATGATTATTGTTTGTCTGCCTATTAGGGCCTCCAAAGCAGTGCTGAGTATTGTGCCTAAGGGTCATTTTTGTCATTGATAAATAATAGTGACTCGTCTGTGGGACCTTCTCATTTTCCTCATGGCTTTCACCATGTTTCAGCTTTGAAATGTTTCCTCTTTACAAGCATCATAGAGCCATGAAATGCAAATAACAAATAAGCAATCTGAACAAGTCTGTTTTTAAATTGGTTTTACTCAAATTTTTTTTTAAGTTCCTGTTAAAAATGTTTTTAAAAAAGAAAACCTGAATATCCAAACAATTTATCTCCTTAAAATTGCATTTAGAAGCTAATGCAGTGTTAGAAAAAATTCCATTCTTCTACTTTTACTAAATTAAGAAAAAACAAACAAGGAACTAATGCTAGAAAATGAAGATGTTGACAACAGTGAGTCCAGCAATCAATGTCATAGCCCCTTCTCATTACTAGATAATATTAACTAAATTTGATTATGACATTCTGCCATAGCTGTTATCTTTCTAGTAGGTACACCTCATTTGATAACACTCAAGTTTCATTTAATATAAATGCTGACTGGATTGCTAGAATTCGTTACCTTATAGAATTCTATTTATAGTTCATATTTGGCGCTGGATCTTTAAAGCACAACGCCTAAAGCAGTTCATGTTGCTTCCATCTTCACCAAACAGATACAACAGTGTTTGATTTCAGGCAAATTCTAAGAAAACATCTTGAGAAACTTTTGAGCCTTTAAATGTGGTCCATGGTCTTTAGCCAGCGGCAATAGGCCATTATAAAGAAGCTTTCTTTGAAAAAGACTTCAAGCCCAGCTGCACAAAAGTGGAGAGAAAAATATATATTAGACTATAAATTTACATCCAAGAAAAGTACAGGACTTAGAGGCAGGAAGACCCAAATTCAAATTCTGACTCAGACTGTTACTAGCAGTGTGTTGTTAAGCAGTTCACTAACCTTCTCTCTGATTTCTCCTCTGCAAAATGGGGATAATAATAACACTAACCTCAGAAGATTGTCATAAGGATAAAATGGAATGGCATATGTAAAGTGCTTTGCAAATTTTAATGTGACATATGGATGCAAACTATTATTATTATTTGGAACTTCCCAAAAATTATCACAAAGGAAATATGAGGGGGCGGAGGGAGGGGGGGGGGGAAATAAAGGGCCATTTATAAGAGGTGGTACATGTGTTCCAGCATAGTAAAGTCATTAATTGGATTGACGCAAGGGGAGAAATGTTAGGTGAATAATATTCCCATCTCAGCCACAGGTTTTCATTTGACTTTATATTGTTTTCAACAATAGGGAATTTGGATTCATAAGAACAACAAAGTTGGAGGATTCTGGAAAAATGGCAAAGTAGTTCAGTAAATTTCAAGCTCTCCAGATTTCCCCACAAATAGAACAAATTTTCAGCTCAGGGCAAGAAATCAAGAAGACTTGGGACAAAAGGGGGTCCTCCTGAACAACCCCAGGAGATCCCAAAAAAGTCCCCAGGCCGTGTATTAGCCCATGTGAAGTGCAAACACTTCTCGACTAGCTCTGCAGAATATCCAGGGGAACCTTGGGGGTGAGCTGGGTGTGGCCAGAGCCTCAACAGGAACCACAGAGACTTTTACCTCTAGACTGCATGAGGACTAGGGGGGTCTGAGTCTGGGAAAACTGAGGGAACCTTGGCTTATTGGGAACACCAGGCTCAGCTGTGCTGCTGAGTCCTGGCCCAGGGAAAAAAAGGAACACCACCAGGTGAGTTCAGAGGCAGTGGGGGCAGGGATGCTGCTGGCCACAGGCACTTGCAGGAGGTAAGGGGGTTTGGTTTGAGGTTCCAAGTCAAAGGGGAGAGCTGAAGTGAAGCCAGAGCCACTATTCCCCACACACATGATCAGAGGAGCTTATCCTAACACTTCTCATTTTTAAAAAAAGTTACAACCAAGAAGAAAGACCTCAACCATAGAAACTTGCTATGGGAACAGGGAAGATCCCAGTTCATCTTCAGAGAAGGACACTGAAGTAAATAAAGTTTCTTCTACCCCAAAGGTAATATGAAATGGCTCTCTGACCAGAGAGAATTTATAGAACTCAAAAAAAAATTTTTTTTAAAGCAAATGAGAGAGACCGAGGTAAAAATAAAATAAAAATAAAAACCATCCAAGAAAAATAAGATTATGGGGAGAAAAAAGTTAACCAATTAAAAAAACAGCAGATTTAGACAATAAATCAAGAAGAGAAAATATAAGAATAATTGGATTGGCTGAAAGCTATGACCAAAAAAAAAAAAAAAGAACCTTGACACAATAATGCAAGAAATAATTCAAGAAAATTGTTCTTGGAGTGAAAAAACAGGAGGGGAAAGTGGGAAAAAAAATTCATTGATCACCACCTCAAAGAGATCCTTTGTGAGGAATATTATTGCCAAATTTCAAACCCCTTAGACAAAGAGAAAATTCTGTAAGAAACAAGGAAAAAACCACCCAAATACGCTGGAGCTACAATAAGAGTTGTCCAGAATTTATCAACTGCCACAATAAAAGACTGCAGGTCCTGAAATCATATATACTGGCAATCAAAAGAACTAAGTCTGCAACCAAAAATATCATATCCAGTAAAATTATCCATAATATTGAAAAAATGGACATCCAATGAACTTGGAGATTTTCAAGACTTTCTTTCAACCAAACCCAATCTCAATAGGAAATTTAACATATAAGAACCAATATCAAAAATTAATTTCAAGGTATTTTACATGGACAGATTGTTTTTGTTTTTTATATGGAAATGTATGCTATATATTTAAGATTAACACCAGCAATTTGATTGGAGCAGAGTTGAGTAGACTCTTAAAAAAAAAAAAACACCAAAAAAAATAAAAATAGTATTTGCTATACAAATGAGATTCAGAGAAAGAATAGACACAGAGATATTAGAAGGGGAAGGAGGGCTCATAGTTTTGAAAATTTACTCACATTGGGAATGGGTTCAATAGAGAACACTATATATATATATATATATATATATATATATATATATATATATATATATATATATATATATATATATATATATATACCAAGAAGGGAATAGCATCTTCCAAAACCTATAAAGAAATAAGGGGGGAGAAATGGACGGAAGCAAAGGGTGAGAAAAGAAGATAAAGGACAAGGGATAGATCTATGAGATTCAATCAAGAGAAAATCTATATCAACCATACTAATATTGTTTTAGATGCATGTTTATATAGGGGTAAATGATGTATATTTGTGTGTCTGAGTATATATATAAAGATACATATTCATGTTGCTCTATGTATGTGTGTATATAGAGATTTGTATATGTGAATAGGTCTGTGAGTGGGTATGAATATATATGTTTTTGTGTGTATTATATACATGTTATATGTATATAACATCTGTGCATAATTAGATCCTGCTTGAAGGAGGTGCAGAGAGATAAAAGGAGAAAAAAAGAACAAAGTAAAAAAAGTACACAGAAGAGAACAAGAGTAACCTACAAAGCAGCAAAGAAAAATTGGACACTCATGAAAAAATGTCTTCTACTGTTACATGTCCTTTCTTGATCTGGTAATTTATTGTTATATATTTTGAATTTTCCCTGATGTTCTGGTGGGTATTTGACAAAGTTCTGGTTTGTTCTGTTTTATTTTTCTGTTTTTCTTTTTTTCTTTCTTTCTTTTTTTAATATTAAAAAAATGAAAAAAAATATTTAAAATAAAGTTTTTAAAAAAGAACAAAAGTTGCCAAGAAGAGAGATGAAGGATACTCTAAATGCAATCCTTCTACACAGAACCATACTTTTTCTTTTTGTTTTTGCTGAGGCAATTGGAGGTAAGTGACTTGCCCAGGGTCACATAGCTAGAAAGTGTTAAGTGTCTGAAGTCAGATTTGAACTCAGGTTCTCCTAACTTCAGGGCTGATGCTCTATCTACTGTGCCACCTAGCTGTCCCCAGAACCATACTTTTAGAATTCAAATATTTCTAAGATTTATACCAAAGATGAAGTGAAATTGCATTTCTTTTAAAATATTCCATAATTCACATTTTAAGATCAGTTTGATTTGTCTCTCTTCTCAATATCTCCAAATATTTTACATTTGATTTTGTAGTAATTTTCATAATGAACTGAAAAAAAATAAATTAAAATATTTGAACTCACCATTGTACTTTTTTTTAACAAAGGGCTCTGACTCGTCAAATTTCTGGCGACATTTGCTGCGGGAAAAAAAGACTAGCATAAACTAGACTTGTCAAAATGTGTAGATATAAATTGAAATAAACATTTCTTAATAAAATGTTACACAGTAGTAGGTCAAAGTGGGCATTTTTAGGCATGGTCTACATTCCCTTGGGACAGAGCTATAACTGGTTCCTAAAGCTCTGTTCCAAGGTGCTGAAATTTTGAAGGAGCTGAATGACATATTTATAATAAAATACTTCAGCACCATAGAACCAATTGTGCTAAGAATCTGATTAGTTAAAAAAATATCAGACAACATTCACTTTCTCCCTACTCCAGCCCCAATGGCTACAACCTAAATAAGCTCCAACTATTTACCACCTGGCTCCATCCCAGAATGGCTAAATCCTCTCTTCCCCTTCCCCCAAGCTAGAATTATCTTTAAAAGTAGATCTGATGGTGCTGTTTTCTTTTTTCTTTCTTTCTTTTTTAAAATGTATTTTCTTTTTCCAATTAAAGATTTTGAATCACAATTTTTTTCTCCCTCCTCCTCCCTTTCACCTCTCCCCCTCTCCAAGGCAGTAAGCAATCTGATATGGGTTATACATACATAATAATTTTAATTATTTTTCATATTTGTCATATCACACAAGAAAAATCAAAACAAAGGAGGGAAAACATGAAAAAAAAGGCAAAGACAAAAAAAAAAAGTGAAATAATATGCTTTGATCTGCATTCACTTTCTATAGTTGTCCCTCTGGATGCAGATGGCATTTTCCCTAATAGTGTTTTTTCATGCCCTCGTTTGGATTTTGTGACGTTTCACCCCAGACATGAAACATTCTCATTAAACACTTAGCATCCATCTGTGTGTCTAGAAGAATGAACAAATCTCAGATGAGTTCCAAACATCCATAGTAAGAACACCAAAGAGTTCTAGTAATTCTGAGCTGACATGAACATGTTAACTTTATAATTTTACTGATGACTTTGAGATGATTTGAATATTTCCATAAATTGACACGAAGGTAGAAGAGTCTTATAAGAATCTGTTCCCCAAAAGTCAGTTAGGTGGTACTATAGCGCCTAGATTGCTGGGTCTGGAACCAGGCTGACTCATATTCCTGAGTTCAAATCCAGACTCAGACACTAACTGTGTGATCCTGGGAAAGTCATTTTACCCTTTTTGCCTCAGTTCCCTCATCTGTAGAATCCGTTGGAGAAAGAAATGGCAAAACACTCTAATATCTTTGCCAAGAAAACCCAAGCGAGGTCACCGAATTGGCCATGACTAAAATAACTGAACTGTCCTACCCCAAATCCTATAAAAAGGAGAATTCTAACTACTGCATCCCTCTTTTGCCCCCTCTTTTATTTTCATTGGATCCATGCTGCTGAATGCTCCCAACTGTCCTCTATACCTCATTACAGTGTGACTACAACCCCATTTCTCACCAGTATTGTGGATTTTTCTGGCAAACACTCAAATAGATTTATCTACTGTCATTTCATAATCCCATAAGTTAATTATTAATTCATATAATTTTCACAATTCAGGCTTGACCAGACTTAATTCTGATACACACCAGCCCTTGCAAAGCCTTTTATCACACAAACAGAAGTACCAGAAATGGAATTTTGGTTTCATGGGATTATAAGAGTGGTAAGCCTTCACACAAGTGGTGTTCAGAATATATCCAAGATGTGGAAGTGGAGAATTCCCTAAAACATGAATTCTTCCTTATCATTTACTAATATTACTTGGAAAATCTGGTTATAAGGGCTAGGAGAGCAACGCCACTGGACTATAGGTATCCCAAGCAGGAAGGGCCTGCTACAGATGTTGCTGTTTTCTAGATCTTTGCTACAAGTTCATTTTACTTGACCCATTTCTATGCAGATCACCCATTTCTCCTGGGTACTCTATCATACTATCACACTTTCATGAAGTGGTCTTTCCTGATTCTCCTCCAAATTGTCTAACTGCTCCTCAGTCTCCTACATTCTGTCATCTTTCACATCATAGCCCTCCTCAATCTCCTACATTCTGTCATCTTTCACATCATAGCCCTTAACTGTGGGGAACTCCAAGGTTGTTTTTATGTTTTTTCTCTTTGTCTTTCTTTTTCTATCTGTCTCTGTCTCTCTGTGTGTCTCTCTGTCTCTGTCTCTGTCTCCCCCTCCCCCTTTCACTCAGTGAACATATCAGTTCCCAAGAGTCTAAATATCATCTCTTTGAATCACAAAGCAATTGAATATTTTAAACTGAATGTCTGGTAAACTCTCAAAAATGTTCAAAATCAAACTCATTATCTTTTCCCCAAAACCCAGTCTTGTTACTAACTTCTCTCTCTCTCTCTCTCTCTCTCTTCTCTCTCTCTTCTCTCTCTCTCTCTCTTCTCTCTCTCTCTCTCTCTCTCTCTCTCTCTCTCTCTCTCTCTCTCTCTCTCTCTCTCTCTCTCGTCTCTCCTCTCTCTCTCTCTCTCTCTCTCTCTCTCTCTCTCTCTCTCTCTCTCGTCTCTCCTCTCTCTCTCTCTCTCTCTCTCTCTCTCTCTCTCTCTCTCTCTCTCTCTCTCTCTCTCTCGTCTCTCCTCTCTCTCTCTCTCTCTCTCTCTTTCTCTCAAGAAAATACTATCTCTACAATTGTCCAGGTTTGCCATCTTGGTATAATAATACCAATATTGTTCTTAGTACTTAGTACTAAGTACTTAGACTTGTACCTAGTACATAGGAAGAACTTAATAAATGCTTACTGAATTGAATCCTTGATTCCTCACTCTCACTTGTTCCACATAACCAATCAGCTACCAAGACTTCTTTCTATCTCCAAAATGTCTCTTTTATCCATCTTGTATCTCTTCCCTGCTTAAAGAGGCACCTTCGTGGTTCAGAACTTGTATCACCTGTTGCCTAGATCATTGAATTAACTTCTGAATTAGTTTCTAATTCCAATCTGTCCTCTACACTATCACCAAAGTGA
Source organism: Antechinus flavipes (assembly GCF_016432865.1). Lineage (NCBI taxonomy): Eukaryota > Metazoa > Chordata > Mammalia > Dasyuromorphia > Dasyuridae > Antechinus > Antechinus flavipes. The sequence goes on along the minus strand of NC_067401.1, from coordinate 422,981,679 downwards.
TCTTTTGGAAGCTCAGACCTGATCTAGACTATTGTTCTACTCGACAAACTCTAGTGGTTCTTACTTTTTAGTATTAAATATAAGCTCCTATTTGTCATTTAAAGACCTCCACAAACTTGTTTCAACTATGCTTTTCAGTTTTATTTCATATGAGCTAAAATTAATGAATGATTCTTCTTCTTATTCTTAAACATGATCCTCTATTTCCTATCTTTCTTTGTTTTTTTGCTTGCTGCCTTCCATGCCTTTAAGGAATTCCCTCTTTACGCAGCCTTCCTTCAAGATTCAGTTCTAACCTATCTTCTGCATCCTAGTATCCCCAAATGACCTTTATTTGAAATGCTTATACTGACTCCTCCAATAGAATGGAAGATCCTTGAGGGCAAATATGCCCTCATTTGTCTTTGTATTTCCAGACTCTAGAAAGACTTAATGAAATTTACCAAATGAATTTTTGTTGAAATGGACCGGGCATTAAAAGGCTAAATAACCCAAGTTCAGAAAAGGTGGAACAGAAAGAGATCAGTGGCAACTTATTGATTGTTGCTTCAATGGCATAGTTTTATTCAGGAGTAATTGAATTGATTGCTAATGTTGTCAAAGGACAATTATGAAAGCTCCAGAAGTCAAGGATTAGAAAATTGGGAGAAAGAAAAAGGTATTTGTGTCACCAAAGCAAAACAAATCCAAGCTCAGAAGTATGCTTAGGATAGGGAAGGATATGGTCCAGAATGTTAGAATAAGGATAACGCAAGGCAAATAATTACTGAAGCTATATCTGAAGTTGTAACCATATTTGGAAGGCCTTAAATTGACATCCCTTTTTTGTTAAGGGACGTTTATTTGTCCAGTTTCTGATATCAGCACTTTTCTCTCCATCATAACTCCTTAACCATGACATCCCAGAAGTCTCCATTTCTACCTTTATCCTACTAATAATAATCTCTGTTCCACTCTTTCCATGGCTCAAAATATTCGGGCAATTAAGACTATAAGATCCCCCAATTTGTTTCTATCATAAATCTGTCAAAGTCACTCTCCTCACTCCTAGAATTGACCCACCCACATGAGGGATAAAGAATGAATTACTTAAAAGTACCAGAGGAAGAAAGGGACTATGAAATCGTTCAAGCTTCACAGTGGTTGCAAAATGAGTAGCCTGCATGTATCCTTGCAAACAGGCCAAATGGGACTATGGTGTATTTGGCATGCGGTAGAAAGCTTTAATGTGAAGTTATTCCCCCAACTAGGAGGATAAGCACTAGAGACCAAAAGGCAAATAGGCTTTTTTCATCTAAGACCAGCTTGATAATCATGATCCTCAAACCAGACTTGATAAATACAAAATTCTAAAATTCTCTTTTCTTTTCTTAGAATTAAAAGCAAATTATTTATGTGTATATATACACATATATGTGTATGTCTATATATATATAACATATATATATATTAAAGTAACTATCTCCTTACTGGCTTTCCTGGAGTCAAAGCACTCCTTCTCTAAACATTCACTTTGCAAAGAAGCAGTTTCTTTTCGTACAATCAGCAATTTGTTTATATCGGATGTACCTTGAATCTGAAAGATGAGTTAAAATTAATCACAGTTTATTCAGCCATCTCTATATAATCTTTATTTCAGTAATATTATTGATGAGACCCTGAGTAACTAGGTGTGATTGGCAAAAGAAGACTGAGTATGGATGGAATTACTTCTTGTTGCTAGCAGAAGGGGAGCCTGATAGTCCCACCCTCTGTGGAGTGGTGGATAGCCCCACCTTGTGGTGTCCACTCAGAAAAAGTTTCCTCTATAAATCTGTCCATGGCTCACACTGTGTTTGCTGAACTCTTGAGTTACACCCATCATGACACGTTGCTTTCCCCCATACCACATGGTGTCTCTCCTCTCATCCCCCACTTTGCCTCTATTTTTCCTCCTTCTTAGAGCTAACTAACTCTTTTAGGGTGCTAAATTCTTTTTTTAGGATTTAGCCTGCCAATTAAGGGCATAGTCCTGATTGAGCGTTCCACTAGGAAATTCATGTTTTCCATCTTTAATTTCCTTTCCTTGCTAACTATTTGCTCCCCCAACTCTATTTCATAGTTACCATTCCTGATGTCAATTTTGTATCTCTTCATTTTGTCTGTACCTCTTCTCCTAAATCAACTTATTTTTTGCCAAAGAGAATGACCATTGTGAATTCTTCACAAGATCATTCCCCAAAATTTGGTGCCTACAATCTCATCTTTTGGAACTAGGAATTACTCTCCTAAATCACATCACTATTACAAGTTTTATTCCAAAAAGTCTGAGGCCATTTTTATAAATTAACTTGATTTTTCTCTATTTACTTTTTAACCAGGTTGCCAAAACATTAATCAATTTTATTAGTAATTACAAAGAAATCATTTTTAGTTATATTTATCAGTTCTTTAGTCTTTTTGGGTAAGGAATAATTTGTACCTTTTTCAATTTCAAAAATTTCATCATTTGCAATTATTTGGGATTTGTTTACTTTCTCATTTTGAATTTTGAATTCAGCATTTTTTTCTGTTTTGAAGTATGTTCTTAGGAATATAATTTTCATCTGAAGACTGTTTTAGTTATATCTCAGAAATTTTGTATGTGATTTTTGATTTCCTTCACAGGCTAATTGTATGTTATTTCAAAGTCCGATTCTTTTTGTACAGCAAAAAGATCAAAACACAGAAATTGTATTTAATTTATACTTCAACATATTTAACATGTATTGGTCAACCTGCCATCTGGGGCAGGGGGTGGGGTGAAGGAGGGGAAAAGTTGGAACAAAAGGTTTTGCAATTGTCAATGCTGAAAAATTATCCATGTATATATCTTGTAAATAGCTATAATTTTAAAAATTAAATTTAATTTAATTTAAAAAAAGAAATTTTGCATGGTCTTATCAATTATTTTCCTAGTTTTTGTTTGTTTATTTGCTTTTTGGTGACGCTATCAAGATTAAGTCATTTGTCACACAACTAGTGTCAAGTATCTAAGGTCACATTTGAACTCAGATCCTTCTGATGCCAGAGCTGGTACCTTGTTCATTGTGCCACCTAGTTGCCCTTATTTTTCTTTTGGGGTTGTTGTTGTTTTTAAATTTCTCTGTGTCTTAGCATGTGGTATTTTTTTTTTTAATTTGGGATCAAGCAAGGCTAAGAAATCTGTTTCCATTCTAATGGCATTATAAGTCTTTTCAGCTCTAAATTCTCTAACGATTTGTTTAGTTGTATATTTTTCCCTTTGGCTTAATCAAATACAATACTAATTTATACTTTAAAACAAACCCTAAAAAAATCTAGACACCTTTATTAATATGGCAACAAAAAGCAAAAAACAAAAAACGAAAAAAAAAACCAAAATGTTGGCATTATGATTGAGGAAGGGACATTAGAAGCTTTTCCAATAAATACTGGATATGTCCTTTTCTCCTTTTATTTGATATGGTTCTAGAAATGTTAGAAATAGATAATAAGAGGGAAAAAAATGAAGATGGAATATAGACAAAGAGAAGGCAAAACTATCCTTATTTGTTGATGATATGATAGAATGTTTAGAAAAATGTGGAAAATTGGGTAATAAACTCATTGAGAAAATAATTAGCATTGATACAAAATAAATATGCAAAAATCAATAAGATTTCTCTATTGCAATAACAAAAATCCATGAAGAAATAATAAAAAAAAATTTTAAATAACAAAATGCATAACAATGTGGGAAACAATTTACCAGGATCTGTATAAATACAATTACAAAATACTCCTTATACTTCTAGTTGTATACTAACAAAATGAAGGATAACATATCTTCTCCAAATCTCAGGAACTCTCAAAAATTCTCCAAACTAAGGACAGGAGGTAAAGTTACTACAGCTTTTTCTATAGAAGAAGATATCAAGAATTCCAATGAGATACCCCTTTTCTAGTTCAAGTCCTTTTTCACATTGATGTTGTTTTGGGGGGGGGCCTTCATTTTGTAGAGAAGCTCAAGCTAGATAGTCTTTCTTTCCCTCCTAGATCTGTCTCTGACTTCTGGACTTTAAAACCAGGCAGCCACAACTATAACATCCTGCAATTTATCCCCAGGATTAGGTTCAATTATCCAGTCATTTCTTCTATCTTCTTAGACTAGAATACATGCAAACTTTGATTGACTGTACCTCCCTACAGTGCCATTGGACTTGGAATCAGGAAGACTCTTTTTTATGAATTCAGATCCTACTCTGCCTATTTGTGTGACCCGGGCAAGTAACTTAACCCTTCTTGTCTCAATTTCCTCCTCTATAAAAAGAGCTGGGAAAGGAAATAGCAAACTACTCCTGTGTCTCTACCAAGACAACTCCAAACAGATTCATGGACAGAGACTGAACAAATTATCAAATTATCACGTATCAAATTCTTCCCAGAAATTAGACTCATTTTATTCCACTTTGCATCTACTGCCCTTCTTTCAACTCCACAACTAAATACCCTTCCTAAGACAAACTCATCACTTTAAATTCTCCACCTGGCTGCTAACTCATGATTGACTCCACCTTCCTCCACCTTCTCTCTCTGATTGGAGGATAGAGGGCAAATATTCAAAATCCTCCCAATGTCTTCCTTTATATAGAGGGCAGAAAGTGGACGGGATTCTCTTCACTATGAAGCCCTATCTGGTTTCACCTTCTGGGACAAATGCCTCCACATCAGATATCTCTGGTGCCCCATTCTGTCCTCTGTCTCAGTTTTCATGACCCCTTATATGTATTGTCTTCCTCTTTTAGATTGTAAACTCAATGAAATAAGGGGCGATTTTATTCTTGTTAATTCGATCTCCAGTGCTTAGCACAGTACCTATCGCAACTCATAAATACTTAATAAATGTTTATCAGATTAGATTGGTTTAGAATATTATTCTATGAGGCCATCATACTTCTCCCACTGCTTATTTCCTTTTGGAGTCTTCATTTTGTAAAGGGGTCAGACCAACCAACCTTCATTCTTCTCCGAGCGCAGGTTTTGATTTGCATTCTCACTCCCCTTCAACCAGCTCCATGTTTTTCAGCTCACTTTTCTGTGTTACCTTTTGGGATAATCCTTTGGGACTACCTTTGTGCTTATATTTGTGTCCCCAACATTTAACACAGTGCTTAACATATAGTAAAAACTTAACGCTTTTTTTCCCTTCCATCTAAATGAGTCCAAATATTTCCAAATGAATATTTCAAAGCAAAAGAAACTGTAGTATAGGATCTTGTTAGTTCTTAAGAAAAAAAAAAAAACACAGTTGGCAGGTTCAAGAGAAAAAGAAGAATTGTGAAAGAATTTATGATCTACACAACAGAAATAGGCAGAACAAAAAAAAATTGAATCCACAGTGCTCTCCAAAGATAAAGTTGATTAGCAATACAAATATAGACAAGTAAAGAACAATCTGAGGCAAAATAAATAAATAAATAAAGCAAAATATGCTTTGAAAAAAATATTTTTTTAAAAAAATGGATAAATCTTTAATGTTTAGGACTGGGATAGACCAAAATGATAAAAGAGACAGATATTAGAGTTCAAAGTTAGTACTTTAACAATCCAACTAACAAGGAGATATTCTGTAGAGCTAGACAACATAAAAATGAAATTCATTTGGATAAAAGAAGTAGAATCTGATGCGGGAAAACAGGGACACTGATGCATTGTTGGTGGAGTTGTGAACGAACCCAACCATTCTGGAGAGCAATCTGGAATTATGCCCAAAAAGTTATCAAAATGTGCATACCCTTTGATCCAGCAGTGTTTCTATTGGGCTTATACCCCAAAGAGATACTAAAAAAGGGAAAGGGACCTGTATGTGCCAAAATGTTTGTAGCAGCCCTGTTTGTAGTGGCTAGAAACTGGAAAATGAATGGATGCCCATCAATTGGAGAATGGCTGGGTAAATTGTGGTATATGAATGTTATGGAATATTATTGCTCTGTAAGGAATGACCAGCAGGATGAATACAGAGAGGCTTGGAGAGACCTACATGGACTGATGCTAAGTGAGATGAGCAGAACCAGGAGATCATTATACACTTCGACAACGATACTGTATGAGGATGTATTCTGATGGAAGTTGATTTCTATGACAAAGAGACCTAACTGAGTTTCAATGGATAAATGATGGACAGAAACAGCTACACCCAAAAAAGGAACACTGGGAAACGAATGTGAACTATTTGCATTTTTGATTTTCTTCCCGAGTTATTTTTACCTTCTGAATCCAATTCTCCCTGTGCAAAAGGAGAACTGTTCGGTTCTGCAAATATGTATTGTATCTAGGATATACTGCAACATAGTTAACATTTCTAGGACTGCTTGCCATATAGGGGAAGGGGTGGAGGGAGGGAGGGGAAAAAAATCGAAACATAAGCGAGTGCAAGGGATAATGTTGTAAAAAATTACCCTGGCATGGATTCTGTCAATACAAAGTTATTATTAAATAAAATAAAATTTAAATTTAAAAAAAATAATGTATATGGAAAGAACAAAAAAAAAGAAATTAAATTTTGTAATTATAATAAACAGGAAACTGAATCCCTACCATTTGAATTGTCTTAGGAAGATTCTGAAAATCACCTGTCAGGATAAGATATCAAGCACTGAGGTCCTTTTTCGAACTAAACTGCCAAGCATTCCAACTCTACTGCAAAGAGCACAAGTCCTTTGGGCTGGCCAAATGTACTCTTGCCAAAAAGACTATTTTATGGAGGAGAACTCATACAGGGCAAGTCCTCACAAGGTGATCAGAAAAGGCAATATAGGGACACTCTCAAAGTCTGTCTTCACTTCAGAATTGATTGTATGATATGCATGACAACTGGCACAAGACCACCCAGCATGGCATGCCCTCATCAGAGAAAGTGCTGTGCTCTATGAGCAAAGCAGGACTGAATTAGCTCAGGAAAATTGCAAGATGCACAAAGTTAGAGAATCCACCCCAGATGTTCAGAGGGACTATTTGTGTCTGACCCGTGGCAGAGCATTCCAAGCTCATATTGATTTGATCAATCAATCAGATATACTAACTTGACTCTGACATAGTGAAGTCATTTTGGTCCTCTTTGAGAACAAAGAACAATAACCATAAAGACTAAAGTTGGCTCTGAGGAAGGGATGTGAATCTGTATCTGCCTCCTTTCCTTTGTATGCTGAGGGACTATCAGTGAAACTCACTGTTTATAATCTCAAACTTGATTGATAATTTTAGTTAGTTTTTCTAAACTGCTTTTTTCTTTATTTGTATTCTTCTATGTGGAGGAGAGAAGAGACACATATTTCAAAATGAGGGTGATATAAAAACAAAAGATGCCACCCGTTCCAAGATAAAGAGTTTTGTAGAGCAAAAAATCATACCCTTATCAAACTGACCAAGGTCACCATTTTCCCAGTCATTGACTTGGCCCTTCCCTCTTCCCACCAGTACGTACAGGTTTTAAATGCTTAAAATTATGATTATGATTTTATCATCAATGCCTAAGTCAATTTTAGTTACATAATTTGTTTGTATTTGTACAATTTTTAAATTTATATACCCATGAAGGGGTGCTAGGTGGCGCAGTGCTTAGAGCACCAGCTCTGAAGTCAGGAAGACATGAGATCAAATCTGACCTCAGACACTTAACACTTCCTAGCTGTGTGACCCTGGGTAAGTCACTTAACCCATATATATATATATATATATATATATATATATATAATATATATATATATATATATATATATATATATACATACCCGTCATGGGTATAAAGCCTAGACCCAGAGCCAATTTGTAAATAACTACCTTATAAAAATTTATTTTAAAAAACTATCTTCTAAAAAATATTATGATATGTGGTGTCTTGTTGGGATTACTAGGCCTACCCAGAATTGTTTGTAATAAAAGGAATCAAAGAATCTCAAAACAAAACAAACTAACAAAAAATGCTATCTTGTATCAAAGGAAGTTTTTGAGTGGTTAAAAAAATGGGTCAATAATGAGATGTGACATGGCATAGTGAGGAGAGAGAGCGCCTCAAACTCAGGAACACTTGGGTTCAAGTCCTATCTCTAGACTGTGTGACCCTGTACAAATCATTTAAGTTCTCAATGCTCTAAACCCCAATTTCTTAAACTGAGTCAAACCTCTACATGAGGTCTCATAACTAAATTTGTGGGTCACAAAATTATGAGTTATTATCAGTTCATGTTTGATTTGTATACCTATTTTGTATATCATATATCCAGGGTCATGTAAAAATTTCTTGAGCAAAAAAAAGTAGCATGAGCAGAAAAAAGTTTAAGAAGCTCTGCTCTAAGCAACTCTCTTAAGATTCTGAATGTGAAGAGAAAATTTTGACCTACATTTGTTGTTGTTGTTGTTGTTTAGAAGAGTGGGCAGCTATTATCTTTATTTTCAGCTAAAAGCTCAATCAAAAATATGTTTTCCTTAATAACTAAGAATAAACAACAGCACAAAATCATTTTGCTACTTTTGTAAAGGATTTCTCACTAAGAAATTCCCTTTGCTGATGAAATCACAGGTCTAGTCCTGACACGGTGGCTATAGGATCTATGCTTTTGAGGTGAAGCTATATTATTTTTTTAGTTCTGTAGATAGAACAATATCCTGACAAGATTTGTGGGAAAGATTCAAAGAATAATAAAGTACAAATTTAAAATGCCAGCAATTATTCTTCTTACCTGAGAACATTTTGAAGGTATTAAGCTGGGGGCAAAATATGGTTCCTCCGTAGCAACATTATTCACACTTCCAAATACAATGAGAACATATTTCATAGTCTTATCGTAAATAGACAGCTCACTATAGATTGATAAATTTTCCATGTACACATTATTTTCTTCTATATACTTCTGATATGTTAATTCCTAAAAATAAATTATATAAATAAGTGATCTGTCTTCTGGCTTCCCTTATACCTAGATCACTCTCCCTAATCGCCTTTACCTCCTGACTTCCCTGGATCCCTGCCTCCAAGTTTGTAGCTTCTACAAGAAGCCTTTGCCTATAATTGTGCCTCTACTCTGAAATTATCCCCAATTTAACCTGTATGTTAACTTGTTGGTAGACAGCTAGTTGCATTTTAAGAACAGGGTATGTTTCTTATCCTTTTTGGTACACCCAACACCTAGTACACATAGTAGTTGATGCTTAATAACTGTTTATTGAGTTGACTTAAATAATAGAACTATCACACAATTTCACTGAGAGGAAATCATGCCTCAGTAATCTATGGGAATCTTTAAAAAAAAAAACCAACATATGGACAATGGAGAACCAATGAACAATTAATAATATTTAGGCTTTCCAAATGTCTTTAAAAATATTCCAATCCACAAGTTGTTTTAAAAAGTCTCCCAATAGTTTAGGTAGAACTGGTTTTATTGGCTTAGTTCCCAGTATCATAGAGTCTGAAATAAAAAAGATAAGGACCAAAAATGTCATTTTCCACAGAACTGAGAGGGACATTATCATAGAATCATCTGAATGTGACCTTAAGAGGTGACCTTACATCATATCCTCACCCTGTCTAGGAAACTTCTACACAAAATCATTCATAAAGAGTCATCCAGCTTTGGCTGTAAGATCCCCAGCAATAAGCTCATTAGTTCAATGGGAGAACTATTCCAATCTTGAACAACATTCATCAGAAGGTTCCTCCTATTGAACTGAAGAAAGTCCAGTCTTAAGTAGTTATTGCTCACTCTAGCTTGATAAAATTTCCATATAAACATTATGATGTTCTAAAATCTTATGAGATGTTAATTTCTAAAAATAACTGACAAAGTTCCTACTGGTCCTAATGCTGTTCTGTGGGTTGGTACAAAAAACTCACTCTTAATCCATTCTTTGTGCTCCATGAGCAGGAAGTTGCATACTTGAACCATTACTACTCTATAAATGGCAAGCTCTCTGAACAGAATTGGGCTGAAGAAGGAAACGTTCATAATAAAAAGGTATAAAGTTTGGGAGTGCAGTTCCTCTCAAAATTCTTTTCCTTTGGGACTCAGGCCCTACATCCACAGTAAAGCCACCCCGTTCTTTCTGATGGTTATTGTCCTCTCCCTCCTAAATGTGACACGTTGTATACTCACTTGTACATGCATAGTATTTCCTTTTAGAATGTAAGCTCTCTTAAAGGGGGAACTTTCTATTTTTTGTCTTTTTGTCTTCAACTAGAACACTACTTCATTGAGTACTAGAACCTCCCTTTCAGAGAAGAGACACTATTAAGTGTCTGGGCTGTTCTAATTGTCTGAGGGGAAAGGGAATTATCAACATTCCTTCAGATTCCAGAACCTGTCCTTTCACTTGAATGCTTAAGACTCTGGGAGACAGATTCTTATGGAAAATAAAAGTCTACCTTAATTTCTTCCTCAGTGATTAATAAACTTCCCCCACTCATATTTTCCTCATCCCAGTGTTCTTAACCCCTGAGTCTCTCCATTCAAACATCCCTTGCCCCTAATCCCTCACAGCCAGATAGATCCCTTCTTCCCAATCCCTTAAACCCATCTCCCCAGTGTCCCACCCTAAAAGTGTCTCCCCCTTACACTGTGCTTTCTCAAATGCTTGCTCTGTGGGCATTACTTTTGTTTTACTTTTGAATTTTATTTCTTTCCTACTTCTTCCATCTTCTGTTCTATGTTTGAGACTTGACTCCCATTTAATGTCACAGCCTCGCTGGTCTTCTTTTCCTGCACTGGCCACACTTTCACTCATTCCCTAATTCACATAGAAGTGGGGAAATTGGAATATGCCTAACTCCCCAGTGCCACCAGGTTTTCCCAATACCCCCTCTATTTAGTAATCTCAACTTCTTAGAAGTTCTTTCAATCTATATCTACCACTCACTCAACTAACTGTTAACTGTTGTCTCCTCAGCTTCAGAACACTCCCCTTCTTTCCTCAATGTATTATTAAGTGCCAAGTTCACAGGTTTTTCTTTCCAACTTCTGCTTTTGTACTAGAAGACTTCAACATACACATTAATACTCCCTCAAATACTCTAGGGGCAACTGGGAGGTGTAGTAGATAGAGCCCTGCTCCTGGAGTCAGAAAAACCAGAATGAAACTGACCTCATTTACTAGTTATGTGAATGTGGACAAATCACTTAACTCATGTCTGCAAAAGAATGAAGAAGGAAATGGCAAATCACTCCAATATCTTTGCAAAGAAAACTCCATGGACATCTATGGAGTTTGGGAATTGAATGCAACTGAATGATTTTTGAACATGACACAAATACTAACATCAGAGTTCCTTGGTTTACTCATTTCACGTTACTGACTCTTCTACCTTACCATAGACATACACTGTCTTATCCTTGATCTTGCCATCACTGTGTCCATGTTCACAAATTCTGAAATTCCTATTATCTGGTTACATTCTATTATCATTCTATCTTTCTCTTTCCGTTGAAACTTGAAACCCTGTTCTTCAATCATGCAATGATCTATAATCCCTCAAATATTTCCCAGACTATCACCCTATACTTACTTACACTTTCCTCCCTTATCCATCTTGACCCCTTTCTGAACCAATTCATCCCTATATTGCTTTCTTCTCTTGAGTTCCTTGTGCCTTTATCCAATTCCCAATCTTGTCTTATCAACCCACCCACCATCCACTGCCTTTGCTCTTACACATTTGCTGCTGAAGCTAGAGAAAATAATGAAACCACAATAACTGGATCCACTACAAATTTTTGTGATGTAATTTCAATGCAGCAAGGAAATGTTTTACACTTAATTGGCCTAATATCTCACTCATCTCAATAGCTTTTCCAAACCTTTTCCTTCCCTCAAACGCCTCATAATTCCCTCACCTCTCACCTTCCTCAGCTGAGAACTTTGTCTCATATTTCACTGAAAAAAAATTGGGACCATTCACTGAGTTACACTTTTTTCCTCCTCCTCATCTCACATCACTTATGTTTATTTCACTATCTCTTCTTCCACTCTTTTCTTGCATGAAGAATTGGCCCTTCTTGCAAAAGAAAGGATTCCCTCTATTTGCACAAGTGATACCCATTTCATCCCATTTTCTTCAGCAAGTTGTTCCTTCTATCAACCCAATTCTTTTATTTACTGTCAACATTTTCTTGTCTACTAGAAGCTTCCAGATATGCTTACATCTCTCCATTCTCAAAAAACCCTCACATGATCCAATCATCCCTCTTAGCTGTTGTCCTAAGTTTTTCCTGCCTTTCCTCTGTCTCCACTTAATTCTCTAAACATGTATCCAACTTCATCGTTTAACTGAAACTACTCTCTACAAAGTTACTAATAATCTCTTATCAAATCTAATGGCTTTTTCAGTCCTCATTTTTTTTGCCTTGTCTGTAACTTTTGATGTTGATCATCATCTTTTCTATACCATCTTCCTTTAGGTTTATCTGACACTATTCTCTTCTGTTTCTCCTCTGACCCCTAGCAACTCCTTCTTTTGCTGGATATTGATCTAGGCTTTGCTTGCTAACCATGGATGAACCACACAGTTCTCTCCTGGGCCCTCTTCTTCTATTACACTATTTTTCTTAGTGATTTCACCAGCTACAATAGAGTCAATCACCACTATGTTGATGATTCTCAAATATAGCCCTAACCTTTCCACTGACCTCAGATCTGAAATCTTCAACTGTCTATTGGGTGACTTGACCTGGATTCATCTCTTGTATCCCTGAATTTTCAGTGGCTAGCCTCCTGGAATGCTTTCCCTCCTCCTCTCTGCACTTTGACTTCCTTGGTTTCTTTTTAAGTGCTAGCTAAAATCCCACCTCAATTCTAATGCCTTCCCTCTATTGATAAATTCCAATTTGTCCTGCATATAACTGGTATAAATATATATTTGTTTGCATGTTATTACCCCATTAGACTGTCAATTCTTTGAGAACAAGCACTGTGTTTTTTTCTTTGTGTCCTCAATGGTTAGCACAGTAGCTGGTACAAAGTAGACACAACAAATATTTATTGATTGACTGAATAAGTTCCATTGAGCTGAGATTCAGCTGAATGTTCATTAAATTATTCCTATTAGCACTATCCTTACCTCTTGGGGTTTATTAAATTAATATCTGTGGAATCTACCTTGATAGCATTATGATGAGGTAGTGACACTATATGCAGAGGTTTAAAGAGAAATATGCCTGAATCTCTGGTTCCTTTTATCTCAAAACCTACAAATTACATATTTTGTAGGTATCCTTTTGTTCTGTGAAATAACAGCCTAGATCACATAGGTGAGATAGCATTATAAATGAGATTGAGAACTGGCCTTGAAGTCATAAGAGTTAGATTCAGTGAACCACCAGGCAGTTCTTAAGATTCTGTTACATAAGAGATATTGATCTGAATTAGTAAAAGGAGTTTTGTGGGAGACCCATACATCGCTAAAAATCAAACTAATAATTACATTATAAATCATATCATATATTATTGATTGATTGATATACTACATTTTCTATATAAATGAAATTATTTTTAAGAATCATAATGATGTGGGAAAGATTCCTTTCTAGATTCCCATCCTCTCCTAGTTAATAATGTAAATTGCCCTTTAACTCACAAATCCTGGTCCCTTTGAATTTCAACAAATCCTGGTCCCTTTGAATTCCAATAGAAGATCTGGACCTGTCCCAGCCTCACCCGGATCTGAGCCAACTTTGGGGCTACACCTAAAAGCCCCTTGAGCTAAGTCTCCTATTATAAAAAGGCCATGCTGGGAACCCCTCTTTGCAGAGATTCCAAACATGGTAGCCATGTGAGGACCCTCTGTCCACTGGACCCTTTGTCCAGTGCCCTCCTTATCTCTATCTTCACCTAATAATAAACCTCTTATCAATCTAGCTCTCCGGGCCAATAAATGCTTTTATTGGGAACTCGAGCTGCTACTAGCCTCCATTTACCGCCGTATCCTTGCACCGAATCCAAGGGGGTTGCAGGGGAGCTTTGCTTGACTCCCTACCCCAAACCTGCCACTAGACCTCAACTAAACCCTAATCTCATTTAGGTACCCCAAATGTAGACCTCAACAATAATAGTTAAATCACGGCTTACCTCACCCATTATGCCTGCTTTTATATATTGATTTGCTATGTTGAGTGCAACATTCAGCCACATTTTCTCTTCTAAGAATGACCAGAATACATCAAAACTTTCATATAAGTCTTCTAGACTGATAAAACAGGCCTGAAAAAAGTAACAACAGCATAGGAATGAACAACAAGAATAAGATCATAAGAAAATCAGAACTCTATTCATGCCAAAATTGGCTATTTTGTGAAGTATAATGAGGACATTTGTAAGGATATGAATGTGAGAGAGGGGAGAGGGATAATCAATTGAATAAACCACATCACTCTTATCCCAAATATCAAGATGGTAATCCTTGGTATAGTCATCAAGTGAGAATACAACTCAATTTCACTATGTATGAACAAGATGTGAACATCTCCTTGAATCAGTCAAAAATATTTTAATCAGAAGCAAGAGGAAGTCTTTTCTGACTGGATGAGGGACTTGGTCATGACCATATGAGGAACACCAAGAAAGCCAATTTGGTTGGACCATATAAAGTGTTAAAAAGACTAATGTGTAGTGTCAAATCCAGGTTGCAAGAAGTTTTAAAATGTCCAATAGGCTTATATTTAACCCAAAACTTAATAGGAATATATTTAGTAAAAGAATGAAGTGATCAGGGCTATGGCTTTAGGAAAATTCCTTTGGTTGCTATGTATAAAATGAGTCAGAGAGATCAGTTAGAGAGACCAATAGTCTAATTAAGGAGTGATGAGAGCCTGGATTATCCTGATAGCTGTGTAAGTAGAGAGAATGAAGTAGACATGAGACATAGCCATAGAAACTACCACATTTGACAGCTGATTAGATATAAAAGAATCAAGGCTGATGTCAAGATTGCAAACAATGTTGGGGTTTGAGGGATGAGATATCAACAAGAAATCTAATTCATCATTTCCGGCAGTTGCTAATATGGGATTGGAACCCAGGATAGAGCTTATCTATTTTGTTATGTTTTATTTAATTTTTACAAAAAATACTTTATATTTTTATATTAACATATTTATTTAAGACTTGATTCTAGGGTAAGCTCAAGTCAGTATACCATGACTTCTGAATGCAAAGATAACATAAAAAGACAGAGAAGCCCAAAAGAAAAAGGAAATACTGAGGTGTTCACTAAAGGAATCAGATTTAAGCTCTTAATTAGCTCAAGATTCAGCAAAATCAGTGCCCCAGCTTTCTTGTTATATTCTGTGAAGTCCACAGAGTCCTACTGTGACACATTATTATAATGTGGAGGACATCTGATATTGTCATAGGTTAAGTCAGTGAAAAGAAAACTTTAGTATCTTCTATCATAGTAGAAAGCTTCAGGTTTGATTTGTAAGTCTCTAAGAATGGAGTGGTTGGCTCATCAAAAATAGCTAAACATTTGATAATGAATGCATGTGGCATTACAATCCATGAAAGAGAAGAATACTTCTGTCATTGAAAGGACAGTGGTGAGAGGCAAAGAAATGTAGAGATACAGAAACAGAGGGGAGGAAGGAATCAGGTAGAAGAAGCTAAGGACCAAAGGTCTCAGACTATCCAAAAATATTAATTTAAATGTTGATATTCTACATGTAAGATCCTAATCTAAATATCAAAGAGGGAAATCTAGGCATGATGACTACCTACTAAATAGAGGTGTCTAAAAATGCTATGGTTGCTTTGGATAGTAACAGGATTTGCCCTCACTGGAGGTCTTCCAGCAGATCTGGGATCATGACTGGGGGTTACTTTAAAATGGGAATGCCTTAGGTTTCTTCTTGCTTTAAAATCCTGCAATTCCATTATTCTCTGATCTTTTGGGTGATTTTCACAATAAAACATCAGAATTCTCAAAGGGCAATAAACAAGCCAGGGTCTCCAGTTTACATGAAAGAAAACTTTAATGAGGGACATATTGGTAAATGTTTAACAACTCCCTACGCTGCCCCCAAATATGCTGGACACAATTTAAAGTTTACTCTAAATTATTGTTTTTTCTATCACTTTCTTAAGACTAGACAATCAACAAAACAATAAATCAAGCCACGATTTGTAATGTTTCTGATTTCAAAGGCCCAGATTTTCACACTGAAAATTTTTCATTTGCTCTCCTTAACTCAGGGTGACCCCAGCATATAACATGCAGTGAAAAAAATAGTGATATCTGACCTGCAAAGTGGTTTCACAGGTGGCTGTATAACCCATTTCTCTTTTAAGCAGACAACTCAACTCTCCTATTATATCTCCACTCGTGATGTATTCAGTATATGTTTTGGATAAATTTGCTTTTTCTCTCAGCTTAGGATGAATTCCAAAGTGAAGAAGTGAGCCATTTAGCTGCAGAGAGAAACACACACATACACACACACAAATTTACACACACACAATTAAAATACAAATCAGAATTCATGCTGCCAAAAATAATAAAAATTTAGGTTTTTTAGAGCCTCATGATTATAAGCATTTTATATACAGTCTCATTTGATGCTTACAAGTACCCTGTGATATGGGTACAGAAATTATCATTTTCATTTTATAGGTGAAGGAACTAAGGCTCAAAGAAAGAAAAATAATTTGTCTATAGTCATACATTGAGTGAGTGGAAAAGTTGAGATTCAACTCCAGACTTGTCTCTGAATATAGTACCCTTTTTATAATCTCATGAGTCCCCTCAAAATCTTGTTATTACTCTACTTAAAAGGAAATGTGTTTTATATCATCTGGCCAATTTGGAGAATGAGGGTTTTCAGGGAAATCACTGTCTTGTTTAGACTTTAAACTCAAAAATCCAGAAATCATTTTTACCCTTCAATTTTTCTATTCAGCTACTAAAGTTTCTTAGTATCTTAGTGTAAATTTTTAGTGAACTTTCCCTTTGGGGTGATTGCCCATGATATTCTACCTTTTTTTCCTTTGTACTCTTTGAAATTTCTTTAAGATACATGCCACACTATGCCCAGCCTTCTTTTCCTTCTCTATCATAAGCTATAATACAGAGAAATGTGACTTCCACACAAGTTTCCTCCCCAAAAATTAGTTCCTCTTTGCTGTTGAGAATCAGGCCCAGAATGGCAATTTGCTGAATTATTTTTTTTCATTTTGTCAATCAACTGATCGTTCAATCAATAAATGTTGTTCAGTTATTCTAAGTTTTGTCCACCTCTTCAAGACCCCATGGATCATAGCATGACACCTAATCACTATCTCTCAAAGTCTGTCCAAGCTCATGTTCATTGTTTCCATGAGACTATCAATCTGATCTTCTACTGTTCTCTTCTCCTCTTGTCTTCAATCTTTCCCAACATCAACATACTTTCCATTGGGTCTCCCATCTTCTCATTATGTGTCCAAAGTAGTCAAGCTTCAGCTTCAGTATTTGATCTTCCATTTAATAGCATGAATTAATTCCTTTAAGTTTTGATTGATTGGATTTCCTTACTGTGTTAAAGAGATTCTGAAAAATCTTCTCCAGATCCACTATTTGAAAATGTCAGTTTCTGGAACACTCAGTTTTCTTCTTACAACCATACATTACCACTGAAAAAACTATACTTTGACCTTTGTCAGCAAAGTGACATCTCTACTTTTTAGGTATGCTGTTTAAATTTGCCACAGCTTTCCTTCCAATGACCAAGCATCTTTTAATTCCATTATTGCAACTGCAGTTATCTTTGAATCCAAGAATATCAAATCTGACATTGGTCCATTTCTTCCCCTCTGTTTGTCAGAAAATAATAAGACCCATTGCCAAGTTTTCTTATGTTAAGCTTCGAGTAAGTTTTTACACTCTTTTCTTTCACCTAATCAAGAAGATTCTTAATTCTTCTGCATCAAAGTGATATCATCTGCATATCTGAGATTATTGATATTTCTTCCAGTTTTTTATTCATCCCCACTGGTATTTCATGCCATACACTCTGCATGTAAGTTAAATAAATAAGGTGACAACATACAGCTTCATCATATTGAATTTTTTAAAAATATCTTTTAAAAAAAAATTAACAAGGTAAGGAAACTAAGAATAAATACTGCGAAGTAGCACGGTCCTATAAGAATATGAAGAAATCTAAAATCAAGAATGAATTCCATTAAGGAAAGCAAAAAAGGAAGAAAAGATGACAAGTAAGGGATAGAATCTTTGGAGAAAAAACGAAGATGGTATAGAAAGTGAACAGATAGAATAGAACTACTTATCTCTTCTTTTGCTTCTAGGTTTTTTTTTCAGTTTTGGTTTTGATTTTCCTGCCAAGAACAATATAAACTTCAACCTGAGATCATGTCTTAGCTTGTTAACTCATAATTAGATTTCTAATAATGAAAAGCATGAACAAATCTTTATTTCAAAAGCTGTAATTAAAAATTCTATGCATAAGTAAAAATGCATAATAAAACTTATGCAATGTGATAATAAAAGTAGAAACATGTACCACATCTATATGGCAATAATAATAGTAGGCATTTATGTAGCTGTAAGATTTTCAACTCACTTTATAATTCATTTGATCATCACAACAATTTTGTGGCATAAGCGCTATTATTATTTTTATTTAAAGAAGTTGAAGTGGAGAGAGATTAAATGATTTGTTCACAGTGACCCCAGAACATATCTGCGGCAAAACTGAAACTCAGAGTCTTCCTGATTCCAAGCTTAAATACTTTCTCTATTGGGCCATCCACTATCCTTACTGGGTGATGATACTTTTCATGTGACATTGAAAAGCTACCAATGCAAGGAAAAACTAAATAGAGCAAAGACAAACTAGCAGAATAACAAGGATACCAACCATGTATGATAAAGAGGCCACAAATTTTTCAAAAGATTTTGAAAAACTTGCATGATACTAAAAGGACAAACACCTCTCCCGACATTAGAAGGTCAACAACCTCTGGCATGGAGTCTGTAGGCTGGTCTTCATAGAAAAGTCTTCTGTAACTGCCTGGCTCCAGAGTGCTTCAGATCAGTTGAGTTTCAAGGTCTAGTATTACAGTTAACATATCTCTACCTAGACAATTGACTGGTCAACTGAAAGATGTCTGCCATCCATGCTTGAAACACATTTTATCCTATCCTCTGTCACTAGATCCTTCGTTTTCTTCAAAACTCAAATTAAGCATCACTTTTTAAAAAATGAAGCCTTTCTGATCCCTCCAGTTTTTAGTGCCATCTCCCACCAATTATATTTATTTTATATATACTTACTCCATATGGATACATCCCCAGATAAAATATAAGCTCCTTGAAAATAGGAAGTGATTCCTTTCTGTCTTTGTATTCCATAATGCCTGCTGCATAGTAGGCCTTCAATACATGTTTGTTGACTAATTATGATATATATCCTTAGGCACAAATGATTACAGTCATTTGAAAGAGAAGTTTTATAAGAAATTTCAAACTTCTTGGGGACCTTTTTTCTTTATGACTTTACATTTTTATAATTTAGATTAAGCTGTTTCTTATGTAAAAAATTACATAGATTGTGACCTGACAAAATAGCTTCTTTACTAATATAAGCATAAGTTCTTATAGTCTTTCTGGAGGCCATAACAGCAACCAACTAGTCTTTTCAAATGCAATGTTTTACCCATTTGTTTAAAATAGGTTTGTGCCATGAATGTGGAATTCTTAGCAGGACAATATCAGCCATCAGTTAGCTGAGGAAATATCCGATGACAATCTCTGGATGAAGTTGAGAAGTAATAAGGATACAGAGGGAGCATTATGCCAGGGTATGATTCCTCTGTCAACCAAATTGAATATTTGAATATTATAAGATCCTAGCATTTGCACAATATTTGGGATAACCAATAGAGTAACACAGTCCATTTGGTTTATCTGTTCAATATTTGATAGAACAAATACAAATAATAGGAAATTGAAATTCAAGACATATGAGAAGATGGGAAATGAATACTTAAGTTACCCTTGATGAGGTTAAGCCATTAGGTCTAAACTGAAATTCTCAGGGTACTAAATGTATTTATAAATATTATTGCAGAACCACTATCCTAAATCTTTGACAAATCATGAAGGATACTCTAGGGTATGCAAGGTGGGAAGAGGATAAGTGATGTCTTGGTCCTCAATGAAGGTGATAAACCCTATTCTTCAAACTATAATATGGTAAGCTTGATTTCAATTTCTAGCAAAATTCTATGAATGATTTTTGAGTGGTGATCAGCATAAATTAACAAGGATTCATTAGAAAGAAATCATGCTACATTAACCTCATTTTCTTTTTTGAAAATATCACTTCTAATCTTACCAAATTGAATTGAAGAAAGGGAAGACTGGAGGCTGTGTTGGATTTGATTTGAGAAATTTTATATCACTTTCAAAGATTTCACGATGCTTCCTGACCAAAATAAAGACTCCAAACACATATTTTTTAAAAGCAACATTCACACAAGTATATCAATGACTATAAATCATGAAACACTACTCTTTCTGGAAACCTGAAATTGTGGATGACTCAAAGGGCAATGGAAAGATTCATGGTGGCCCAATCAAACTGTAGCATATTGTTGGTGTTGTTTAAATGCAAGAGGCAGCTCCCAACAACATTTTTATATTTATAGGTTTTATATTAATATTTTTATCATATTTTAACTTTTTAAGTTTGACACATACTTTTAATGTGAAATTGATTACTGATTACTGATTAAGTTTTCATTAATCATTGAACCTAATATCTTTGGATGAGATTTGAATTTAATTGTATAAGTCTGAGTAGTAGAATTTGGAAGAGTTTAGGTACCCAAATCTTAAAGGCTACAATCTTGAGGGAAGGAGGATGAGTAGTGGATCAATCAACTTGAGCAAGAGATGTTTTGCCCAACATTAGGTCTTGCTGGTACTGAGTGGTATCTAGTAAGGAACTTTCCACAGTGTTACTCAATAGTGTATAGTCCCTGTTGCTATCGATTCTGGAGACAATTCTTGTCATTTGATATAACGGGTAGCCTACCCTTCACCTTTCTTATAGACCAATCACAGTCTTAGGTTAGACATAAATGTTTAGTCCTATTAAAAAAGAGGTTTTACGAAACCTTTTAAATTTCCAGAATTTTTCTTATTATTTTAAATTACATTTCTATAATTGATTTTAATATGGCTCTTACACTTGACATTCCTGAAATAATCAAGTAAATTCCTTGCGGCATATCACCCTCTTTACATATGACCTCTCCATAGTCAAAACATGCAAGTTGGGCTTTTTCCTAAAAGAAAAAAGAATAATTATCACAAATAATCTGACAACTCCATTTTCTAATTTAAATAATAAAGAGAAATGTGGATCAGATTACAAAGAGATTGAGATAGCAAGAGACAGAGAAAGAGAAAAAGGAAGGGAGTGAGGGAGGGAGAGAGAAAGAGAAAAAGAAAGGAGGGAAAGAGAAAGATGAATTACTAACAATAATATTACTATAGTTTTATTTTGTGATAGCAATGGTCAGTGATGTGTATTTCTGCTCCATTAGGCTGACTCAAAACATCCTGATCTTCACTCAGATGAAACCAGATTGAGCGGGCTTCTCCACTTTTAGTCAATGCAAGAAATGTAGATTAAGTTGCATCAATGGCTTGGGAATGCATTTGATTTAACTCCCCTTGAAAATCAATAAGATTTAATCACAGGATTTTGGAATTAGAACACAAAGGACCTCAGAGGTCATGAAGTCCAACTCCCTAATTTTACAGATGAAGATAGAGATGTTGAGTGACTTGTCCGTAACTTGAGAGTCTGAGGAAAGATGTGAAGTGTCCTGACTCCAAGTCTATATTACCTTCCCTTTCACTGCATCATGCTGCCTTTCCAGGTTAGAAATGTTGTTTATAAAATAGGCTATTCATAAAAGATTCTAAGGGTTGTGGTGGAGCCAGCCCAAACTGGCTCTTGAGAGCTGGTTGTTAATTTTCAACAAGAACATTTACATCTTGGAAATCAGCAAATGCTATAAATCAGAGCTTGATTTATTGTTTTGTTGATTGTCTAGACTATCAAATATCAAATTCAAATGAAAGTGGATCCCCTTGAAACTCATATTGAGTCAGAAAATCATAAATTAAATCATCTATGTTATATTAGATTTTTAATTTTTAAACATTTCCCAATTCTAGTTGTGAAATATTATTGTTCTATAAGAAACGATCAGCAAAATGATTTCAGAGAAGTCTGGATTTATATGAACTAATGCTGACTGAAATGAACAGAACCAGATCATTATTGTACATGGCAACAAGAAGATTATATGATGATCAATTCTGTTGGACATGGCTCTTTTCAACAATGAGATGATTCAGGATAGTTCCAATGATCCAAGAGAGCCATCTACACCAGAAAGAGGACTGGAGAACTGAATCTGGAGCCCAACATAACCCTTTCACTCTTTTTGTTGTTGTTTGCTTGCATTTTGTTTTCTTTCTCATTTTTTTCATTTTGATCTGATTTTTCTTGTTCAGCAAGATAACTGTATAAAAATGTATTAATGTATTGGACTTAACATGTATTTTTACCATGTTTAATATATATTGAATTGCTTGCCATCTAGGGGCAGGAGTATGGAGAAGTGGGGGAAATTGGAACACAGGGTTTTGCAAGAGTCAATGTTGAAAAAATTATCCATACATATGTTTTGAAAATAAAAAGCTCTAATAAAAAAACCAAACATTTCCCAATTCTATTTCCATCTGCTTCAGGCAGCACTGAGGAATTTGCTGGTAGTTTGTGAACTCTAGACTCAAGTGATAGAGAAAATGTTAATAAAAGTAATTAAACTTAAAGAGTTCCATGTGTTCCTTCCTCTCCCCATCCCAGCTAGTTGGTAAACATTTACCCATATGCCCTTAAGGATGATCAATATCAAATGTGATGTGTGGTTTCATGATGAAAATTAAATAATATGTGCCAAAATTTTCAGAACTGAATGCCAACTTCTGTAAAACATGAGACTGAAGCTAAAGGAGGGATCATTATATGTTGTATTTGTTAAAGATGTAAAAAGACATGGGATTTATTGTATGTTAACATATTTCATTATTTTATTTCATTCTAAATTAGTTTGGAGGCAGCTAGGAAGCACAGTGGATAGAGTGTTAGACCTAAAGTCAATAAAACTCATCTTCCTGAATTCCAATCCACCCTCAGACACTCACTAATTGTGTTACTCTGAGCAAGTCAGTCCTGTTTGCCTGAGTTTCTTCATTTGTAAAATGAGCTAGAGAAGGAAATAGCAAACAACTCCAGTTTCTCTGTCAAGAAAATCCCAAATGGGAACACAAAGAGTCAAATGTGACTGAAGCAATTGAACAAATTCATTTACATTCGTATACAATATGGACATATGCACTGTCTCTTGTAGAGGGTCACAGTCAGTGGGGAAACTCTGGGTAAGATATAAGACCCTTCAGCCCAGAGAGAAACTGTTAACAATGTCTGATTCGACTACTCATCTCCCCTAAGGACTCTCGGTCTTCCTGAGAAGACAGGGGATGGTGACAACCTGTGTTGAGATTGAAGCAGAGTGATACCAGGTGGAAGAGTGTTATCAGATGGCAAACTACATACAATAGCAAGTTGTGTATGTGTTCCTACGTGCTCAGAGTTGTTTTTGTTACATTAGAAAAAGGGGAAAGCCCTTGAAATAAAAGGACTCCATTTTCCCACCCTCCTCATCATTTCTCCACTAGGAAGGCATATTTACTCACCCTGGTGTGGGGGCTCTAGAAAGCAACAGTAAGTTTCATCACCCCAACTTGGGGGCTCTAGAAAACAGGACACAACAGTTTCTCTGTGTGTGTATGTGTATGTGTATGTATGTGTGTGTGTGTGTGTGTGTGTATAATGTATATTTTATTGATTAATACTAGATAACTTGCCTGTATACAATCACAATTTTCAAAAAAGGCAGAAGAATATAAAAGACTGGATAGAGAAAACCTTTGGCATGTTTACTTAAAGATTAAAATATAATTGAAATGTTGAAAATAATTTGTTCCGGAATAAAGATTTTAAGAGTTGAGTTTTTCCCTCCTTTTCATCAGCTATAGCACTTTTGCCATCTTCTTAGTTCTCATGGCAAATCCTTCTTTAAAGTGCTCATTTCATGCATACCCTTTGACCCAGAAGTGCCACTACTGGCATTTCTTTTTGTGATTGCAAAGAATTGAAAATGAGTAGATGTCCATCAATTAGGGAATGGCTGAACTAGTTGTGATATATGAAGATAATGGAATATTATTGTTCTTTAAAAAAAATGATAAATAAACTGATTTTAGAAAAGCTTGGAAAGCTTTACATGAACTGATGCTGAGCAAAACAAGCAGAACCAGGAATGTATTGTCTA
This sequence comes from Antechinus flavipes, assembly GCF_016432865.1. NCBI lineage: Eukaryota > Metazoa > Chordata > Mammalia > Dasyuromorphia > Dasyuridae > Antechinus > Antechinus flavipes. The sequence continues at coordinate 422,957,244 of NC_067401.1, read as the reverse complement.
CAACAGCAAGAATGTGAATTGATCAACTATGAAAGTCTTGTTTTTTCTCAGTGGTTCAATGATCCAAAGTAATCCCAATAGATTTTGAATAGAAAATGCCATCTGCATCCAGAAAAAGAAGCATGGAGATTGAATGTAAAGCAGTACATGCTATGTTCACTTCTTTTTTTCTGTTTTTTTCCTCTCCTATGGTTTTTCTTTTTTTTTTTTTGCTCTGATTTTTCTCTCCCAACATGATTCATAAAACAATGTGTACACACACACCCACACACACACACATATATATTTTAATTTTAATAACTTTTTATTTACAAGTTATATGCATGGGTAATTTTACAGCATTGACAATTGCCAAAGCTTTTGTTCCAATTTTTCCCCTCCTTCCCCCCACCTCCTCTCCTAGATGGCAGGATGACCAATATATGTTAAATATATTAGAGGATAAATTAAATACAAAATAAGCATACATGTCCAAACCATTATTTTGCTGTACAAAAAGAATCAGACTCCAAAATATTGTACAGTTAGCCTATGAAGGAAATCAAAGATGCAGGCAGGCAAAAATATAGGGACTGGGAATTTGATGTAATGGTTCTTAGTCATTTCCCAGAGTTCTTTCCTTGGATGTAGCTGGTTCAGTTCATTACTGCTCTGTTGGAACTGATTTGTTTCATCTCATTGTCGAAGAGGGCCAGGTCCATCAGAATTGATCATCATATAGTATTGTTGTTGAAGTATATAATGATCTCTTGGTCCGGCTCATTTCACTCAACATCAGTTCATGTAAATCTCTCCAGGACTCTCTGAAATCATCCTTTTGGTTGTTTCTTACCAAACAATAATATTCCATATTATTCATATACCACAATTTATTCAGCCATTCTCCAATTGATGGGCATCTACTCAGTTTCCAGTTTCTGACCACTACAAAGAGGGCTGCCACAAACATTCTTGCACATACAGATCCTTTTCCCTTCTTTAAGATCTCTTGGGATATAAGCCCAGTAGTAACACTGCTGGGTCAAAGGGTATGCACAATTTGATAACTTTTTGAACATAGTTCCAAGTTGCTGGCTGGATATATTCACAATTCCACCAACTTAGTGTCCCTGTTTCCCCACATGCCCTTCAACATTCCGCATTATTTTTCTCTGTCATTCTAGCTAGTCTGACAGGTGTGTAGTGATACATCAGAGTTGTCTTAATTTGTATTTCTCTAATAATGACTTGGAGCATCTTTTCATATGGCTAGATATAGTTTCAATTTCTTTATATGAGAATTATCTGTTCATATCCTTTGACTATTTATCAATTGGAGATTGGCTTGATTTTTTTATAAATTAGAGTCAATTCTCTATATATTTTGGATATGAGGCCTTTATCAGAACCTTTGACTGCAAAAAATGTTTTCCCAGTTTATTACTTCCCTTCTAATCTTGTCTGTATTAGTTTTGTTTCTACAAAAACTTTTTAATTTGATGCAATCAAAATTTTCTATTTTGTGATCAGTAATGATCTTTAGTTCTTCTTTGGTCATAATTCCTTCCTCTTCCACAGGTCTGAGAGGTAAACTATCCTATGTTCTTTTCATTTATTTATAATCTCATTCTTTATGCCTAGGTCATGAACCCATTTTGACCTTATCTTGGTATATGGTGTTAAATGTGGATCAATGCCAAGTTTCTGCCATATTAGTATCGAATTTTTCCAGCAATTTTTGTCAAATAGTGAGTTCTTATCCCAAAAGCTGGGGTCTTTGGGTTTGTCAAACACTAGAGTATTAAAGTTATTGACTGTTTTGTCCTTTCAACCTAACCTATTCCACTGATCAAACTAGTCTATTTCTTAGCCAATACCATATGGTTTTGGTGACTGCTGCTTTATAATATAATTTTAGATTTGGTACAGCTAGGCCATCTTCATTTGACTTTTTTTTCATTAATTCCCTTGAAATTCTTGACCTTTTGTTTTTCCATATAACTTTGTTGTTATTTTTTCTAGGTCATTTGTTTTTTGGGAGTCTGATTGGTATAGCACTAAACAAATAGATTAGTTTAGGTAATATTGCCATCTTCATTATATTTGCTTGCCTATCCGAGAGTCTTTAATATTTTTCCAATTGGTTAGACCAGACTTTGTGTGGAAAGTGTTTTATAATTTTGCTCATAAAGTTTCTGATTTTCTCTTGGCAGATAGATTCCTAAGTATTTTATACTATCAGTAGTTACTTTAAATGGAATTTCACTTTGTAACTCTGACTGTTGGATTTTGTTAGTGATCTATAAGAATGTTGATTGGGTTTATTTTGTATCATGCAACTTTGCTAAAGGTGTGGATTATTTTTAATAACTTTTTAGTAGAATCTCTGGGGTTCTCTAAGTATACCATCATATCATCAGCAAAAAGTGATAATTTGGTTTTCTCATTGCCTACTCTAATTTCTTTAATCTCTTTCTCAACTCTTATTGCCAAAGCTAGCATTTCTAATACAATATTGAATAGTAAGGATGATAATGGGCAATCTTGTTTCACTCCTGATCTTTTTGGGAATGGTTACAGTTTATCCCCATTGCATATGATGTTTCCTGATGGTTTTAAATAGATGCTACTGATTATTTTAAGAAAAAGTCCATTTATTCCTATACTCTCAAGTGTTTTTAATAGGAATGGATGTTGGATTTTATCAAATGCTTTTTCTGTATCTATGAGATGATCATATGGTTTTTGTTAATTTGGTTATTAATATGGCCAATTATACTGATAGTTTTCTTAATATTGAACCAGTCTTGCATTCCTGGTATAAATCCGACTTGATCATGGTGTATTATCCTGGGGATGATTTTCTGTATCCTTTTTGCTAATATCTTATTTAAGATTTTAGCATCAATATTCATTAGGGAGATTGGGCTATAATTTTCTTTCTCTGTTTTCAGCCTACCTGGTTTAGGTATCAGTACCATGTCTGTGTCATAAAAGGAATTTGATAGGACTCCTTCATTCTCTATTTTATCAAATAGTTTATATAGCATTGGGGCTAATTGTTCTTTAAATGTTTGGTAGAATTCACATGTAAATCCATCTGGTCCTGGGGATTTTTTCTTAGGGAGTTGATTAATAGCTTGTTCTAGTTCTCTTTCTGAAATGTGACTATTCAAGCAATTTACTTCCTCCTCTGTTAATCTGGGAAGCTATATTTTTGGAGGTAGACATCCATTTCACTTAGGTTATCAAATTTATTGGCACAAAGTTGGGCAAACTAACTCATTATCTCTCTAATTTCTTCTTCATTGGTGGAAAGTTCTCCCTTTTCATTTTTAAGACTACTAATTTGATTTTCCTCTCTCCTTTTTCTAATCAGATTTACCAAAGGCTTATCAATTTCATTGTTTTTTTTTTTTCATAAAACCAACTCTTAGTTTTATTTATTAGTTTAATAGGTTTTTTTTTTACTTTCAATATTATTAATTTCTCCTTTTAATTTTAGAATTTCAAATTTAGTATTTGATTGGGTTTTTTTAATTGGGTCTTTTTCCTAGCTTTTTTAGTTACAGGCCCAATTCATTTATCTTCTCTTTCTCTATTTTATTCAAGTAAGCCTCTAAGTATATAAAATTTCCTCTTATTATCACTTTGGCTGCATCTCACAAATTTTGGTATGATGTCTCATTGTTTTCATTATCTTGAGTGAAATTACTGTGTCTATAATTTGCTGTTTCTCCCAATCATTCTTTAAGATGAGATTATTTAGTTTCCAATTACTTTTTGGTCTATTTACCCCTAACTTTTTGTTGAATGTAATTTTTATCACATCATGATCTGAAAAGAAAGCATTTACTATTTCTGCCTCCTGCATTTAATTTTGAGGTCTTTATGTCCTAATATGTGGTCAATTTTTGTATAGGTTCCATGAACTGCTGAGAAGAAAGTATATTCCTTTATGTCTCCATTCAGTTTTCTCCAGAGATCTATCATACCTAAATTTTTTAACATTCTATTTACCTCTTTAATTTCTTTCTTATTTGTTTTGTGGTTTGATTTGTCTAATTCTGAGAGTGCAAGGTTGAGATCTCCCACTATTACAGTTTTGCTGTCTGTTTCTTCTTGCAACTCTCTTAATTTCTCCATTAGGAATTTAGATGCTATATCACTTGGTGCATATATGTTCCTTTCTTATCTCTTTTAATTAGATCAATTTTTGCTTTTGCTTGATCTGAGATAAGGATGGCTACCCCTGCTTTTTTGACTTCACCTGAAGCATAATAGATTCTGCTCCAGCCTTTTACCTTTACTCTGTATGTATCTCCCTGCTTTAAATGTGTTTCCTGTAAACAACATATTGTGGGGTTCTGATTTTTGATCCAATCTGCTATCCACCTCTGCTTTATGGGAGAGTTCATCCCATTCACATTTATGGTTAAAATGACTAATTCTGTATTTCCTGCCATCTTATTATCCCCAGATTATGCTTTTCTTTTACTTGCTCCCCCCCAACCCTCTTTCACAGTTTTAAACTTATATGCCCCACTTGTATCACGCCATTTACCCTCTTTAGGATCCCTCCCTCCCCCCTTTGAATCACTTCCCCTTTATTGTATCCTTCCCTTATTACTCTTCTTTTCCCTTTTCCTCTCCCCCTTTTTAATGAGGTGAGAGAAGATTTTCTGCAAAACAAGCATATGAATTATTTTCTCTTTGAGACAACTCTGATGAGAGTAAGTTTTACACAATGTTCCTCCCCCTCTCTGAATTCCCTCAGATATAATAAGTTTCCTTTGCCCCTTTATAGGATGTATTTTCCCTCTTTTTATCCCCCCTTTCCCCCTTTTCTGACATTATTCCTTTTCCATAACTACTTCCCTTTTTTATGTTATATCAGTAAAATTAAATTATATATGTAGTCTTTTTGTATATCCACAACAGAAATACAATTCTCAAGAGTTCCTTTTACCTTTTCTGCTTCTCTTGAGTTCTATGGTTGGAGATCAAATTTTTTGTTTAGTTCTGATTTTTTCCTTAGAAACAAATGGAATTAATCTGTTTCATTAAATGTCCATTTTCTTCCCTGGAAGAAAATGCTCACCTTAGCTAGGTAGTTTATTCTTGGCTGCATTCCAAGTTCTTTTGCCTTTCAGAATATCAGATTCCAGGCCCTTCCATCCTTTAGTGTGGAGGCAGCCAGATCTTGGGTGATCCTTATTGTGGCATCTCGGTATTTGAATTGTTTTTTTCTGGCTGCTTGTAATATTTTTTCCTTAATCTGATAGTTCTGAAATTTGGCCACAATATTCCTTGTTTTTATTTTAGAGTTTTTTTCAGAAGGTGTTCAATGAATTCTTTCAATGCCTATTTTACCTTCTGGTTCTATTACTTCTGGACAATTCTCTTTGATGATTTCCTGTAGAATAGTATCTAGGCTCTTTTTTTCATCATAATTTTCAGAAAATCCAATAATCCTCAAATTCTCTCTCCTAGATTTATTTTCCAGGTCTGTCATTTTTCCAAGTAGATATTTCATGGTTTTTTCCAATTTATCATTTTTTTGGTTTTGTTTGACTGATTCTTGCTGTCTCAATGAATCATTGGTTTCTATTTGTTCAGTTCTGATTTTTAATGAGTTATTTTCTTCATTAGCTTTTTTTTACTTCTTTTTCTATATGTCCAATTGAGTTTTTAAATGAGTTAGTTGTTTTGCTCTATGGAATTTTTTTCCATTTCACTAATTTTTTTTAGTTAATTATTTTCTTTTTCCAATTCACAAATCCTAGTTTCTTGTGAATTCTTTGTCTTTTCCAATTCATAAATCCTACTTTCTAGTGAATTCTTTATCTTTTCCAATTCACAATTCTTACTTTCCTGAATTTTTTTTAACTTTTTCCAATTCACAAATTCTGTTTCCCTGCACTTTCTGGGAATTTTTTTACTTTTTCCAATTCATATGTCAGCAAGTTGTTATTTTCTTGCAAAGCTTCTCTTTCCTTTCCCCATTTCTCTTCTAACTCTTTTGAGACTTTTAATGGTCTCTTCTAGGAGAGTGTTATGTAAAAGGGGACAGGTAACATTCCCCTTTAGGGTATTGTCTGGAGACTGTTTGCTATTAGTCTCCTTGGGATTGCAAACCTGCTCTTTTTCTGTATAGAAGCTATCAATCATCCTTTTGATTTACTCATTTTTTAAAGCCTTTAGGGTCTGCCTTCAGGGCAAGGGAGTTATCAGCTTCCTCTGCAAAGCAGGGAAAGATGTAAGCAGGCTTCAGGCAGTGAGGTATGGGAGTGCTCTGGGCAAAAGTCCCCCTCCCCCCAACTGGAAGTGACTCACACGGCTGAGCTACGGAAGTGCCCAGTGGAGAACCCTGCTGTGTGGTTTAGTGACTGCCCTAAGGCTAGAGACTAAGCAGTGAAAGTGTCACTACCCAAGGCCAAAGCCCACCTTGCAGCTGTGGGTATTAGCGGCTGACCAGCCCCGCTCAAACCGGAAGTGTCTCTACCCCAAAGCAAATCAAGCTGTGGAAAATTCTATTGCCCCAGGCTGACCCCGAACTGTGCAGATTAAGGCTGCCCCGGGCTGTGCCCCCGTACCATGCAAGTTTGCAACTGCCCCAAGGAAAAGCCCTGTACTGTGGGTTGGGGCTGCAAAGTTGTCCTATGATCTGTGCTGTCACTTCCAGTTGGTTTTGGGTGAGTAAAGCCAGATCCTATTAGGATTTGGCATTTTTTTAAAGAGTAGCTTTGAATGCTCTATTGATCTACTGTTTTGTAAACAGGGCAGAGAAATCAGTCTAGCCAGTGTTGTCTCTGTAATTTTTCTAACCACAAAGACCGCTCCCATTCAGTCTGCACAATATGCTCACCTCTAGTTCTCTCCCTGCTTGCACTGATCTTCACCCCTGCCGCTCAGGACAAACCTTTTCTGACGAAAATCCAGATTATCATCGGCTGGTGAGTTGTACTTCAAGTCTTCATAGGTTTTGCCAGTCAATCGCTATTTTTGAGACTGAATTAAATGTTGGTCATGAGGGTATCAGAGAGCCTAGAAAGTCATGTGTGCCTTCTTTGCCATCTTGGCTCCGCCCCCAAAAGCAATGTATATTAAAAATAAATTTAAAAAAAAAACAAAAAAGGGGGAAAAAGAGGCTCATTTCAATCTTCTCTTGTCTCCAAAACAGCCACCCCTGGAAAGATTTGTATAATATAAATAATTATTAACCAAGAAAATGTGATCCTGGGTATCTTGGAGAAAACATGCTTCTTTTCATAGGCGGAAAGGTCCTAAACTCAATTATTATGGTGATTAGAGGACAAAGCATCAAAAGTTCAATTAATTCTAGGGTTCAGTTAATTCTTTTTCAATCACTATTCATTTGAAAAAGGCATACTGAAGATAAGCAAACTCCAGTTTGTAGGATGGAGATAACAAAATAAAAGCTAGAACCCCAAACCTGCAAAAAGAAATCTGAGGAGACTGAAGAGCTGATAAATGCACTATATGTGTTTCTAAGCAGACAAGGTCATTACTATATTCTTGGCATGGAGAAAAGTAGACCATTTCAATAAGCAATCCCTAAAAAGGATAGCTCTTTTAAGGAGCATCTTCATGAAATCTGTTAATAAAATACAAGTTTTACATGCTGAGAGAATCAGAAGGGGTTGCAGGAGAGCTACATATTTTTTGTCTGGTCCTTGATCCAGGTATGCGCCCCAAAGATTTCTGCATTTCAACATACATATTCCTTGTTTCATGTACTAGAAAACCTTGGGATATAGAATGCAGGGTTTTGAACAGCCAAAGTGGTGTAAAGAAATAAGACATTAGTATGGGAACAGAACTTGGGTGCAGATATGTACAGGAAGAGAAATAATAGCACAGATGTGGTCACATAAGATAAGGATTATGATAGATATAAATCCATCAGCTTTAGTTTCTGAATGAAATCCTCTAAATCTGTTTGGAGCTGGTTTGCTATGGTGTTTTTCTTCTTTAAAATAATGGTTCTCTCTGGGAGAAAGCAGGTTTCTTGGGGAGGTTTTTCTGGAGGCAGCCTTAGTTTCAGTTAAAAGTAATAATCACCCAAAATGCAGCCAGCTGATAAAAATGCAAATGTTTATTTTCTCCTTCCAAAACAGCCCGGTTAGTTGAGGCCTATCTCTCTCTGCTTGGTTCTAAGAGCTCTTGCTGCTTTGTCCTTTGCTTTGCCTCTCCTTTCTTCAGCCTTCATCCAGCACCAAGTTGAATCTGTCTTGCCTCCGAGAGAGGGCTTCTGGCTCTCAATCTCCCAGAGTGCTCTGTGTCTGTCCCAGCGTGCTCCTCTCCAATCCAATTCAGCTGAATTCCCTTGACTGGGTTTATATATGATCTCTTCTGAGAGAGAGGGATTATGGGTTTTCTCCCACAGTGCTCTCTGGCCCTAAGAACTTCAAGGGAGGTGTGAATTCACAAAGTTACAAAGTTTACTTTGTGAATCTCCCATACTTATGAACTCCAATGAGTACTTAAATACTTCTTGCTTATATGAGCTCTCTAAAGGTGTGAACACAAGCATTGTATCAATTAGTTCTACTTAGTACCTTGTTTCAGGTTCTGGCCCAAAATATCTCCTTGTAAGATCAGATCAATGATACTGAACCATGCTAAATTAGATAATTATTGTCTCTCTCAACTCTAATGACTTAACAATTTGTAAAGATTCCAACAGTTTGCTACCAAGTTTACCAGAAATATAAGCCCAGTAGACTTGCCCAAAGTCACAACTGGTAAACTGCATGGTAGGATTACCATTTAAGTCTTTTGACTGAATGCTAGATTCAGTGCTCGCTCCAGGTCTCATTCTGACCCACCAGTAACACAGAAAACAGATTCTGGGGAAACAATTATTCTGAATAGCACCAACTCTGCCAATCTGATTAGAGAATAGAAATTGATTATCAGAAATTCTGAACCCCTAAGTAAAACAAGAATCTTTACCTTAAAGAATTCAATGAGAACCTCTTTATTCTCCAGCCAAACAATATTGTGGAGAAACTTCTCAGGAGTAGGGGGAGGGATCGTCATTGGAAAGTTGTTCAGCGATTTTATTTTGGCAAGAAATAGCTAAACACAAATAAAACAATAGTCAGACAGCTGACATTTATCTTTACATACTTTCTTTTAAAAAATCTATTGTGCAGTTAGTTATATTCTTCTTTGCTTTTAACTCATTGAGTCATTTGTTTTTACTTAAATGATCAATTGTTTATCCATCTATCCCCTCCTTCTTACTCTTTGTTAGTTATTTTTGTGGACTTGGACCTTTTCACTCCAAATGAAAACACTTTTCTTTACTATGTATTTACAATTGTACTTACTATATCTTTACCAGTCAATTACTACACATTTTACTCTCTTTATGCTCAAATAATTCATTTGGCATCTTCCTGTTGAATATTAAAGACTCAAACTTATAGGTAAAATAGAATTCATACTGTAGCTTAAAGAAGGAAATTGGTATCAGCATTTCATTCTCTGTTACCTATTTCCAATTTGCATTGCCTCTATTTGGTCCAGAGTTCTTAAAGCTCTGTTACTGTCATTATTTCACTAATCAATTATTATCCTGCATTTATTAAATGTTTACTCTCTTCTAGGCACCATACTGAATGCTGGGGATACAAAGAAAACAAAAATAGCCCCTGCCCTCAAGGATCTTTTACTCTAGTGGACAGAGAGAACATGTAAATAATTCAGTGGATAGAGGGTGCTATCAGAGGACAAGCTACTAGCAATTAAGAAGGAATAGAAGGGGAAGTGCTCTAACTGGCAAGCAATGGAGCTATCCATTCCTCTCCCACCTCATTCACACTTCCCCCCAAACCAGCTGGCATCCATCACCACCAAAGCAAAAAAATAAAGTAAAACTTGAGCCTCTAGGGAAACAGGCTGGTGGAAACAGAGAGTAAGAGTACTCACTAGCTTTAACAGGAATCATTTCATTACCTTGTTCATCTTGCTTCCTTCAGTTTTATCAATTATGCCTCTCGACCAAAGGAATCTGAGATTTTTCAGTGCTTTACCCAGCACATTTCGGATGGCTTGTTTGGTTTTTAAGGCAATGACAACTTCACGGCACTCATGTTCTAATAGGCCTAAAGTAAATAATTATAAGTAACAGTAGCTTATGTTTAAATAAAGTAGTTTATACTTTAAAAGTATGGGATACTTTATATCCATTATCTCTTTTGGTCTTCACAACAAAATTGTCAAGTAGACACAGTGAGAATTACTAATCCCCAATTTATCAAACAAGAAACTGAAGTTGGTGATGGCCATGTAATTTGCCCAGTATTCAGGTCTTCTGATACTAACCTCTGCTTTTTCCACTCCATCAGGGTGAGTTTGTGGCATTCACAAAAAGCTGTGAGAGACCAACAGTGGGAGGAAGCACACACATCCTCCCTAAGCCCTCTCCCAAAAAGCTAACGATTTAAATAAGTAGGCAGTTACTCTGGGCAGATCTGGTTTAAGGGAAATTATTATATTGCCCCAAATATGGAGAAATACTCACTGATAATAGACATTTATATAGTACTTTGAAGATTTACAAAGTATAGAACCAGTTGTAGTTCCAGAGGAATCATGATGAAACTTTTTTGCCTCAGTTTCCTCATCTGCAAAATGAGCCGGAGAGGGAAATAGCAAAGCACTCCAGTATCTTTGCCAGAAAAACCCCACTGGGGTCATGAAGAGTCAGACAGGACTAAAATGCCTGAACAACAACATGAAGAGATATGCTATCCACATCCAGATAGAGAGATTAAATAGACTTAAATGATGGATTAAAAATTGAAGCATATTTTAATTTTTTTTTTTTTTGGATATGGCTAATACAGGAATCACAATGTTCTTTCTTCTATTTTTTTTAACCATACCCAATTTTTTCAGATCTAAATCTGAAGTCAAATCCAGGATCCTTTTTCCCTTCTCCTTGCTATTCCATCCCTAGGAACGTGCATTTGTTCAGTGATATTTCTCTATAGTGGACATGCCACCAATATAGGATCTGGATCACAATACACTTGTCAGTTTTCTAGTTGTTATTTCCTAAGTTTTCCAGATTGTCTGGTTTTCATTTTTTGTTTTGCCCAATAACAAATATGCACCATACCAATTTGGATCCAAAGGGTTGTACCATCCTCTGGTTATTGAGGTGGGGAGGGGTCATTAAGCCAGATTTAGCACTGTAGAATTGAATTTACAAGTCCAGGTGTCTCAGAGGTAGCTTACTCCCAGAAGTGCAATTCAGTTAAACTATTATAGGGCAATGATAATTGGTAATAAGATCAGCATTTTCCCTGATGAAACTTCTTTCTCCTCTTCCCAGTGGGGAGACTTTACCCAAAAGAAGAGAGAGCTACTCCTTGGGATCCAATTAGCCCTGTGTTCCCTGATGTAGCTTCCTGGTCATAAAAGTCCCAGACACATAGTTTAAGCCTCTTGGACTTGGTCCTAGAGTCCTATAACCCTATGCCACCTATGAGAGTCAGCATAACCTTCACTATTTCCTCCTCTGATCAGAAGTATTTCCATATGGATTCAAAGAAAGTCAAGTCCAGAAAAGGTAAGTGTGATCATATCCCTGTTGCATATCCTTGCTATTTTAGAAGAAAAAATAAAGCTTTTTTTCTTAAACCTTTCAGTGACTGATGGATCCCTCATTTTATCTTAACATGGAAATTGACCTAAGAGAGCACTGATATTAGAACCACACTTCCAACAACAATAGTAAAATAAGATAAGTTTTCTATGGTGTGATCAAAAAAGAGACAAAATAGAAGAATTGCACATGTTTAACATATATTGGGTTATTTGCTGTCTGGGGAGGGAGTGAAGGGAAGGGAGGGAGAAAAAAAATTGGAACACAAGGTTTTGCAAGGGTGAATGTTGAAAACTATGCATTTGTTTTGAAAATAGAAGGTTTAAAAAAAATAAAATGACAAAAATGATAAAGATTGTGGCAATTCCATTCAGACAGAATTCTTTCTTTCTATGTCATCTCTTTATCTTGTCACAATCTTAATCCCAAATCCTCAATAATGCCTTTCTATTTTAATTGGCTTAATTGACAATGGACACTTGTCTCTTTCTGTCTCTGTCTCTCCCTCTGTCTCTGATTCTGCCTCTCTCTCTCCTTCTTTATTCTCTTCAGCCCATCCTGCACAGATACCAGATTAATCTTCCTTTTGTGATCTTCCTTTTACACACTCCTGCTTGTCATAACATTAAGAAAGATCTTCAATAACTCTTTACTGCCTCCAGAATAAAATTGGAATTCATCAGTTTGATATTCAAGTCCTCCACAATATAGCCCCAATATTTACAGCCTCATATTCCGAGTAGTAAGCATTCAATAAATACCTTTTAGTGAAGAATTTCTCCAACAATAAGCTTTTCTAATTTAAATCCAATGTTCCCTTTCCACAAGGTAAATGAAGTTAGTATAAAATTGGGCCTGATTCTCCCAGAACTCTGACAAAGCCTTATTATTCTCAATAGATATATATTAATTTTTCCTAACACATTTTAAAAATAAACTTCACTGATTTTTATAACATATATTTTTAAATTTAAATATGAATTAATTTCCTCACTAAAGACCATCCTAAAAGAGTGAAGTTATAGTTTTAGTTGGTTAATACTCTAGATGTTCCTCTCCAATAAAAATTCCTAATATTTGTTCATCTTCAAAGAATATAGCAAAGGCTATACTAATTAAAAATGCTTTTCATTTTACCCAATTCGATCATGCAATTTTACCTAAGAAATCAATAAAGAACAAAATACTCTTCATTTATCTGCAACTCAATCCATCTTTTCTTCAGTTTTCCTGGGTTTCCAAAGATGGCGCAGATATGAAGCTGATGTTTAAAACTACAGCCTCTAAATGTTCTTTTATAGAAGCCTTAGCCCCATCTGGTGGCAAAATGAGGTAACTGTGGACTTTTTTTTTTGGGGGGGGGGTTTTGTTGGTCATTTTAGTCATTTTTGGTGATGCCCTACTCTTTGTGACCTCATTTGGGTTTTTTTTTGGCAAAGCATAGTTTGTCATTTCCTTCTCCCATTCATTTTATAGATTAAGGAAATGAGGCAAACAGGATTAAGTCACACAGCCAAATGTCTGAGGCACAGGAAAAAGTCTTTTTGACAGGGTGATAGGAAAGAGTGGAGAAGAGGGGCTGATCTATCTATATATCACATAGTTGCCCGCAAATGGTTTTTACATTTAACAAAAAATTAGGAGCACCGTTTCACCAGTTTCATTTTCCAACAGGGTTTCCAGAAATGTATTATGGCAAAAAGAAAAAAAAAAAAAAACTATACTAGTCTTTCTAGGAGCTTTACACTCTAATAATTGACAGTATGAAATTTTTCCATGAAATATAAACTATAAATCATGACATCTTTGAGGTTAAAGAGACCTTAAAAGTTCATACATCGTCCCCTCAGTTTCCACACAACAATATAAACTAACATAAGGCTTAAATCTGGGGGAAAGGGGGAAAACACTCAGAGTATCTCAAACCAATGGTTTCACATGTTTTTCTTTAGGGGTAAGAGGGAAATCATAGTTATTGGATTTAAAACTGGAAGTGTTTGTTTGTTTGTTTGTTTTTAAGATCATCTCCTTTTGTTTTTTGTTTTAACAAAAAAGCACAGTAAGGACCAGTACAAAGTTATACAGGTAACAATCAGCAGAGACAGAATAGATTTCCACGACCTGTGATCACAAATTCAGCGTCTTTCCTACTACAAAACAGATGAGGAAACTTCTTTGAAAGTACCAAAATTTTCAAAAATCATTTAGATTTACAATTAAATATCATGAAATCACTTATTATTAATGGAGAAAATGGTCTTAGAAATTATCCAATCCAACTCCTTCATTTTGCAGATGAAGAAACTTAGGTCCAAAGCAGTTAAATAATTTCCCTTCAGTCCCTAGGAATTAACTAATGAGTCTGAAAGAACAAAATGGGAATTTAGTATAGATAATTAAAATGTTCCTTGGTTCTCCTTACCAAGCTCTTTGACAGCATCATTCATATTCATTTCCAAAATTTCATAAAGTTTCTGTAAGGAATTAAAGATATCATTAAATTTCTCTTATACAAAGTAAAAAATATTTCAAGGTTTTTTTAAACCATTTGCCCAAAATAGGCAAGGTAAAGAAGTATTAATCATATTTATAACTTTTTGGAAATACAAGGTTTAATTCTCCTCCCTGTATCATGAAACTGGTATTTCTCAAGAATCTCTCTGACTCAATCAATAGCCTAAATGTTCAATAGACACCATATTTCTCAACTTTACTTTAAGTTTTCTGATGCGTCCATAAGCTCTTACAAACCATCCAGGTCTTCTCATTCTGTATAATTTTTTCCATGTCTTTCCCAAAACATTGAACATATTTACCCAATGTGCTGAAGGCACATTAAACAATTTGCTATTTGTTTGTATGTTGCTGCTTTTTTCTTTTCCATGGATAGCAGAGTAGCATTTAGGCTGTTCATTTACTATCCTTCTCTTTTGGTTCCATGACTGCTCCCATCTCCTTCTTTAATTTTAAACATCTCTGATGATATTTTTTATTTTATTTTTCTTCTTTAAGATAAGATTGTCAATGTATTGCTATCTACCTTACCATTGTCTTTTTGGTCACTTGCATTTATTAGTTTTTTTGATTCTCAGTCATGTAGTATTACCAAAGGGATATTGATATTGACAGACTTCTGCAACAGGAAATCATTTGGGGATCAATGAAAGAACTACACAATTTCTCAAATATAAACCAGCTTTCTTCTCTTCAAACTATGAGTCCTATCTAGAACTATGATGCCTCAATCTTTTAATATAGTAAAACTACTGATGTTCACTTGGCCCACACAGCTTCATGTCTATCCATCTTCTGTAATTCTTGTCCAAGTAACGCCCAAAATTTTATAAATTATTTGTATTCTCCTCACCTGAAATATGGATTCTCTAGTGGAAATCTGTTTAATTAAGAGTTTTGTATCCTCTTGACTTTGGATATATCCCTTTGTAATACAATACATCAAGCTAAGACGTTTTTTGATCTGTTCCTCAGTTAAATAAATCAGGATTGGTAGCATCATCTAAAATAGCATGTCAAAGAAATCTCAGATGTAAGATTACATATTAAGAATCAGTGAGTTACCTGGGAAACTTTGTTGGGAAGATTTTCAAATGCAGTTCTGACAAATTGTTGTTCTTACAATGAATGTTTTCTCATTCCTGCATAGCTGGCATAAACTTTGTTCTGGCACCAAGGCAGCAAGTGGTCTCATAGTGCACAGAGTACTGAACCTGGAGTCAGGAAAACCTGAGTTCAAAGCCAGCCTCAGATGCTTACTAGCTAAGTAAGCCTAGGAAAGTCACTTAACCTCCACGTGCCTCAGTTTCTTCATCTGTAAAATGAGAATGATGACAATAATCACACCTACCTCCCAAGGCATAAAACAATATTTATAAAGTACTTTGCAAACCTTAATGTACTCTATAAGTACTAACTATTATTATTGTTCTAAAAAGAATTAGGGAAGATAATGGTCATTGACGTTTATATAAGTGCCATAACATCAAGTTTCTATGGCAATTTGGAGGAGGGAAAAGTCATTTCTTTTAAGGGAAAGGATTAGAAAGAGAGGAGATTGCATTTGAGTTAGAAAAAGGTAGTACTATGAGTAAATACAGAAAGAAGTTGGGAGCCAAGGTGTTTTGGCAAGTTTTCATTGGAGAACAGTAGGAGTGATTTTGCTAGTGATGAACCAATTGCTTGTTTGAGGAATGCTGGAAGAAATAATAGAAAGTCAAAACAGGGAGAGGATCCAAAGTCCAAGGTACCAATGGGACTACAATCTGTTAAAAAAAAAAAAAAGCCAGTTTCTAAACCTCAAACCACCAAAATCAGAAATCTTATTAGGTTCAGTGGATAAAGCATTGGGTCAAAAAATCCAGCAGAACTAAGCAGAATAAAGGATTGTTAAAGAGAAAGTTAGGAATTTGAAATAGGACTGATAACCAAAGATTAGAAGGCAGGTGACAAATATCTGTTGAATAACTAGGATAGTGTGAGAGTGAATGTCTTTTGAACTGTTAGTTCAGGGCTCTGTCACTTCCTCTACATCCCACTCCCAATTCCTACATGGTTTTAAAATTTTCACATACACTTAAAAAAGTAGCTCCAGAGCTTAATATGTGAGAAATAGACCAGGGGAGTTGTGGGAGAAGGGGTGGGAAGAGTAGACTAAATAGAGAGAGAAGTAGGGAACAAAGAAGAAAGATATTCTAGGGAGAGGAAACACAAGTGGAAAGCTCAATGACTAGAACACAATTGTTATAATTTGACTTGAGCAGAATGAATGAAGGGGAGAAGTAGATTAGACTGGAAAGGTAGATTGAATTAAAATTGCTTTGAATGTGAATTAAGGAAGCTTGAGCTACATTTGAGTTAGATTAACAGAATAAACTAGATAAATAAGAAATAGAAGCAAATAAACATAGTAGTCCAGTTTTGGGGGTGGGGGTTGTATGGTCTGTAAAAATAGCTTTTTATTTTTCAAAATACATGCAAAGATAATTTTCAACATTCAGTTTTCATTTTAGTCAAAGCATCCCAATTTGACAAGAATTTTTGGAGACAATAGAAAGCAGTTTCACAAAAATTAAGTTTGAAATGCTGAGTAAAGGGAGCAGAACTAGAACATTGTACACAGTAAAAGCAAGATTGTGTGATGATCAACTATGATAGATTTAGTTCTTCTCAGCAATGCAGTGATCCAAGACAATTTTAATTCTAATAGACTGGGATGAAAAATGCCATCCATATCCAGAGACTGAATGTGGATCAAAGCATATTATTTTCACCTTTTGTTTATTTGTTTTTTCTTTCTCATAGTTTTTCCTTTTTATTATGAATTTCTTTTACAACATGACTGTTTGGAAATACATTAAAAAATAAATTTATAATCTATATCAGATTGCTTGCTGTCTTGGGAAAGAGGAAATAAGGGAAGGAATGACAAAAAATGGAACTCACTATCTTGCAAAAATGAATGTTGAAAACTGTATTTACATGTAATTGGAAAAATAAAATATTATTAAGTTAAAAAAATTTAAGTCTGAACAATAATGAAATTGTTTAGAGAAAACACTTCACTAACCAACCAAAGCCAGATAAGCAGATAGGCAGATCCAGTACTAAAAAACAAATCAACAAATATTGTTGACCTGCAGAGAGTAAAAGAGTTGTTATCAGAGAACCTAGGTTCAAAATTCTCCTCTATTGCTTGCCATCATGAGCTTGGGCAAGTTAATGAATACACAGTTTTACTTTCTTCTTCTGTTCAATAAATGAGAGTTGGAGGTGAACAGTGAATCATTTAGAAGTAGAAGGGATCTCTAAGAATCTCTGGGCCAATCATCTCATCTCATAGATGATGAAGTTGAGGTCCTCAATGCCTTTTAATTCTAATACCTTCCCTCTGATAATTATTTCCTTTTTTCTATATATTTATAGTTTGTACATATTTTTACACATTGTCTCCCCCATTAGATTGTAAACTCCTTGAGGACAAGGACTGTCTTTTGCCTCTTTTTGTATCCCCAAGAACTTGACAACTGGTATAGGGAGCTCCCAGAGCAGGAACCTCTATCAATACACTTTTTCTGAAACTTAAGAGTCTTATGAAAGTTTCCTAGGGTGCTGGAAATGACTTGCTTAGGGTCACTCATCCAGTATATGTCAGGGACAGGATCCTTTATTTTATATTTCCCTCAGCTTTTTATGGTCCTATGATCCCAAAAGAATTAACCTATAACACAGGTTAGCATATTTGGGGAAGGAGGGGTGAAGAGAATACCCAAAGTAGATAACAATAACAGCCAGCATATATAGAACCCTAAGGTTTGTGAAGTACTTTACAAATTATCCTCACAACAATCTGGGGGGAAGATAAATGCTCTTATTATTTCCATTTTACAAATGAGGAAATTGAGGTAGACAGCAATAAAATGACATGTACTTACCCAAGCTCATACAGCTTGTGTCTGAGACCAAACAAGGGATACTGGAAAGCTAGGCTGCTCAATAACTTCTACAACACACATTCTAGCCCTTGGAGATGTATTAGGGTAAAGTAGGTCTTTTTTTCCCCTCAAATATAGATATCCCCTAGAGGGTGCTATCAGTCATTGATGTTTAAGTGTAAATTATCTTAAACAGCTAATTTTAACTTGTTCTTTAAGCACTCAGCCATGTTTTAACACTGAGAAATGGAATTTTAATTAAAAGCGTGGAGGAGGAAGAGAGTGTAATATTAAAGCATAGAATAATTTTGAGGAGAAATAAATTTGAATGAATAGTTATAATAGGAGACTTTGTACACCCAGAGGATAAAATGAGAGCATTAAGCCCTAAACGGAGTGGAGCAAGGCTCACTGCCTTTGGCATGATCCCAGATTATGATTCCTCATTCTTGCCTCAAGGATATGTAACAAGAAAGATATTTTTTAATGCAGTGATGATTTTCTGTGCCTCTTGAAACACAATCAAAGGGATAATTTGTCAGGATTTCCCTAACTGATTTTGATGTGTCCTTATCCCATATTTTAGCTGACAAGTGAAATGAAGGCATTTAGGCTAATTTTTAAAAAATTATATAACCTCAAGTGTAGGCTCTAACCCCATGCTCATTTCTGGTCACTCTATTTGACAGTAAGCTAAGATCTTCCTTAATGATATCTAGGAGACACCACATTTTATCATAACACTATAAGGAAATGGAGGTCACTTAAATACAGAATTCTTACCTTAAAAATACGAAAAAATCTTATTATTCTTAAATATCCTAATATTACTGAACACTGAATAAGGACGATATCTCTTGGCTTCTGTCTGATTAAGTGTATACAAATGATATCAATGAGTCCAAAAATGATAATGTAAAATTCCAGATGGTTCCAACTGTGATGAAAATATTTATTTTTCATAATAATTATCTATTAAGGAATCAAAGCAAAAAAAAAAAAAAAAAGAAAACCTATTATTTGGAGTACTTTACAATGATGTGGAAAAAAAGTTAAATGATCACAGAATACAAGGCAATCCTCAGAAAAAATCCAAAATTCCTTTGATGCCCTTTGTTTGAAATTCAGAATACAATTTTTCCATCGAAACAATATGAATTACAATGATACTAAGCTGACTCAAAGAAATCTATTTTACCCAGATGTAATTAAGCAAAATAGAAAAACAATACAATTGAATGAGAAATCATTATATCTTGAATATAGTGAAAGTCTTGTAAAATCATAGGACTTTACTAATAGAAAGACCTGAGCAGCCAACACTGACCATCCCTCTCATTTAGAGATGAAAAGATAGCCTAAGAAATAAAATAATTTGGCTTCATTCAAAGACAGCAAGTTGTCAAGAGTCAGACCTTCTAACTTAAAATTTACTCTTCTACCATACCTTGGTGACTCAAGAAGAAAACTTCACAATCTTCAATGTACTTAAATCCTAAATTTCTTAATCTGAAATCAGCAGATATAATTGAATGAATATGAGAAAGTTAATGGAGATTTTAGTGGAGATGTAGAAGGGAACTTTTCAGCACTTATAAGTTTTTCTTCTTTCTTTAGATGCTACGAGTATTGCTAACATAATTTCCATGGTTTTTTTAAGCTTTGATTAATGTAAGGCATTTTAAGGGCTTTTACCCAGGGTCACATAGCTACTATGTGTTTGAAGTTAGATTTTAACTCAGATATTCCTGACTTCATACTCTGCACTAACTAGCTGCCTGGCTATAATGGAATACTATTAAATATTATCTTATTCATATAGTTTCTATTTTTCTATTTCTCAATCTCTTTTTCTCACAACACATAGCTCCAAAGTATAAACATATTACTGTCTTTACTTTTCTTAGTGCAGACTTGGATTTCACCGATTCCTCACCTTTGCAAATTAAAGTATTTTACTCCTATTTGGTCAGATGACAGTGTTTCATGCCTTCCTTCTTATATTCTTACTCAGATAACTAGAATTTAACCATTTGTTGTGAATAGAAAACTACAAACATGGTAATAGCTAATAGTAGCTAGTATTTGTATAACATTTTAAAGTCTGTCTCTATGTATGTTTATCTCTCCTTTCTTTGTCTCTCTTTTACTCACTCTGTGTGTCTTTGTGTGTCTGTCTCTGTTTCTTTATATCTCTGTCTCTTTCTCTTACTATCACCCCCCCCCATCTTTCTCTGTCTCTCTGCTCTCTTTCTCTATCTGTGTGTGTGTCTGTTTCTGGCTCTGGCTCTCTCTCTCTCTCTCCCTCTCCATCTCTGTCTGTCTCTTTCTGCCTCTGTCTCTCTCTCTCTTTCTCTCTCTCTCTCTCTCTCAATGTTTCTACATATGTCTGTATGTGTGTACGTGTGTGTGTCTGCATGTGTGTAATCTAATTTGAGCCTCATAACAACCTAAAAGGTAGATGCTATTTTCATTCCTATTTTTACCAATATAGAATTTAAATGACTTGCCCAGGATGACACAACTAAAAAGTTCCTGAAATGGGGATTTGAACTGAGAGTTTCCTGATTCCAGGAGAAAGTCTCCTTGAATCCTGGCCTTGTAATGTTCTCTGGGAGCAGGTTTCTTGGGGGGGGGGGGCTTCTGGGAGTGCCTTCTTTTCAGTTCAGTAATCACCACAAGGGCAGCCAGGGATTAAAGTCCAAATTCTTGATTGTCTCCTTCAAAATCTTGTCTCCTTTGCTTGGAGCTCTGCTAGTTTTTCTGGGGGCCTTCAGGAGTCTTGATTTCAGTGGAGAAGTGAAGGAGGAAAACCTGCCACCAAGGTGGTGTGAGATGAGATGAATCTGAGTCCAAGGGTTTGTACTCCAGCCTTCAGCCTCCAGCCTTGTGTCCCCTTGTCTCTGAATCTCCCTGGCTGAGGCTTTTAGCTTATATGCTCTACATTGAGTACAAACCAATCATTATATCACTAGGAAACCATTATTTGTTGTAGGATTAAATCAATTCTAAACTAGATTTAACCATTGTCTCCTCAATTCCACTTAGTACCTTGTTTCAAGTTCTGGCCCATAACATCTTCTTGTAGGATTATATCAATCATACTGAACTATGCTAAATTAGATAATTATTGTCTCTATCAATTCCACTGACTTAGCACTTTGTAAGAATCCTTTGTTTCAAGTTCAGAGTTCTGGCCCATAACGTGGCTTCTGTAAAAGATCCTGAGAATCAAGCAT
Source organism: Antechinus flavipes (assembly GCF_016432865.1). Taxonomy (NCBI): domain Eukaryota; kingdom Metazoa; phylum Chordata; class Mammalia; order Dasyuromorphia; family Dasyuridae; genus Antechinus; species Antechinus flavipes. The sequence goes on along the minus strand of NC_067401.1, from coordinate 422,935,933 downwards.
CATTGATAACACTCACTACTGATTAAGCTTCCCATTAAATTAAAGGTCAGCCTAGAGACATTCATTCAATTCTAAGATTCTCTATTCTAATTCCAGCTCAAGCTGCACCAGCTCCCATCAAGAGCAAATCCCAGTTTGTAGCCAAGGCCTCAATAATAAAATGAGCCAATTTGGGACTCAATCCTTGCAGAGGATCTAACATGCCATGCAAGGAATCTCTCTCTCCCTGACATAGCAGCAACCCTCTGCCTCTTTCAGCATTACCCTCTATCTTTTTCACCTATTTCCCTAACAAGACTTTGTACCTCTTTGTCGGGATTTCTCTGCTAGAAACTTTAAATCTCTGCCAGGATTCCTCCATTAGAAACATTACTTCTCTGCCAGGATCTTGCCACCAAGGAATTCAGTCTTTCTCTTGGTGCATAGCAAAGGCTGACTTCCTAATACCTATAAACTTCTTTTATTAGTCTAGCTTTTCAGGTTCGTAAATTCCTTTACAAAGGACCTCTGCACTTCTAGAAGGGGGTTCCCCACAATTCCCAGCCCTGTGCCATATCCTAGGGGAATCTAGGGTAGCCAAACCTCTTCATTTGGTTCCCTGAACCCCAAACCTGCCACTAATCTTATCATTTAGTTCCCTGACCACCAGGAACCCTAAAACTCACCAAACTCATGGCATTACTTCCTGGTGTCAGGTTCTCTTTGAAAACAAAGGACAAACAGCAACAATCCCTATCATTTTATGCAATTTTAGGTGGCATAGTGGGCAAGAACACTGAGCTCAGAGTCAGAAAAACTTCAGTTCATGTCCCAATTTGTACATTTATTAGTTGTGTGACTCTGGTCAAATTACTTAATGTTTCTCAACCTCAGTTTTATTAACAAAAGAAATTCAAGAGAATTTTTATGCTAGTGGCATTTCTCTTTCTAAAATATGAAGTATGAAATTATATATATATATATGTGTGTGTGTGTGTGTGTGTATCTATACATATATGTGTGTATAAGTATCTCTATATACATATAGAGATACCTACATACCCACACATATAAACCAGGGAAGCATTTGAGGGATATGAAAATAGGTTGTTCCTAACCAGGGAAGAATTATTTATCTATTTTGTTGCAAAAATCCTACCATCCTTTGACCTCATCCCATATCTGAAAGTAGCATTTATAGATTTTCTCATCATGCCTCAGAAGTCTAAATCCACAGCCTAATTAGTTAGGAAAAAATCGGGGGTTAAAATGGTTCTCCCTGCTGAGAAAATTTTCTAGAGTACTAATGCTTCAGTATCCTAACTACTTAGGGAAGAATTCATTTGCCCCAAAAGAATCTGGCATTTGTTAATAATGGTTCCAAAGAATATAATATAACTCTTGAGAATTGCCCTTAATCTATGTGAAACCCAAATGAATACCTAGTAAATTCATAGGATTGATTCACTTTGTTGAATCTGTCTTTAAGCAGGAGGGCTGATTGCATAAATAATCATTTGATCATCTGAGAAAATGTTCACATCACTTTTCAAGTATACACACACACACACACACACACACACACACACACACACACAGAGTTTGTTTTTCCAATGGAATCTAGTTTGAGTTGAACATATATAATCCCCTATTGGTTCCAAATCTATAATCAGTCATTTTCAAACAAGAAACAATAAAATGAAATCCTGTATGACAGGACTGTATGATATTGATTTAATTGTAATCATTATTTTATCTGCATTTATGATGTTTATCTTAGCTGAATTATAGGATTTCAGAGTTGAAAGAGACTTCAGAGACTATCTAATCCAATAGATACCTATAAAGGAATCTTTTCTACAAAATTCTCAATATTTATTCTTCTAGTCTTCTCTTGGAGATCTATAGTGAGTTCTTTCTTGATCTTCAAAGAAGAACAAATGATATAAAACAATCTAGAATCATCCCAATTTTTATAGTAAATGGCATCTAACATCAAGTTAACTCATCTTTGAAGAGATTTTTAAGAAATCTGATGTATACATGGAAAACATTAATATTATATACTATACCTTTAGTGTTGCTTCTATTATGCTCAATAAAACATAATAGTAGTTCACTATTATTAGTCCAATCACATAGAAATCTGTTAGAGATGACCATAGATGTATTATCATGGGATAGATGTATAATAATGTGACAATATATCCTGTATACTGAAACTCGTCTGAAAATACAATATGATATATAAACCCCCTGAATTTAGACTTCCTGTAAAAGAATTAAGTTAAAGAGAATGTTAGTCATTCAAATTCATTATTAACTAATGCTTAAAAACAACTAAATTCAACAGGTGTGTGTATTATAAAAATTCTTCATCAACATAATAGTTAAAAGTTTAAATTAAAATGGAAAATAAAAAATATGTGATCATTGCACTGTAGAAACATAATTGATAGAGAAAAAAGACTTTTAGAATTACAGAATTTGATAACTTTTTGAGCATGAACTTTTATTATATTGAGGATATTTTCTAAAGAAAAATAAAAGCTAGGAGTCATATAAATATAGGCATGACAGTTTGTTCTCAATTAGGCCCCTCCTGCCTCCTCTCTAACTCCTCCCTAACTCCCTAGACCCCACTCCTACTTCCCTCCCTTCTCCCCTTTGGCTTTAAAAATCCACTTCACTCAAAACATATAGTTTAATCATATTTGATTTAGCTGGGTCCCTTTCATATCAATGAAAGGCATGCTTTGTGATTGTGATAAATGTCTCATCAATTCTTTACATTCTGAACTGCTCTCCAACACCCTTGATATCTGGGAATTTCATTTACCTGATAATTCTTCAGATATATGTATGTATATCTTTATCCATATTTATTATATATGTGTAAATACTTATATTGTTGTGCTACAGTTTCCTTTTATTGTCCTGCCTCAGTTTCCCTAAATTGTCCTGCTTCATTTTCCCTAAATTGTTCTGCCTCAATCCCCCTAGTTGCAACCCACTTCCTAACCATTAGGACTGAGAAAATTAGGGCTGGGAGCCTGACCATTAGCATTCCATAGGCAGATAAGTTACTAAGAGAAATGCTTACATATTTCTAAGTTCCAGACTTTCTATCTCTAGTGACTACCCCTTCACTCCCAATTTATCAGAATTTATGGTCCTACCCCCAACCTGTCAGAACCAAATTGATGGTTCCTGCCTGGAAATTCCACGCTCACCAGTGTTCCTACTCCACCTCTTGCCTTTGCTTCCCTGATCACTTGAAGCCATATATAAATCATTGGAATCTCACATTCAATGCTGGATTCTTTGAGATGAAAGTCCAATTAAGTCCTGGAGGCAGAATGGATTCTGCTCTGCCTCCAGACTATCTCTCCCTCTCAGAAACCCAAATAAAATATTAAAAACTCTCTAATCTCTATATTGCCTCAGTTTCTCTGGCATTACAATATGTAAATACACCCACACACATATATATAAATACAGACATATGTATTTATATCTGTGTATGTGCATCGTATAGTACAAAGGATATTCTAAAAGTCTTAGTGTTTAAAGTCTTAACTTTAACTTTAGCTGCACTAAGACTTTTGGGATGCTTTATTTTTTTAGAGAAAACATTGCCTTTCATCACTCTTAATTGAAAAAAATATATATAAAATTCTATTCAGACAAATTTTTTTAAAGGGAGAAATCTAGAGACAACTTCAACATTTATTTAATAAAAAATCCTGAACTGTAAAGATATGGCTCATTTCCTAGGACAATTTTGCTCTGACAATATATACCCCTTTAAACTTTTTTTTTTAGGGAAAATATTACCAAACTTCATGAACATTATTTTAATTCCTATTTTAAAGTTACTATCAAAGATATCCTTAAAACCCTTTTGTTTTCCTGTTTATAAATGCAAAAACATTCCTAATATTCTGTTATAGAAATATGTTTCACATTTTCTTTACTGAGATATTATAAATTTGCAGAATCTTAATAGTAAAGATCAACAAACTATGTTGCATTTTCACAATCATAAACACCTTTTAAAATACTTGCCAATCTATAAGCTTCTTGAGGGCAGGGATTATGTCTTGTGTAAACTTTATATCTCTCAACTTAGAACAGTTTTATGCCTACAGTAAGGTGCTCAATAAATGCTTAATTTTTATTATTATAATACTTGTTCTCTGAGTAAAATAAAATTAATATGAAAAACTGGTGAGTCCATGGAGCTGGATCCCTATTCCAAGTCATTGAGAAAGGGCACCTTTAGCAGCTCAGTGTGATGAAGTTCTATATAACATTTGGGAATCAAAGCTCAAAATAGCCAGATATGAATTTCATTTTTTCTCCCTTTTTCTACCTGCTTTCTGATGGTAATATTATTGATGACCAATGAAATTATCAAGGCTAAAAGATTTGAAGATAAGCCAAAGCAAGATGGGAAGATGAGCAAGGGGCCTGTTTCTCTCTCTCTCTCTTCCTCTCTCTTTCTCTTCTCTCTCTCTCTCTCTCTCTCTCTCTCTCTCTCTCTCTTCTCTCTCTCTCTCTCTCTCTCTCTCTCTCTCTCTCTCTCTCTCTTTCTCCCTCTCTCTCTCTCTGTATATATACATATATGTATATATTTATATTTATATATATTATCTCCCCATGAATAAACTTCGTCCAAAGGAAGATGATTTATTGGTTCAGATTTATCAGTTATTATCTACAATCAGTAAAGTAAGTTCTAATGGGGATACCATGATAAAGGGATAAAAAAAGTCAAACATCATCTGCCTTCAAGGAGCTTAGCTTAAAGATGGTCTGTATATAAATAAGTATAATATAAAATTTGATAAGAGTATGAGTTTTTTCTGAACATCTAGAAAAGTTCACATATATCAAATATCATCTCTGAAAAAGCACAAAGTACTTACCCAGATGGGAGAAATTGTACCTTGTCTTTATTAAATGTCAAAAAAATTAACAATTTTTTAAAGTTCATAAGCCAGCTTCTAGTCTTTACGTAAGATGAGACATCATAAATACTCATGAATCTAACAGAAAAAAAATAAGTGTGTTATGATAAATAGTATGTATTTGAGTAAAGTAGGTTCTGATGGGGGTACCCATCAGATGAAGATAAAAGGGAAGGAGTTATAACAGAAGGTTGAGCCCTAGGATTAAAAGGGTTTAACAAAAGCATAATAGTCAGAGAGGCTTCGGATATCATTGTCATCAACAATAGCAGATGCTTCTCTCTAGGCTATCCAAGGAATATCAATAACTGTAAGCTCTTATGGACATCATAAAAGAGAAAAAGAATGCAAAGCTCACAAACTAGCAATTCCAGCAGAATCTTGGAGTGGAATCCAATTAAGCCATCTGGGGTTTTTTTTGGCCTTGGAGCTCTGGGGCATCACCTTTTGAATAGTAGTTATTTCCTATAGAAAGGGGGGGGGGATTCTATACACTAAAACTTTGTGGTCCTACCCTCGAAAGCAAAGTTGGTATTTAACAGAGTATGTGATTGTAAGGAGAAGAAACAGAGTGATGTGAAAGTTGGCTGATCATAGATTTACCCCTCCAAACTAAGAATTTGCATTTAGCAAAAATGGGGTCCCAAGACAAAAATGACTGCCAGAAGATTTAATGTCAACAGAGTACAGCAATTCTCTGAGTAAGAGCAGTTGTTGCTTATTTGGAAGGAAAGTTGAGGCAACACAAGTTTAGTAAGAGTAAAGCAGAAAAGAAGTGGGAAGCTTTCAGAAATTTAGTGTAAACAGCACTTCATTAGCTCATCTAGGTCAGAACACTCACAAACATAAAGAATAATTTGATGAAAATGATGGTGAAATTCAGAAGCTGCTCTTTGAAAAATGAGAACTCCACAAGGTTTACCAGCAGGACAGTTCATCTCTAAGAAGAAAGCATTTAAGTTCATTAAAAGTAAAATACAAATGAAACTTGGAGAGATGTAGGATTATTATTGGCTCAGTAAGAATGCAGAAGAAATTCAATTTTATGCTGATAGTAACAATCCAAAGGACTGAAACTCTTGAGTTGATGCACTGAGGTTGGATAACCGAGCACTCAGGGCTAACTACCTATCGGACAATTCTCTATAAGCATATGCTTGGAAAATGGCCCTTCCCACTATCCTGTGCTGGCTCGATAATTGATATATACAGAGAATTGTTAGAGGGACTAGGGGGTGGAGTAAAACTAGCCAGAGTCACTTCTGGGCGGGAGACAAAGAGGAGAGGTGTGAAGAGTCCTGTGTCCATTCCCTTTACTTCTCTCCCTAAAGACCAAGAATAAAGACCAAGGATTTTTGCTTATCCTGACTCCAGCTAATTCTAAGGTATCCAGAGTGCTAACTCAGTCTCCACACCAAAGCATTTTTATATTGCCCTGAAGGCTATTTACGGACCCAAGATCTAGATTGCATCTCAATTAGTGCTCATGGAGCCACATTGATTAGTGAGAAGAACATGATCCTGGAACTGGGATGAATACTTCCATAGTGTTTTCAGCAGACCATTATCAATCACTACTGAAGCCATTGACTGGTTTACCTCAGGTTGAAGCCAATTCTTCTCTGGACATATTTCCAACTGAAAAAGAAGTTTTGAATGCCATCAAGACTCCTCCCCTGTGACAAAGCAGCTGGTGCTGATTCTGTTTCAATTGTAAATGCTGACATTTACAAGGGGGGGGGATCTATTATTCATACAAAAATTTACTGAAATTTTCCTAGTTCTATAGGTCAAGAGAAAGTCATCCCTGAGGATTTCAAGGATTCCTCCACTGTCCATCTCTATAAGGTAAAGAAAATAGATTGTCTTGTGACAGTTACAAGGAGGTATCTCTCTTAGTCACTGCTGGCAAGATTCTTGCCAAAGTCCTTCTTAATAAACTAATCCTTCACTGGAAGAGTGTCATCTACCTGAGAGCCAATGTGGCTTCAGAAAGAGTCAAAGAATCATCTATAAGTTTACTGCTCAGGAGCAATTCCAGGAGAAATAAATACCAAAAGCAAAACAGAGATCTGTACACAATGTTTGCAGGCCTGACCAAGGCCTTTGATATTGTTGATCCTGGAAGTTTATGTAAAATTATGTCAAAATTTGAGTGCCCAAAGAAGTTTATCACAATTGTATGTCGGTTTCACGACAGCAAGCTTGCACAGATTCTCAGTAATGGATGATACTCTCCAACTTCCCAGTCATAATGGAGCGAAGCAATGATGCGTATTTGCTCCCATGCTTTTTAGCTTGATGTTTTCAACCAGGTTGTCAAACATCTTTAGTGAAGATGAACATGGCATCAAGGTCAGGTGATGATAAAATTTTCAACCTGTTCTGTTTCTGATCCAGATTGGTTTCTCCCTCCTGCTGTACGTAGCAGAAGGCCTTCCTTCATTAATTAGATTCGTTCCTTTCATCTCCAGCCTGATTTCCCAAAATACAGTCAAGCATGAACTCTAGAGGAAAACCCTCTCATAACTGTTGCATCCACCTTCATTCCAGAAAGTCTGAGGTTGTTTACTGATCATACTTCTCCAGGGGAAAGCATGGCCCCATAATGCATTTGTAAAAGTTCTCTCCACAATGAATCCTCTGGTAGAAAATAAGAGAAAATCTCTATATAACAGCTTTCCCATACCGAGACCATAGGAAACAACGCCTCAGAATGATTTCTCTAATACTAAAGATGCTCTGAAATCCATGTAAATGCTTTACCTTATTCATGACAATCATCTGCTTTTCAATATACAAAATACGTTCCTTACTAAAACCCGAGTCAGTAATGTATTATTATATTCCATTTTATGGAGACAACAATTGATTAAGGATTAAAACATTACATATATGGAACACTTACTTTCCATGGACAGTCCCATAACTTTTGGATGCTCCAATTAATATACGGGCTGCAGATTCCGAGAGGCTTCCTTCTTTATACTGTGTTTCAAAACTACTCTAAACATCAATTTAAATAACACTAATTATTAACAAAACAAAGAGCATGAATTTTATATGCTTGCAGTCTTAACCCAATAAAAGAATGTTATGAGGTACTAAACCAAGAGGTATCCTTCATCATCTAAATAAAATGTAAGCCCTTTGTGATCAGAGATGGTTTTATTTTTATCTTTGTATCTCTGGAATGTATCATAATGCCTAGCACATAATCGGCATGCTATGAGCTAAACACATGTTTTTTAATTGATGAGAAATAAATCAAGGAACTAGAAATGTTGCATAGTTTTATGAATCTTTATTTAGCTATTGAATGTAGAGATGGATACTATATAAGGGAATAATCCAGGCATAAATAGGACAGCCTTTGCAGCTAAATCCCAGATTATCCTAAGCAAGTTTTTTTTCTTACTTATTATTTAATTTCTCTCTACCCTTCCTCCCTCCTCTTTCTCCCCTTTCCTCTCCTTCCTTCCTTTTCTCTCCCCTTTCTCCTTTCTCCCCTCCTACTCTCTCCTTCCTTCCTTCTTTCCTTCCTTCCTTCCTTCCTTCCTTCCTTCCTTCCTTCCTTCCTTCCTTCCTTCCTTCCTTCCTTCCTTCCTTCCTTCCTTCCTCCCTTCCTCTCTCCCTCCCTCCCTCCCTCTCTGTTTCTGACTGTCTCTATCTCTGTCTCTGTCTCTCTGTCTCTATCTCCCCCCCCTCTCTCTTTCTCTCTCTCTCTCTTCTCCTTTCTCCCATCCCAATAGCTTCTAGGAGATATTGCCCAAAAGATAGTTAGGGATGTGATTGTCCCATTAGTTTAACTTAATACTTGGGGTTTATTCTTTATGATTAATATGCAGATTTTTTTTAAAAAATAGATGCTCAGAGAGATAAAAAAGATTGATTAGCATCATTTCCAAAGTTCAATTTATTTCCATTCTTGATATCAATCTAAACTCAAGGTTGTTCTCATCTTAGCCCCCCTGCCTCGCTAGTAGTGAAAGGTGCACACTCGCCTGTTACTGATTAAATCAGCTGTCCTCTTGGGTGAAGTCTGACCTCTTTACCTCCCAATCTACCTTTTAGGTCTAGCCTAGACTCCCTCTTTGCATTTCACTATGGCTGTAATATTGACATCTTGAGAATTCCTCATTCTTACTCCTATGTTCAGAGTAGATAAACTTTCTCTCCCCATTTTAAAATTAGCAAATCCAATTTCATCTATCACAAATAGCTAGCTATCTACAATCCTAATTCATACTTTTACAATTAAAAATACCTAAAGAATATGATAATAAAAATATTTCAATAAAACTTTCAATAAAGGCAAAACAAGACTGAGAGACTTGAGCCAGTATTACCCACTCCAGTCTAAGAATGAACCTTAATAATATTTAAAAATAACCTTGCCAGAGTCAGTGTTATTGTTATTACTTTAGGATTCTACAACTTCATTATTTCCCCATTATCTTAAAAAATAAAAAGAACTAACTCAACAGAAATTACTAGACATCAACAGGAAGCTCTGAAAACCACAAAACCAAATTAGCAGGCACCAGATTGGAGTTACTGTGAAGTAAAGTAAGGCATCAATATGTAAGCACAGTTAAAAACTGTCACCAGGATAATGGAGGAATTTATGTTCAGTGCTAGATTGGCTTTGTGCAAGGCCACAATGAAGATATTCTAATAAATGTAAACAACCAGAAATAGGACATCTAGGACAATGAGGAACATCTGGAAAGGACATGTCAGGAAGAAGGCCTATAAGGATCAAAAGAATGAGAAAACAAAAGATGTGCTTTATTAATAATGAAGAAGTTTTCTGGGGAAAATTTTAGCTTTCTTTTTCATTACAAGTTAAAGTCTCATCACTTCTCTCTGGAGCTATTTAGGCCAATAAAATACTGAAATAAATTCAAGTTCTTTCTATAACACTCTCCATCCTGTTGCTATGACAAAGAGAAGGTTGAGGAACAAAAGTAACATCTACAAACAGTAAATAAAAAATCCTCTCATCCTTTTAGTAGTCATGGAAGCCAGAGAAGAATTGTCTCCTTTGTGACTCTTGCAAGTCCTTAGAAGATGGAGGAAAAAAATCAATGTGAGATGATAACTCTAAAGGAACACCACAATCTCCAAAGAAGCTAAATTACAAATGACCCTAAGGGTGATACTGAAAGAGGCATGGGAGAGACAAGTTAAACATCCATAATGACTTGTGCATATGAATTAATGTAAAAAGCTATGACATCCAGGAAATGTACCATTGAAAAGTTAGGTAAGCTAGTCATCTACTAAAAGATCATGGTACTTTTGAAATAATAGGATGGTGATAGATGATACAGTGAATGGAGCATTGGGCATGGATTCAGAAACACCTGAGGTCAAATTTGGCCCCATTAAATTTGTTCTCTTCTTGCTGTATGTCTCTGGGCAAGTCACTTAACCTGAATCCATCTCAGTTTCCTTATCTGTAAAATGAGGATGATAATAATAATAGCACCTCCCTCCCAGGTGGTGAGGGTAAAATGAGATAATATCTGCTAAGCACCTTGTAAACCTTTATAAAGGTGCTATAGAAATACTAATTATTATTAAGAATCTCCAGGAAGGCTTCCACTATACTCTGGAGATAAATCATCTATAGAGTATTTAATGGACAAAATGGACAAGAATCCCACAATATGTGAAGAACATAGGTTGTGATCTACACTGATGGAAAAACTATCCACATCAATAAGGTCACTTCTGAAGATTTCTAATAATAATATTTCCTTCAAAAACTAATCAATTTGGGCATTTGACTTGTGAGACCCAAGATGGTGGAGTAAACAGTGAATCGCTGTAACTCTCTCATGTTCACTTCCTGGCAACCATAAAATAGCACCACAAGGCAGTGGAACCAGCAAGAAAATAGAATGAAACAATGTTGGCCCAGGAAACTTGGAGGATTGGCAAGAGGGGTCCGTCTCACTCGGATAAGAGGGCACAGTCCAGGATAGGGAACTTCCCAGTGAGCTGGCAGCAGTCCCCGTCCCAGCACACTAGCAGAAGATTCTGAGCTCTAATGTGGTGGAGCCAGTAAATGCCAACACCATGATCCCTCACATGCTGTGGTGTAGCTAGGGGAGGCAGCAGACTCCAGTTCTGGAAGCCACTATGTGCTTCAGTATAGCCCTGGAGGGAATGGCGTCCTCCAGGACAGAATCTCCACAAGCTTTAGCATGGCCCCTCCAGCAGGCAGATCTCTGGGTGCTTCAGTGTAAGTTCCCTAGAGACCAGACCATCATGATCAACAGCCCAACCCAGGCAGACAGGCTTCCTGTAGCTGTCAGGCCATGGTGTGCTTCAGCGTAGCTTCAGGGAAAGAACCACCCCTCTGAGCCTCAGCACACACCAGTCACCACCACTAGGACCCCTAATCAGCATCAGCTAAGCTGCCAGACTCCTACAGCCTCCAGCAGCACTAACTGCTTCCCACCCCAACACCAGTCAGGAGGGACCCCTGTGGGTCTCAGGACAACATCAGTGTAGCACCAGATAAACAGCCAGGACCTGCAGGCACTGGCATAAAAAGTTTGAAATAATACCTCTTTCACCCTAGGAGCAGAACTCAAATTTAAAAGAAGGAAAAAAAAAAGAGAAGCAAAACACTGCTGAGAAAGGAAAGAGTGAAAGGAGAAAGAGGACAAACAGAAATATGAATAGGATGGAAGGAAATAAATACCGGTAGTAATCATACCTGTTGTGAATGTGAATGGGATCAACTCTCCCATAAAACAGCATAGTGAATCAAAAACCAGAATCCTACAATATGATGTTTACAGGATGTTTACAGAGACACACACACAGTAAAGGTAAAAAGCTGGAGCAGAATCTATTATGCTTCAGCTAAATTTAAAAAAAAAGCAGTGATAGCAATCCTGATATAAGACAAAGTGAAAGCAAAAATAGACATAATTAAAGAGATAAGGAAGGAAACGCTATCTTGCCAAAAAGGTACTTTAGACAATGAAGCAGAATCAATACTAAACATATATTCAAAAAGAGGTATATAACATCCAAATTCTTAAAGGAGAAATTAAGAGGGTTACAGTAAGAAATAAACAGTAAAATTATACTAATCAATTGCCCCAATTGTTCCCTCTCGAAACTTGATAAATCCAAACAAAAAAATAACAAGAAAGAAACTAAGGGGGATGTTTAAATAGAATATTAGACACTATTAGCAAGTTAGAAAAATCAAGAAATAGTCTACCTGTGAGATCTATGGAAAAGGGAAAAATTCACAACAGAACAAGAAATAGCATTACTAAATATAAACTAGATAATTTTGATTATAATAAATTAAAAAGGTGTTGCATAAACAAAACCAATTCAATCAAGAGTATAAGGAAAGTAGAAAGGTGGGAAACAAATATTTACAAGTATCTTTACAAGTATCTTTGATAAATGCCTCCTTTCTCAAATATACAGAGAACTAAGTCAAATTTATAAAAATGCAAGCTATTTCTAGATTGATAAGTGGTCAAAGGATATAAACAGGCAATATTCCGATAAAAAATCAAATCTTACAATAGGCATATGAAAAAGTTCTAAATAACTTTTTAGTAGAGAAAAGCAAATTAAAACTAAGGTACCACTTCACACTTATTCAATTGGCCAATATGATAAAAAAGGAAAATGGTAAGTATTGAAAGGGATGTGGGAAAGCTGGAACACTAATGCATTGTTGGTGGATTTGTGAACTGATCCAAACATTCTGGAGAGTAATTTGAAACCAACTAAACTCTGTTGATCCTTTGACCTAACAATGCTACTATTAGATCTGTATCCCAAAGAGATCATTAAAAAAGGGGAAAGGACTTGAATGTGCAAAAATATCTATAACAGCCCTTTTCATGATTGCAAAATATTGAAAATTGAGGGGATGCCTATCAATTGTGAAATGGCTGAACTAGCTGTGGTATATGAATGTAATGAAATACTTTTGTGCAAAAAGAAAAGATGAATAGGCAGATTTCAGAAAAATCTAAAAAGCTTTATATAGAAACTGTTGCAAAGTGAAATTAACAGAACCAGAAAAATATTGTACACAGTCTCAGCAAGATTGTGTGATGATCAACTATAACTAGTCCAGTTCTTCTTAGCAACACAATAATTAAAAACAAATACAAAGAGGTACAGTCTCAAAGATGAAAATAGTTCTTTGAAAATTAAAATTGGGCAAGGGGAAGCCAGTGATGCTATGAGAAACCAAGAAATGACTAAACAGATTATAAAAATGAGAAAATAGAACAAAATGTGAAATATAAGAAAAATGACAGGTCTGGAGATCAGATGAAGAAGAGCAAATATAAGAATGATTGGATTGTCAGAAAGTTGTGACCAAAAAAGAGAACCTTGACACAATAATGCAAGAAAGTAATCCAAGAAAATTGTCCTGGAATGATAGAACATGAGGGGAAAGTAGAAAAAGAAAAAAAAATCTATCAATTGACACCTCAAAGAGATACTTTGTGGAAAACACATAGGAATATTATTGCCAAATTTTGAAACTCCCAGCGGACAGAGAAAATTTTGCAAGAAACAAACAAATAAATAAAAGAATTCAAATATGCTGAAGTTACAATTAGAATTGTACAAGATTTATCAGCAACTAAAATAAAAGATCACATGTCCTGGAATCATATTTACTGACAATCAAAAGAACTAGACCTGCAGCCAAAAATATCATACCCAGAAAAATTACCTATAATTCTGAATGAGAAAAAAATGGATATTCAATGAACTTGCAGATTTTCAGGACTTTCTATCAACCAAACCTAAACTTAACAGAAAATTTAATATATATAAAAGCCAATATAAACAATCAATTTTAAGGAACTCAACATGGACAAACTGTTTAAACATGGACAAACTGTTTATGTTTTCTTTTACATGGGAAACATATATTATATGTTTGAGAGTCACATCAACAATGGGATAGCTCAAAAGAAAGATTAGCAGAGTTAAATAGTATTCATGTTATACAAATAAGAGGAAGAATAAACACAGAGGCATTGTGGGGAGGGGGGACTTTTCTTAGTTCTGAGAACCTACTCACATCAGAAATGGGTTAAATAGGCAACATTACATATATACCATGAAGGGTATAACACCCTTCAAAATCAATAAAGAAAGGGGACGGATAGGTGGATGGGGAAGCAAAGAGTAAGGGAAGAAGACAAGGTGTAATGCCAGAGAAATTGAGGCAAAATAGAGATTAGAGAGTTTTTAATATTTTATTTGAGAGGGAGAGATTGGGGCCAAAACAGGATCCATGTTGACTCCAGCAGACTGAACGGGACTTGAGTCTCAAAGCATTAAGGAATGAGGAAAGAATTCCAGGGCTCAGTGATCAGAAGAGACAAAGGCAGAGGGGTGAGGATATAGCACTGGTGAACAGACCATAAATTCAGTTCTGACAGGTTGGGGCTGAGGACCATAAATTCTTGATAACTTAGGAGGACATAAGAACCAGGATGTCTGAAATAGATCTTCCCCTTATCTGAGATTAAGCACTTACAGTTTATGACTTTAGAGTAGCCAGCCTTAAGTTATATCAGTTCTAATGGTCAGGAAAGGGAGGGGGTTGCAACCAGGCAGACTGAGGCAGAACAATTCAGGGAAACTGAGGCAGAACAATCAAGGAAATCGAAGTAGAACAATTTAGGAAACTGTGGCATAACAAAGGGAGGCATCTTTGGGTGGGAGCAAAGCAAGTTAAAGAGCAGAATTGAAGCAAAGAGTCAGCAGGAATAGGAAAGATTGTGTGTGTGATACTATCACTATGTCTATTTTTTTTTAAATGGCCTTATCAATAACCAAACTAATGAAAAATAGATGATTATCTCAACAGATGCAGAAAAACATTTGGTAATATCCAATACCCATTCCTGTTTAAAAAAAAAAGAAAGAAAAGAAAAGAAAACCGCTAGAGACTATAGGAAGAAATGGATTTTTCCTTAAAATGATCAGTATTATCTCTTTAAAATCATCAGCAAGCATCATATCTAATGGGGACAAACAGAACCATTCCCCATAAAATCAGGAGTAAAACAAGGTTGCTTACTATCATCTTTACTATTCAGTCCTGTATTAGAAATAATAGCTGTGTGTGTGTGTGTGTGTGTGTGTGTGTGTGTGGTGTGTGTGTGTGTGTGTGTGTGTGTACCTACACAATATGCATAAATATATCTTTTCTTAACTATAGCTAGCTTGAAGATAGTGGGGGAAATGAAACAGGGAAAAAAAGAATAAAGTAAATAAGGTATGCAGCAGAGAACTAAAGAACAGTTTACAAGGAAGTTAAGAAAAAATGACTATTCATGAATATAATTTCTTCTACTTGATCTGGCAATTTGTTGTTTTATATTTTGAATCCTTCTTGACGTTCTATTGGGCACATGACAATGTTCTCTTTTGTTTTGCTTTATTTTGTTTTGTATTCCTTTTCTTTTTTTCTAATAAAATTTTTTAAAATCACCTGGTTTAGGGGAAGAAAAAGAAATAAAACTAGGTAAAATTTTTTTTTAAACTAACCAATTTGATCTGGTTCATTTTTATAATGGAATCAATGTGTGATTCTATTCTGGGACAATATGTTAATTCTCCATGTAGAAGGGTATTGAAAATCTATAAACTATAAAATATAAATGATTAACAAAATCCAACAGAAAAAGAATGGTTAATTTCATTTATTATAATTATAGTATAAAATACTTGGATGGAAGAAGTAAAGAAGAATTAAGACGTTTCACCCCTAAGGGTGAAAGAGGGAAAGTATAAAAGCTAGTTTGAAGTTTAACATAAGAAAAATTGAGATGTTGGTAACTGGTTCCATTACTTTCTGACTAATAGAAGGAGAAGAACTGGAGCCAATATCAGATTTTACATTTTGGAAGTCAAGGATCACTGCAGATGGTGACTATATCCATCAAACTAAAAGATGCTTACTCTCAGAAAGAAAGCTATGGCAAATCTGGACAGCATGCTAAAAAAAATACAGACATTTCATAGATCCATATAGTCAGAGCTATGATTTTTCCTGTAGCAAAGGCAGACTGCAAAAGTCGAACTATAAGGAAAACTGAGTGCCACAGAATCATGCTTGCAAATTATGATAGTGAAGACTTTTCAGAGTCTTTTGGACAACAAGGAGGTCAAATCAGTCAATACTTAAAGAAATTCATTCAAGCTATTCATTGGAAAGTCAGATATTGAAATTGAAAATTAAATGCTTTGGCCACATAATGAGAAGATGGGGCTTCTTGGAAAAATATTGATATTGAGAAATTTTGAAAGCAAAAGAAGAAGGGGATAGAAGAGGATGAGCGGGACAGTGTCATGGGAACAATAAACTGGAATTTGGACAGACTTCAAAAGATAGTGGAAGATAAAAGGATCTGGCATACTGTAGTCCATGGGATCACAAATAATAGGACATATCTGAGCAACTGAACAATAACAAAATATTTGGAAGACCACTAGTTGTAAAATATCATTTTATTTTACTTATTTGATATTTCACATTGCCAGTCTCTCCTAATTCCCAGGGCATCAGAGTACCTCTGGCCACTGACCTTTGCAGTGTCAACTAATTCTACCCGGCTCGCCTCTTCTGAGGCCTTCAGAGGCCTCTGACTATGATTTCTTGAATTGTACTTTAATAACCGATAGCATGCTCAAGAACAGACATGTGCAAACTTAAAGCCTTTATTATACCTGCTCACATAATGCCCTGACGTTAACTTCCGAGTGAACCCATGGTCCAGAGACCCATGTGTGCACTATCAAGCTCCTTACCTCTCTCAGCTATCCATCCACTCGCCTATGGCAGGATAAAGAGATCAACCTCCTGCTTGCAGGGCTTAAAAAGGGTTTGAGACATCACACACACAGCCAATCAGAGTGGGAGCCATCACCCATTAAGAAGCTATCTCAATATGACATGGGGCAGTCCCTAGCCACAGAAAATTACTTTCAGGATACTCAAACCTCCTATTGCACTGTGCCAGCCCATTT
Organism: Antechinus flavipes; assembly: GCF_016432865.1. NCBI lineage: Eukaryota > Metazoa > Chordata > Mammalia > Dasyuromorphia > Dasyuridae > Antechinus > Antechinus flavipes. The sequence continues at coordinate 422,918,924 of NC_067401.1, read as the reverse complement.
AAAGAACCCTTACAACCAGTCAAGACACAAACAGGAACTATGTAAACACAATTAAAAATGGTTTTATGTGGAAATAAATGTAGATCTAATTTGTTGAAGAAATAGTAATTGCTCATAAATAGTCCTAGTCAATATAATAAAAATGACAATTCTATCTAAATTAATTTACTTATTCAGTGCTACTCCAATTAAACTACCAAAAGTTGACTTTATAAAAATAGAAAAGATGATTAAAAAAATCAAAAACATCAAGGAAATAAATGGAGGGAAGGAAAAGTGGGAAAGAATGAGGCCTAGTATTACACTACAAAACTATAATTGTCAAAACAGTTTGGTGCTAAGTAAGAAATAGAGAAGTTGGTTAATGGAATACATTAAGTATGCAACAGATAGCAGCAAATGAGCACCATAACTTTGTGTTTGATAAACTTAAAGATCCCAGATACTGGGGCAAGGATGTGTTATTCAAGAAAACCTGTTGGAACAACTGGAAAATAGTCTGGTAGAAACTAGGTAGAAACAAGTATCTCACACCATATATCAAAAAAATTCCAAACGAGAAGATGATACACAAAAAAGCCATCCTAAGTAAATTAGTTAAGCATATAAGAAATTACCTGTCAGACTAGGGAAAGAAGTCATGACCAACCAACCATTTATAGAGAGGTTTATAGGAGGTAAAATGAACAATATTGATTACATGAAATTTTTAAAAAGGTTTTACAGACTTAAAACAATGCAACTAAAATTTTTAGAAAACAAGCAGGAAAAGGGAGGGTAAATCTTTTTTTAAGCAAATTTCTCTGATAAAGCTCTCATTTCCAAGATATATAGGGAACAGAGTCAAATTTGTCAGAATAAGCGCCATCTGATAATTGATCAGACAATATGATAATTGATCAAATGATATAAGGCACAGTTAAGTGGCACAGTGGATTGAGTGCTGGAACTAGAGTCAAAAGGCTACATCTTCCCAAGCTCAAATCTAGCCTCATACACAAGCTGTGTCATCATGGGCAAAACCCTGTTTTCCTTAGTTCCTCATCTGTAAAATGAGCTGAAGGAGAAAATGACTAATTACTCCAATATTTCTGTCAAGAGACTCCAAATGGGGTCACACAGTGTCAGACATGATCTAACAGCAATAATCTCAACAGCAGCAGCAGCAGCAAAAACAACAAGATATGAAGGAAGGAAAGGATACAAAAAAAGGAAATGGCCAGACCAGGCCAGCATCTTTTACAAGAAAATCCCAAATGGGGCCATGAAAAGTCAAATATGACTTAAATTACTGAACAAAAATAACAAAAGATATGAATTTGTAGTTTTCAGAGAAAGAAATCAAGTTGTAAATAACTACATGAAAAAAAAAGGTAAAAAGAAAAAACCATCAGATTGGCTAAGTTGACAAAAAAGGAAAACGACAACTATTGGGTTGGCTGTGGGAAAACAGGTACTTTACTTAATGAGCTATCAGTGAAGCTGTTAATTGATGCAACCATTCTGGAAAGCAATTTGGAACTAAACCCAAAATGTTAATAAATTCTGCATACCCTTTGACCTTTGATGACATGTCTAAGACTATACCTCAAATATATCAAAGCTATGAGGAAAAGATCCACGTATACAAAAATATTTATAGCAGCATTTTTGTGGTGGCAGTGCATTGGTAACTGATGGGACGCCCATTAACTAAGGAATGGCTGAGCAATTATGATATGTAAATTTCATGTAATACTAGTATGTTTTCAGAAATGATGAAGGGAATGGTTTCAGAAAAGCCTGAAAGACTTGTATGAATTGATGCAAAATGAAGTGAGCAGCACCAAAACAATTTCTATAATTACAAAATTAAAAAAGTAATCATCTTTGAAAGGCTTAGGTACTCCAAGGAACATAATAACGAGCCCAATTCCAAAAAGAATCTAATTGAAATATGCTATCTATCTCAAGACAGAGACCTGATGGACTTAACAGTGTTAAGTCTTTTATTTTTTTCTTTCTTTGTGATTTGTTTTGCATAACTATACATATTTGTATTTGGCTTTGTTTTTCTTACCTTCTCAATAAGTGGGGAAAGACAAGGGAAGAGTAAGAAAACTTAAAACTGAAAATAAAATAAAATTGAACTTTAAAATATAATTACTTAGAATTTTTAATAAGCCTTACAATCTATAGGTATTATAGGCTTAAAATTAATTCTGAAAGCAAAACCAAATATTTGGTATTCAAAGACACCTTGAATCACTTGAAAATACTAAGTAACAAAAAATTTTTAAAGAAAGAAAATCACATCAATCTGGTTATTATGGGCAATCCTTACCATCTGTATTATAGTTACATGCAATCTGGCCTCTTCCATTAAAACTTCATCTGTTGGAGGTAGGTCAATATTTTCTAAAGGAAACTCACCTAACATCTAAGTTTAAAAACAAACATACTTTGATGTAAAGACAAATGATACCCATAAAGACATGTATGCACAAATCTAAAATATGCTATATAAAAATTATGAGAAAATTGGCAACAAATTGGCTCAAAGCAAAAGATATAAAGTGTTGAAATTGAACATCCACCTCAAATGCAAAGTATTACCCAGAACAGGAAATCTTCTTTTTAGTGATTGTAATAAAGAAGATACTCTCCAGGGAGGTGTGTGGAAAATCAGAGGCTCCACAGATATTTCTACAAATGACTACCTTTTCTTTCCTCTCCACAGAAAACTATAATTTTCTCTTGGAACCTCAATGAAACTAATACATTATAACCATACAACCAAAATTTACATAGAATTTTAAGTTTTGCTTACTTTGTTATATACATTATATTGTGAAATAGTTTTATATTAACCCCATATTAAAAAGATGAAGAAGCTAGTAAGAATGTGAGGCCAAATTTAAATACAGATTTTCATGATTCCAACTCTAGCACACACCATTTTTTCCTGGACATTAAACACTACCATTCACCAAATTTGGACTTTCCCCTAAAACACTCTCTTGTCAGTGAAGATTTGGCCAATTGATAATTTGTCAGGCAAGCCTCTTTCCTCAAAGACCAATTTCACTAAATCTATTTTGCTCAAATAGCAAAATTACTAATTAAATTTTTCAGTGTGCTGACATCAGAACTAACTCATTACTCCATAGTAAACAGGGAAGGTCAGACTAAGGAAAAGAAAAGAGAAGCATTATTTCTGAAAAATAACATGACTCACAACAGTAGGGCATTCAATTTTTGTTTTGTCTTCTACTGTGGACCAAATAATATTTGTCAAAATGTTTTCTGTTTTAGATAATATAATTGCATTATCCAACACCTCTTGTATGTGTAGAATAGCATTTTGCATTGACATTTGTCTTGGGAGAGAAATAGCACAAAGATCTGTAAAAAGAAGAAAAATATCTCTAAAGCAGTATCCATAGTGCCAAGGAAAAGTGAAAGGTTACACAATTTAGTTGTGAATATTGAAGAACATACACACACACACACATGCACACACACAAAATCTTAGTGGTCAAGTTGTGAATGAAGACATATACATATATACACAAAATCTTTGAACTCACAGGAATCCCAGAGGCTAACTAATCCAATTTTTTAATTTTACAGAGATTGCTCAAAATAACAAGGCAACTTAGACAATCAGGACTGGAATGTCTACCTGTGTCCAGACTTCCTGTCTAAGTATATATATGTGTGTGTATATATATATACATATATATATATAGAGAGAGAGAGAGAGAGAGAGTGTCAAGTCCATCTAATTTACATTTAAATACACACTCACACATATAATATGCATGTGCAGATGTATATTGTATGTATGTATTCCTTAACTGTCAATCCCCTTATTCTAAATTCCTTTCTCTTTACTTTAAATAATACATCTATCTTTATTATTTCAATCATCTCCTCTAAGTAGAAAGTCTTCTCAAGTCCATGGGATCATGGATCTAGACGCACTTCAGTTGCAAATCTCTACTTCTACCTCTTGAAGTTAACTCATATTTAACATTGACTAAAAGCAAATTATCATCTTCCCTCCTTCCCACATCCCTCCCTCTCACAAAAAAAGCAATCTTCCATCCCAGACTTCCCTATTCCTGTTCAGTACTCCCACCAATCTTTTAAATACCCAAGTCCTTAAAGTCATTTTTTTATTCTTTTCTCTCCTTCACTCTCTATATCCAGTGAATTTCTAAAATATGTTATTTCTCCCTTCACAGTATCTCTTTAATACAGAGCTATCTCTGGAGCAAGGTAAAAATAAAAAAAATTTGCCCCAATTCCCAAACTTAGAGAGACCCTGTGCCATTGTTACAAGTAGTAATTTGTACTGGATTTATTACCCAGCTCTAGGGCATGAACTACTGAGCTGCTAGGGAGTACTTGCTCTGGTCCCTGCCCAAAATTAGGCTCCTCTCTACTGGATCTGGAACTTCTTGTCAGAGCAGTGAGCACAGTCTTGTTTTATTCATTCACTAGTGCCCACGGTAATATCCTGTCTCAAGTGTCTGCAGAACTCTCTGTTGTCTCCTTATAATGACTTGAGCTAGAAAAATTTCTCACAATGATTTTTTTCCTCAAATTTCCCCAATCAAGCCTTAGTCTGGTGCATTAAACTATGAGAGAGAGAGCTTAAAAAAGATGTTTCATGTACCCTAAAAGAAGAGTAAACATGGAAGACTATCACTTTAAATCTTTGTACACTTAAATTAAAAAAGCGCTAGCAGTAAATAACCTGGCATGCAATTGCATTGCAATACCAGCATCCAAAAGGAAACAGTTGAGCAAGACTTATCCCCCTAGACAAAATGTAATAGTTGGTGGGATGGGGTGGGGAGGAAATCCTCCCAGGTAAGGCTACAATTGAGTAATAAAGCTCAATAGGGACTGGGAAAAAATTATTGCGTATGGGGGAAGGGTTTTTTTTTTTTTTTTGGTAATTACTGTAGGGGAAAAATGTAAGAATAGATCTTGTTTATAAACTTGTTTATAAACTTACAATGATCTGCATAGACTTATCAGCCTGGGAAAAAGCTTATTAAGGTTGTGAAATTCCTAAACAATGAATTGATTTACTAGGATAATGGAATCTCTTCATGCACTCTTTGAAAAAGAGGGAATAATTTACAAATTTGTTTATAATCTAGTAGTGACTTATGTGATGATTTGTAGTTAATATATTCACTGTTCAGTAGAATTCCAAAATGCAATTGCTGAATTTTACACCAGAATGACTTTAAATTTGTGGAAAAGGAAAAAAAAAAGAACAAGAGAAAGATATTAAATAAAATCATTTTGTTTGTTTGAAGTCTGGTAAATTTTTATTGACAAATGCAATAACATGAGAATAATGATAATTGTATCTAGCTCTCACTATGCTTGGCAAAAGTTACCATTTAAGGTAAAATCTCATGAGTTTATAAATGATATTTTTCTGAGTTTTGAATTTAGATGTGATTGTCTGTTCCTGAAGTCACCAATCCAATTGGAATAAGTTGGAAGAAAATTGTAAAAGCTAATTTTCATGTTGGTTATGTTATTTTCCTGATTGTGCTTCTTTTGATGTTGTGGATTGTGTCTCTAGTGTAGCTAATTGATGTGTTCTTTTGCTTTCACTATGATAATGGAATCACTGATCTAACTCTCATGGATCCTTGGCAGAAGATATTATCAGAAAGAATGTATGAGCAAGTCACAAGGAGTGGAGTACACAGTGGGAGCAAGAATCTAAATTGTAACCCAAAGATACTTTGGGTATCATGGTTATCATAAACAGCAAAACAGCTTCATTCTATGAAGAAACTTTCATGCGACCCTGGACCATTTCTTAGCTCTATGCCTTCTTTGATCTGTTTCTATAGCCTGGCCTAGGATTGGTGTAGAAATCTACTACTGCTCTACCATTACCCAACACCAACTTAGAAAGTTCCCCCACTAAAACTTATTTATTATCATGCTGATGTGGACTGCCCCTCTCACGAGGTAGAACTGTACCTCTGGATGGTATACCACCTGACACTCCCCCAATTAGAACACAAGTTCCTTAAGAACAGAAACTATTTTATTTCAACTGTATATATTACAGTGCTTAGGACAGTACTAATCTGTGCTTGGCATAGTAAGTGTTTGATGAATATTTGTTGAATGACAATATTATCATTGATAAACATTGGGAAATTGTAAGCATTTGTCTTTTCCATCTCTTTTCCTACCCTTTCTGAATCTGCAAAAGTAACCTTATCAATAATGTTTTTGTAATAAGTAATTACGATGATAGATTTGTGTACATGAAATATGGTTTTCTTTTCATATTTACTGTTAAAGGTCTGTATTTTTGCAAATACTTATAGTCAGCTATATTAAATTAATGGAATATTTTGTCTTTATATCATGGATTTCATCTACAAGTAAGTTTGCAAATTTAAACAGATATTAACAGACATCTTACAGGAAAACTGCTTTCCCACACCGTTGAGTGGATAAGTCCCTTTTCCTCCCTCAATATTCCCTTACTCCCAGGTTTTTCTGGCTCCTACTCCCTTACACATACCAGAGCAACAGCCCACTAATCAGGTAATTAAGAGTTTATGGATTCCTCCTTTAATCTCATATATGATTAATTCTATGGTTTATTCCAATAATCACCCTATATAATAGAATATTATTATTATTTGAATAATGATAATTAAATAAAGATGTGTTATACTAAAGTAATTTATTAATGGCATTATTTTTTCTAAGATAATTGTTGTAAAAGTGCTATACTTTACCTAATGCCATCGATGTGTGAATCACCATGTATGAATTTATTATCATACTCAGTATAGATACACTTAGTACAAAGATTGGATACTAAAAAATAAACAAATAAGAAAAAGTCATTAAAATTTTCCCAAGCTTTATAATTATTCAATCATAGAAAAATTAGGTTCTGATCCTATTTGGATTTTTTTTTAATTCTCTTCCAGTCAATAATATGTTTTTTTTTTCCCCTCTGAGTAGAAATAATGTGACAGAATGGACAAAAACCCAGTTATGAAGGTCTGGGTTCAAATCCTATCTCTGATAACTATTATCTGAATGAGTCTGGGCAAGTCTTTTAGAATGCAGCTGAGATTCCAACAGCTAGCTTGCTTTCTCCCATAGTACCTTGTATTCAACTACTTTAAAATCTATATTTATATTGTGTATGTTAACTTTATATTTATTCTGTTATCTATATTTCATATATGCTTATCTCCCATGTTGGCATATAAATTCATTACAGGTAGGGATCATTTCATATCCTGTAATTGTATTCCCAACAATCTAGCTAAGATAGAATGTGGCATTCAATAGATGCTTAATAAATACTTACTGATAGATCTATTGATTAGTTAAAGTCATTCAACATCTCACTGCTTTATATAACTCTCTAAGACTGTAAATTACAGAGTATTAAACTATACCAAGAGAGGGAGATTCTTCACCTGGGAGTTCCACTCTACCAATGAAATTCCAGGATCCATTCCTATCCTTTCCCTCTTTGAATATAATAGTTGAGATACATAAGTTATTTACTACCTCATAGATATAACATTTTCTCTGTAAAGGTGATGATGAAGAAACTCTCCTTAGTTACTATTTCCTATAAAGATCCTCAAAGAGCACTGCAGGCTAGAGACAGTCAAACTATTAGGGTGAGGCAGGTGCCCTCAGCTTGCCTTGCAAGGTACCCAAGAAGCTGCCAGCAGTACAAATCCCCATGGGGAGAAGAGAGGTGGTTCCTGAGCAATAATTGCTATTGCTCTAGTCACACAGGTTTTAGAAGCAAGTTGTGGTAGAAGCATAGTGATTCTCACTATGACATTATACTACACCAAATGAGGCTGAGCCTGCTTTTTATTCTTGACTTGGAATGAGGGTGATTTAGCAAATTTTAGGTGCTCAATAAATTCTTATTAACTGACTTATTGCAGATGATAAAAGTTTCCCAAACTCAGCACAGGCAAATGAAGTTGTCAGTCAATCAACAATTTCATGGACCAGCATCTCTACTCAGGATATATGGTGTCATACTTAGATAGCTAGTGGATTGATTTTATTGCCCTGCCTTTTTTTCTTCTTCTTTGTTACAAAGATTGACTATTTGAGAAGAAAGAAAAGAATATATCTAGAAATAAAAATGATGTAAAAATAAAAGAGATCAATAAAAATTATTCCCTCCTCCTACAATTCCTTATTACTCTATCCCTTAATTCATTTTCTTTTTTTTTGCCATATTATGTTTACTTCTAGTTGGTTTTTTTTAATATCCTCGAAAATTATGTAATCCATGGTTATTTTTTATGCAAAGTCAATGTGAATGTAAAAACTAAAGAACAGTCCTTTCATATTATCAACTTTTCCAAGTTTCTTTGGAGTTACTTTTTTCTTAATGGAGAAAAATTAATAGATTGAATAATCTTGTTAGTCAAAATTATTCACAAAGCACTTTATAAATATTATCTCACAACAATCTTTGGGAGGTAAGTGCTATTATCCCCATTTTATAAATGAAGAAACTGAATCAGCAGTCGAGATTTGCCTGGGATCATTTAGCTAGTGTCTGAGGTGATATTCTAACTAAATCTTTCTGACTCCAAGCCCTGAGAGATATATCTACTATAACATCTAGCTATTTCAATTCAGAAAAAAAAAATAAGTACACCGAATAGTACATCACATAAACAGCTACTGCAAAAGTAATAGGGGGAAGAGAAGAGAAAAGTAAAGCTTTTGATTAATTACCATTTGTGGTAATAGTACTTTTTCTTCATTCAAGTTAGGGATATCTGGAGCCAGGATTAAACTGAAAGATCCCTTAATGCTGGACCAGAGCATAACAATTCCCCACTTCCAATTGAATTCACAACAAGAATGTAGTAACATAGGGCTTACTAGCAGAATAGTTATTATCCTGTACAAAGAAAAACATTGGAAATTAAGATTTAGATCAGAGAATCTTAGGGTTAGAAAGGACCTAATTGATCACCTCTTTCAACCTCCTACCCCATACAGGAATCCCCTAATAAGAAGCCATCATGTATTCTGGCTGTTAATCCAGGAACTATTATTCCCCACATCCCTTTTTAAAAAATTAAAATATTTTGGTTTTTCTCTAATTATATGTAAAAACAGTTTTTAGTATGTTTTAACTTTTAAGTTCTGAATTCTATTATTCTCTCCATCTCCTCTCCCTCCCTGAGAGAGTAAGTAATATAATAGAGATTACACATGAGCATTCATTTAAAGAATTTCCATAATAGCTATTTTGTGCAAAAATACCAAGAAAGAGAAAGAAGAAAAGACAGAGAGAGAGAGAGAGAGAGAGAGAGAAGAGAGAGAGAGAAAGAAAGAAAGAAAGAAAGAAAGAAAGAAAGAAAGAAGAAAGAAAGAAGAAAAGAAAGAAAGAAAGAAGAAAGAAAGAAAGAAAGGAAAGAAAGAAAGAAAGAAGAAAGAAAGGAAGGAAGGAAGGAAGGAAGGAAGGAAGGAAGGAAGGAAGGAAGGAAGGAAGGAAGGAAGGAAAAAAGGGAGGAAGGAAGGAAAGAAGGGAGGGGAGAAGGAGAGAGGGAAGAAGGAAGGGATGGAAGGAGGGATGGAGGGAAGAAGAGATGGAAGGAGGGATGGAAGGAGGGATGGAGGGAAGGAGGGATGGAAGGAGGGATGGAGGGAAGAAGGGATGGAGGGAGAGGAGGGAAAGGGGAAAGAGGAAACAAAAGGAAAGGAAAAGAAAAATAGTACATTTCTGTCTGTATTCAAGTAATATCAGTTCTTTTTCTGAAGATGGATGTATATTTATCATCATTATTTCTTTGGGAATCTCTTAGATCATTATATTGCTGCAAATAGCTAAATCATTCATAGTTCTTTATCTTACAATATTGCTGTTTCTGTGTACATTTGGGAATCTCTTAGATCATTATATTGCTGCAAATAGCTAAATCATTCATAGTTCTTTATCTTACAATATTGCTATTTCTGTGTACAGTGTTCTCCTGGCTCTGCTCACTTTATTTTGTATCATTTGATTTAAGTCTTTCCAGTTATTTTTTTCTGAAATCATCTTGTCATTTCTTATAATAATATTCCATTATAATCACATTCCATAACTTGTTTAGCCATTTCCTAATTGATAGACATCGCTTTAATTTCCAATTCTCAGTCACCACAAAAAGAGCTGTTATCAATATTTTTATACAAATAGATTCTTTCCTCCCCCTTTTTTTAAATCTCTTTGGGATACAGACCTAAGTAGTGGTATTGCTGAATCCAAAGGTATGCACAGTTTTAAAGCTCTTTGAACAGCTTCAAATTGCTCTCCAGAATGGTTGGACCAGTACACAATTCCCACAATTCATTTTCCCACACTCTTTCCAACATTTATCATTTTCTCTCTCTCTTTTTTGTCATATTAGCCAATCTTGTGGATAAGCAGCAGTACCTCAAAATTGTTTTAATTTTCTTTTTTCTAATCAATAGTGGTTTAGAGTATTTTTATTCATAGCTTTGATTTCTTCTGAAAACTGCATATCTGACAATTCTCAGTTAAAATAATGACTCATATTCTTATAAATTTGATTCAGTTTTCCATATATTTGAGAACTGAGGCATGTATGAGAGATATTTGTGTAAAAAAATTCCTAGTTTTCTGATTTCCTTTTAAGTTTAGTTTTGTTGGTTTTGTTTGTGCAAAAACACTTTAATTTTATGTCATTTTATATTTCTTAACATTCTCTATATCTTGTTTCATTCTAAATTCTTCCTGTGTCCATATATCTGATAAACTATTCCATGCTATCCCAATTTGCTTATGTTATCACTCTTTATGTCTAAAGCATGTACCCCTTTTTACCTTGTCTTAACATATGGTGTGAGATGATGGTCTATACTTAGTTTGTGCCATACAACTTTCCAATTTCCTACACTCTTTGTTGAATGCATTTTGGTCTCAAAAGCTTGGATCTTTGGGTTTATCAAATACTAAATTACTATGGTCATTTATTACAATATATTATATACCTAATCTATTCCATTGATCCACCACTTTCTTTTTTAGTCTGTAACAGATTGTTTTGATAATTACCACTTTATAATACAATTTAAGATCTGGTACATCTGTGCCACCTTCCTTCACATTTTTGCTTTCCCTTTTAAAGAGAAAATGATAGATTCATCTACTAATTGTGTATATCTGTATGTGTGTGTATATGGTATATATGTGTATATTTTGGGGTATATGCCCCAAAGGGAAAGAAAATAGTGAATAAACATAAGATGTAGCAAAATTCACAAATAATAATTACCATTTTGAATGTGAATAGGTGTGAAATACCAATGACAAACCAACTCAACTGACTCTCGCAAAGACCATGAAAACAAGAGAAGATAGAAAACCGACATATATGGTCAAGACAAGTATCTATGCTCTCCATATTTAAGCCCTAAAGCCACAAAATTACTAATGAAACATAAAGCAGATAAATCAATCAGTGCATGAAAGAGCAATGTTTTGTATACTGATAGAAACTAGGTATTCTCTATAGAAACAGCTTCACCCCCTTGCTATCCTGAATAATGAAACATGTCCAACACACCCATTCCTAATTCTTCTCTGTCTTTGCAGGTCTGCTGGCTGACATTTAGGAGGACTTAAGCGGGATTCAAGCCAGGTCAAGGTGACCTTGAATACTGCAGCTAAGCAGGTGTTGCTAGGCAGATATTGTTGCCTGGAGAGGCACAAATGGGATGTTTATAGCAGCTCTCTTTGTGTTAACAAAGAACTAAATTACAAGTATCCCCATCAATTGGGGAATGGCTATATAAGTTGTGGTGTATGGTTGTAACAGAATACTACTGTGTTATAAGAAACGATGAATTCAGTGATCTTAGAAAGACAAGGTAAGATTTAGATAAAATGAGCAAAGAGCAGAACCAAGAGAACATTATAAACAGTAAAACAGTGTTGTAGTAAGAAAGATCTAGCAACTAAGTCATTTTGACTGTTATGAATATACAAATTAAAAATAAAAGACACATGAAAAAGGATGCTATCTGTATTCAAAGAATTAATTGATAGAAGTATGTACAGAATAATTTTACATACATGTATGTGTGTGTATCTAATGATAACCATCTCTGGAGGGGAAGGGAGAAGAAAAAAAGGAAAAAAGATATTTATAGGATAATTTTATTATATGTTTAAAAGGAATAGCCAGTTGTATGTGATAGATGTGCAGTTTCATGTGCAATTATCTTTTTTATTATTATACATGGTATGGAAATGCTTAATGTCTTCCATGAATATAAAATAAATTTAAAATAAGGTGATTTTTTTAAAAAAAGAAATATATCTTAACAAGTTTCAACAGAATTAATGCTTACCTTGTAACATTCACTGTTATAAATAATAGTATGGTGAAAATTAAGCTGTGAAAATCCAGTTGCCTAATATCTTCACACCCAATCACAATGCCAATAAAAGTAAATATGAAACATTGGCATGAAAATGACAGCATGAATAAGAACCTAAGTTGGAAGGAAGTAATATTTTCACATATTCATCTTAACTATTCATTTCACTTTTCTCATGGACTTAGGAATCTGACTTTCTCAACCCACCACAAGCAAAAGTTGTTGTATCAAGCTTTGTTTGAAAGAACAACAACAAAATTTGGTTGCAACTCATTGTCCAGTCCCATGATTCTCCTAATTTTCATCACCCCATACCAAAAACCTTTACCCCCCAACTCACCTCTATCTTTCAGAATAATAATGTCATTAAAACATAAAAACAAAGGGCCCAGTTCTTTGTATTTGGTTAAAGGAGTACCAGTGACCCTCCATTACAATCAACCCCACATCAGGGACAGTATAAGTTACTTATTTTAAAGTTAAAATGACTATGTTTAACATATATTGAATTATTTGCCATCTAGGGGAAGGGGGAGGGAGGAGGGGAAATTTGGAATACAAGATTTTGCAAAGGTCAATGTTGAAAAATTATCCATGCATGTTTTAAAAATAAAAAATAAATAAATGACTATACTTAGAATTCAAGTTACCAAAATATATAAAACATAAAATAAAACATAGCAAAAAAACCCATAAAATAGTAATAATCTTACTTAGAAATTGTGACACCAATCCCTGGCCTAAAGCTTAAGGAATCTAAAAGGAGCCCGAGAACAATGACAGCAATAATGCCTGAAAATCCCAGAAATTCAGCTGGAGAGAAAGAAAGAAAAATGAATGAAATGAAATGCATGAAAATCTATGTACTTTATTTTGTTATTCAACATATAATCAAAAATGGTTTTTCAGGACCTGGGTTCAAATTGTAGCTCTCTGGACAAGTCATTTAACTGCTCTAAACCTCAATGCATCCTCCATCTAGCAGAATTATATTACCTATCTCCTAGGGATGTGGTATGAATCCAATGATATCAAGTATATAAATCACACATCTATTTCCACTACAGTTAGCTTGATAAATTGGCTATACTGACAAATTAAATTCAGACATGAGGAATAAATAAACTCTGTATGGAATAACAACTACTAAAGTCTTCTTTCCCAATCTCCTAATTTCAATGACATTTTGCAAGGGTCTCAAAATCCCATAAAACAGAATTCACAGAACCACCACTCTCTATATTAGGAGTGTGCTGGAACCAGCTTGAACCTGCTCTAGGGTTGATAGTTCAATTTTTAGAGTGTGCATTTTATACTTTAAAAATTAAATTTAAAAATTCAAAAGGGAGAAAGGGACAAGAAAGAGGAAGTTTTTCCAGATACTGCTTTTGAACTTTAGTGAGCCTATTGGTGATTCAGTCAATAAGTATTTAAATGTGCGCAATATTCTTGGAATAGTGTTAAGTGGTTGGGATTCAAAGAAAGGCAAAAGCATGGTCCCTGACTTCAAGGTATTTAATGGAGACAACAAATAAGTATGTACTTACAATAGGAAGTATGTGGAAGGTAATTTCTAAGACAAAGCACTGGCAGTGAATGGCTGAGGTAAAATGGGGCATTAGGATCAGAGAAGTGGGAATGATTAGGAAAGACCTCTTGTAGAAAGTGAAATTTTAAATGAGTCTTAAAAGAAGCTAGAAGGCAGTTACCAAAACCATTTGGTATTGGCTAAGAAATAGACTAGTTGATCAGTGGAATAGGTTAGGTTCAAAGGACAAAACAGCCAATAACTTTAATACTCTGGTGTTTGACAAACCCAAAGACCCCAACTTTTGGCATAAGAACTCACTGTTTGACAAAAATTGCTGAGAAAATTGGAAACTAGTATGGGCAGAAAATAGACATTGGCCCACATTTAACACTGTACACCAAGATAAGATCAAAATGGATTCATGACCTAGGTATAAAGAATGAGATTATAAATAAATTAGAGGAACACAGGATAGTTTACCTCTCAGACCTGTGGAAGAGGAAGGAATTTTTGACCAAAGAAGAACTACAGATCATTACTGATCCCAAAATAGAAAATTTTGATTATAACAAATTGAAAAGTCTTTGTACAAACAAAATGAATGCAGACAAGATTAGAAGGGAAGCAATAAACTGGAAAAACATTTTTGCAGTCAAAGGTTCTGATAAAGGCCTCATTTCCAAAATATATAGAGAATTGACTCTAATTTATAAGAAATCAAGCCATTCTCCAATTGATAAATGGTCAAAGGATATGAATAGACAATTCTCAGATGAAGAAATTGAAACTATTTCTAGCCATATGAAAAGATGTTCCTAGTCATTGTTAATCAGAGAAATGCAAATTAAGACAACTCTGAGATATCTCTACACACCTGTCAGATTAGTTAGGGGATGTGGGAAAACAGGGACACTAATACATTGTTGGTGGAATTGTGAATACATCCAGCCATTCTGGAGAGCAATTTGGAACTATATTCAAAAAGTTATCAAACTATGCATCATACCCTTTGATCCAGCAGTGTTTCTACTGGGCTTATACCTCAAAGAGATACTAAAGAAGGGAAAGGGACCTGTATGTGCAAGAATGTTTGTGGCAGCCCTGTTTGTAGTGGCCAGAAACTGGAAACTGAGTGTATGCCCATCAATTGGAGAATGGTTGGGTAAATTGTGGTATATGAATGTTATGGAATATTATTGTTCTGTAAGAAATGACCAGCAGGATGATTTCAGAAAGGCCTGGAATGACTTACATGAACTGATGCTGAGTGAAATGAGCAGGACCAAGAGATCATTATATATTTCAACTACAATACTATATGATGATCAATTTTGATGGACCTGGCCATCTTCAGCAATGAGATGAACCAAATCAGTTCTAATGGAGCAGTAAAGAATTGGACTAGCTACACCCACAGAAAGAACTCTGGGAGATGACTATGAACCACTACATAGAATTCCCAATCCCTCTATTTTTGTCCGCCTGCATTTCTGATTTCCTTCATAGGCTAATAGTACACTATTTCAAAGTCCAATTCTTTTTGTACAGCAAAACAACTGTTTGAACATGTATACTTATATTGTATTTAATTTATACTTTAACATATTTAACATATATTGGTCAACCTGCCATCTGGGGGAGGGGATGGGGGAAAGGAGGGGAAAAATTGGAACAAAAGGTTTGGCAATTGTCAATGCTGAAAAATTACCTATGCATATAACTTGTAAATAAAAAGCTATAATTTAAAAAAATCAAAAAAAAAAAAAAGAAGAAGAAGAAGAAGCTAGGAGGTAGAAGTGAAGATTTACTTTAAATCCCACTTTCTACAAGAGGTCTTTCGGAAAATTCAGAAGAGATATAATCAGTCAGTGGGTCAATAAGCACATTTGCCAGGAAACAAAAAGTCAGGGAAAGAAGGCTGAGTGTGAGGAATGAGCGGGCTAGTACAGTTCCTGGAAAGAAGGGTAAAAAGATGATAATCATTGGAAGAAGTCAGGTGGTGGAGGGCTTTAAATGCCAGACTGAAGGTTTTCTATTTGATTCTCAAGTAAGCACTTTGCAAAAAAAAAAAAAAAAAAAAAAAGTGGGGTGTGGCTTGGGGAAGTGATACATATAGGAACTTTAGGCAAAACTGTTTTAAAGTGAGTTAAGGATGGACTGGAGTGGGAGGAGATTTGAGGCAGAGTGACCCTTTCAGAATGCTATTGCAATTATCCAGATGAGAGGTCAAGAAAATCTATTACAAAAGTGGTGGCTGTTGAGGAGAAGGAGACAAATTAGGAAGGCAGAAACAATAAGATTCACTTCCTTCTGTCCAATATAGGTATTAATAGAGTAACCAAGCTGTTTCCCATCTTCCTCACCATTTGGATGCTTTCCTTTTCCTGAGGATCTTTCTCATCCTAGCATTGGAATTCTTATACACCCTCAGTGCCAGGACAATCAGTCCCCATAAGGATCTTGGTTCCTCATCTCTCTGTCTAGTCCCTTCCAGGCTTGGACTTTGTGCCGATCCACTACCCCAAAATCCCACCTCCCTGATACCAAGGTAAAGATAAAGGAAAATTAAAATTTGATTGTCTTATTTAATAATTAATGTTTCTATGGGATCCATTCTGCAGAGAATGACTCTTATATTCTTGTTTTTATCCTTCACTAAAGTTTGCGGTGACCTATAGGGAAAGCAGGACAACAAAAACAGTCGAGTCAAGATTGCTGAAGGGAGTTGTCTATCATAGAGCAACTTGCATTCCTTGAGGGTCAAAGACAATTGCAACACCTAGGACCAATACATTTACCAATCAGGGTTGGCTTATATTTGCCAGGGAAGGTCCCAAAGAAGTACTATCAGGTCAATCAGAAAGAAATCCACACCTGGATTTAAAGGGCCCTGTGACCGCCAAGAAATTGAGGTCTTTAGTCTCACTTACCAAAGACCCAGGTCTGCTTGCACTACTGTCTCTTGGAATTTCAATCTCAACAAATTTAAACAAAATTTCTTACTTCACTTAATTTATCTTTTGAGTTTCTGGAGGTGGAAAGGAATTTTAAAGCTAAGGTTTAGTTGAAGAGGGTGGATGTTCATTCTTTAGATAAGTCTTTGGGTGACTTCTGTGATCACTTCCAATTCTGGGATTCTTTGATAACTTATAGGGATGGGGAATCAGAGAAGTGATAGGAAAAGTCAAAGAGAAGGAGATGAAAGGGAAATATGTTAAGTAGCTGGGGTAGCAAAAGGATGATAGGAGGGGTTAAACAAAGAATAAAATGGCAGAAGTATCATAAGAAAAAAAGTAAGGAAAAACATAACAGAACTAGAAAATTATAGGAGAAAAAAGAATAAGTAATTCATTTCTATGTATAACACATGTCTTTTTTCCCCTTTTCTTACCAATATAGAAAATCAAGTAAACCATTGAGAAGCAAAGAATGACATTAGTTACTGTATCACCAAATATGTCTGTCAGCATGTATTGGGAGATTTTGGCACTCAAGTATCCCAATATGATACTTCCCAAAATGTCTACACATATAGTTCCTGCTGTGTATAATTCTGTTTAAAAAAGAAAGAAAGAAAATCATGGTTGAAATGTAATTTTTCCATATTTCATAAGAGATATCTATGACATCACCATATTTTTGGCTCTCTGTATGCTACTGTTTGACCATATTTGAAAAAGACTGGATTGAGTTAGGGGACTTGGATCTCGTCCTGACTCAGTCATTAATTAACTGTAAGTGATTTAACCTTTTGCGAGCCTTGGTTTTCTTAACTGAGAAGTTAGGAGAAAGGTAACTTTAGAGAATAGCACACTGGATTTAGATGTAGGAAGATTTGGATTCAAACACTTGCTCAGATACTTACTGTGTTACCCTGATGAAAGTCACATTACCTCTATGAGAATCAGTTTCCTCACTGGTAAAATTAGGTAGTTGGACTAAGGTGCCCTTTGGTTCTAAAGTCTATGATTAACGACTAAATGAACTCAGTGGTCCCTTTTGTATCTGAAATACTAAAAATCTGTAAGTTTCTGTTTTCCCACAGGTATGCTCCTTTTCAGCAATCAAAGGGACAGAGAGATCAAGACAGATATTTTGTCAGAGGTGTCATTCCCCACCATCAAATCATAGAGAAAGGACCTGAAAAAAGGAACTGTTCAATTAAATATCTGTCTAGTGCTCATCATTTAATTTAAATATTTCTGAGTATGTGGCTAATCTAATAAGGTGCTCTTCCTATCTCTCTCAATGAATCATTGGACACTTTTCACAGCTGACTCTTTTTTCCATGCAAAATATATTTTCATATTAGACATGTTGCAAAAAAAAAAAAGAAAAAAACAAAACCAAAAATTAACAACAAAAGTATGCTTTCATCTGTGCCTCTCTGGAGGTAGTTACCATTTTCCATCATAAGTCCTTTGGAAGTGAATTGGATGATTTTTTTGCAGCTGATTATCCTTACAATATGACCATTTCTATGCATAGTGTTCTGTTTCTGCTCCTGCATATGTTCATTTTTTATCAGTTCATATAAGTTTTCTCAAATTTTTTTATAATCATCCTATTCATCATTTCTTATAGTACAATAGTATTCCATCACAATTATTTACAATTTGTTCAGCCATTCATTAATTGATGGGCATCCCCTCAATTTCCAATTCATTGCTACTACAAAAATTTACTATAAATATTTTGTACATATAAGATCTTTTCCTTTTTCTTTATCTCTTGGGGTATAGACCCAGTAGTGGTATTGCTGGGTCAAAGGGTATGCATAGTTTTAAAGCCCTTTAAATATAGTTCCAAATTGTCTTCTAGAACATTGATTCAGTTCACAATTCCACCAACAATGTATTAAAATACCAGTTTTTCAACATTCCTTCCAGCATTTATCATTTTTCTTTTCTGTTATATTAGCTAATCTGATACATGTGAAGTACCTCGGGGTTACATTAATTTGCAATTCTTTAATGAATAGTGATTAGAAATAAGATAAAATAAAATAAAATCTTCATGTGACTATTAATAGCTTTTACTTTTTCTTATGAAAACCCCATGCTCATATCCTTTGATCACTTATTAGTTGGGGAATGGTTCTTATTTTTATAGATTTGTCTCTTTTCTCTATATAGTTGAGAAATAAGGTTTTTATCAGAGAAACTTGCTGTAAAAATTTTTCCCACTTTCTTTCTAATTTTGCCTACATTCTTTTTTATTGTGCAAACCCTTTTTAATTTCAGGTGATCAAAATTTTCTGTTTTACTTCCTTTGGTTCTATCTCTTGGTCATAAACCCTTTCCCAGTCCATAAATATGTTATTATTGAAATAAAGTAAACTGAGGCACAAAGTTCTAAGCATCTTCAATTTATTGACAAAAAGTTTCTTTAGCTCCTAAGTAAGCAAAAAGATCCGAAATAAGGGCAGATGGATCATTTTTACAGACACAAGGAGCAATATCCTAAAGCAAAAAGGCAGCATCATAGATAGTGAAAAAATAGGATTGATTACATAGTATGAAGCATCACAAAGCATGAGAAACAATGTGATTAGTTAGAAATTAGAAATGAAGAGCTAAGAGCCCTTTCTTCATGTTGTTGCTATAGAAAACTCATTTGATGGTTTCTATCTGCATGGCTAGTTAGTATTACAGCAATAGCAGACCAGGCTTTCTTCAAAGGCAGCCAGTGTTGCAAAGATAACTGACCAGATTCCCTAGCATCTACCTGTATCCTTCAAGAACAGAATATTTCCTTGATACATAAATTGAACAGGGATTATCAGGAAAACTGAACTTCCAAACTTAAATAAATTATTTATTTGAGAGGGGAAAGTTAAATTTTTGAACTTGACTCAGACCAAGAAATGTGATTTAGACATCATATAAAACAGAAAATTGCAAAAATGGTGATTTACCAATTCTATTTTCTCATATGTGACAGGCAATTTTTCCTGTGCTCCTCTGATTTACATGTGACATCACCTTTATCTAGATCATTTATTCATTTTGACTTTATTGCGTGAGATGTTGACGTCTATGCCTATTTTCTGTTAAACTCCTTAACAGTTTTCCAAGAAATTTTGTCAAATAGTGAGCTCTTGCCCCCCACTGCTTGGATCTTTGAGTTTATCAAACACTTGATTATTATGGTCATTTACTACTTTGTCTTGGATACCTAATCTATTTCACTGATCCATTATTCTTTGTTAGCCATAACCAGATTGTTTTCATGATTAAGGCTTTGTAATATTTTTTTTAATCTTTTGCTCCTCCAAATGAATTTTCTTACATGTATTCTAGCTTTATAAAATAATTACTAGGTAATTTGATTGGTATTGCACTGAATAAGTAAATTAATTTAAATAGAATCATCATTTTTATTTTATCATCTCACAGTCAACTCTAAAAATGCAATGTTGTTATAGAAAAGAATAATGAATATCATAAAGCAAATCTCTACCCCAAATATTTCCCCAGCTACAAAACTTGATAAGTTGCCCAGTAAACCAGATCACTCCAGAGTAAGACTGACAAAATTGGTCAAAAAAATTGGTTTTTTTTCCTTAAAAAATCTTTCCTTTTACTTCTCTTATCTCATCTTATTCTCTTATCATACCTAGAGACTAATGTAGACTTACCTCCAGGACCCCTTGGGCATTGGTTCCAGGAATCTAGCAGGTCCCCACTTCTTAGGTCCCAATTGGCCCCTTTCCAGGTCCTGATCAGACCCTTTGCTTTGCCTTCATCTAAAAAATCAATCACTCTGACCTCAAATTTAAAACTGTCTACCCTAATCAATGACAAATTTGGTACATTTGAGTAGATTAGTACTATCTAGATCCCTTCTCCTGTATCTTAGATATGTACAATAGCCTGATCCAGCTTCTAATTCCATCAAAAAATGACTTTTGGATGACCATTCTTGACCTCCCCTTTTGTACTTCTGGACTTCAACATTCATGAGGAAAAGAGTATGCTCACAAGGTCCTACAATGAACATGGGAGTTACAGAGGGAGTCACCTGCCCTTTTTGTACCCAGAAAAATACACAGATAACCTTTTGGATGTGAAGGTAGTACAGTGTATTGACATGAAATTATGAAGAATAAAATTCAAATAATGCTTCAGACACTTATTAGTTATGTAAATCTGAGCAAGACAATTATCCTTTATCACTCTCAGTTTCATCAAATGAAGGAGTTAAGACTAGATAGCTTTCACAATGCCTTCCAACTCTAATTCTGTACTTTAACCTAGCATGTCATTTTTTTCTTGTCCAAAAATCAAGCATAGAAAAGTCAATGACATTAAAGCACGTTGAATTACATTTAATTCTAGAATATCCTGGAATATACCATGTGAATACAATCAGAAACAAAAATTCCTACCTTTAAAACTGAGATTCCATTTTCCAAAATTTCTAAAAGACCCAAAAATTACAACACTGACACCACAGCTGATCAATGATTCTCCTCTAATAATATCAGTTAATATTTTGGAAACACCTGAAAAAAAATCATGATAAAGTATATTATTTACAAGTAAATGTGGCAAAAACCAAAAGTGGTAATGTACAAATGAACAGATATTCAAATAGGAAAATATGTTAGGGAAATAAAGAAAAAATAAAATAAGACTTTGAATTTTAAACACACTAAAATCAACAAAATGATTGTATTTCATAGTGCTTTTAGTTATGCAAAGGGTTTTAAAAACATCATCTCATTTGAGCCTCAATTTAATTGAAAAAGCATGTATTAAGTTCCTACAGTGAAATCAAATATTAGGGACAAAAAGACCAAAAAAAAAATCCCTTCCTTAAAGAAGCTTATATTTCTCTCACAACAAGGAGAAAGGAGCCAGAATTAACTAATTACTATAAATATGGGCATTTAATGGAATAATGTCCACTAAATATGACTCCAGCCCCAGCTACAGAGCCCACATGCTCAACTGTGAGGGTTTATTTCTATCAAAAATAGCTGAACTGTGTAAAGATAATTAGGAGCTAACTGAATATCATTCTAAAAGTGAGGGCAAATTAGTATAATTTTTTTAATGTTATTGACTTTTTAGTATATTAATAATATATGTGGATAGTGTGTATAATGAATTAATATGAATAAATATCACTGTGATAAGAGTGAATAGAAAGTTGGTCTCAAACTAGGAAGACCTGGGTTGGAGACCACACACACACACACACACACACACACACACACACACACACATACACACACACCCTCACATGCACATATACACACACTGGCTATGTGAGCCTAAGCAAGTAACCTCTTGGGACTTCAGGCAATTCTCTAAAATGATAAATCGCATCTTACTACTACTGTTGGATAGTTTCTTAACTAAGAAATTTCCTATATCAATGAATTTAAAGGTTCAATCTCTATCCCTAATAAGAAATTCAACCTGAAAGGGTAGAATTTGCAATTCTTGTTCAGTTGTGTCCAGCTCTTCATGACCCTACTTGGGTTTTTCTTGGCAGAGGTACTATAGTGGTTTGCCATTTACTTCTTCAGCTCATGTTACAGATGAGAAAATTGAGGCAAATAGGGTTAAAATACTTTTCAGGGTGACACAGCAGGGTCATAAAGCCAATAAGGCATAATTTTTAAACAGGCTCTCTTGGCTTAAGATCCCACACTGTACCCACTACATCACCTACTTGCCCACAGGCTTCCCTAGCCTCCTGTACTCTTCTTATTGTTCATCCTTCATTTTCAAAAAGGACCAATGACATCAGGAAAGTGATGGCTTAACTTTCAAGTAAATTTCACTTAAGTGAGACAGGGCTACAAAAAATCCTCAACTTCATTCTTTCTTCTAGAGCCATCACAGTCCAGTGGCAAGACAGGTCAGGACAACTGGTGACAGTCCTATACACAGGAGGAAATTTTCTAAGCTTAGGTGTTTCCCAGGTCTTTATCTGAGACAATGCCCATTCAGTAATTAAAGCCTAGGTAAGAACTGAAGCAAAAGATGACTTAGTTTGTCTTCATAATGAAACGATATGGGAGGAAAAGAGAGTCAAAGTTTTTGACCAGAACAGAAACAATTGCTATTTACACTCCTGCACTCAGCTCAAATACCACCTTTAGTAGACTTTTCCCAATATATCTACCCCTCTATTATCCAGGGCCTTTCCTCTGAAATTATCTCCCACTTAATAGTGTATAGCATTTGCATGTATAATTTTTCACATGTTGTCTCCCTCCCCTATAAGAATTTGAACTTCTTGAGGGCAAGGGACTCTTTTTAACTTTCTTCCTATCCATAGCAATGCTTGACACACAATGCTTGTTGACTGACATTTTACAAAATGACTATAATAATGTAAATGAAAAATATGGTATGAACAAGGAAGCTAAATTCAGAATAGACTCAGAAAAAAAAAACCAACAATGAAGAATCCAAGGAACAAATACACTTTCTGGCCAAAAAAAAAAAAAAAAGATTTCTAGAACAAAAAATTACAGTCACTGTCAAATATACTAACTTGGAGACGGGATATCTTGGATTCACATCAGAAACTTACTAGTTTGTGTACAACTAAACAAGTCCCTTAACCTGTCTCAGTCTACAAAAATAGGGTTAATAAAAGCACCTACTTCACAAGATTGTTGTAAGAATCAAAGAAAATAGTGTTGGTAAAGTGCTTTGCAAGCTTCAAAGCATTGCATAAATCCTAGCTATATTTTTTTCTTTTTTTGTCAGAGGAGGAGATTCATTTTGAAAAGGGGTTGACTGATGTAGAAGCAAAAGGAATTAGTAAAACACATCTTTAAAGATTATCATATATATACTTGTCTTCTTGTATGTTGTGTTCTTCCATCTCTTTCCCCCAAGAAGATTATAAATTTAATGCAGGAACCATTTTTGCCTTTGTCTTTGTATCTCCAGCACCTAGCATACAGTAGATATTTAATAAATGGTTGTTAGAGAGCAGCAGGACTGATAATACATAAGGGACAAAGGAAATAAAAAAGCTCATAAAACACCAAAAATCTCTTGCATAATCTTCTTAGAAACTAGTATAAATATTCTCAGTTAGCACAGGAAGTGGGTATTTGACAGTTTTTATCTTAAAACAAAATAATCCTAATCTTATCTAATTGAAGGAAACCTCTATAAAAAATTTGGCTTAAATACTTATGGAGATGAAATTTATATGCATGAAAATATAAAAATAAACTCTTCTCCTTTGTAGGCAGCTGCATGTCAAAAAATGGAACTGCTAGGTGGTGTCATATTGTACATAGTATGGATTTAGAATCACCAAGACTCATCTTCTTGACTTCAAATTTGACCTCTGACCTTTCCTACTCAATTTCCTCATCTATAAAATGAGCTGGAGAAAGAAATGGGAAACATTCCAGTATCTTTGCCCAAAAAACCCTCCAAAATAGGGTCATAAAGAATCAGAAATTATTGATTGACAAAAAGGTGATACAATGGATAAAGCCATCAGTCTTGGATTCAGAAAGTTCAAATTCAACCTTGGATATTAGTTGTATGAATCATTTTTCCTGTTTACTTATTTGTAAAATTAGGACAATCATAGCACTTATCTTTCAAAGTGGTTTTTAGGCTCAAATGAGATAATTGTAAAGTGTTTAACAACACCTGGCACATATAAATGCTAGTTATTATTATTATTAAATATAAAATGCCAGTTATTTTCTGGTAATTCAGAAGATTTTCAAGCGACGTGCTCAAGAAATTGAGGTAATAACTTTTTTTAATATAACATACCCAAATTTTTCAAGGGATTCACGGACTGAAGAGGATCTGTGATGCCAAGAGTAATACTAAAGAGTAGGCAAGATTGAAGATCCCATTTGTACAGATTGAACTTTATAACAATGTATCCAATTAAAATGAAAGCTGCAACAATGCTTGTAATTCCAGTTATTAAGATCTGTGAAATCAAGTTATAATATATAATTAAACTTATTTTTTTCAATAGTCAAACTTTAATTGTCCATTTATGTAATCACAGACACTGTAGATATTTTTCAAAATTGCACTCTTGTCCAATTGTTTGCCTCTAGACAGAAAATACGTATTTTTTAAATGAAATTATAACTTATTTCTAAGACTTCAAGAGATTTTTTAAAATTACAACTTTGGTGGTATAGTATAACCATCTCCAATATCAATGTCAAAAATTGCCAAAATGTCAAATATCATTGGCAATGTCAAAAGGATCTTAAAATAACATCTAAATTCCAAATGCTACAGGCTAAAAATTAATTTCCTCTTATGTTCCATGTTAATGATTGAAAAAAAATCCTTACTCTATCCAGTTGTTCTTGTTCTTGTTGTTGTTCCGTCTTTTCAGTCATATCCAACTCTTTGTGATCCCATTTGGGGTTTTCTTGGCAAAGGTACTGGAGTGGTTTGCCATTTTCTTCTCCAGTACATTTTACAATAGAAAACTGAAGCAAATTAGTTTAAGTGACTTGCTCAGGTCACACAGCTAGTAAATGTCTTGAACTCAGGAAAATGAGTCTTCCTGACTCTAGGTCTGGCTGCCCCTCTCTTTACCCTTCATTAATTGCAAAATGAACAGATTTTTCAATGGATAGAAGGCTTATTAGCAATAATAAAATTTCATGGAACTCCTCTGAAACACTGGAACTGATGAATAAGCTTTATATACCAAATTCTAGGCATCAAAGTTAAAGCTGAAAATATTTGTTATGGAGCTATATTTATATAACAGTCAAATAAATGTGGGTTTTCCAATCAAGGTACAATCAATGAAGCTCATTGGGTAGAAATAAGTATTCAATGTTAAGATGGGAAACTAGTGCATTTGCTTTCATTTTTTACTGCTATAGATCATTTGCTACATATTATACACATTACGATTCAGTGTTTTATCTCTATTTTTCAGCATAAAAAATCAGCTTCTCCATCACCATACTATCTGAGTCACCACTGTTTCTCTTTGGAGTAACTAATGTAGCATGTAGAGAAGGCCAAGTGGTTGAAGGAAGAAGGTCAAGTGCATGGTCAAAGACTGAAAAGAGACCATTAAGAAGCAGACAAATAATCTACTGCCAATCACCCTTTACTTTTGGCACTATGTCCTTCTGAAAGGAGACAAAGAACTTGAAATCTTGACCTTAGTCAGTTAAAGTCCTGTATTCATCCCACAAATTGTGGTTTGTTTGTTTTTGTTGTTTAATTCTAACAACTCTTTTCCCTGAGTGCCCCCAGTTAATTTTTATTCCTACATTTCTGTTTTCAGCACAGAAGTATATAATCATTTAGAAAGGTCCAAATATTCCCAGAAAATGACAGCTGAGCCATTTACTGATGGAATCCAACTTTTAAAAAATCCAGTTTTGTGTCGTTTATACATTCTACCTTGACTCCTAACACAGTGATATCATTTTGGTCCTCTTCAAGAACAAAAGACAACAACCAATCAAGTAGTTAATGGAGAGGAAGTAGATTGAAATAAATGTTGTTTGTAGACCATGTATCACTAAGTTTCTTATATCATCCATGTCCTCCATTAACACATATAATCAAGGGGTAACAAGTTTATTTTGAAATTAGTTCTTACCTGCCAAAACATGTGTTTGAGTATATAAAAATCCATTTCTAAAGCAGCCATAAAGATCATTATCGGTATGAAAATATTTAAGAATACACTATTATTTGTTTTTATGAGAGGATGTATAAGTAGTTGCATCTGATGAAACAAAAAATGAAAGAAAAAATTCACATATTGCTAGTTGTTAGTTAAAATACTACTTTATACGCTTTAGCCAATAGAGATTTTAGAGCGTTTTTCTCAACAAGGGGGTGGTCTCAAGGTAGTAAGGACTCTTCCAATTGCACAAATACAATTAAATTATGACTTAGTAGATCAGACCCAGGGGTTGCTTGAGGCACTCCAAATTTAAGAGACTTGCTAAGATTCATACAAGTAGAAAGGTTTAGAGAGAGATTGGAGTTCAGCAATCTATCCATTATCCCAATTTGCCTCTAATTAGTCAATGACGTTACAAAGCAAAAATCACAATAGCTAACGTGTATATAGCAATTTAAGCCAAGGATTTTACAAACATTATCTCATTTTATTCTCCCACCAACCCTAGAAGTGCTATGATAATCCTGTTTTTACAGGTGACAAATCTGAGATGGATAGAGGTTAAGTGGCTTGTCCAAGATCACACAACTAGTAAGTGTTTAAAACCTAATTTGAACTCATGAAAATTTTGAAAGATGAAAAAAACTAGTGAATAAGTTCAGATTGTGTCTGGAGCAAGCATTTTGATCAATTGCAAAATTACATGGAAAATTGGGCAATTAATTTGTGAATTCAGGACCACATCTCTAACCAGTCTAGCTGATTCATAATGGCTAGTTTTATTTTTCCAAAGTAGTTGAAGAATGGTCTTCATTTGCCATTTAGTTCTAGTCTTGTCATTAGCTAATTCTACACTGCTTTTAGTAAAAGATAACTATAATCAAAACCTCTCTCTGAAACTTACCTATTGAATATTGATCTATTGATCTTTTGAATCTATCAGATAGTTACTATTGCCAATTGACAATCACAACTTCATGAAATTTATGTGAAAGCTAGGATTATCACAAGAGAAATGAACATGCATATGGAACTCAAATAGTTACAATCCATATATAATCCATCAGTTTGTGATGCAAACATCACAGGTTGGAATTGGGGAGAGGCTTTATCCTCCTGCATTCTCTGGGGCAATGTTTTTGGAAAATATGATAACTCAAAAACACTAGTTCAGTTTCTTAATACTCTTTATCATTTCTTAATACTCTTTATCAAAGCTTCCTGTGCCTAAGTATTCTTGTTCAAAAAGTGAGGATGATAATGTTTGCATTACCTGCTCAAAGAATTGTAGAGAAGAAAGCACTTTACAAATCATATTGTACAGGGGTTCTTAATCTTAGGTTAAAAAGTCTCCCAAGAGGTATAACATATTCTTTTCTGCATAATGTTTGCTATATATATATCATAATATTAGGTAACTGAGCTACCATTAGTTGTAATATTTGTTATTATGGGACATACTCAATAATATTAGCTTCACATAAGATATATTATAAATGGACTTTAGGCAACACTTGAAAAAATTGTTTCTCTTTTTAAAATGTAAATTAAAATAAAATAACCAAAACCCAAAAGATCTCCAAAAGCAATCTTTCAGAATTTGCACAGAAATGTACTGCCTTAAAAATAACTGGCTCATTTTAGTGTAGGCCAACTATCATTATCAGAAAATTTAGTTTCAAATTCTCTTATTCTATTACTTTATTAATATATTTATCTTTTATTTATTGTGTTTGCATCTAAAGAACTGTAGCCATCTTACCCCTTGTCTGAAGAGAGAAGGAAGAGCAGGATAACTCATACATTCTTAAAGAGCTTAGATATGTCTTGGGATAGAATTTAGCCCCCTCTTCTATGAGCTGAGAGAGGACGTTCAGCTATGGTGTAATGATTTTTACCCCTTGAGAATATGAGAATATAAGGAGGTCAAAAGAGACCTTTTCCCTCTTCACTCAAAGAATATGATGATGAAGATGATGATAGTTTATAATGATACACCTTTTCACAAGAATGTTTATTTGACAGTTTCCACTTAATATACTTCTGGGTCACATATAACAACAATGTTGAAAATTAGAAAGTTGATAACTTATCCATTTGCACATAGAGAAAAATTAAATCCCTTATTCCAACACTTACTATAATGTCTGGGACATATTAGAAATCTAATAAATGCTTACTGATTGACTGCTTCAATCAAATCATAAAATATTTCTTAAGCACAATCATTAGATTATAAATTCCTTGAGAAAGGGGACTTTTTGCCTTTTTTGTATTTCCAGAGAGGACATGGACATGAACCTCACAGGATGGGTAGGTATGAATGGATTCTGTTGTGGAAACATCTGTCTCAGTGAGATCATAGAATTTTTTGGATTCCTGAAGTATTCTTTCATGGAGGCTATGTAGCTGTGAATCATAATACAACATAATACAACAATTTACAAAGGATTAATTTGCAGGTTATTTGGAAGGCGATGGAGAGATATATGTTGGAAGTAAATAGGCTGCCACGTTTTAGACACACAAACACACACACACACACACACACACACGAAAAGAAAAAAAAGGAACATCAATGAAGGTTCTAAAACAACACAGAGTACACACACACCAAAACACAGACAAGTGAGATAGCCTAAAATATTGTCCAATATTCATTCTGTGTGTCAACTTTTTCCCCAGTATGGATTATTTTATGTATATCACATTTATAAGTTTTATTATTCAATATGAATTCTCTCAGTAGAATGAGCTGCTCGAAGTCTTTTCTACTTTAATGACTTTTCTGTGAGTCCTATGATGTCACTTAATATATGATCTGCACCTGAAGCCTTGCTCATTCCACTCAAAATATTTCTCTTCAGGAACAATGAGTTTATGAATTTGAAGGAGTACAATCATGGTGAAAGCTTTCCCATCCTCATTATATGTATAATATTTCTTTCTAGTATGAATTTCCTGATGTGTAGATAGTCATTCTTTTGAAGGCTTTCTCATACTCATGACATTCAAAGGGTTTCTCACCTTTAAGAATGTATTACATGAAATTATATATTTCAAAGAATTCCTTCTGTCTGAAGACTCTCCTACATTCTCATTACATGTATAAGATTTTTAGGATTCATTTTCCAGTGTCACCTAAAGGATGATCTCTGCTTGAAGATATTCATTATATTTGTGAGGTTTCTCTCCAGTAATTCTTTGATGTTCAGATAGGTGTTACTCGTTGCTAAAGGATTGCCCACAATCATTACATTTATCAAGAGGATGGCTCTCCAATTTGAATGTTTGTTGTACAACAAGATATGTGATGATATCAAAGGCTTTGCCTTATTTATATTCAGAGTGTATATTCCTTGAGCACATGGTCTATAGTAATGAATGGTAAGTAAAGGGCTTCTTAGAATTATTATATTTACAAACTTTATTTCCCAAGGTGATAATATTATATTTAATTAGTTCCAAAGATTACTTAAAGTTTTTCCAAATATAACATATTTATAGAATATGTTTGTAGAAAGTTTGTAGAGAGTTTGTAGAAACTCCCTGCTATAGAATGAATGTAGATCTCACACTAATGTTTCTTCCAATGTTTAATCTATTAATAATTATTCTGTGAATAACTGTCAATTTTCTGTGTAGTCTTCCTTTTCTGTTTCTTTGACTTGAGATAACAACCCCAAGCTTCTCCTAATTCAGATGCTAGGGACAATCCTTTGTGCTTCTTTCCATAGGAGATATTTTCCTAGAGATAACCAGCTTTGGTCCTGAATCCTTGGTTTCACAATTGGTCTGAAAAAAATGGAATCTGGGGCTTCTCCTGCTAGAAGATCTGGGGCTTTTCTTGTCTCCAAATGGTTTGGAAACGGGAAAGCCTGTAGGCACAAAGTTCTCATACTGATCCTTCTAAGGAGGTTCCAACAATCGCTGTTCCTTGAAGGTCAGATATTTCTCTGATCTAGCTGTCAGGGACCTCAAAAGTCATTCTGTCCTCTTTTTCCTCCTCGCTTCTCAGCCCTTTGGATCCTCAGCTACCTTATTCACACTCACCCAACACTCATCCACACCCACTTACCCCCTCTCATGCTGACACAAAGGCCCAATTTAGCAAGAATGACAGCCCGGCTCCACCTGGCACAGAAGTTCAACAATAAGAGGGAGCAGCCACCAGTCTTTTAAAAGCAAACATCAAACAATCCCAGGTCACTGTTGTTTTGTTAATCAATAGACTACATCACAGCCCTGGAATGGGGAAGAGTTGGTAAGGAAAGTGATTTGTGGAGCTATATGCTAATGGCAGATTGGATTGGATCCAGGACCTATGAGGAGGAATAACTGAGTTCTGCTCCAACCTCAACCTGGAATATTTTGTCTGATCTTGGGCAAGTGATAATCTAATATCTATAAAATATTTATATCTTATCTATAAAATCTTATCTATATAAAATAAGGGGACTGGATACATCTAGGCAGGTCTCCACTTTTATGGAGCAGCATATTCTGGCAATCATGATATTAATTGGGGAAGACAGTCTTGATAATTGCTGGACAACATGACACTAGTGAAGATAATAGGAAAGATGAAATATTTTGTGCTTCAATTGCCCACAAAAAAGGAGATCATTCGGGATTGGCAAGCAGATACCAAGAACCAATAGGGACAAGAAGAAACCAGTTAGGTTGAAGTGAGGATTTCATAGTGGCTTCCCTCACAAGTTGGAGGGAACTAGCTTTGTGCATGAGGGATCTATCTATCTGAAGAGGACTTTGGTTAGCTGCTTCTACTATCTATGATTCAGGAATGTTTTCTTACTAAACCATATTGTGGTTTACAAAACTTCCGGGGATCCCGGAGTCCAAAAGCACCTAAA
Organism: Antechinus flavipes; assembly: GCF_016432865.1. Classification (NCBI taxonomy): domain Eukaryota; kingdom Metazoa; phylum Chordata; class Mammalia; order Dasyuromorphia; family Dasyuridae; genus Antechinus; species Antechinus flavipes. The sequence goes on along the minus strand of NC_067401.1, from coordinate 422,887,451 downwards.
CTTGGAATGTGTAATTGTTGCCAGAGGTGAAGGAAGGTAGAATCCAGAATCTGTGGTATATAGAGCTAGTTTAGTCCCTGGTAATAAAGGCTGGGAGGTTCAAGGAAGGCTTCGTTACTGTGGAATCTTGGTTGTTATCTCCTCTTTTATTCTATGGCAAAGAAGCACTTAAACTGATGTCATGACAATAGAGACCCTCAGAGAAATGACAGAAACACCTCAGCAGAGGTCACTATATGAACTCATTGGAGTATTATAACTCTATGATAATATATGATAATTTGGATAGTTTAGAAAAAGGTTTGCAAAGCATTTATCTGACTTGATTCTCACCACAATCCTATAAGGTAGGTACAATAATCCCCATTTTACAGAGAAGAAAACTGAAGAAAAACAAAATAGAAAACTGAAATTCACAGAAATTAAAGTGACAAGTTCCAGAGTCACACAGCTCATAAGTGTTAAAAAAAAAAAAAAAAGATTTGAATTCGGGTTCTCTTAATTCCAAATTCAACACTCCATCCATTATCCCAGCTAGCTATTTTTATTGATCTTATACTTTTGACCAAAGTAACAAGATTGTTGCTGGCCAGAAGATCTTCTCATAGGGGCGTCTGGGAGAACAAGACTAAGCAGGCAAGAAAGCTGCTAAACCCAAGTTCCCCTTGAAGGAATTTTGGGGGAATTATTTTCCAGGCATGTAGAAAATAAGGTAAAGTCAACCAGAAAGTCTTTTCAACAGGACTTCTAGAAGCAATAGGCCAAATGACAAAGGATTTTGTCAAGGAAGTTCAAAGCAGAATAAAGCTGTTTAGGAATAATATTGCATGCCAACAAAAGGATTGAATAATTGAGGAATAGAATGGTTGGTTATTGTTCTTTATTCTCAAAGATGACCAAATATAATAAAATCACTATGTTAAGAATCGAGTTGCAGTGTGTTCAATTGTAGCGGAGCAGTCGAATATGAACTCGGAATGTTCTGCCACAGGTCAGAGACAAATAGTCCTTATGGACATTTGGGATGGATTCTTTAAATTTGCACATGTTCTGTTTCTTTTGAGCTAATTCAATTCTGCTTTGCTCACAGAGCACATCACCTTCTCTGATGAAATCACACCATGCTGGGCAGTCCTATGCGAGTATCTTCTGTGTCACACAATCAATTCTAAAGTTCTTAAGACCTTCAGAGTATTCTTGTATCATTTTTTCTGACCACTATGTGAGCATTTGTTCTGTGGGAATTTTCCACAAGGTTTTCAGCTATAATGTGGGGGAAATAGAATAATTAGGGGCTATCAGCACCCGCTCTGTGCCAGCTTTGTGGAGGTTACTGAAGATACAAATGCAAAATTATATGCTGTGGAACATGAAATCTATATACATAGAAATATATGCCTCCTTCCCCCAAGACAAAAATTATAATAATATAAGTAATTTGGGAAAGGGGAAGGCACCAGCAAGCAATAATATTAGGAAAGGCTTCCTGTAGACTAAACTGAACCTTGAAAGAAATTGTGCACTCCAAGAAGCAGAGGGGAATAGGGAATACATTCTTAGCATGGAGATCAAATGCAAAGATATGGAAGAAAGGGGATAAAGTATTATATATAATGAACAGCAAGGCCAGTTTAATTGGAACATACAAAGTGTGAAGAAGAGTAATGTCTTCTAAGTCTGGAAAGTAAGGTTGGAGACTCTTGGTGAAAATTTTATATGTGATACTGAGGGTAATAGGCAGTCACTAAAATTTAAGGAATAACATGGTCTAACAGACTCCAAGAAAACCGTCTGGAGAACTGCATGAAGGATGGGACATATGGGCTGTGCATATGATGTTTTGCACTTCTCTCATAGGATATGAATCTGTTTTTATGGACTAAGTGGCCCTGATTTCCATTGGATGGCATATATAGTGCAAAAGAAGGGGAACCAGATAACAGTAAGTCCCTCGCATTTAAAGTTTAGCAGTCAGAAAATGTAAAAAAAAAAAAAAAAAAAAAAAAAGGGCAGAACAAAAAACAAGGGGAGCTTTTTTTAAGTTATAAGTCTGCACATATTTATAAACAAAGGAAAATGAACCAGTGTAGGAAGAGAAAAAATAAATGATATATAGTGGAGAAGACAAGGAACCCAAAACTGAACCAAATTGCCTAAATACCAAGCCCTAATCCTCTCTAGTCCTTATTTTGCCCTTATTTACAAAATGTTTCCCCACTTTTAAAAATGTTTTAAATATGAGATACAAATTTTCTTTTTTTTAAGTGAAAATTCTATGTTGTGATCCACACTCAGTTCCCACAGTCTCTCTCTGGGTGCAGATGGCTGTCTCATCACAAGACCATTGGAACTGGCCTGAATCACCTCATTGTTGAAAAGAGGCATGTCCATCAGAATTGATCATTGTATAATCTTGCCACTGCCATGTATAATGATCTCCTGGTTCTGCCCATATCACTTAGCATTATTCATGTAAGTCTCTCCAGGCCTCTCTAAAATCATCCTGCTGGTCATTTCTTACAGAACAATAATATTCACCACCTATTCATATGCCATAACTTATTCAGCCATTCTCCAACTGATGGGCTTCCATTCAGTTTCCAGATTCTTGATGCTACAAAAAGGGCTGCCATAAACATTTTTGCACATGTGGGTCTTTTTCCTTCCTTTAAGATCTCTTTGGGATATAAGCCCAGAAGAAACACTGATGGATCAAAGGGTATGCACAGTTTCATAGCCCTTTGAGCATGGTTCTAAATTGCTCTCCAGAATGGTTGGATTAATTCAGAACCCCACTAACAAAGTATTAGTGTCCCAGTTTTCCCACATGCCTTCCAATATTCACCACCATCTTTTTCTGTAATTTTAACCAACATAAATTTTGGCCAGACATAAGCACTGTATCATATATTCAAGACAGAAAAGAACCTGTTTTTGCTTTTCAAAAGCCATTTTAATTTATAAAAAATATCATTTGGGTTTAGTTTATTTATCCCTTGTAACTTATTTTCACCTCATTCTCTAACTTATTATAATCTGTGATACCTGTTTAAATTCACGGCCCAAGAGTCCTATGCCAAGTCCCAAAAGAGAAAGAAGTGTCAGGATAGCTGGTTCATAATTCTTTAATATAATCCTCAATGCTCCTAAAGAAAACAAATAAAATATATACATTACAAAGAAGCAATCTAATTCAAAATAGTTAACCAAAATTATATTGTTTCCCACTGGTTCTCTCATTTGAAATCTCATTACTGCTATCAATAACACATGTTACTGGTCTAAATCTTAAAAGGGCAAGGCTCTCAAGACCAACAAAAATAAGCTACTTCATACTAAAAAAAATGAATATTATGCATTTCTATGTGTATGGATCTGAATGCAAAAAAAAGTAAATGGGAATCTATGCTTCTTTTCTGTGATTATGTCTCATTCCAAATATTGATTTCTTCTCTGTATTTATTTAGATTTTGTTGATATTCTTTTCTTTACCCACTGTTGTTCAGTCCTTTTCAGTTATGTCCAACTTTTTGTGATCCCAATGGAGGTTTTATTGGCAAAAACACTGGAGTGATTTGCCATTTTCTGCTCCAACTCACTTTACAGACGAGGAAACTGAGGCAAAAAGAATTAAGTGATTTGCCCAGTATTATATAGCTAGTAAGGGACTGAGGTCAGATTTAAATTTAGGTGTTCTTGACTCCAGGCCTAGTACTGTGTCTCGTTCACCACCTAGCTGCCTCCATTCTATCTTCAGTTAATACTTATTTAGCACCTTAGTCATAGTTACATATATGCTATGGTTCTACTTAAATCAAGCAAAGGAACTTTAAAAAAAACACAAGAGGGAAAAAAAAGGTGGGCTGAGAAACTTTTGTCCATAATAAAGTTAGTAGAGGTAGACTTTGGATGTTTACATGTATCTTCTTAATTAAAAAGCTCAGACTAAGCTACATTTGTAGAATTCATTCTTATAAGAATGCAAATGGCATAATTTTATTAATTTCTGTCTCAGTTCACAATCTTAATACATGAAACCCCTATTACTTATAGCGAGTGCCATGAAGAAACAGCATGACAGTAGAAATGACTGAATTTGGCAATGGATGACCTGGGTTCAAATGCGTGCTGTGCCATTTAATCTGTGATCATGAGCAAATCATTTCCCTTCTCAAGGGCTCATTTCCTCTCCTGTAAAATGATGAGATTGGACTAGATAATCTCTGTATTTCTTTCTGATTCTCAAACCTCCATAGTCATCATCACAATGGTGTGTCTACTTTTGTTTCTGTCCAGTACACATGGGGAATTAAAACAAGTCAAAAAAGATTTATTGATTACCAGCAAAGTTCAAGCCAAAGGATTTTTTATCTATTGCCTTTTCCCTAGAGGAGTAGAATATTATGGGGATGAGAGGGACAATATTCAGGGAACAACGAAAACTCTCTCTGAAACAAGTACCAAATGTGAGAAAGAACTCATTTGGACTCCTATTCCCTTTCAATCAGTATTAATCAGTTTGATACTTTATATAAAGCATATGAGAATAGGTAGATTCTCACAGTGGGCTTTTAACTTTAGTGTTGTATTCACTACTTATTTACCAAGTTATTAGGCCCATTTGCACAACCATGAAAATTCTGACAAAGATATATTCATCCCGGTTTGCTCAAACTTCATGTCCAAACCCAGCATGGGTGGGATCCCTTGATGCTTTGCAAAGTCCCCTAATTTATTTTTGTGCCTTCAGACCATTCTCCCTTGTCCATCATAATCAGATGACCATTTTATGACCCTCTTATGACTATTTAATCAGTGGAGAGGACATCTAATTTTATTGAGCATCTACTATGCACAAGGTAAGAGGTAGTATAGCAATTAAAGCCTACATGCCTTATAGATATAGTGTGGTTTAATTGCTTTGGGTACAGGGGGAAAGATTTGGGGTCTTGAAAAGGGAATGAGTTAAAGAACCAAGTGACCTACCTGATATAAAAATGATGCAAAATATCAGCAGCATAAAATGTGGATAGTATGAGGACTCTATATCTGGCCTCCCACAAAGTAAATCAGGATTCGGAATGCTCTTGAGGGATTTATTCATTTCTCTCCCCTTTTTCCAGTCCCAATTCGAAATCTGATATAACCAGTCACTGTAATTCTACTCCCTGAATATAGCAGAAAAATGAAAATTAGAATTTCCAGACCCTGACTCAAGTTTTCCTTCTCATACTCACACCATCTGAACTCTTCTTACAAATCACACATGTTTGGAGATGAATACCCTTCTTCTATCTTCTATTTCATTTCCATCTTCAAGAACTCTTGAAAAACACCCAAATTAGTGTTTGAATGAAGAAGGACTTCCTTTGGCATCTTTAATTCCCCTCTCCTACTTATGAATGTACAAACTCCTCAAGAGTTAAATCTTTCCTGTCCCTCCCTCATTCCCAACCTCTTCTTCCCTTCCTTATTTCCTCCTTTTTCCTCCTAAGTCACTCTTGGGGAACAGTCAACAAGGTGGAAGGAGTCACAATCAGGATTGAAAGAATGGGGAGAATTAAGGATAAGGAAAAAAATCACTTTATTTTTCCTGATATCAAGCTATGGTCTAAAATGACCAATAACATCCTAAAGTATTGTCAAAAAAAAAAAAAACTTTTAAAAGGCATTGGATTGAGTAGCCAAGGTTTTCTAATTGTTTAGTCACAAGCCACAGAAGCCATGAGACAAAACAGACCATAGCATTTGACATTAACAACATTTAGTATGTCAGCTCTTCTTCAAGTGACACTTAAGATTCCAACCATCCTCAGTCCCTCATTTCTTCCCACCTTCACTCACCAGAATTTTCTTCTATCCCTGCCCCTCACTACCTTTCTCTGATTGATCTACCAAGATCACCAATATTTCCTTCTGATTCCAAAGTAACTCGGGTTTGAAACAAAGTGAAGACCAGCCAACAGCACAAGAAGAGAAGCTCAGCTCCACAAGGTCAGTTAACCACAGCCTGGTGGCCAACTGACCAGCGTGGAGGTGGTCATCCCCTTGCCTCTCATTGGTTGCTCACCTACCACTCTCCACTCTCATTGGCTCCATGTGCTGTCCCTAACACCAGTCCATAAGAACTTTGGGAGTCAAACTCCAGAGAAGTCTACATTTATATTCATTTCTCTTGTCCAGCACGTTGACCCATCTCAAACCTGAATTCACAAACGGTAGTTTCATAGATGTGAAACTGGGGGGATTGTAAAGATCTTCCAGTCTGGTCCTGCCATTTTACAAATGAGATAAAGAGATGAATCAATTTCCTCAAATTTACACAGCTAATAAGTTGCCATGTCAGGATTTAAACCTGTATCCTCAGTCTCTAAACCCAGTCCTTTGGATTTACAACAAGTACAACTGAAGATAATTATAAACCTCTGTAAATCTGGCTACTGTTCTTCTTCAGTCCTTTTCCCAAATATCCTTCCATTCTACAGAAGCTCATTTTCACCCTAAAGTATCTCCATTATGGTCATCTTCTAATCCACTTTCATCTCTTCCCCATTGTTATGTATGTATGTATGATGTGTAACTGATACACAATTTATATACCTGTTTACCATGTGTATATAAAATGTATTGGATATGCATACATGGGCATATATATATATATATATACATACAGATATATATTATATTGTACATACAAATAAAAATATGTCTACATATGTGTATGTACGCACATCTTGGATACATCTGTGTACACATCTTGGAAAATGAATATATACACATCCAATATGCATATCAAAGACATGTATATATGTTTGTTGTATATGTGTATATATATAACATATATATAATGTATTGGGTATACATATGTGAGCATACATATATACATATATGTATATGCTATAGATATACATATAGGTATAGATATTATATTGTACATACAAATATAAATGTATGTACATGTGTGTATATATGCACATCTTGGATACATTTGTGTACATATCCTGGCTAATGAATATCCAATATGCATGTTGAAGACATGTGTGTGTGTATATATATATGTGTGTATGTATTTATTTGTTGTATACACACACACACACACATGTTCAGCCCCTAAGTAATGGTGATTTCAGCTGAGAATCAGCTGAAAAAAAAATCAGGTGAGATAATATAATCAATTGAATCAATTTACCATTTAAATTACAATGGAATTTAATGCTAAGTCCTTCACTTTTGTCCACCATGTCACTCTGACTTCATTAATGCACATAAATTTGTTATTTGTGTTGCACAATTACATTGAAATGTATCAATTAAGAAAAGTTAGGGGGAAATAATTGGAAGGATAATATTTAATGAAAAACAAATTTCTAAGAATTAATTTTGTTAATTAATAATTAACTCAAAGAGAAGAGTATTCTTCCAAAATGCGAGCAATGAATGAAAAATACATGCATACACACAGAGCCACAGAAGCTATGAAATGAGAGATTATCATTCATTAAGAGCCAGAGAAAAAAGAGAATACTACTAATAATTGTTGATTGAATGTTCAAGGGTTCTGGAGTAGCTCTGTTAATCTGGTGAATTCTTTTCTCGAGTTAATTTTTTTAAATCTCCTTTGCCATTTGGCGAATTGTACTTTTAAAGCAGTTATTCTGTTCAGTGGACTTTTTTCCATTTCACCAATTATATTTTTAAGGAGTTTTCTTTAGTACATCGATATTCCATTTAGCCAATTTTTTTTTTTTTAGGAGTTGTTTTCTTCAGTCAATTTCTGTGCTTCCTTTTAAGGCTGTTGACTTTTTTTCCCAAAAATTTCATGATTCTCCTATATAGCACTCATTTCTTTCTCCCATTTTTCTTTTATTTCTCTTTTAAGATCATTTCTGAACTTGAGACCAGTTCATATCTCCCTTTGGGGTTTCACCTCTAGGCATTTTGCCATTGCTACTGTTCTCTTCCAGGTCTGTGTTCTGATTTTCCCTGTCTTCATAGTAGCTTTCTATGGTCAGACTTCTTTTGGTTTTTATTCATTTTGAAAGCTGAGGTCTGCTTGTAGAGCACATGGGAGATTGTTCCCAAGCTTCTTTTGCAGGGGGACAGGGGCTTCTCACTAACTACACTGGGGCAACCAAATGGAACATATTGTTATATGGTCAACATCTCTTGACCTTTTCCACAGGGATAATTTGACTTCATTAAATTTCTTGCTGAGATTATCCTTGTGAAAAAATAAAATTAATCAAATATGGCAACTTAATAAAAATACACTGGGTCACAATGTTCATCTCCTCCTTAAGTACTCAAAATATGCATGTAATAATGTATCTTAAAATTAGAATAGAAATGTCATCAAAATCACCAGACTAAGTTTGGAGAATCCATATTCTTCCCCTTTTTAAAAATCAGGACATTCACCAAATTCAGTTCTTGTGGCACTTCTCCCATTAGCCATGATTTCTCAAATAACCACAAATAGTAAATATTTGCTGAAATATTTACTCAAGCTTTTAGCACCCAGAGAAAGGCAATAAGAGTTCATAAAGGCCAAGTGAGAAACTCATTGAACGTTACTAGATATTTTTCTATCATCTACTTATTTAACTAGGGTTCCAATTTCTTGTTTAACATAAGTTTGTGTTTACCTGTCTGAAAATAAATGTCCTTGGTAGGAAGAAAATAAGCATTTTTTAGGCACTTTACTATGTGCCAGACACCATACTAAATGCTTTGCAATATTATTTCATTTGATCCTCACAAAAACCCTGGGAGGTAGGTACTATTATGATCCCCAAACTGAAACAAGGAAATAATATTTCCCTCCCCATCTCCTGGTCTTTTCAAAGTTTACTTGCCCCACCTCTTTCATTTAAATTTCATAAGCAAGGATTAACTGTCCTCTAATTTCTCAATATCCTTCCTAAAATATATCATCCAAAATGATCACTCCAAATAATCAGATCCAGAAAGCATGCAGCATGATGGTCACCTCATGTAGCCTATATTCAATTAGCTTTCTGGTTGCCAGGTAATCTTGTTTACTCTTAAACCCTTAGACCTTTTAAAGAAGTACTGTTGCCTATTCATCATTGCCCCCAAATTATTCAATCATTTCAGAATTGTCTGATTCTCTGTGACCTCATTTGGGTTTTTCTTGGCAAAGATAACAGAGTGGATAGCCATTTTCTTCTCTGGTTTATTTTACAGATGAGGAAATCAGGTTGAAGAGATTTGTCCAGGTCATGAAACTAGTAAGTATCTAAAGCAGGATTTGAACTCAAGTCTTCCTGATTTCTCATCCTGCATTCTATCCACAATGCCATCTAATTGCTTTAGTTCATATACTACTGAGTACTTTATTCTGTAAAGTTTATAGTACTTTTCAATAGTACTGTAAATTGTACAGTTTTACATCTTAATTTTTGTTACTATTAAAAAGGATACTCATATTTGGGAAAGGGGGGATTATTTTGTATCCTATTTCTTTTTTTTACTTTCTTATTTTTTTCTTAATTTTTTTAAATTTCTTATTGATCTTCTGAACTATTTAGAATTAGATATTTCTTCCATAATTTCTAGTAGTCCCACCAAATTTCTCATTTTTTTTATTTCAAAGATCTTTTGTTGTTCTTTTAAAATTCTGAACCTTAAAAATACTTCCAAAACATAAGCATTCCCATATACAAAATAGAACATAAAAAGGATTTTATAAGAAAAAACTATGAATTTCTATTCCACATAACCTGTAACCAAAAAAAAAACCATATAATACATCAATCCTCAGCTTTTCTGGGATAATATTCCCCGCAAATGGCACAAAAGTAAAAAACACAAATGTTGAAACACCAAGCTTATGAGAAATAGGAAGTTAGGTTCCTTCAAACACCAAAAACTGGAATCTTTCACAATTGCAGACATTCTGGCATGAAACTTAACTAATAACCTCAAAGCTAGTATAAATTTTTTACATTTTAAGCCTAATCTGGGAAGTCAAGGATGCAGTTTAATGAGAAAATAAATGTTATTAGATAAACTTCATGCCAGAATTGGGATATAATTGCAACTCAAAACTTGAGTTTTAAATGCAAACAATGAAAATATGCAATAAATATTACATTACATTAACAGATTGTAATGTGTTCAGCCATCTCAATTGAAGGACACTCCTTTAATTTATAATTCTTTCCTTTTTTCCCCTATTAATCTAATCTTCAAGATCCATCCTATCCTCCCTCTTAACCATTCTTCATCCTATCTCTTTCTATTTCCCCTTGAATTTGATTCATTTCTACATCAAATTGTGTATGAGCAACAATCCTTTTTTAATCTGGTTTTGATAAGAGATTTGTTTAATGTCCCCTTTCTCCCATTTTCTCCATGGTTACATATTTTTCTTGTACCCTCCCCTTATAAGAAATAGTAAAATAAGAAATAAAAATTTCTTTCTCCTTTCTATACTAGAATATTCCATTTAATATCCTTTTCTTTGCTTTCTGAAAATCCTCAGAACAGAGTCAACATATTTCCAGTCCCAGTTGGAATCAAACCAATTTAAGATAATATGATTTTTCTGAATGGACACCTGTTTTTTTTTCCTCATCAGAATGTTAGCACTTCATGCTAATATAATAACTCTGTAGTTGCTCAGATAAATTTACCTTTCTAAGTTTCTCTTGACCCTTGTATTTATTTTCAAAGTACATTATCATTTGATTTTTTCAACAGAAAACTTCAAAACCCTCTACTCAATTAATAATCCATTTTCCCCTGTAGGATTAAACTCAGTTTTTTTTTAAATCCATGTTCTTTGCAGGCGAAGTTATACTTCATTGTAAACCTTGTCTTCTGTCTTTTGGAATACTGCATTCCAAGGTCTCTCATTTTTAATAAAAGTTCCTAGGTCTTATGTGATTTGGATTGATTGACTCTTTCTATGCCCACTTTTATTAGTACTTTCTGTAGACACAGATAATTTTTCTTCATATATTCTTTATTTTTAATTTATATATTTATAATAATCAAAATGACATAGTCATTCAAAACCATTCTAAAAACAATCTCTGCTGGCACTGGTTTTTCTGGTGGACCCCTTTTCTATTGTTCAGCTTGTGACTCAACATTTTGCAGTTCTGGAATGGATGAAGTTATTATAATTTTTCATTGTATTTCTTGATCATTATTCAGTGAGGTGCTATATTTAGAGGCATGCTATTCATGCCTACATTCAAGCAGCTATCATAGATGAAAGTCTTGAGGAATTTCAGGTTATTCTCAAATATAGCATGATTTGGGTTGGAGGGAGGTGTTTTGTAATTTTTTCTGATTTTCTCACTCATTTCTTCTTTCTTTATGAGTATCCTTTCTATTTTTTCTATTTGGCAGCTTGGCTCCTTCCCAACTTTTTCTCAGCCATTTTGCCAACTGTCCCATAGTTTCTCATTAGATATTATATTAAAGGAAAATACTATTTAGTCCCTCCCCCAGTCAGCTGTTCTTCAACATTTCCTCTCCATCCTTACCACTAGAACTAGGTGATTTCAAAGTTTACCTTGCACTGAGGAAGGGGATGACTACATCTGATTTAGGACCCTTCTCTTGCTACAAGATCATCTGTGATGTTACTAGGTTTCTTCCCAGACACAAAGTTGTTTCTTCTACTTATTGGAGTAGTTAAGAATAATTCCCTGCCTTTCAATAAAAAATAGGTAAGTGGCAGGGTGGGGGATCTCTGACTGCACTATGAGAAAAAAAATTATAGAAGCTACCAAAGTCTAATCTTGAAATGGAGTTCTAAGTGGTCATAGTTAAGGGAGCAGGTTCTTCCTTCATTGCTTCACTTGTTTCAGTGGGCAGTAAATTGTAAAGTATGGGCTAGCTCCCTGGAGGGCCTCAAGATCAGCCAGAGCCAGGATAAATCAAAGTCCTTGGTCTTTAGGGGGAGAAGAGAGATAGGCAAGCTGCTATGCAGCTTGCCAAAGATGTATCCTGGATTTTGGAGTCCAGAGTCTCCAGCCTTTCTCCTCCTCATCCTGCCGCCAAATGACTCTGACTTCTCTCCCTCCATCCTCCAATCCTTGCCTATGATTATCTTATTACCAAACATTTAATAAGTACCAATGGTAAGGAGAGCCATCATCCAAATATATGCTAATAGAGTCATTGTCTCACATTGAATAGGTAGCCTTAAGTGCTCTCTTGTCTGATTCAGAGTTTCAGCCCTCTACATCTCTGCTTTCTTTTGTTTTAGAACACAAGTGGTCATGCCCTCCCTGACTTCTCAGGGAAGTGAGTGCTCCAAAAAGGAGATGATTACACCCCTCCCCCAACTTCTTAGGAAGAAAGATGAAAAACACCAAAGGGAAGTGAGGAGTCAAGCTAGATATTGTTAGTAGATTTTTGGGCTGAAGGCTCTTACTAGAAACAAGTATGAACAAACCCATCAACTTGGGAGGTATTACAAAAGCACATAGCAATAATGCACAGGTTAGCAGTGATGACTCTCCCCACAGTCGGTGCAGGCTCAATGTGTGTAACAAATATGAATTGTACATGCAAGTAGAGATATAACAAACAATATAACTCAACAGGGTGTTGAAAAAGATTTCCAGAAGTCCTAGAAGGAGGGTATGTAAATAATAGTCACACATACGTCTCCTTCAGCAACCAAGAGATAGTCCAAAACCAATCTGTTGTCCATTATTTCAGGTGTCAGAGAATCCAGTGATCCCTGAAAGTTTTTGAAATCCTGCAACAGTCTTATTATGTGTCAGGGAATGCAATGATTCCTGCAGATTTTGAAGTCCTACAACAATCTTTTCATGCCTTGGGGATTCCAATGATTCCTGAAGGTTTTGAAGTCCTGCATCAGTCTCATTAACAATTCTTGATGTCCATGAGTCAATCTCCATAACTGCCATGCTCTTTCAGTGGTGGGCACAGTCAGTGATGGGACCACCTAATGTTTGTTGGGTCTTCTCCTTTGTTTCAAGGGTCTGCTCTGTCTCTCGCCGGTGGACAAGGCGAATACAGCTTATTGGCTTCCACCTGATTCCTTCTCCATCTGTAGAGATACAAGCAAACCTTCTCCCCCAAGCAGTTAACCTATCTGGTCCCTTCCATTCACCACTTTCTGGATCTCTCCACATCACCTGGTGATTATCTAAAGATAGTGGAGCTGCTCACACTGGACACTACCCTTCTGGTGGGTTATAAAAATCTGTCTGCTGGAGCCAATGCATCTTTGTGAAAAATCAAGATGATTGTATAAAGAGCTAAATTTAGAAGTTCTCTAGAGTTACCTGTGGCTCCCCTTTTTTTTTTTTGTTTTTGGAGGAGCATCTTGATGTCTCTGGAGTTACCTGTGGCTCCCCTTTTTTTGTTGTTTTGGAGGAGCATCTTGATGTCTCTGTTTCTCCTCTCTACTATTGCTTGTCCTTGAGGATTAAAGGGTATACCAGTGGTATGTAAAATCTTATACTGTGCACAAAAGTGTGCAAAATGTTTAGAGGTATATGCAGGGCCATTGTCTGTTTTTATTGCTTGTGGCACACCCATAAGTGCAAATGCTTGTATAAGGAATTCAGTGACCACTTAGGCTATATCTTTGACTGCTGGTATTGTGAAAGTAAATCTTGAAAAGGTGTCTTCTATAACATGGAAAAAAGACAGACGACCAAAAGATTTATAATGGGTCATATCCATTTGCCAGATTTTATTGGGTCTCAAACCATGAGGGTTCTTCCCTGGAGGGAGCATAGGAGCATGGAAAGGAAGGCAAGCTGTACAGGCTTTTACTATGCTCCTAGCTTTCTCTCTTGTTATTCCAAATTGTAAATGTAAACCTCAAGCAGCCTGATGATATTTAGAATGAGATTCTTGGGCTGCCTGAAATAAAGTATTGGCCAACATGGTTAGAAGTCTATCTGCCTTTAAATTACCATCAAAAATAGGACCTGGAAGTCCACTATGAAAGTGGACATGCAAGATATAAATCTTACCTGCTTTCTCACTTGCTCTTGAAATTCCTTAAAGAGCTGATATATATTAGAAACTACAAATTTTATTTGGGCTGTGGCAATTCTTTGTACCATACCTACTGAATAGGCCGAATCAGATACTATATTTATATCTCCTGGATAATAAGAGCTAAAATTATTGCATACAATTCATTCTCCTGAGTGGACTGAAAAGGAGTTCTGACTACTCTCTTTATAGTTAAGTCACGAGAGTATACAGCACAAATGTTATGTTTGGCTGCATCTATAAAGATAGTTTGCCCTTTAAGAGGAACTTTAGAAACTTTTTCTTCAAGAATCCATTGCCAATTATGGAATAGTTGGGTTATCTTTAATGGAGGATCATGTGTAAAATTTGGAGCCATGGCTAATAAAATTTGCCATTCTGGGATGGTTTCACAGCAGACATTAATTTGTGCATTGATCATCTTATTGGGTCTTATCCCAGATAATTGTACTACTCTCTTAATGAACTTTAATAAGATTCTAGCCACAAGCACTGTGTAGGGCTTTGTTCTGGTTGTGCTGGGAGATTCACCCACTCCATCACACTGTCTCCTTGATAAAGGACTGCTGTGGGTGCCTCTTTTGTAGCAAAAACTGATATTTCCAAGGGTTTTTGAGTGATTCTTTCAATCACATTGGATAAAGCCAGTTCAACTTCTCTCAAAGCTTCTTGAGATTCTTTTGTAAGCTGGTGTGGTAAGTTTAAAACACTGTCTCCCCTTAAAATGTCATATAATGATTGCAATTGATAGGTAGTCAAGCCTAACACTGGATGCATCCATTGAATATCTCCTATCAATTTCTGAAAGTCATTTAAAGTGTTCAGCTTTTCTGTTCTTAAAGAAAGTTTTGATACTGTACACCTTAGGATATACTTCATATCCTAAATATTGAAAAGGAGCATGTCTTTGAATTTTTTTCTGGAGCTATGTGCAATTTGTAGTTCTTTTGTGTTTCTATGATCTTTTGTAGACATGCTTCTAACATTTGCTTCTCAGGTGTACATCCCAAGATATTACCCATGTAATGTAACAACATAACTTTTGGAAATGCTTTTCTTACTGGAGTAAGAGTAACAGCAACATACATTTGACACATAGTAGAGCTGGTTTTCATTCCTTATGGCAAAACTGTCCATTCATATCTTTTATGAGGCTCAGCTAAGTTAATGCTGGGCACTGAAAAGGCAAATCTTTTCATATCCTCCTTATCTAAAGGGATAGAATAAAAACAATCCTTAACGTCTATAACCCAAAGAGGCCATTCTCTAGGCAATTGAGTAGGAGATAGAAGCCCAGGCTGAAGAGCTCCCACAGTTTCCATCTGTTCCTTTACTTTTCTTAAGTCAGTCAACATCCTCTATTTTCCAGATTTCTTTCTTACAACAAATACAGGGGAATTCCAAAGACTTAGAGAAGGTTGTAAGTGTCCTTGGTCAAGTTGCTCCTGTACTATATCTAATAAGGCCTGAAATTTATCGCTAGCTAAGGGCCACTGTTCTATGCATACTGGTGTATCAGTTTTCCATTGAATGGGAACAGGTGAAAGTATTAGCAGGCCTTCAACAGCAGCCCTGCCTAAAAAACCAAAGTACTCATTTGTAATCCTAATTGTTGTAAAATGTCTCTTCCCCACAGATTGATGGGGATTTTTTGACTGTAAAAGGAGCAAAAACTCCTGTTTCACCTTCAAAAGTCCATCTCAGAGGGGTAGCACTAACTTCAGCTGCTATTGATTCTCCTACGCCAGACATATAGGTGTCTGCCTTAATCTTTGGCCAGTGATTGGGCCATCTGGCATTTCTAATGACTGTACAATCTGCACCAGTGTCTACCAACCCTTCTAATGGTATGCCATTTATATAGATAGTGAGCATAGGTTAGTCAGCTGTAACAGCTGCGGTCTAGAATATTCCTGGATTCTGTTGCTTGGAGTTAGAATCTGGGCAACTATCACCAGATTGCCTATTAGGAGTCTGTATCAGTAAACCTGATGCTACTAACTTCTCCTTATTGATAAATCACACATTGTCTACCTATAATATCCCAGTATATTATCTATGCATTCCCCAGTTTCCCACACCAGTGTATGTATGGACACTATTTTATAAGTACTCTCAGGAGGTGAAATGGTCAAGTCTACTGTGCCTGGAGGCAAGGGATCTACAGGCTGGAGAGAAACAGATTTCACCTCTCGGTATCTCAGTAGTCCCAGCTGCATACAACTCTATTCTCCCAATTGTAATCCCTTTCTCCCATCAGGTTGCTTCCTGGCTGATTGGTCATGTTTGAGTACTGAACTTCTAAAGACTCTCTGGGCATAGCATTAGCTGCTATCACGCCCCCAGTGTTTTTTGCCTTGGGCCCTGGGACTGGGCCTGCATTCCGTTTCCCTGAATCAATCTACATTCTGATACCCAATGGAAGCCTCTGTTGCATTTTGGACATGGGGTTTGAGGTTTTGTTCTCCTACCCTGTTTTCTGTGTCTCTATGCTGACATTGAGTTTTCAGATGCCCTACTTTACCACACTGAAAGCATTGATGAGTCTCTCTGAAAGCTCCTGTCTTCCCATGTTCGGATCTTGGGAAGTCTGCATCATAGCCTGGTTATATAAGGCATTTGTGCCCACTGTGGCACAGTGTCTTATGATCTCTTCTAAAGGAGCATCTTTGTGTAGTCTCAGTATAATTCTTCTACAAACCTCATTAGCATGTTCTTTAGCAAGTTGCTTTATCATAATTTCTGTTGCTGCATTTTCTCCAATAGTTCATATGACAGTTGTCTGCAGACATCTCACAAAATCAGCAAAGGGTTCATTTGGACCTTGTGCTTTTTTTCGTGAAGGCTTATCCTCTGTCTTACTTTCCTGGGAGGAAACCCCATGCTTTGATAGCAGCAGAAGCAATTTGCTCATATGCTGCTATGGGGTAATTTGTGCCGAAGTGTCTGCATAAGAACCTACACCTGTTAGTTGGTCACAGGTGTTTGGAGGATTAACTCCACTTTGACTATTTTGTTGGGCTTGTATCCTACAGAGCTCACTATATTCAGAAAGCCACAAGTTTTGTCCAGATTCTAAGCATGTCCTTGCTATAGATTTCCAGTTACTAGGGGTTAAAATTTCATAAGCCAAATTCTGTAATAACAGCTTAACATAAGATGATGTAGACCCATAAAGAGTGCAAACCTTTTTCAGGTCTTTGATAATTTCTAGATTAAAAAGACTGTATCTTCTCCTTTCTTGACCTGAAGAGTTAAGCTGTTCAATCACAAGATAAATTTCTATTCTCAAATCATCTGTATTCTGCTCTTTGGCTTTTGGCCTTTTGCAAAGGCCCCCCTTGGGAGGAGGTGCTGGTGGTTGTCACTGCCCCTCCCACTCCTCCTCCTCCTCCACCCTCCACCCAGGAAGGTGAAATTAATGGTTCCCCAGGGTAAAGAGCCTGCTTCAGTGAAGGTGGAGTTGAAGCCCGATTGTGAGAGTGAGAATCATCACGCCCTTTAAGTTCACTTAACTCCCCATGCCTTTCAGCAATATTTTCATTAACCTCTCCCTTCTCTTCCTCTTTTTCCTCACACTTTCTTACCTGACTTTTCCTTAGAGCTTTTCTTTTTTTCTAGAACTTCGAGAATCTTTAAGGCCAATTGTATTATGTTGTATATATAAACTGTTTCCTTAGACATTGAATCAGGACCTTTATCATTATAATATTCAAATAGTTGATCTACTACTTTCCAATTATCTGCCTCTATTTCTTCTTCCTTAAAGAACCAAAGGATGTGCATTCTAATGTTTCCAAGAGTCCACCAAACTGTTCCCAAGTTACAAGCAAACCTTGCCTCTTTATTAGTCTAAGTATGCTTTCTATAGAGCTCCCTCAAGATGGGAGTGGACATGGGAGTGGGGAAGAAAATATCTGCCCCATTTCAATTAGAAAAGGAAAATTACTAGTTTAGTCCTTAACAAAGTAAATTCCCTGTTTGTCTATTGTTGGAATCCTTACAAAGTGCAAATTCTCTAACTCACTAATGTATTTAAGTACTCATTGGAGTTCATTTTGTGAATCTCCCATACTTGTGAACTCCAATGAGTACTTAAATATTTGCTAAGTACTATGCTAAATTAGATAATTATTGTCTCTATCAACTCTATAACACTTTTTAAGGATTCCCACAGTCTATTTCAATACTCATCCTATTTCCTGGTCACAGGGACTTCTTCACTGAAATTAGGGTCCTTGGTCCACATTGGGTGCCAAATGTAAAGTACAAGCTAGCTCCCTGGAGAGCCTCAGGGTAAGCCAGTCAGGATAAATCAAAATCTTTGGTCTTTAGGGGGTGAAGTGAATAAGGCAGGCAAGCTGTCACATGGCTTGCCAAAGATGCATCCTAGATTCTGGAGTCTGGAGTCTCCAGCCTCTCTCCTTCTCATCCCGCTGCCAAGTAACTCTGACTTCTCTCCCTCTGCCCTCTAATCCTTGCCTACAATTATCTTACTACCAAACATTCAGCAAGCACCAATGGTGAGGAGAGCCATCATCCAAACATATGCTAATAAAGCCATTGTCTCACATCAAATAGGTAGCCTTAAGTACTCTCTTGTCTGATTCAGAGTTTCAGCCCTCTATAGTAGATTGTATGGAAATATTTCCCATCTTCTTAGACAAGCTTAATTAGTATGTATCAAACATATTCTCACTTATCTATATTGGGTTTCAGTTCCCTAGTAGTCATTTCTGTTCTGTTTATTAGAGAAAATAGAGAAAAATTCTTCTTTGTTTCTGATTTCTAAAAGACATCAGAAGAAGAAAAAAAAGAGGAGGAGGAGGAGGAAGAGAAAAGTCTTTTCCTGTTCTTAACATTCTTTATAATTGCTTCTTATGTTAACCTTATTACCCATACTTTGTATATTTGTATAAAGAAAGTAGGGGTTTTATTTCTTTTAAATTTTTGTCTCCTATGAATTAGTGATCACACTTAAAAAAGGAATCATGCTATAGAAGAGAAATGGCTAACTAGCCTTGTGGCTTGGTTCAAATATATAGTGTATCCATGAGCAAGTTATTTACCAAGCTATATACCTACTACCCTCTTTATATCCCAGCCAATTCTTATAGTTTTTTTTTAAACTTTCAGTTTTATTGATGTTTTTGTTTTATATTACATGAGTTTACAGATTAATCCCACTTTATGGGGTCTTCTTAACAAAACAGTTAAGTAAAACTACTAATATAATGACCTCCTTTAAAAGTTCATGCAACATTTCACTTCTGTAGTAACTTCCAACCTATTTTTAAAAATTTAACAAAAATGAAATTTCTCATCTGTCCATACCCCACACCATTTAAAAAAAGTTTATTGCAACAAATATGCATGCTGAAGTAAAAACAAATTCCTTTAAAGGATGTATACACAAAAGAAGTCTTATTCTGTATCCCAAAGCCATCAGTTCTCTGAATGGATAGTATTTTTATTATTAGTCTTCTGCAGTCATTAATGGGCACTGAATTGATGTAGTTATAGCTTTCAAAGTTCTTTTTTTAAAATGTAGTCATTGTACAAATCGATCTTCTGAGTTTACTCATTTCATTCATAATAAGGTTATAAAAATTCTGAAATTTTTTTACAATATTTTAGGACATTCAACCTATCATATGAAGCTTTCCATCATTTGTTCTAAGGTGCAAATTTTCCTTATTCTTTCTTCCCTAACTTTTTCATTTTATATCTCATTTCATTTCTTTCTGATACTACTTCAATTCTTATGAATGGGACATTTTTTTTTTCTCCAAGGCTACCCTCTCAAGGGTTTTTTCCTGAATGCCTCTCTGAACATCACAGTGTTTGGAGTTTTTCTTGGCTTGTTAAGCATGGTTTGGCATGTGCTTGCATCATATTTCACACATGGTATAGTCAGAAGCTGTCTGGTTCTGAATACAATGGGTCACAGTAAAGCCCTTCTCAGAGGCTGTTGTGCTGGGCTCTGTCCAAGAGCTCCCTTTATTCACATGGTTCTGGGACATCTCCCTGCTGCTGGTTCCTTCTGAGATTCTCTCCCTTTGCTGCAGGGATCAGAGACTGCTCCCAAGTTGGGCTGTATTCTGCTAAAGTCTTTCTCCAGAAACTTGGCTCAGGCAACTCTTGTGGAACAATAGGAGACTGGTGGTCTACTGTCCTCTCTCAACATTAATAGACCCAGCTCTATTATGTCAGGAGTGTAGATTACCACAGCAAGTCCTCCAAGACTACTTTCCTTGAGCTGGACCTTGGGAAAAACTTCCTTGAGAGAGTGCTGGAACTTCCCAGAAATCTGAACCTGGGAGTTGACCTCTTGATACGACCTAATTTCTCAATTCCGGGATCTCTATAGGACTGAGGATCTCTCTGAGGATTCCTGAGTTGGGTGAGGTAGTATAGAAGGAATTTTATCTCTAAACCACACCTGGGAGTTTGCAAGGCATGTAGAACCTTCTCTGTCCTAGCAAACAACCATCTTCCCACAAATCCAAACTAACTCTCCTACTAACGTCTAGACTACATATTAAATTAAGCCCTCTTTAACTCTCCCAAAGTTTCATATGGTCTCTGAAAACAAAAACTGTTCAATTTCTATCTCTGGATTCCAGAACCAAGCACAGTGCCTGGCACATAGTAAACACTTAACAAATGCCTGTTAATTGTTCATTCCTAGCTCTTAAATTCTGTGTTTCCTTAATCCACCCCTAAAGTTTTGGGTATTTTGTGTTGTATAAATCAAATATTTGAGTGATTTCTAAACTTTACACCTAATGTAATATAGACATAGCCACAAAAATAAAGGTTCCATATTGCTGGTCCCCTTCCTCTACAACCACATGATGGTTGTATCCATTACCTGAAAAAAATTAGTAATGGCAAAATGGTGATGCATGTATTGGCAATCCCTCACCTCCACCTCCAAGCTGTGGTTTACTGAACACATTAGGAACCACTAATGGATAGACAGACAGATGATGTATATATAATATATATACAGATTTGATATACAATGTACCAAAGAATGTACTGAACTTATATCTTTGTTGGCATCCACTGTAAAACTAAGCATGGTGTTGAGTGTCATCAGCAAATCATGCAAAAACATGGTTAGTTTAGGAAATGGCACTGGCAGCTTTACATTGGTAAATCAGTAATCAATTATTTAAAAATGGGCTCTGATGATGATAATCCACTGACATTACTAATCAATCAATATCATTCTTCAAGACTTTGTATATATATGGGAATTGGCTTTACAGACCCTGGGTGTTGTCCTTAGGTAAAAATGCTCTGTGGTTCCTTTATTATATTATAATATATATTATCCCTCCCCCCTCCACCCAAGGAATTGAAGTTAAGTGACTTGCCCAGGTCACACAGCTAGAAAGTGTTACATATCTGAGGCCAGATTTGAGCTCAGGTCTTCCTGACTCCAGGACAGTACTCTATCCACTGCTCCATCTGTGTTGCCCCTGTGGTTTCCTTATTCTTGCCTGGAATGGATAAAGTGAAAAATCTTGTTTTGTTCCTAGAAATAAAGTAAAGGAAAAACACTCTGCCTTGTCTGTCTGGCATCATAGATTCAAACAACATTAGTATTAGGGCAAGCAGACTCCAAAAATGACCAAAAATCTCAGATTTAGCTGCCTGCTATATGTTTAACACTTCCAACCAAACCTGCCCCCTCTTTGAGGCCATGGTTACTCTAATGGCCTTGGAAACATTTCAATGCACCTACCTATTTCACTTACAAGAGTTCTGATATAGGAGAATCAAAAATTTGACATTAATTCATTTATTTAACATAGATATTAACCCAAGAAGTCTGTGCTATGCACATTACCAAGATATAATAAAAGAGTTAAATTTTATTTTGTATTTTAGAAATAACACTATCTTCTTTTTTTTAAGTTAATTTTTTTTATTTTTCAAAATATGTGCAAAGATAATTTTCAACTCCCTCCTTCCCCATCTCCCCCCTCCTCTAGACAACAAGTAATCCAATATAGGTTGGATCCAATAGGTTCTATTTTTCTAAATATATTTCCCCATTTGTCATGCTCTGCAAGAAAAATCAGCTCAAAGGGGAGAAAATAAGAAAATAATAAGGAAACAAGCAACAACAACAAAAAGTGAAAATATTATGATGTGATGCATATTTGGTCTCACTTGATGTGGAGGAGTCTTTCCATCACAAGTCTATTGGAATTTCCTCATTGTTGAAAAGTCAAGTCCATCACAACTCATCATCACATAATCTTGAATAACACTATTTTCTTAATTTCTATTAGTACTGAAAGGTTTTTCTTTTGAAATGTTAAAAGAAAATGTTTCTTTAAAAATATATTTATATGAATATAAACATATTTTAAAGAAGCATTTTCATGAGAAAGTAGAATTATTTGGCACTTTTTACTGGATCAGGAAGCAGATTTAACAAAATTTAATTTATTTTCAATGTTAAATTAGCTGTCAGTTCAAAAAATAATATCTAAAGAAAAAGTCAGTTATTATTTGAATACAAAGATTGTAACTATATATGTATCATTTTTTAAAAAGTTCCCTTTTTTATCTTAAACTTTGAGATTACATTTACCTTTTGTTGTTTTTATGTCATTTGGACTCTAACCTCCAACCTTATGGATATAAGTACAATTTTGAGAAGATTTAACAAAATCTCTCTGGCCCATTACCCCATTCTTCCTGTTAATGAGAAACAGATCTAGAATAGAATTTTTCCTTGTTGATTTTTCTACAATTTTAAATTATTAATCATTAAAGAAAATTTAAGAAATTATTAGTTATTGTGTTTCGAGGAGAGAGAGCTCAACCTGATATCTAAATAATTAAAGTTCTCCTCACTATTTTATCATACTTTTGTGTTAGGCTCATGACCTCTTTCCTAAACTCATCTAATTTACTCTATCTAGAGTATACTTCAATAATAAAATCTCTTACTACAACTAAAAATGTGCACCTTTACCTTATTGTCAAGATCTAATCAAATTTCTCATTTTCAAATTCAGGATCTGGCCTTTTTCACAAGTCCAAACTCCTCAAAAACACTTTTGAATTTTATTTTTCCTTATTCATCTTAAATCCTTGCATCCTTACCTAATTTTCCTGTTGCTTTATGCATAGGAAACAGAAGTAGAATCTAGACTTAGAAATTATCTATTTATCCTCAATTTTCCCCAAATTTCTCCTACCAAAATTTAGTTTCCAGACTTTACAAGTTCAAATTATCTGAAATCACCTTCACAATATCCTTATCCTCACCTTTTATTCCTCTGCCACTCTTCCAATTGAGTCTTCAGGTAGTTATTAGAAAATTTCTTTCCTATATTCTATCAATGAATGTATAAATTACCTGTTTCTCACTCTGGATCAAGTCATGGTGAAACTGAGTGAGCTTGAGGTTGGCTCACAATTAAGTAGCCAATTTTAAAAATAATATTTTTTTCTCAATATATGTGAAAAAACAATTTTACACTCTTTTTTAAATGAAATTTTTTTAGTACAAAATTCTATTCCTCCCTCCTTTCCCTACCCCCCCCCCCTTCCCAAGATGACATTTTGTGGGGGAATGAAGGAAGGAAGAAAGAAAAGAAAGGAAGGAAGAAAAGAAGGAAAAGGAAGGAGGAAGGGAGGGAGGGAGGGAGGGAGGGAGGGGAGAAGGAAAGGGAGGGAGAGAGGAAGGTTGAAAGGAAGGAAGGAAGGAAAAGAGGGAGGGAGGGAAGGAGAAAGGAAAACAGTATGCTTCTATTTGTATTTATACATCATCAGTTCTTTTTTGGAGATGGCTAACATTTTTCACCACCAGTCCTTTGGGACTGTCTTGGATCATTGTAATGCTGATAACAGCTGTCATTCACAATTCTTCATTGTCCAATATTGCTCTTACTGTGTGCAATGTTCTCCTGATCCTCTCACTTCACTTGGCATCAGTTCCTGTAAGTCTTTCCAGGTCTTTCTGAAAACCGTCTGCTTGTTATTTCTTATAGTAAAACAATATTTCATTACAATCATATTCCACAACTTGTTCAACCATTTCCCAATTGATAGACATCCCCTCAATGTCCAATTCTTAGCCACTACAAAAAGAGCTTCTATAAATGTTTTTGTACAAATGGGTCTTTCCCCAGTCCCTCCCCCCCACTTTTAAAATCTCTTTGGGATAAAGATCTAGTAGTGGGTATTGCTGAATCAAAGGATATGCACAGTTTGATAGCCCTTTTGGGCAGAGTTCCAAATTGTTCTCCAGAATGGTTGGATCAGTTCACAACTCCATCAACAATGCATTAGTATCCATTCCAACTTTTCTACATCCCCTCTAATAATTATCATTTTTCTTTTAGTCATATTAGCCAATTTGTTAAGTGTGAGATGGTATTTCAAGAGTTGTTTTAATTTTCATTTCTCTAGTCAAAAATGATTTAGAGCATTTTTTCCATGACTATAAATGGTTTTAATTTCTTTATCTAAAAACTATTTGTTCATATCCTTTGACCATTTATCAGTTGAAAAATGACTTGTATTCTTATAAATTTCATTCAGTTCTATATATATTTGAAAAAGGAGGTCTCTTTTGGAGAGATTGTCATAATTTCTCCCCAGTTTTCTGCTTTCTCATTTTGTTTGCATTGATTTTGTTTATACAAAAACACTAATTTTAAATAATCAAAATTATTCACTTAATATTTCTTAATATTCTATTTCTTATTTGGTCCTAAATTCTTTCCTTGTCCATAAATCTTAAAGATAAATTATTCCATGCTCTTATAGTATCACCCTTTGTGTTTAAATCACATACTCATTTTGACCTTGCTTGATATATGTTGTGAGATGTTTTCTACATCTATTTTCTCTCAAACTGTCCCCAGTTTTCCCAACAGTTTTTAGCCAATAGTGAGTTTCTGCTCAAAAATTTGGATCTTTGGATTTACCCAACACTAAATTACTATGATCACTGACTACAATGTACTGTGTATCTAATCTATTCATTTAATTCCTATCTTCCTCAGAACATGGATGGTCTTGCCTTCCACTCTTATCAGTCCCACCAACTCTGTCTTTTGAGATTTGAAGAAGCATATCTAACTGGCTTTACATTTCCTTCCTCCCAAACAATCTCCTAGTTTTCACAAGTCCAAACTCCTCAAAAACACTTTTGAATTTTATTTTTCCTTATTCATCTTAAATCCTTGCATCCTTACCTAATTTTCCTGTTGCTTTATGTCATAGGAAACAGAAGTAGAATCTGGACTTAGAAATTATCTATTTATCCTCAATTTTCCCCAAATTTCTCCTACCAAAATTTAGTTTCCAGACTTTACAAGTTCAAATTATCTGAAATCACCTTCACAATATCCTTATCCTCACCTTTTATTCCTCTGCCACTCTTCCAATTGAGTCTTCAGGTAGTTATTAGAAAATTTCTTTCCTATATTCTATCAATGAATGTATAAATTACCTGTTTCTCACTCTGGATCAAGTCATGGTGAAACTGAGTGAGCTTGAGGTTGGCTCACAATTAAGTAGCCAATTTTAAAAATAATATTTTTTTCTCAATATATGTGAAAAAACAATTTTACACTCTTTTTTAAATGAAATTTTTTTAGTACAAAATTCTATTCCTCCCTCCTTTCCCTACCCCCCCCTTCCCAAGATGACATTTTGTGGGGGAATGAAGGAAGGAAGAAAGAAAAGAAAGGAAGGAAGAAAAGAAGGAAAAAGGAAGGAGGAAGGGAGGGAGGGAGGGAGGGAGGGAGGGGAGAAGGAAAGGGAGGGAGAGAGGAAGGTTGAAAGGAAGGAAGGAAGGAAAAGAGGGAGGGAGGGAAGGAGAAAGGAAAACAGTATGCTTCTATTTGTATTTATACATCATCAGTTCTTTTTTGGAGATGGATAACATTTTTCACCACCAGTCCTTTGGGACTGTCTTGGATCATTGTAATGCTGATAACAGCTGTCATTCACAATTCTTCATTGTCCAATATTGCTCTTACTGTGTGCAATGTTCTCCTGATCCTCTCACTTCACTTGGCATCAGTTCCTGTAAGTCTTTCCAGGTCTTTCTGAAAACCGTCTGCTTGTTATTTCTTATAGTAAAACAATATTTCATTACAATCATATTCCACAACTTGTTCAACCATTTCCCAATTGATAGACATCCCCTCAATGTCCAATTCTTAGCCACTACAAAAAGAGCTTCTATAAATGTTTTTGTACAAATGGGTCTTTCCCCAGTCCCTCCCCCCACTTTTAAAATCTCTTTGGGATAAAGATCTAGTAGTGGGTATTGCTGAATCAAAGGATATGCACAGTTTGATAGCCCTTTTGGGCAGAGTTCCAAATTGTTCTCCAGAATGGTTGGATCAGTTCACAACTCCATCAACAATGCATTAGTATCCATTCCAACTTTTCTACATCCCCTCTAATAATTATCATTTTTCTTTTAGTCATATTAGCCAATTTGTTAAGTGTGAGATGGTATTTCAAGAGTTGTTTTAATTTTCATTTCTCTAGTCAAAAATGATTTAGAGCATTTTTTCCATGACTATAAATGGTTTTAATTTCTTTATCTAAAAACTATTTGTTCATATCCTTTGACCATTTATCAGTTGAAAAATGACTTGTATTCTTATAAATTTCATTCAGTTCTATATATATTTGAAAAAGGAGGTCTCTTTTGGAGAGATTGTCATAATTTCTCCCCAGTTTTCTGCTTTCTCATTTTGTTTGCATTGATTTTGTTTATACAAAAACACTAATTTTAAATAATCAAAATTATTCACTTAATATTTCTTAATATTCTATTTCTTATTTGGTCCTAAATTCTTTCCTTGTCCATAAATCTTAAAGATAAATTATTCCATGCTCTTAGAGTATCACCCTTTGTGTTTAAATCACATACTCATTTTGACCTTGCTTGATATATGTTGTGAGATGTTTTCTACATCTATTTTCTCTCAAACTGTCCCCAGTTTTCCCAACAGTTTTTAGCCAATAGTGAGTTTCTGCTCAAAAATTTGGATCTTTGGATTTACCCAACACTAAATTACTATGATCACTGACTACAATGTACTGTGTATCTAATCTATTCATTTAATTCCTATCTTCCTCAGAACATGGATGGTCTTGCCTTCCACTCTTATCAGTCCCACCAACTCTGTCTTTTGAGATTTGAAGAAGCATATCTAACTGGCTTTACATTTCCTTCCTCCCAAACAATCTCCTAGTTTTCTCCAGGCCCTTTAGGTCAGACTGCGTAAATGAACCTGAATTGCTTCTTCAAAGATCTCCAAAAGTGGATAGGAGCCCAAAAGACTATTTTTTTAAAAAAAGCTACCCCTTATTATATATCAAATTAGAATCCTAGTACTTTAGAATTAATAGGACATTTAATACAATGTCTTCCTTTTACTTTTGAAAATGCAAAGACTCAAAAAAGGCTAAATGACTTGTCCAAAATTATATAGCAAGTTAGTACAAGTTCCTAGATTGGAATACAGTGCTTCTGATTCCTTCCCCATGATAATTCTACCTTAATACATTATATAATATATAATATATATGTTACATGATTGTATTATATGTGTGTATGTATGTATATATGCATGTAAAACATTCTCAACTGGCTGACTTATTCTAATATTTTCTAGGTCATTGAGTTGTGTAAATGGCAAAAAAAAAAAAAAATAGCATTTGACATCCAATAAGAAATTATGCCAGTGGGATGACATTAATTTTAGTGAAAGAAAGCATCTAAGAGCCTAAGTAAGCTGATACCATTTATAATAGAAAATCACTACTAATTTTAAACTAATGGATCAACTAATAATGATAAGATCAAGGAGCATTTATGACAACAAATGGTAGAAAAAATATTGAGTAACTAGGACTTCTTAAAAATATTTTCCCTTTAATTTGTATCCCACTGTTCAATACTCACGTGCAGAGGCCATTTTCAAAAGAACAGGATTCACTATGTTTTCCAGTTGCTGCTTTTGTTCCATAATTTCTTCTATAGTTGCATCTGGATGCAGCTCAATCCACTCTGTTTTGATCCGGCAGACATTGGTAAGCAAGATCTAAAGAAGGAATGGGAACTTTTAATTACACTTGTCAAAAGATCTACAACTATAATCCCAGGAAACCGCCAAATAGTGTTGTCAGAGAAAACAGTAGATCCTCTCATAATTTGAGGTGGTAGTGACCTATGCCAACTTAAGTGACCATGATAACAACAGTTAACATTTATATAGTGCTTTAAGGTTTGCAAAATTCTTTGATTCCTCACAACAATCCTATGAAATAAGTCCTATTATTCCATTTGATAGATGAGGGAAATGGTTTATAGGAAGGAGAAAAATTGTAGAAATGAGAAGTTGAGTGACATGCCCATGGTCATTTATATAAGGATAGAGGATGGAATTTGTGTCCAGGTCTCTCCCTGGGATATAGATGTATTTGCATAGGTGGGAAAGTCTAGATTAAGATTAGTTCTATAAAGAGCACAGTAGAAAAACTAAACCAGATCTAAAAAGCAATATTTTCTTTTTTTAAAAACTTTTTGCTGAGGCAATTGAGGTTGTAACTTGCTCAAGGTTTTCTAGCTAGGAGGTATTTGAACTCAGGTCCTCCTGACTTCAGGGCCAGCACTCTATTCATTGGGCCATCTAGCTGCCCCTAAAGAGCAATATTTTGAGGACTCTACCAAAAGGACTTTCAGGACATGAATTATTCCTTTGATATTTATTGCTGTCCAAATTTGAACACACTTTCTCCTGGACTCTATATATCTGTGGAAGAGGAAATTGTATCATAAGCTTTTGGAGGGATGTTTTATGCAAACTTTTCTTACTACTTCATCTCATTAAATACTCTTTCCCAAAAGTCTGTTTGACAAATAGATAATCAGAACAGCAAAGCACTGAGAGCTTGCCACTTATAAAGGACTGGAAAAAAGGCACTTTTCAGTGCCTTAGGGGTACTCTTTGCTGTCCCTGGACATGTTAAAATTCAAGTCAACAAATACTATAAAAACAACTCATTTCCAGTTTGCAGGAATCAGAAAGGTAAGAGACCAGATATATATACCAGAGCTTTCTATAATAAAATTACATGTGAGAAGAAGCACTATTCTGTGTCAACACAGAAGTAGAAATTTTAAGGCACATACAGATGAATTCACCTTTATTTCAAAAATGCCCTTTTCTGTTCCACAGTTCTCAATACTGGGGGGATGGGAAGAAAAGGAAGTTGTGACTTTAAGAAGTGATTTTATTATGAGAGTGTTGATGTTTAAGATAAAGAGAGATAAGAATACATAACAATTATTGTTGCTTGCTAATTGGGGGAGAGAGAACAGTACAGAACATAATTTTACCTTAGTTTCCTATCTTCCCCTTGCACAATGCAAATGACTCAAAATGTGTCATGAGAAAGCTTGGTCTAATACATAGAAGAGTCAAATAAAGTGGTACTTTTATTTATTGTGATGAATCTGCTATAACCAGACCTACGAAACAATCTTTTAATCTATATATAACAAGCTATGAAGAAGCCTCATTATATATTGTAATCATTTCTAGACTTTTTCACTTGCTCAGGCTTAATACATACCATTTGAAGAGGGAGATAACAGCCTGTTTCAGGGTAGAAGGTTCCTTTTTTTTCACAAAAGTATAAAATCCCAAGGGAAGACTCAGAGTGTTACAAACACTTTCTTGGCAATCAAAAAAAATGTGTCTCACAAATATTAAAAGCTGTGTTCCATAAAGGATCTTTTTGGTTTATTCTTGATACTCTGACACATTCCATTTCCATGCAATAATTATCTATTTTGACAGTGAGCCTCTACCTCCTCAGAGGTTGGCATATAATAATAAGAGTTATAGCAGTTGAGGTTCAGAACCCATCTGCAAAATGCAAAGATGGAAATAAGGGTGGTGGTGAGGTCAAAAACACAGTGCATTTGAATTTAGGAGGCCTTAATCAAAATTCCTGCTCTCTTAATAATTATTCTATTAAATGTTTAAAATTAATCAATAAAACAAAAACAATTAATTAAAGGACAGGGCCTGGCACATAGGACATGCTTAATAAATGTTTATTTTTTGAATGATTATGTGAACTAATTACTGTTAAGTCTATTAGTTTTCCTCTTCTTTTAAATGGGCATAATGATAAACAATTTGTACTACCTACCCCACAAAACAAATCCCATATTAATCTATCAGTGTAAAGGATATTTAGAAAAAGACATAACAATCTGCTTTGCTGCTCTACCCATGGGACTCTTGCAGCTGACTTCTGACTGAAATTTTCCAATTACATTGTCTTCCCATTAGAATGTGAGCTCCTTGAAAGCAGGGATTGCCTTAGTGCTTAATTTGTTCTCCATCATGCTTAGCACAAAACTTTGCTTAATAAATGCTTTATTTTTATTTGTTCATTCATAAAATAATTCATAAAAACCATAATAGTCCATATATATATAGTTATCATAAAGATCTAGGAACATAGGGGTTCTCAGAATAAAAGCCAAGCAAAATACCTTGTCCTCCTTACTCATCTTTCCTGGTGCCTTCTCTGGATCTACAATGATTGTCTGTATCTTTGTAATGGACCTTTTCAGAGACAGGCGAGCAACTGAAAAAATACAAATTAAAATTAAGAGAAAAATATCCTGTCAAAGATCTACCCAACTATTTTGGGCAGAGTACCTGCAGGTAAGGATATGATACCCTATGAAAAAAAGAAAAGAAAATAAAAAGGAAAATAGAAGAAGGAAGGAAGGAAGGAAAGAAGAAAGGAAGGAAGAAAGGAAGGAAGGAAGGAAGGAAGGAAGGAAGGAAGGAAGGAAGGAAGGAAGGAAGGAAGGAAGGAAGGAAGGAAGGAAGGAAAGAAGGAAGGAAAGAAGGAAGGAAGGAAGGAAGGAAGGAAAGAAACATGCTTTGGTCTGTATTCAGATGCCTTCTTTCTCTGGAGGTGGACCTCAACCTTTTCTTAAAGACCTCCAATGAAGGAGAACCTACTAATTCTTGAGAAAACTCATTTCACTTTTGGATAGCACCAATTATTAGGAAAGTTTCCCTGACATTGTGCTTAATTTTGTCTCTTTGCAACTTTTACTCACTGTTCCTAATTCTGGTCTTGGGTTAATTTGAGCAAGTCTAGTCCTTCTTCCATATAATAGCCCTTTTAGATATTTTGAAAACTTCCCCCGATTCTTCTCTAAGCTACACATATTCAGTTTCTTCAATCAATCATAATCTGCCATTGGCTCAAGGCCTTGCAACATCCTGGTTACTCTTCTTGGGACAATCTCAGGATTATCAAATGTCCAACCTAAACTGTAGTGTACAGAACTGATGCTAAGTGAAATGAGCAGAACCAGGAGATCATTATACACTTCGACAATGATATTGTATGAGGACATATTTTGATGGAAGTGGATTTCTTTGACAAAGAGACCTAACTGAGTTTCAATTGATAAATGACGGACAAAAGCAGCTACACCCAAAGAAAGAACACTGGGAAACGAATGTGAACTATCTGCATTTTTGTTTTTCTTCCCGGGTTATTTATACCTTCTGAATCCAATTCTCCCTGTGCAACAAGAGAACTGTTCAGTTCTGCAAACATATATTGTATCTAGGATATATTGCAACATATCCAACATATATAGGACTGCTTGCCATCTAGGGGAGGGGGTGGAGGGAGGGAGGGGAAAAATCTGAACAGAAACGAGTGCAAGGGATAATGTTGTAAAAAAAATTACCCTGGCATGGATTCTGTCAATATAAAGTAATTATTAAATAAAAAAAATAAAAATAAAAAAAAAGAAAAGGAAAAAAAAATAGTGTCCCCAATTCTGGAGTAGCAGAAACAATAAAACATTGAGGCAAAATTACAGCTAAGATAGAATTAATCAAAAGAGAAAAATGGAGAAACTATACAATATGTCAGCCATATTAATATTATTTTAGACTATTTAAAATAACTAGACAGTATAAGGTTGGAATATCACTGGTTTAGGAAAGGAAGAGTTGGTAGATTTAGAAAAATATGAAAAGGTTTGGACATATAAAAGATGATGTTAGTCACCTTCAGAGAAATAGAGGGCAAGCAAGCATAATATAGTTTTACATAGATGTATATGAATGTATATGATTATGGATACCAGATATGTGTGTGTGTATATATATATACATATATATATATATATGAGTGCATGAGTATGTATTTGTATATGTATATGTTTTTATATAACATATATGTACATATACACATACATATCTGAGCTTTGAAGCCTTTGGGAGAGTGAAGTGGGGGAATGAGGAAAGGGGGAAAAAAGACAAAAGTAAAAATGCATAACAGAAAAAAAACCTATAAAGAAGCAAAGATGGACAGCTCTAAATACAATGTGTTAATATGCTATTTTTTCTTTTTCTATTTTGTATTTGTTTTAAATATTTTTTAAAAATTAAAGAAAAAAGGTAATCTATATGTGGATGCAGTTTCTATAAGGAGTTTCTATAAGGCTTGATATAACGCTAAATAGAAAGATGAATTCCATAAATAGGGAAAGAGATGTAACTAGATTGTCTGGAGAACTGAGAGAAAGAGTGAAGAGGTGAAATAATATTACCTGAAAGAGGATGCCACAAGCTGTTTAAAAAAGCAGTGATATAGGAAGGAGGAAAGAGGGGATAATTCTGAAATCACACTGATCTCTGCTATATGAGGAAGAGTAATTTCTCAAAATGTGTTATAGTAAAAATAGAATCCTGACATTTATCTTTGATGTGGGCAGAAGGGGGTGTGATTAAGATTGGATTATTACTAAGATAAATTTTATCTCTTTTCTATGGACAGGAAAAGAACAGCCATGATTGAGAGCCGGGAATAAAATGTGCTGTTAAAAGCAAAACAGACATAATACTACTCTGTACTAATAAAAATTTTAAAACCTGATGGAGAAAAATTTATTTCAAATGCAATATTAGGAAAACAATTAGCATACTAAATCATATTAATAATTAGAATAATGTGAAAAGGCTTTTGCTGGTTATATGTGCCTAATAAAGACAGCAGAATGTGACCCAGGAGGGTGGACAATAATTTTGCAACTTTATTTAGCTTTGTTCTTGCCTTATCTTCATTTAAATAGTTTTATTGTGAGATTATTGAGTAACAGGTCAGAGTGAGACATAGGTTTTGTACTTTTTTTGAGAGACAATCCCTAAAATTGTGGAGGAATGTAGATTGGTAATAGAAATTGGTTAAGACTTCAAAGAATAATGGAATAGGAGATTTAGATGTGGAAGGGAATGTATTTACAATTTAGGAAATTGAAGCATAGAGCAGATAAGAGACTTGTCCCAGTCACACATCTAGTATCTACAGTGGGATTCAAATCAAATAACTTCTGTCCTACACCATGCTGTCTCTAAAAGAGACGTTCTAACTTTAAGTCAAATAGAAGACTTGGGCAAGGATTAGTGCCCTTTTAATAAGGACTTCAGTATACAGTATAAATGTAAAATAGTAGTATATAATAAATATAGTAGTATACTAAAAGTATGGTAATAAAATAGTAAAAATAGAGAGTATGTATACTCTCTAGTTGTTCCATATCCCAAAATAGTCTGGAGTCTGGAAACTGAGAAATCACTCTCTTTATGGAGAAAAAGACTTGGGTTTTCTTTCCTAGTCTTTTAGGATCTAAGCTAAAAAAGTGATATTAGTCTGTAAGAAATGACCAGCAGGATGAATACAGAGAGGCTTGGTGAGACTTACATGAACTGATGCTAAGTGAAATGAGCAGAACCAGGAGATCATTATACACTTCGACAACAATATTGTATGAGGATGTATTCTGATGGAAGTGGATTTCTTTGACAAAGAGACCTAACTGAGTTTCAATGGATAAATGATGGACAGAAGCAGCTACACCCAAAGAAAGAACACTGGGAAACGAATGTGAACTATCTGCATCTTTGTTTTTCTTCCCGGGTTATTTATACCTTCTGAATCCAATTCTCCCTGTGCAACAAGAGAACTGTTCGGTTCTGCAAAAATATATTGTATCTAGGATATACTGCAACATATCTAACATATATACGACTGCTTGCCATCTAGGGGAGAGGGTGGAGAGAGGGAGGGGAAAAATCTGAACAGAAACGAGTGCAAGGGATAATGTTGTAAAAAAAATTACCCTGGCATGGATTCTGTCAATATAAAGTTATTATTAAATAAATTTTTTTTTAAAAAGTGATGTTAGAAAACACTCTTCCTCAGTGGAAAGTAAGGATAAAATGGTATAAATCAGTGCTACAACAGCAGGCCTATAATATCAAACACATAAGCTGCCTTCCATATATGCATCCTAAGCATATAGGCCTCCACATGGGTACTGTGGCTGCATATGTGCCCAACCATTCCATACATGTGTATTTGTCACACGTGATCATGTTTTCAGTGATGGTTTATGTATCCAAAAGAATGAAAAAGAGTTCATCAGCAAAAGGGATAAGCATTTATATAGCACCTATTAAGTGCCAAACACTATGGCAAGCACTTTATAAATATGATACTATTTGATTTTCATAACAACTCTGCAAGGTATGTGCTATGATTATTCCCATTTTGCAATTGAGAAAACTCAGGCAAACAAAGGTAAGTTTACTTGCCCAAGGTCACACAGCTAGTAAGTGTTTAAGAATGAATTTGCATTCAGATTTTTCTGAATGTTGACCCAGCACTCTATCCAATGAGCCATCTTGTTTCATTAGCCATGAATCTGAATAGCTGAAGAGTCACAGAATATTTTGATCCTGGTGTTGCTTTATTAGGAAGACCATGTAAAAGTAGGAGCACTTCCAGAAAAATCTTTCATTAAAATACAGCATTCACTTCTACTGAACATTAAAAAGCATAGGAATTTAAGTATAGAAATGAAATAATCTTTCCTTAATACATTCAGAAGAATTTCTACAAAACAAGGGTAGCATCCATTTATACGGAACACTAAAAAGCATAGGTGTGATGACCACGTTAGCACCCTGGATACCTTAGAATCATCGGGAATCAGATAAGCAAAAGTCCTTAGTCTTTATTCTTGGTTTTTAGAGGTAGGACTGAATTGGATGGAAGCAGAATCTCCGCAACCTTCCTTCTCCCTCGTCTACACCCAAAGTGAACCTGGCTCCTCTTACTCCACCCCCTAGTCCCTCCTACACAATTCTCTGTATACACCAGTTATCAAGCCAGCACAGGATAGAGAGAAGGGCCATTTTCCAAGTATATGCTTATAGAGTATTGTCCAATAGGTAATTAGCCTTAAGTGCTTGCTTGTCCAGACCTCAGTGCATGAACTCAAGAATTTCAGCCCTCTACACAACGGAACTTTTTTAAGTATAGAAATGAAATAATCTTTTCTTAATACATTCAGAAGAATTTCTATAAAAACAAATGATAGCATTATCAATGATGGAGAAATATTGAAAACGACCTGAAATGAAACAAGAATGATCACTCTATCCGTTGCTTATTAATATGATACTAGAAATGTTAGCTCTGACAATAAGATGAGAAAAAGAAACTATTGAATAAGGACTGGTTAAAAAAAAAAGTGAGGGGATCCAAGGTATCTCTATTTCTGGATAATATTATGGTTTACTTAGAAAATCCTGAAGAGACAACAAAAATTATTCATACTATTTATTGCTAAGAAAAAACAAGAAGAAAAGATAAATAACATTTAAAATAACAATAATATATATTAAATAACTGGAAGTTAAACCAAAAATATAATATAAAAGGGGAAAAAATTAAAACCCTTTATTTAATTAGAATAGCTATTAGCAAATATAGCAATTTAATGAGAAAGTCTTAGCTTAGCTCTTTATCCTAAATTATATTTAACATACATAAAATATAAGAAATGCAATATGGGTAAGTAAAATAAATAGAAAAAAATGTATCATTAAGAAGTTTGGAGAATGGAAAGTTCTAACTCACAATCATGACTAATGGGTAAATTCATTGGCTGTGATATGAAGAGTATTTTTTTTTAATAAAATAAGGAACTTTATATTTTAAAAAAATATTTTGAAAAAATAAAATAAATGCAGTTATACTAAAGAGGAAAAAAAGAGAGACCAGGAAAAAACTTTACACAAAATATGTCAGATTTTTCTGTGTCTGACATTCAAAATCTATAGAAAATTAACAAAAATCTAAAATATTATAAACTATTTTTCCAAAGGTTTTGAAAGGATAATACTAGGCCACAAAAAGAAGAAATTAAAATGATCAGCAATCATTTTTGAAATATCAGAAATGAATCATAATCAGAGAAATGTAAATTAAAAGATCAATGGTATCATTCACACATAAAAATGTCAAAGCTAGTATAGGCGTGGGAAAAAAACAAGCATTAATTTGCTGTTGGTAAAAGTGTGAATTTCTACAATTCTTTTGGAAAATAATTTGAAATTTTGTAAGGAAAGTTAAAAAATTATTCAGAATCATTGTTCCAAAATCTCACTATTGGGTTTATACTCAAAGGAAGTAATTGCTATCAGTAAAAGCCCAATCTGTACCAAAATATTCATAGCAGCACTATTGTAATTGCAAAAAGGGTGAAAACAAACAGCATACCCAACAATGGGGAACTGGTTGAGAAAAATTTGTGTGTATGAGTAGAATATAGGATTATAGTAGAATATTAATGTACTAGAAGAATTTTTAAAATGGGAAAACCTGAAATGACCTGTACTTTCCTTTTAACAAACAGCAATTGACTGAAATGTCAAAGTACAAGTACTATTGGTCACTATCACCCTATTAGGAAGTTTATACTTAAAAAGAATATTATATATATATATTGCATGTAGTTATTATTGTTCAGTCATTTCAGTAGTATCTATGAGCCCATTTGAAGTTTTCTTAACAAAGATACTGGACTAGTTGGCCAGGATCCCGTTTCGCGTCATTTTACAGATGAAGAAATTGAGGCAAGTAAGTTTACAGTCATATAGCTAGTTAAGTGTCTAGGTCAGGTCTTCCTGACTCCAAGTCTAGTGCTCTACCCACTGGACCACCTGACTGCTTTTTTAAAACAAAATATATCAACTTCAAAAAGCATAAAAATTTATTTTCCATCCCTTTTTTCTTTCAAAAGCAGCCTCATGTGGGAAAATTAATTTTGCCCCAATTCTTCTTCCTTCTGCCTGTTTCCAATGTCTCTATATTTACTTATTATAATCTCTATACTATTACCTATAAAGTTAAATACTTATTTATACCACCTATCATTATTACTTAAATATTTGGCATAGATTTATAATTTCATAAATTATGGGAAATGTGCCCTAATTTCTTTGAATAAAAGATATAAAGATAAAAAATAAGATCAAATAAATAAGACACACACATAGTGAAAGAATCCAAGCGCTGGGAAGTTATGTTACATCTTCTAGTTCTAACATTGCCAACTTAGAAACTTCTGAAGTTCTTTATGACTTCATAGAACTATCCTTGAATCAATCCATTTGATGATGTCACATGACCTCTAAGTTACTGCTTCCCTGGCTCAGAAAATTATAGCTCTTATCTGAAATCCTGTGGCTGAAATATCATGCTGTTTAAAATGGACCTGAACTATTTCACTATGAATTTTAAAGACTTTTTTCTGCTCAATCTCTAACATGGCTTCTGGCACAAACAAGGTCAACTCACCATAGATTTTTTTTTTTTTCCCAGCTGGAAAAGAAACATGTTCATTCAAGGCCTGTCTCTGGTCATTCCTCTCTGGTCTGTCTGCTTTATCAAAGAGAGCTTCTGTATCTGTGCTAGAACTACCTGGGCAAAGGTTGGATGGGAGATTTTTCCAGGGGAAGTGGACTTGATGCAGCTTACGCCTCCACCTTCCCACTTGCCCTATGGTCTGGACCAGCTGGGCTACAACTTTTGGAGCTGTACCCAGCTCTCTTATATTTTAGTGGAAACTCTCTTTGTAATCCTGACTGTTTTATCTGGACATTATCTTTGGATCCAATGGAAGAAACACACAAGGAAGGTGAAGTAGTGATGGAAATTTGTAATGAAAATGTTATATAATGTATGTATACATATCCACAAACACCTCAAGTACACAAATGAATGTAGCATGTTGTTCTAAAAATAAGTTATCCTGACTATAAGTCAACCTCATGTTGGGGAAATTCCTCAACATTATTTGGGGGAAGTAACTCTTAAGTTGATTATTAATAATTTATGGAGAGAGCTTTGGGGAAGAATGTAAAACAAGCCCCGGGACAGATCATCTGATTTTACATGTGCTATTCCATGATTCTCTTGTAGTGTGACTGGAGATTTTTCAACAAAGGGTGACATTTTATAAACACTGACACATACATACATACATACACACACACATATACTTCATTAAAATAGGCAATAAATAATTTTGTCTCTTAAGACTGTAAAATTCAGATAAAATATTTCTTGCATCTGTCAATGGATTATTTGCAAAATACTATTGTGATTCAACTATCTCAAAAGAATAATATTGATTAAGTATTCTGCGCTTTTTCAACCAAAAAAAAAAAAATTCACATAAGAACTACAGTACAATTTTATAACTACTCACATTGATTACATAATACTTTGTTTTTACAAACAACCCAATGAGCTCAAAAGTGAAAATATATATTTCTGCATTATACAGAGGAGGTAGCTAAGGCTCAGAGAATTTGACTTACTGATTATAGAACAACGTAGTAATAATGAGTATAGAATTCAAGTTTCCTAACTGCCAGTTCACAGCCATTTCCACTTTAGAAATGGGTTCTGACTTTTTTTGTGCGTCGTGGACCTCTTTTGGCAATCTGGTAAAGCCTCAAAATAAAGTTTTAAATGCATAAAATTTGAAATTAAATATATAGCATGATTATAAAAGAAATTAAAGTATAGAACTATGTTAAAATATAGTTCTAAAAATATATTAAACAAATATCACATGGATTCCATGTTAAGAACTTCTGCTTAGAGATAAGATAGAATGGCTTAATAGATAGAGAAGTGGCCCAGAGCCCAGTCACTCATACATACTGGGGTATGATCAAGATGCAAGCCACTTCATTTCACTGTCTTCTGGCAAGTCTCTAATATTGTAGACTGCAAAGTTCTTCCTGATTAAGGATTGAAATCACTAGTCTAACTTTTATCCTCCAAAAAAAGATATTGAAAAAGATGATAAATTGAAACTTGAATTGATTCTCACTGTCTTAAAAAACTTCTTTCTCTAAGAAAATAAAAGTTAAAGCTGTCACCTAATGTCAATGTTAGCATATTTAGTTTTCTTTGGGGGGATGAACTTGTGATTTCATTGGTATAAGGCAGAAATGTCAAACAGCAGGCCTATACTTTCAAGTGTAGCCTGAGCCAGATTAAAATATAATTAGAAAACATTTTTAAATTAATAATAATAAGATAGAACATAAATAAGTATATGTTTTTCTAAATCAATATGTGGCTACAGGCAGTTTTATTTATGGTTTAGTGGCCTCTTATTTCTATTTGAATTTAAGATGGCTAGTATAAAGAACTCCCAATGAAGAAACCCTTATCAGTGTTGGTCACACTGATGGAATGCATTTTGAGGTCTTCAGGAGTGTCCTGATGCACTAAGAGATCACATAGTCTATCAGTCTTTAGGATTCTGAAGCTATTTCATATACCCTTCTAGAAGTGTATAAATATGCCTAAATATAAAATATTTAATTTATAAATTATCTAAATTAATGTGGCTGGTAGGAATAATGGCAATTTTTTAGCCAGAATACTTCCACCTTCACTCTCTGACTTTTTCCTCCTAA
This sequence comes from Antechinus flavipes, assembly GCF_016432865.1. Taxonomy (NCBI): domain Eukaryota; kingdom Metazoa; phylum Chordata; class Mammalia; order Dasyuromorphia; family Dasyuridae; genus Antechinus; species Antechinus flavipes. Next base: position 422,847,519 of record NC_067401.1, on the reverse strand, counting down.
TTTACCCTCTCTCCCTCTATACTATCTCACCAAGCTCATTATTCCAGCTCTCTGAGCCTTGGGGAGCCACCAAATTTGAAAATGGTATAACAGAAGTACATGGAAAGGAATTTAAAAAATTTTACCAGTGCATTAGGACACACTTATCTTGTCTAAACTTCTCATTTTACTTTGAGGAAATTAAGACAGTGATGAATTCTCTAAAGTCACATAGCTGATATATGCTGTATCCAGATCCAAAAGGATAGGGATAGAAAAAGTGGTTGACTTACACCACCTAGGGCTTGTAATTGCAGTGGAAGGATCGCCTTTTATACATTACTTTGCAAAATACTATTGTGATTCAACTATCTCAAAAGAATAATATTGATTAAGTATTCTGCGCTTTTTCAACCAAAAAAAAAAAAAATTCACATAAGAACTACAGTACAATTTTATAACTACTCACATTGATTACATAATACTTTGTTTTTACAAACAACCCAATGAGCTCAAAAGTGAAAATATATATTTCTGCATTATACAGAGGAGGTAGCTAAGGCTCAGAGAATTTGACTTACTGATTATAGAACAACGTAGTAATAATGAGTATAGAATTCAAGTTTCCTAACTGCCAGTTCACAGCCATTTCCACTTTAGAAATGGGTTCTGACTTTTTTTGTGCGTCGTGGACCTCTTTTGGCAATCTGGTAAAGCCTCAAAATAAAGTTTTAAATGCATAAAATTTGAAATTAAATATATAGCATGATTATAAAAGAAATTAAAGTATAGAACTATGTTAAAATATAGTTCTAAAAATATATTAAACAAATATCACATGGATTCCATGTTAAGAACTTCTGCTTAGAGATAAGATAGAATGGCTTAATAGATAGAGAAGTGGCCCAGAGCCCAGTCACTCATACATACTGGGGTATGATCAAGATGCAAGCCACTTCATTTCACTGTCTTCTGGCAAGTCTCTAATATTGTAGACTGCAAAGTTCTTCCTGATTAAGGATTGAAATCACTAGTCTAACTTTTATCCTCCAAAAAAAGATATTGAAAAAGATGATAAATTGAAACTTGAATTGATTCTCACTGTCTTAAAAAACTTCTTTCTCTAAGAAAATAAAAGTTAAAGCTGTCACCTAATGTCAATGTTAGCATATTTAGTTTTCTTTGGGGGGATGAACTTGTGATTTCATTGGTATAAGGCAGAAATGTCAAACAGCAGGCCTATACTTTCAAGTGTAGCCTGAGCCAGATTAAAATATAATTAGAAAACATTTTTAAATTAATAATAATAAGATAGAACATAAATAAGTATATGTTTTTCTAAATCAATATGTGGCTACAGGCAGTTTTATTTATGGTTTAGTGGCCTCTTATTTCTATTTGAATTTAAGATGGCTAGTATAAAGAACTCCCAATGAAGAAACCCTTATCAGTGTTGGTCACACTGATGGAATGCATTTTGAGGTCTTCAGGAGTGTCCTGATGCACTAAGAGATCACATAGTCTATCAGTCTTTAGGATTCTGAAGCTATTTCATATACCCTTCTAGAAGTGTATAAATATGCCTAAATATAAAATATTTAATTTATAAATTATCTAAATTAATGTGGCTGGTAGGAATAATGGCAATTTTTTTAGCCAGAATACTTCCACCTTCACTCTCTGACTTTTTCCTCCTAATTTACCCTCTCTCCCTCTATACTATCTCACCAAGCTCATTATTCCAGCTCTCTGAGCCTTGGGGAGCCACCAAATTTGAAAATGGTATAACAGAAGTACATGGAAAGGAATTTAAAAAATTTTACCAGTGCATTAGGACACACTTATCTTGTCTAAACTTCTCATTTTACTTTGAGGAAATTAAGACAGTGATGAATTCTCTAAAGTCACATAGCTGATATATGCTGTATCCAGATCCAAAAGGATAGGGATAGAAAAAGTGGTTGACTTACACCACCTAGGGCTTGTAATTGCAGTGGAAGGATCGCCTTTTATACATTACTTTGTAAAATGTACATGATTTTAATGCCAAAAATTCCACTGAAAATATTTACTTTTGAATAAGTCAAGTTCAAAGGATTGCAGTAAAATCTCAAAAACTACAGTAAACATTATGACAACAGAATTTTTAAACACAATGGCAGGGAAGACTCAGTTTCCAAACTTTGTCTTCCAAATGGCTCATCCCATTTCCTTATGTTCAATGCCCTTTCCTTTCCATTATACCATGTTGTGTCTCTATATTTTTTAAAATGCAGAATGTCTCAATGTTTCATCAAATTATGGATTATTTCAATAATCCAAAAAGGGTCTGAAAGTGGAGGAAAATTCTCATCTACCTATACCCAGATTCTTCCCTTGCTAGATTAGTCCTCCTTCACCTTCATTTCTTCAAGTTCTATAGGTTTTTTCAGGCTAATCTAACCAACATGCTTCAAGGCTCTATGCCTTAATAAATTCTGTTTGTTGATCTTTGTCATTTTCTCTGCTTCAATTATGAGTTATAATGAGGAAAATTATTTCCCCACTGGGGATGGGAGAACATGTTTGCTAATACAATGCAATTCTTTAATTTTGTGATTGGCAGCAACTGGAATTTTGATACTGGAAGCAGAAATTTAGAAGGCACTGAGAATATGTATATTCCTCTTCATCTTTTCTTCTCTCTCAGTGATACTAGACAAGACTTAAAGGAAAAACCTGGGGTCAGATCCCACATCTGGCACTATTTCCATGGCTACCTGCTAATAACCTCAGTTTCTTCATCTAGGAAAAAAATGAAGTTAAACTGTGAAATCCTTTTACAACTCTATATCCTATAATCATAGACAAGCACCACTAATTCTTTCACTAGTATAATAGCAGTCATAATAGCTAACATATATGGTGCTTTAAGGTTTGCAAAGTTCTTGATAAATATCTCATTTTATTCTCACAATAACCCTGGGAGGTAAGTGTTTTTATTGACAGATAAAGAAACTGGAGCAGACACAGGTAAGGTGACTCACTTCTCAACTCACTTTTTCCTGACTCCAGACCTAGGGCATTATTCAGTTCCTGCTTAAAATAAGTTCTCATTGATTTATACAATTTATTAGGCACCTACTACATTCAACATATTGTACTATGTACATAATTAACACATGGTCCTTTGATTTTATCAATTTTGAGTCTTTCAAGAAGCCACAGATATATAAATATTAAATACTTGTAAAATAGTCATAATATAGACTATGATATAAAATAAGTGCAATACAAGGATAGAAAGATTATTTCTGACTGGTAAAGGCAACTAAGGCTTCAAGAGGTTGAATTTAAACTGTGTCTTGAAAAATAGATACCATTTCAAAGCATGGAGATAGAGACATGAGCAAAGGCATGGACATAGAAAAACTTTGGATACTTATAAGAGATAGCAAGTTATCCAGTTTACAGGGTTTCAGAATCTGTGAAGTCAGTTGAGCACTAGAATAATAGCCTTCAAGAGATGACGGTAAGAATAGCCAAGCTCAGAGAAAGGAATTGAATGAGTAATCCTGGTTAATGAGTTGAATGAGCAATTTCCTGGTTAAGTTGAAGTACTTAGGAGCATAGCTCCCTACTACTGAGTAGGAAATTGATAACTATTTTTTGAGGATGGCAATCAAGTTGATCTTCTTTGGGATAAAAGGGGACTAGAAAATGCAAAGAGAAATATACTTTCACTTCTACATCTCCTTCTGAATGAAATTGGCTAGAAAACTGAAAATCATGAGGGAAGATATTAAGTTTGAGTTTATATATTCACAAACAGGTTAGTGTTCAGAAAGAAAAATGTTTTATGCTATTGGTTGTTTCTTCCTTTTAGCCAGAAGATAATTTTTCCGTAAATGGTGATCAACAAAATCAGTCCATTTATGACATTGACCAAATCATCTGCAGGCTGATGTCAACCACATCAATGCTAACAAGATATGTAAAGCAAGTATCCCACCATTCCCCCAAAAAATTGAAACACAGGAGAAAATTAAGGAAAAAAAGGGATGGAGACACACTCGACTGGAACTTCCAAATGTGTTCACACATTAATTCAAATTTCTCTGGTATAGACCTTTTAGAAGATAACTATTGAAAGAGAAGACTCTTTTTTTGGATGAAAATTAATTTTTGTGGCTTTTGTCATTTTCTTGCCACATTTATGAGATCTACATTCATGAACTCTGCATAGAGAAGTCATTTCTACTCGGCCAAAAAAAAGTGTTATATGAAGTATTTTACTAACATGGACAAAAAAAATCTAGTACTATCATTGCTATGAATTTCTGCTCTTCTTTAAATGATGAATTATTAGGAATTAAATAAATAATTTCTATAGAACAGCATCTTAGCTTGATGTTCTAGTAAAGTTCTGAATTATTAATTGTGGACTTTTTTTAAGCTTTCCTCAGCAAGTTTCATGACCAAGTGTTGTCATAGGAAAAGCACTGGAGCATAAAGCAAATTGCAAACCCTCTACACTGGCTTCTCTACCTGCCAGCTCCACAGCAATTCATATTATTCACTCAAACACAGCCAGGGGTAAAAAAAACAGATTGATTTGCTAATTGGTATATCTTGGACATACACCCAGATCCAGCTCAACAATCAGTTAAAAGGACCACATAGTAAGATAACAGGAAACAGTCACTGAATACTTCTACATGCTCTGAAGTTGGGAGGTTGGGGGGATGGGAGGGGATGAGTAGGTAAAGCATGCTGTACCTACTCCTATGTTCTAGGGTCCTACTGGCCTGTTCCCTATTACACTTATAAGGACATTGTCCTTGTTGCTGGGTGTTATGTTCTGGTCCTGTGGATATGATCATGTGTGCTAGCTCAAAGTTTAAAAAATGGGAGACTGTCAAATATGATTTAACTGATTCAGGGAGAGTCAGTAACTCAATAGGTTGCAAAAGGGGAGAACAAAAGCCCTTCTTCTCCCATTTCTTCCCTCCTTTCCTTCCTTCCCATTCTCTTTTCTCAAAGTATCTTTTTTCTCTTCTTCCTCCTCTTCTCTCCCTTTCTGTGCCTCTCCTCTCTCTCTCTCTCTCTCTCTCTCTCTCTCTCTCTCTCTCTCTCTCTCTCTCTCTCGAATATGGTTCTCTCCCTTGTTCTTCAGTAAGAGGAGGAAGAAATAGCCAGTGCTTATTTTTCTGATGCTGTCATGAGAATATGTGGGATATATTAATATCCCATTATATTATAATAGGATACATGCTTTTATTGAACAACTCAAAATTTTCAAGAGGCTTTTATGAGTGAAAAGAAAATAATTTGACATTATCACTCATATTTTATTCACAAAAGGAAATAAAGTGGATTTCATAGTCAAATTTTTTCAGTTCTAATCATGTTATACATTTTTTTTAAATTTGCCTCTCTTTACTGTTTCTATTCTACCTCCAAGATCTGTTGTAAGGAGCAAATGAAATCATATACATAAAGCACTTAGTACAATGCCTGGCACATGATAGGCCTTTGATAAATGCTTATTCCTCTAATTCCCCCTTCCTTTCTTAGTCAAATTATATACAGGTGGTTATTCAGTCATGTCCAAGCCACTCTTGATCCTTTTATCCTCCACTAATCTCCTGAAGTCTGTCAAAGGTCATGTTGTTTCCATGACATATCTATCTTTTTCATCCTCTGCCATGCCCTTTTCCTTTTGCCTTCAATATTTCCTTATATCAGGATCTACTCGTTATGTGGCCAAAGTATTTAAACTTCAGATTCAGTATTTGTCCTTCCAATGAATAATATGAATAAATTTAAGTATTCATTGGTTTGATCTCCTTACTGTCCAAGAGATTTTTAAAAATCTTGTCCAGCACAATTCAAAAGCTTTAATTCTGCTGCACCAAGTTTTCTCAAAGTCCAAACTATAACTTCTGACTATCTAGACCTTAGTCAGCAAAGTGATGGCTCTATTTAATATTTTTCTTTCAAGGAGCAAGTGTCTTTTAATTTGATCACTTTCTGCAATGATGTTTGAGCCCAAGAATATAAAATCTGACTATGGTTCTATTTCTTCTTCCTCTAATTGCCAAGAAGTGATGGGACCAGTTGTCAGGATCTTGAGTTTTTTGTTGTAAAAAGATTTTATTCATCTTCAAGCCAGCTTTCATACTCTTCTCCTTCACTCTCATCAAGAAACTTCTCAGTTCTTTATTTTCTACCTTCAGAATAGTATCATCTGTATATCTGAGATTGTTGATATTTCACCCAGAAGCCTTCATTCTGGCTTTTGATTCATCTATCCTGGCATATCGCATTATGTACCCTACATATAAGTTAAATATGGTGACAATATGCAGTATTATCCTACTTTTTTCCCAATCTTAAACCAGTTATTCCATGTTCAATTCTAACTATTGCTTCTTGGTCCATATGCAAGTTCCTCAGGAGACTAAATTATGTGGTATTCCCATGTCTTTGCCATATTGTGTTGCAATACACCCAAAGACTTTTTTGTAGTCAATGAGGAAGTAGATGTTTTTCTGAAACTCCCTTTGCTTTCTCCATAATTCAGTAATTGTTGGCCATTTGGTCTCTAAATATTCCATCTCTTTGAAAACCAGCCCGTTTTTTGTGTTAATTTTCAGTTTACATATTGCTGAAGCCTAGCTTCCAGCAGAAAAAACAAAATCTTGGTGTGTAAAGTGAATGTAATTTTTGGTAATTTGAACATTCTTTGGCATTTCCCTTCTTTAGAACTGAGATGTAAATTGATAAAAATTCAGACATCATGCACAGATTTTCTTTTCCTTTTTCCTATCATTTACAAAGGAAGTTTAATAAAAGTAAGTCAGTTGCTAGAGCAAGGAGATCAAGAGTTAAGAAACTAAATCAGCAAATATACCAACTATTTACAAACTGTAGTTTGTTGTAATAGTATTTATAGATCTTTTGATTATATTCTCATTTAAATTCTGTTTTCCTTCTTCTCTTTGTATTATGGGACAATAACCAGTTTATCTTCTCTACAATATTTCACAAACAAATTTATTTTCTAAACAAATAATTCTCTTATTTTCCTAGATCTCCAGCAATAAAGTATTTATTGAATGAAGTTATTTGGGAGCTTTTTAGATCTCCTTGTCATGACAATTGACTTATATAAATGAAGTTTCCAAATAAAGTTGTCATAATTAGTTTTGGCATTTTTTCCTCCATTCATTTCCCAATCTTGATTGTCAATAATTTCATTTAAAATGTCAGATGCAGTTGTTTTAACTGCATGCCACATCTTTTTCTCAGTTTTACTGTTATTATGATTTAGCTACAGATAGATACCTAATTCAAGAACAACAAACACATAAATATCAAGCAGTTTTTATCTGCTAAAATGGATGGAAATATACATTTAATGATCATAACTGTGACTGGAAACACGATGACTTCACCCACCAAATGAAAGACAATAATGGGACCCACACTTAACACCACATACCAAGATAAGATCAAAATGGGTCCATGACCTAGGCATAAAGAACGAGATTATAAATAAATTAGAGGAACATAGGATAGTTTATCTCTCAGACTTGTGGAGGAGAAAGAAATTTGTGACCAAAGATGAACTAGAGACCATTACCAATCATAAAATAGAAAATTTTGATTATATCAAATTAAAAAGCCTTTGTACAAACAGAACGAATGCAAACAAGATTAGAAGGGAAGCAACAAACTGGGAAAACATCTTTACAGTTAAAGGTTCTGATAAAGGCCTCATTTCCAAAATATATAGAGAACTGACTCAAATTTATAAAAAATCAAGCCATTCTCCAATTGATAAATGGTCAAGGGATATGAACAGACAATTTTCAGATGAAGAAATTGAAACTATTACCACTCACATGAAAGAGTGTTCCAAATCACTATTGATCAGAGAAATGCAAATTAAGACAACTCTGAGATATCACTACACACCTGTCAGATTGGCTAAGATGACAGGAAAAAATAATGATGACTGTTGGAGGGGATGCGGGAAAACGGGGACACTGATGCATTGTTGGTGGAGTTGTGAACGAATCCAGCCATTCTGGAGAGCAATCTGGAATTATGCCCAAAAAGTTATCAAACTGTGCATACCCTTTGATCCAGCAGTGTTTCTATTGGGCTTATACCCCAAAGAGATACTAAAAAAGGGAAAGGGAACTGTATGTGCCAAAATGTTTGTAGCAGCCCTGTTTGTAGTGGCTAGAAACTGGAAAATGAATGGATGCCCATCAATTGGAGAATGGCTGGGTAAATTGTGGTATATGAATGTTATGGAATATTATTGCTCTGTAAGGAATGACCAGCAGGATGAATACAGAGAGGCTTGGAGAGACCTACATGGACTGATGCTAAGTGAGATGAGCAGAACCAGGAGATCATTATACACTTCGACAACGATATTGTATGAGGATGTATTCTGATGGAAGTGGATTTCTCTGACAAAGAGACTTAACTGAGTTTCATTGGAGAAATGATGGACAGAAACAGCTACACCCAAAGAAGGAATACTGGGAAATGAATGTGAACTATTTGATTTTTGATTTTCTTCCGAGTTATTTTTACCTTCTGAATCCAATTCTCCCTGTGCAACAGGAGAACTGTTCGGTTCTGCAAATATGTATTGTATCTAGGATATACTGCAACATATTTAACATATATAGGACTGCTTGCCATTTTTGGGGGGGGGGGAGGGAGGGAGGGGAAAAAACAAAACATAAGTGATTGCAAGGGATAATGTTGTGTAAAAATTATCCTGGCATGGATTCTGTCAATACAAAGTTATTATTAAATAAAATTAAATTTAAAAAAAAAAGACAATAATGGAAAAAATAAGAAAGAATTCAACAATAGGTCTTTTATAAACAATATTTTTGAAACAAAGTTCACTTCAGCAAAACCAAAAAAAGCAAGAGTAGCCATCGTGATCAGAAAAAAAAGGCAATAGCAAAAATTGGCTTAACTAAAAGATATAAATGGGAAAATTTGGTTACTTTTAAAGGCACTGTTGTGCTAGTTTCTTTTTATTGTTCTGTCTCAATTTCCCTAAATTGTCCTGCTTCAGTTTCCCTAAATTGTCTTGCCTCAATTTCCCTAAATTGTTCTGCCTCAATCCCCCTGGTTGCAACCCCCTTCCTGATCACTAGGACTGTGAAAATTAGGGCTGGGAGTCCTGACCATTAGCATTCCATAAGAGCCATAAAAATACAGCTGGATTATTTCAGATCTGGGAAATTTCTTATTTCAGACTAACTGTCTCTAATTTGACTACCCCCTTCACTCACAATGTATCAAAATTATGATCCTCACACACCAACCTGTCATTATCAGATTTATGGTCCATTCCTGGAAATTCCCACTCACCAGTGCTCACTCTACCCCCTCCCCTCTACCTTTGTGTCCCCTGATCACTAGAGCCCTATAAAAATCCTTGGAATCTCACATTCAATGCTGAAAGCTTTAAGGCTTCAGCCCTGGGGCCAAAATGGATCCTTTGGCCTCAGACAATCTCTCTCAGAAATTTAAATAAAATATTAAAAACTCTCTAATCTCTATCTTGCCTCAGTTTCTCTGACATTACATTTCTATAGAAAATTAATATAAATACATAATATATAACTAATGGCATACCATCTACATATTTGAAAGAAATGTTAAAGAAATAGAAAATAAATCTAAAATGGCTAAGGATCCCAACTATCCTTCACAGACCAACATTAAAAAAAAAAAAAAAAAAACACATAAGCAGCTAAGAACCTGAAAAGAATTTTCGAAAAATTGTATGAAATGTCAATGATAAGTGAATATAAATAGAAAGATATAGATATATATATTTATATTCTTTCTATATTTATATATATATATATTTACATATATATATATATATAGACACACACACACACACACACACACACATATATATATATGTTTCTCAGTATTGTATGGCACTTCTACAAATAAAAAAGATAGAAAAAGACAGAAAAGCAGAAGTATTAAGCCAATCCTTAACTGGTCAGAATGCAATTAATATTCAATAAGGAGTTTTGGAGTCTGGGGTAAAAATTAAACATTAACTGGAGGCTAAAAACTTAATCCTTAAGAATTAGTGGGTCAAAAAATAAATCATGGAAACAAAAGATAATTTTACCAAAAAAAAAATGATGAGACAATAACCTTAAGTGAAATTCTCTAAAACAGGCATTCTTATCCTGGAGTCTGAAGAATCTTTTAAAGCATTTTTTATAAATATTTCAAAATAATTGACTTTCTTTGCTATTGCATGTATTTTATATTATACATTTTAAAATATTATTCCTAGAAGTTACATAGATTTCACCAAACTTACAAAAGGATAATAATACATAAAATGGTTAAGAAGCTTTGTTTTCTTTAACAGCAAAAATAATGAAAGAAAACAGATAAGAATAAATAAATTATAAATAAGAATGTGAATTTAAAAAACAATAGAAAACCAATAAACTTTAAAACCCCTAATAAACATCAAAATAGAAATTCTAAAAAACCAAAGGTTAACAAAATAAAATAGAAGCCTTTAGATTAAAAATAATAAAGATAAACATTAGCTAATTTAATTTTAAAATCAAGACAAAAACATAATTTACCAGTATCAAAAATGATAAAGAATTCACACAAGTGAAGTAGAAATAAATTATTCAAAACTATTTTGCCTAACTATATATATCAATAAAGCCAATAACTTAAATTATTGACATTTATAAAATTTTAAGATTAACATAACAAACAGTAAGGTATAAATAGCTTAATTCCAGAAAAAAAGAAACTATAAATGAACCCAAAAGAGAAAACCCAAACAAACCTGGAAGCAGATTTACAAGTGAATTCTATAAAACATTTAATGAAAACATAATATATAACATGTTTGTGAAAATAGCAAAAAGAAGAATCCTGCTATATCTTATGATATAAATATGGTCTTAATATTTCAACTAAGGAAACAAAATAGAAAATTTTCTAGTATCCCTAGAGAATATGACATGATTATACCAATAATTGACTCAGTTTTGCAGTAGTTATTATTGGTTGTTAAGGTTTTCTCTTTTGTCTTTTAAAATCCTGAATTCTAAAATCTCTTAATTTTTAGCAGTAGCTGTCAGGTCTTCTATGGTCCTGGCTACTGCTACTTCTTACTTGAACTACTTCTTTCAGAGTGCCTATAGCATTTTTTCTTTTGACATGGGAGCACTGGATTATGCCTATTGCATTCCTGGAATTCTGCTTTTTTGGAAAATTTTTTAGGATGTGATCAATTCTTTTTCTTTTTAATTTGTATTCTGTTTCAACATATCTGTCCAGTTTTCTAAATTATTTCTTAAATGTTGCTTCAAAAGTTTTCTTTATCATGGTTTCCAGAGAATCAAATGATTTTTAAATGATCTCTCCTTGACCATTTTTTCCCTGGTTAGTTTATTTGGTATTATCTATCTTCTATTTTTTTCTATTTTTTTCTAATCTTTTCATTTTGTTATAAGATGCATTGTTGTGTCATAGGTTTCTTGATGTTTGGTCTATTCTAGTTTTTAAGGATTACATTTCTTGGGTAAAGTTTACCACTTTCTCTTCTAAGATATGTAAACTTCTGATTTTTTTTCTCGAGTTTTTGTTTTACTTTCTGATTCTTCTTTCATTTCTTCTTGGTATTCTCTGTTGTTCTTGTGAAAAATCCATGTATTTCTTCAAATCACTGCTTGAAGTTGTTGCAGAGTTACTCATTCCTTTTTTTTAAATATATTTTTTATTTATTAGTTCCCAGTTACATGTAAAAATTATTTTTCAATTTTGAGTTTCAAGTTCTCTTCCTTCCTCATGCCTCTCTTCCCACCACTTGAGAAAGCAAGCAATATGATATCTATTATACATACTCATTCCTTCTTTGGATGTATCATTAGATCTATAATAATTTTTATGTTTATTTTCTTTGATTTAATCATTTGTCCAGCTTTAGTTTTTGAATAAGGCTTTGTGCCAGGTTCAGCTTCCACCTTTTATACAACCTAATTTCCTCTGGATCTTTAAGGTTCAAAGTGTTGGATCTTTAGAGGTATCTCAGGACTTAAGTGTTAGGAATTTCAGAGCACTGAGGTGAATGTGGAGGTTGGGGTGGGGAAGTAGTATCGGTAACATGATGGTCACAGACACTATTCTCCAGCATTTCCAAGGTCCCATGTTAAGACCTTCTGGTTATAGGTGCAATTCTTCTAAATATATTTCCATTTGCTTCATGCTGTGCAAGAAAAATGAGATCAAAAGGGGAAAAAAACTAAGTAAACAACAGAAAAAGGTGAAAATACTATGTTTTGATCCACATTCAGTCTCCATAGTTCTCTCTCTGGATGCAGATGGTTCTTTCCATCACGTGTATTGGAATTGCCTTGAATCACTTCATTGTTGAAAAAAGCCACGTGCATCACAGTTGATAATCACATAATCTTTTTGCTGTTTATAGCATTCTCTTGGTTCTGCTCACTTCACTCAGCATATGGTCATATAAATCTTCCCAGGCTTTTCTGAAATCAACTTGCTCACCATTTCTTATAGAATAATAATATTCCACTATATTCAAAAACCATAACTTATTCAGCCATTCCCCAATTGGACATCCTCTCAATTTCCAGATGAACTCAATGTTCTCACCAGATTAGAAAAACTCTTGTTTCCTGAACGTGCATGGACCTTCTTGTCTTGGAAACTGGCTCATGCTGCTCTTTCTACCCACACATGACCTTCCTGACCATTCTTATCTGTCTTGCCCTTATCAAGGGCCAGTTAAACTACTACCCTACCCTGTGACGACCACGCTAGCACCCAGGATACCTTAGAATCAGCCAGAGTCAGGATAAGCAAAAGTCCTTAGTCTTTATTCTTGGTCTTTAGGGGTAGAAGTGAAGGGGATGGAAGTAGGATCTCCGCAACTACCTTCTTCCTCCTCCACTGCAAAAAGTGACTCTGGCTAGTCTTACTCCACCCCCTCGTCCCTCCTACAATCCTCTGTATACACCAATCATCGAGCCAGCACAGGATAGTGGGAAAGATCATTTTCCAAGCATATGTCCATAGAGTACTGTCCAATCTGTAGTTAACCTCAAGTGCTCGGCTGTCCTAACTTCAGTGCATCGAGTCAAGAGTTTCAGCCCTCTACACAAACTACCCCATGATGATTTCCATAATCTTCCCAATTAGCACCATCTTCTCCCTCCTCTCTGCTTGCAATATTTTGTATTGTACTACAATTATCTAAGTACATATCTTACTTAATTCGTAAAATATACTGAAGGTAAAGATCAGGTTCTTCTTAACAAAGATCTTTTTTTTAAATCCTCCATAATATAGTTATTGTATATATAGTGGGTAAAAAATGACTGTCCACTAAGGGAAATTGGATAAATAACTCTTAAATAATTGAATCAACAGAAAAATGATAAGAATACCAAACTAGTACCATGAATTTTGTTATGCCTATATTTAGCTTGGTACTTAGCCATAATTCACATGCAAATAACAGAGGCATATTTTTTCCTGAATCCCTTTAGCTCTTATTTTGTAAGCTTTTTGAGATGATGAAAGCAAAGTATGAGTTTCAAAAATACTTTAACAAAAGTAATTGAAAATTAAAAATTATTCCTGTAGTATTCCTTCAGGGAGCCTACCTTCTCTGATGCTAATCCCCACTTATACTAGAAGGTTGGGTTTCTTGAGGGATGATTACTCCAAATTCAAGGTACTTTGTGAGTCTATCTTCCTAAAACAAGAGCTCATGGGGTCCCCACAAGTGCCTTTACCTTTTTAAAATAATGATAAATTTTTACTTTTCAAAATACATGCAAAGACCGTTTTCAACATTCACTCTTGCAAAATCTTGTGTTCCAAATTTTTCTCCCTTCTTCCCCTCTTTCCTTCTCCTCTAGACAGTCAGTAATTCATAGGTTAAACATGTGCAATTCTTCCAAACATATTTCCATATTTGTCATGCTGCACCAGAAAAATCAGATCAAAAGGGGAAAAAATATGAAAAAGAAAAAAAAGCAAGCAAACAGCAATAACAACAAAAAAATGAAGATGCTATACTCTGATCCATATTCAGTTTCCAGAGTCCTCTCTCTGAATGTGGTTGGCTCTTTCCAGTTCAAGTCCATTGTAATTACCTTGAATCATCTAATAGTTTTTGAGGGTTTTTTTTTGTTTGTTTTTTGCCAAGGCATTTGGGGTTAGGTGTCTTGCCCAAGATCACACAGCTAGGAAATGTTAAGTGTCTGAGGCCAAATTTGAAGAGATCAGGTCCTCTTGACTTCAGGGCTGGTATTCTATCCACTACACCAACAAGCTGCCCCAAATCACCTCATTGTTAAAAAGAGCCAAATCCATTACGGTTGATCATCACTTAATATTTTTGATGCTGTGTACAATGTTCCCCTAGCTCTTCTCACTTCACTAAGCATCAGTTCATATAAGTCTCTCCAGGCTTTTCTGAAATCAGTCTGCTCATCATTTCTTATAGAACAATAATATTCCATTACTGTCATATACCATAAGTTATTCAGACATTCCCCAGCTGATGGGCATCTACTCAATTTCCAGTAAGGAGCTTACATTCTTTTTTTTTTTTCTTTCTTTCTCTTTTTTTTTTTTTCCTTTTTTGATCTGATTTTTCTTGTTCAGTTATCTTTAACGGTCAGGGAACACAATTAAGACAAAATAAAGGCATTCACTAGGATGGTATTATAAGAAGAGTAGCAGATGACAGAATTCATGCCCTGAAAGTAAGAACATTATAACTATATTTAATGTGAATGTAAAAAGAAAAATACAACATCGACAATTTTAAAAGTTTACAAATAACTTTTCCTACATTATCTCATTTGGTTTTTGAAACAACCCCATAACATAAATAAGAATGGTTATCCTCAGGTGGTTTACCCGGATAACAAATTTTGTGTTAGAATTGGATTCTGAACCTATATTGCTCCTGATTCCAAATTCTGAACTTTTCCTCTACAATATAGTTCCTGCCTCACGATGTACTGTCCATCTGATTGATTTAATGACACAACCTTTGAATAAATGAGTTTCAAAAAAAAACCACATGTTTATAACTCAGGTCATGGATACCTGCAAAATCCAGGTAATTAATACACTCTGTCTGAGAGTACCGAACAGCCACATCTCTGGCTGTTTCATTACGATAATTTACCACGTCAATATCGACTTCCAGATCCACCAGTGCTTTCAAAGTTTCCAATCGGCCCCAGGCTGCAGCACAGTGTAAAAGTGTGTAACCTGGCAAAAACAGTGAATAAAGAAAATCAAATCAAATACATTTGGATATTTCAGAATACTTTTTATGGTGGAATGCAGTGGGCTGGATCCTTTGGAGAGAGACTTAGAGCTGGAAGGGACCACAAACACCTAAAATACATACAAATGAAGAAACTCAGATTCAGAGAAATTTTATGAATGTAGAGAGTAAGTGACAGAGCTGGGATTTTAGCACCCAAAACAAGCTTCATAAAATAATCCCATATCAAGGAACACGAAATATATAGACTCAATCTAATTTTTAAGGACAAGCTGAAGGGAAGATAGGAGTGTAGTGGAGAAATAGAAATTCTGAGCTAAGAGGTAACTGTTGGGGAGTTACAAGATGGGAGAAAAAAGAAAAGCAAGACTGTGGCAACTGGGAAAGAACTAACCTGGAGTTAGTTGAGAAGAAACTTTTGTCAGTGCCCTCCAAATTTCAGTTTCCTGTAGGAAAATTCTGTTCAGTTTACCCTAGTTATAGCTCTGAGCTACAAACTCAAGAATTATCATAAAATTCTGTGTCCAAACACTATTGCTATAGTCATGGAAATTAATACTTTTCCAAAGAAATTAGACTAAGTATTTAATATGCAAGGAGTTTGTAATATTCCCCCCTTAGTTTTGTTAAAAAGATCAGAGAAAAAATGATTTGAGTAAATATTTCATGGTTATAATTAAAAAGTGACAAAATGTTACTGTGACTAGACAGTACTAGAAACACTGAATTGGGAGGGGAAAAAAGTACTCCAGTAAAAAAGTTCTGTTTCAGAACAAAATATTTGTTCAAATGCTTACAAGTCCACCAGAAGATGAAGCTATGATAGGTATGTGAAAACGGCTTTTCTGGGGCAATGAATGAATAAGGAACATAGAAAAAAATTTTTAGAAAATTTTGCTTAAAGGCTCTGAAATAAAGCCGCCACCTCTATTCTGTTCATGAGAAAACTGATATCTAAGTGGGCTATGCTAATTGCCTAGGAAAATTTGAATCCAGATCCTTTGACTCCAGTAACAGTGTTCTTTCCACCAAACCAAGCTTTCTCTAAAGATTCAATATACAATTATGGAATTACTTTGTGACTTTGGACAAATAATTTTGTCTATTTGTTTTCCCATTTGAAAAGCTGTCTAAACACCCTCTACTTGCACAAGAATTCAGGATTCATGCTCTAAAAACAACAATGGCAGTAATGATTGTGACTATCTACTCTATAAAAAGGTGTTTGAGAATCAATTGGATAATACCTCATTAAAAAAAAAAGTCATTATTTAGGTGAAATGAGCAGGACCAGAAGATCATTATATACTTCAACAACAATACCATATGAAGATCAATTCTGATGGACGTGGCCTTCTTCAACAATGAGATGAACTAAATCAGTTCCAATAGAGCAGTAATGAACTGAACCAGCTACACCCAGCGAAAGAACTCTGGGAGATGACTATGAACCATTACATAGAATTCCCAATCCCTCTATTTTTGTCTGCCTGCATTTTTAATTTCCTTCACAGGCTAATAGTACACTATTTCAAACTCCGATTCTTTTTGGACAGCAAAATAACTGTTAGGACATATATGCTTTAACATACTTCACATGTATTGGTCAACCTGCCATCGCAGGGAGGGAAAAAGGGGAAGGAGGGAAAAAATTGGAACAAAAGGTTTGGCAATTGTCAATGCTGAAAAATTACCTATGCATATAACTTGTAAATAAAAAGCTATAATAAAAAAAATTAAGTCATTATTTAGGTTTTTAGTATTAAAAATAACAAGTAGACTCACTTTTGAATCCCAAAAACATTTACCAGGGGCACTGAGAAGGCTCAAAGTAAATCAAAAAATATACCACTCATTAGATGTCAGAAAACTATTAGCAGGACAAGGATAGAAGACAGAGTGCAAATGGACATTGTAATGTATAATAACCCTAAAATAGTTGATTGAAGCCAGATTGTGAAAGTCTTTAAATGCCAGATGGAGGAGCTTTTTGTTTACCCTTTTTAACCCTGGCAGTAATAGAAAGCCACTGGAAGCAAGACAGTAATATGATCATACCAATACTTCAAGAAAATCATTTTGGCAGTTCTTGAGGGAAAAAAAGGATTGGTGTTAGGATAGAGTTGAAATAAGAAAAGGATAAAATCTGAGAGGAAGAGGAGAAGCTTGAGGGGAAAGACAGAGTTTGATTTTTAATATGCTGGATTTAAGATTCCTGTGGGACAGCCAATTCAAAATATTCAATAGGCAGTCTGCGGCGTGCGATTAGAACTCAGTGGTTTAGAGAAATAAATTTGAGAGTATTTCTTTGCACAGAAAAGACAGTTTCACTCATGACTGCCATGGCTTTATTTTAGGACAGGGGTTCTTAACCTGAGGTCTATAAATTTATTTTTAAAACTTTGTAATTATATTACAATGTAATAGGTTTTCTTTGTGATCCCACATATTTTATTTTATGCATTTAAAAACAATACACTGAGAATAGTCCCTAGCTTTCACCAAGACTACCAAATAGATATGACACAAAAAAAGCTAAAAACTCATGTTCTGAGGAGATAAAAGATTTCTTCGGAAAGATTTGATTTGGGCTCTCAGAGCATTAGAACACTGGCTTCTCCAGCCAGAGAGAAGAAAAAATTGAAAGAAAATCATCCCTCTATGGGAGAGGGAATTTCCCTGCCCTCACACAACAGAGGACACTTAAGTTGCTTTACTCCTAGCAACACTTTTTTTCTATGTACAAATGAAAAGAAAATATAAAAGCAGCTGCCAAATTCAATCAATCTTAAATTAAAGATTAGAGTGCTTTGTTAGTTGGTCGATTTCATTCCTAAGAAATAACACCAAAGAAAAAGAAAAGAATACCTCTATTCGTTTTCGCATTCATGTTCACTCCGTATTTTGCCAATACTTTAATCACTTCGCTTTGCCCAGCCATGCATGCTGTATACAACAAGTTCCTACCAAGAACATCTTCTTCCATGACTAGCTTCATGGCATCCGAGTGAAGGGGTTCTTTTGGGTCTTCAAAAATCTTCTGCAGACGGACTACATTTCCTGTAACAATGTGTCGGAGAAGAGGATTTAAGCCAGGAATTTCCTCATCTTCTTGTTCTAGGATTTCTGGTTCTAAGATTTCTGGTTCTTTGACAATTTCTGGCTCTGGCTTTGTATCCTTTGCCTTGTGTGACACCTGAGAAGAAAAAAAGATGTTTAAAAAAAAAAAAGCACATATTTTGGGCCTAGCTCCATGCTAAGTACTTACAAAGTAAAGGGAAGATCTTCTCTGCCTAAAAGACATTTAAGCTTTAAAAAGGTTTGTTGATCTGATGGGCTTGGCTCTTTTCATCGAAGAGATGATTCAGGCCAAATCTAATAGACTTGTGTTGGAGAGAGCCATCTGTCAGAGAGAGAACTATGGTGCTGAGTGTGGATCACAACATGGTATTTTTCATTTTTTTGTTGTTGTTTGCTTGCTTTTTTGTTTTCTTTCTCATTTTGTTTTCTTTTTGATCTGATTTTTCTTGTGCAAATATGGAAATATGTTTAGAAGAATTGCACATTTAATCTTTATTGGATTACTTGCTGCCTAAGGTAGGGGTTAGGGAGAAGGGAGAGAACAAAACTTGGAACACAAGGTTTTGCAAAGGTGAATGTTGAAAACTATCTTTGCATGTGGTTTTTTGTTGTTGTTGTTGTTGAGTCAATTGGGGTTAAATGGCTTGGCCAGAGTCACACAGCCAGGAAATGTTAAGTGTCTGAGACTAGATTTGAACGTCAGGACTGGTGCTCAATCCATTGTATCACCTAGCTGCTTCTCTTTGTATGTATTTTGAAAATAAAAAAGCTATTTTTAAAAAAATGTTTGTTGAATTGAACAGAGTTATTGTTGTTTATTCTTCAAAGAGGACCAATGACATCATGAAGGTGATGCCTTGACTTAACCATGAACTGGATTTAAGTGAGGCAGAACTGCACAAAATTCTCGGCCTTTCCTCCAGAGTTATCAAAGTCTAGTGGCAAGACAAAAGTCAAAAGTTGCAATGACCCAGAATGTAGTGGGTGCCTCTGGTCTTTCTAAATAAAAGTCTTTTCCCAAGATTCAAAATGATGGTCCAATTTACCAAACAGCAATCCGAAAAATAAATGAATGAATGAATGAATGGATGGAATGAATTGGTTGATTGATAAAGACATCAATCTGGGAGGGAAAGATCCTTAAAATTTCTGTCCAGAACAAAAAGCAATTGCTATATACACTCATTCTAAGTCATCAGAACTTAAACAATGAGCCACTAAGGCTTGGGCTGGGGCTATTTTTGGCTATTCAGTGAAACCCAGAGTGATTTGGGTTTAAAGGGTAGTCAGGTAGCTCCATTTGAAAGACAATGAATTGGTCCAGAGAATCACTGGACTCTTTTAAAAATCATTTTTTTAAAAGTCTGTTTTTGGGGGGGATAGCTGAGTGGTGCAGTGGTTAGAGCACCAGCACTGAAGTCAGGAGGACCTGAGTTCAAATCTGGCCTCAGACACTTAACACTTCCTAGCTGTGTGACCTTGGGCAAGTCACTTAACCCCAATTGCCTCAGCAAAAAAAAAAAAAGAAGAAGAAGAAAAAAAAAGTCTGTTTTTTTCAAAGCTACATTTCAAGAAGTAATCAATTAAAATTGCACATGACAAAAAGCAAATTGTCTCAGCTTTGAGAAAGACATCTAGCCCCCAATTCCTAAATATAAGCAACCAAAAATTATATTCTTCTGTATATAATACCCACATGTATAGCTATGGTGCCCCAAGTAAAGAGAGAGGGACCACATATGGTAAGGGGACGCAATTATAAGTGGTTTCAAGGGAGGCAAACATACATCTCTAACTCCATCTCGCCCTACCCTTCTCCAAGACTTTCATTCTTTCCAAGTGCTTTTAAAAGAGTTAGTTTTAAGGATTCTGAAAACCCTTGGTTCTTCCAAGGTAGCATAATCCAAGGAAAGGTGTGACCACTACTCTCCCAGCTTTAAGGAATCACAAACACTATCTATACTCCTAACCCAAAATTGTCACCAGGGTACTCCATCCATGAAATGTGGATAATAAGAGCAGCCACCTCCCAGGGTGAACTAATTCAGTTGATTTCAATGTAGAAAGAACTTTATATAATCTCCTAGGATTCAAGCACTGGAATCGAATTCACAGGGTCTGAATTCAAATCTTGCCTTCCTCTATTACCATCTGTGTACCATCTATATGTCCTTAGAAAAGTTCAAATCTAGCCTCAGACATTTACTCCACAACTCATCTAACCTCTCTTTGCTTAGTGTGCTCATCTGTAAAGTGGGAATACCAATAGCACTTAGCTCCAAGATTGTTGAGAGAATGAAATGAGATTATGCTTTTTAAATCACTTAATACCTCATATTGAGGTACTGACACACATTGAGAGAAATTATTTTTTCTCTTGTATTAATATGCTATATATAAACCTATAATTATATTGTACATATATAATTATATCATAAATAATTTATGTATGTAAATAATATATATTTATTATGTATATTACGTAGTTATTATAATAATGGAATTATTATATTGAGACCAAGGTTTTTCCCTTTTCTATTTTCTTATCTGGAAATCAATCAGTGTGGAAAATCTCTTTCAAGTATGTATCACTTTCCTCCCTAGCCATTGCCTTACATAACTGCAAAATTTACTTCTCCCTATTTTTAAATTCTGAAACAAATAAACAAAAAAAAGCAATATTGCCATTGCTACTGGACAGGATGTGCAGTTCAATCCCTCCAATTAGTTTACCTCTCGACTTCACCTACTTATTTGTATATTGTTTCTCCCGTTAGAATCAGTTCCTTGCAATGACTGCATTTTTGCCTTTTTTTTTATCTCTAGCACTTAGCAAACACTAAATAGTGAGTGATCTATAACTCTTGAATATCCCTGTAACTTTCCAAATCTAAGTACTACTGCTCCCCCTCCCCCTGATATGTTCTGTCTTCTACTAGAATTTAAGATCCTTAAAGATAAGGACTTCTATTTGTTCAGCTCTAGCCCTTAGCGTATTACTTGACTGGCAGACAGTTTTAACAAATATTTATTTAATAAGTATTCATTAATTCAAGTACTTGCTCAAAGGAGCCTAAAAGTCTTGGAGCAAATTTTAAGCTTTGATAGCTTAAAATTACACCAAGAGTTTTTGAACATCATGTATAGTATAGTATAGTACTGCTTTCTCTGATTTCTGTACCACACCAAGATTATTTCCAGAAAAAACTTCAGGAATGTTTCTAGTCTATATGACTAGAGCTGGTCCTTAAAAGACACATAGGATTAGGTTCTTCAAAAAAGCAGCAAGTAATAAAATCCATGTCCTTAGATATTTATACATAAATATACAACATATGGGCAAGAAGGAAGATAAACTAGAAAACCTTTACATACATATATAGACACATACACCATCTTGATAAACTAAATTATTGGCTAAAATTACTAAAATGAAACTTAAAAGAGTTAATGTAAAAAATCTTAAATTGAAATTTCAAATCAGTTTTAAAAAATAGCTAACATTTATATAATACTTACTATGTACTTTATTGTAGTTATTATCCTAAGTGCTTTATAATTATTATCTCATTTGATCCTTACAACATTCATGGGAAATAAAAGATATTATTATCCCCATTTTACAGATGAGGAAATTGGGACAGAGGTTGAATGGCTTTATACAGATAAAAGCATCTTAGGCCACATTTGAATTCAAGTCATCCTGACTCCAAGCCTACTACTCTACCCACCACAGCATGGTTAGATGACTTTTAGTCCCCGCCAAAAAATCATTGGGCTTTTAGTGGGCTTCAAGGTCAATATAAGTCAACAATGTGACATGGCAATCAAAACAATTAGTGTGATCTTGGGCTGTGCTCAAAGGATTATAGAATACAGAAAAAAGAAGAAATCTTGCTTTGTACTCTGACCTGGTCACACCATATTTAGAACATTTTGCTTAATTCTGATTGTCACATTTTAGAAAAGAGCCTGATAAACTGGAAAACATCTAGAAGATATTGGCAAGGAAGGTGGAAGATAATCACTTAATTAAAGCAGAGATCTAAATCAACACTAAATTAAAAGAAAGGAAAAATATTAAAAAGACATTACATATAATTATAACAACTCTAACCTGACCCATAACATGTTGTTAGCTTGATAATTGGAATTGGATAAAAATGACAATATTAAATGTGCTAATTATCATTTCCTAAAGGAGTTTAACTAATATAAAATGTTCCTCACAATAACATTAAAGAATCCAGAAACCGTCAGCCAATAGTTTATCTCCTTGCCAAGCAAAGATATTTTTGCTTAACGTTACCAAGCAGTATCACCTTGCAAAATAATAAAAGGCAACAAAAGGGGAAAACAATGCTAGCCCAATTAACCCAGATCATCCCCAAAACATATATAGAGAAGAAAAAACTGCAAAGAGGACAACATATAGATACAAGTAGATCTGCCATATTCCAATAGCAACTTATTCTCATTGATAACAAAAAGTCATTAGAACTCTCAAAATTCAGTACTTAATTGCTAAATGAATAAGTGAAATGACATTTAAGAAGAAAAATTTTGGAAAAGCTGCTAGACAAGACCAAAGACAGAAGAACACAGAGAATTTTAAAAGATAGACAAGGACAAAATTTTAAGACATCACAAGAGTAAGATTCTAAAATAATGGGGGGAAATCACAGATAGTACTGTTACCAAAAAAAAGGTAACTGAAAAGCTATTAACACCTACCAACTTATATGCCTACTTTTTTATCTTTATAAAATCTGAGAATAGTCCACACCTGTATTGAAGTTATCCTTGCTTATAATGTAAAAGGTGGGATTTCCTACATGATTTTCTACAGCTGAGCAAAGTATGTTTTCACAGCAAAGTATGTTAACTGCCAGAAAGACATAGAGGATGAAAGATCTTACTGTGTTAGTTTCTTAATTACAAAACTAATAAAAATTAACTCAAGGTTCAGCTAGTTGGCCCAATGGATAGAGCACTAGCCCTGAAGTCAAGAGGATCTGAGTTCAAATTTGACCTCAGACTTAACACTTCCTAGCTGTGTCCTGGACAATCCCCAATTGCCTCAGCAAAAAATAAATAATGGAAATTAACTCAGTAGAGTAAAATGCAGCCTTAAAGGTTCTACCTCAATCAGATGTCTCCTTTCCAGATAAATGAATATTATATAAGATTCCTTGATAGATATTACCAAAGAGATAACTTTACCTGATGATTCATCAATTATCAATATGATTAAAGCATAAAACAGGGAGACCAATTTTTTCGACGAATGTCATGGAGAATGTGCTGCATGGAGTTCAAATGGAAGAAATATATTTCCAGTCTTGAGGAATATTTGCCCTTTCTCATTTAAATAATTAAGGAAAATAAAGTTTCTGTCCTCCATAAACTACATATAGTAAGGACTGAAGCTTGTAAGGAAAAAGTGGCAAAATAGTAGCAAGCACATTCTCTTCAATTTATAGGCATGTTAACATTGCCAAGAGCATCAGGTGACTTGTCCAGACTCATAGAGTCAGCATTTGTTTATTTATACAGAATAAATAGAACATAAATGCGTCAGAGAGGGAGAGTGTTTGGCAGTTGAGTGGGAGAAGGAAAAGCTTCCAGAAGAAAGATGTATCTGAGCTACATTTTAAAGAAATATAAGCATACAAGGAAACTAAGATGAGACCATAGTATATTGCAGATATTAGAGAGAGTGCAAAATCACCAAAGTGGGAGTGTGTTGTGGGAAGAGCAGAGAGAAAGTCAGTGTAGCTGGAAGAGGAGTAATATATAAAGAGGCTATGATAAATGTGGAAATAAGTATAGAGTAACTATACATGCTTAAGCTACAGTGAATTACTTGCTCTCTAGGGGAGAAGTGGGGGAAAGAAGGAAGAAAAATTTGGAACACAGGGTTTTGCAAGGATTAATGTTAAAAATTTAAATATTTTTAAAGTATATATATGTATGTATGTGCATGTGTGTGTGTGTGTGTGTGTGTGTGTGTGTGTATGGAGAGAGAGAGAGGCTGTTGGAAAGATAGGTCAGGGTCAAGAGATTTGTAGTTTTGTTGAGTTGTTTCAAGAGTGTCAGTCTCTTTGTGATCCCATTTGGGTTTTTGTTTTTGTTTTTGTTTTTTTTTAAGTAAAAATACAAGAGTAGTTTGCCATTTCCTTCTCCAGATCATTTTACAGATGAGGAAACTGAGGTAAACAAGATTAAGTGACTTGTCCCGGGTCACACAGCTAGTCAGTGTCTGAAGCCAGAGATTTGCACTCCAATTCCATATCCAACACTCTCTGTACTATAGAGCCACCTCATTGTCCTCAGGCTGACTGTAAGGGGCTTGAAAAGACAAATGAAGGGTGTTTGGTCTAGAGACAATATAGTGCATGGGGAGTTTATTGAGTAGAGAAGTCATATGTTTAGATCTGCATTTATGGAAAATCACTGTGACAGCGATAGGATAGATTATGGTGAGGAAAGGGGAGGCAGAGATACAATTTAGAAGACACTCTCAATCGTCTAAATCTGAGATAATGAGATGTTGCTGGCTTTATGAGTCAAGAGAACAGATGTGATATGAAGGCTGTCATGGAGAGAGGGAAAAGTGCAAGGTCTGGCAATCACTTAGAAATGTAGAGTGAGACTACACACCTGTCAAATTGTCTAAGATGACAGGAAAAGAGAATGATGAATGTTGGAGGGGATGTGGGAAAACTGGGACACTGATGCATTGTTGGTGGAATTGTGAACGGATCCAACCATTGTAGAGAACAATTTGGAACTATGCTCAAAAAGTTATCAAACTGTGCATACCCTTTGATCCAGCAGTGCTACTACTGGGATTATATTTATACCCCAAAGAGATTTTAAAGAAGAGAATGGGACCTGTATGTGCAAGAATGTTGTGGCAACCCTTTTTGTAGTGGCTGGAAACTGAAAATTGAATGGATGCCCATCAATTGGAGAATGGCTGAATAAATTGTGGTATATGAATGTTATGGAATATTATTGTTCTGTAAGAAATGACCAGCAGGATGAATACAGAGAGGCTTGGAGAGACTTACAGGAACTGATGCTAAGTGAAATGAGCAGGACCAGGAGATCATTACACACTTCAACAACGATACTGTATGAGGATGTATTCTGATGGAAGTGGATTTCTTCGACAAAGAGACCTAACTCAGTTTCAATTGATCGATGATGGACAAAACCAGTTACAACCAGAAAAAGAAACTAGGAAATGAGTGTGGACTACTTGTATTTCTGTTTTTCTTCCCAGGTTATTTTTACCTTTCTAAATCCAATTTTTCTTGTGCAACATGAGAACTGTATGAATGTGTACATATATATTGTATTTAAGATATACTTTTAATATGTTTATGTATGAGACTGCCTGCCATCCAGGGAGAGAGTGGAGGGAGGGAAGGGAAAAGTTGGAACAGAAGTGATTGCAAGGGACAATGTTGAAAAATTACCCATGCATATGCTCTGTCAATAAAAAGCTATAATAAAAATTTTTTAAAAGAAATGTGGAGTGAGAAAAATGAAGAATAAAAAATAAGGTTACAGATTTGGGATGCTAGAAGAATGCTGGCAGTCTAAACAGAAATAGGGAAATGATTTCAATAGAGCTAATAATTTGGGAAAAAAGATGATGAGTTCTGGTTTGGACATGGTGGATTTGAGATGTTTCGGGGACTTTCAGTTCAAAATGACCAAAAGTGATAAAGGACTAGGTTGTGTGATAGAAACTGTAGTTCTCTATTGGGATCTGTATGTATTATGTGTAGAGAAAATAAGTAAGCCCATGGGATCTGATGACTACAGAGTTTTGATGTACATTTAAAGTTAGAGGATGGTTATGGATGAGCAAGCAAAAAAGACTGAGGAGGACTGGTCAGACTAGTGGAAGGGGAACCAAAGCAAAGGAAGAATAAAAGATAATTAATGGACAATCCAAATGCTGCATAAACGTCCATGAAATCTGTCACATCAGCATGACAGTGGAAAAAGTGCCTGGTTTGGTGTCGAGAATAGATAGATTAATGTCTTGAGTCTGTTACTTTCTATTATTTATATGATCTTGGTCAAACTAAGGCCAAATCTATCTAGGCCTAGAATCAATTGACTGTAGATTTCCCTTTTATGATCCTATGAAGCTTTGCAGCCCTACCCCCAGCTCATTAGGTAGCTCTTCTACCTAATTAAGTAGGATTTATGGGAGAACATTGTCAGATGCGTTGAGCTATAGATGGGTTGTGATATGAAAAGATATTAGGAATATCCATGTTGTTGAAATTAAGAGTCCATTAATTTATCAAAAAAAAAAGGCAGTTATATGAAGGAACCTAGGGAAAAAATTAACAAAAACAAGAACATTTCCCTAGCATTGTTTAGAAGGATGCCCTGATCAGTCAAAATGAATATCTGTGCCTGCCTTGAAGAGAGAGATGAACAGTCAAGAATACAACTTAAAGATGATATCTAGATTAGTCAAGTTCCTTTGTCATAGTTATAGTCATCAAGCAACCTTGTGATAGTAACTTTGCTAACCATATAAATTTTCTTCTTGGAGAGAGAATGTACTGACAACAGTATACTGATCTATTCAGCAATTTTGTCATATGAATTAATGAAACTGCCTTTCTGGCTTATAAAAACTCTTTTTTAAAGCTATTTTAGTGCTTTTTGCTCATGATTACTCCTAGATGAAAAGTTAAAATTAAATGTCTAAGCTTGTAAATCTGAAGACCAAATCCTGACCCCCCTGATGACCCTAACAAGATGAAGGCATTCCATTATACACTCTGCATTATCCTCCTGACCTCTCTCTCTCTCTCTCTCTCTCTCTCTCTCTCTCTCTCTCTCTCTCTCTGTGTGTGTGTGTGTGTGTGTGTGTGTGTGTCTCTGTCTCTGTCTCTCTCTCTCTCTGTATGTCTCTGTCTCTCCTTTTTTATTTTTTATCACAATTATATAACAATCACCAACAACTCAGGATAAAAGACCTACCTGAAGATATTATGTAGTGACAAGATAGCATTGGGTTATAAATGTAAGGAAAATTGTGATTTTTAAAAAGTCTCATGTTCTAGTCTCACTCAGCTCTTGTCACTAATTAGCAGTGACCATGAATAAACCACTTAACTTTTCTCTATCTCAGTTCTGCCTACTTTGTGGGTTGTAGGCAATTTACTAATATATGTAAGGTTTTTGGAACATATATTTTATAAATGTCAGAGATATCATTATCATTATTATTCTAATGCTAATCTTTTTCAACGGAGTTCAGATAGAAATGGTCCTGGGACTAATCTCTACTATTAGTTCTTTTATATTTGATGTTGTATAGACTATTACACGGATAAATTGGATTGGGACCGCCACCTTATCTACTACACTGAATTCGTTTTCAATTCAAATGGAGTGGCAGACAGCAAAAGGGGGATTTGTTATTGATATTGTTGTAGTTATGATGTTGAGGATGACTGCCTCCAAAAGAGAGATGGGGTGACCATCTGTCACCCCAGAGAGCTTCAGGGAAATCCCTGAGAATGCTTCCCAAGACTTCATCCATTCTTTTGCATACCTACGGGCTCTCTGCAGAAAGCAACCGGACACAGGAGGTATTGTCTGCCAAGATCACAAACACAGGAGGAAGAGAAGGGCACTGAGAAGTGGATTCTGGGAGCCTTTCCTGAGACAGAAGCCATCACCCTGTGCCATTGCGGGAAGGGCAGGGAAAGGAAAAATCCTGGGCTGTCCCTGATTGTAACACACGCACACAAATCAAGTGCAAGGAAGAGAATCAGAATGGCTGCCTTTTACAGAGACAGGTGTTAGGGACATCTGGGAACTAGCCAATGTTCTGTCTTGTACCTCCCGCCCCCCCTCACCCTACCCCCCACCATCTCGCCTCTCCATTGTCCCAGCCAAACTGGACGCAGCCCAAACCAGGTTTGCTTGCCCCACCCCCCTTCTCTTACTGAGTTCGGGCTGTAGGCTTCCTCCGTTACCATGGTGATTGCTGCCTCGGCCTCCGCCGGGCTGCTGTCGATGCAGAGCATAACTGGTAGGAAAGGGGGAGGCGGAGGCATCTTGCAACCCATACCTTGCATCCCCTGAAGCCAGAGCAACGCCGCACCGGCGGCCGCAGCCGGGCTCCCTCCCTCCCGCTTGTTCTCAGGCCCGATGTTAGCCCGCACTTCCCAGAAGGCCAGGATCTTAACGTTAACACAAAGCCGTGTTGGGTTCCAGCCTTTCCCAGGTTACGCTTTTGCTTTTTTTAAGCGGAAGCATTTCTGATGATTTGTAAAAACCCGAACTAAACTTGATCTTTTGCTCTATGAAAATTCTGCCTTGATTTACCACATCACTACCGAGAAGCCATTTATTAAAGCTGATCTTGTCCAGGACTACCTTGGGCACTCTGTGAAACAGATTCTAAAACACGATGCCTGACTTTAAGAGATTTAAAATCCAAGTGGACAACATAAATGAAAATACTGAGAAGCCTGTAAGAGTCAATGAAGTGCCAAACTCACAAATAAATAAATCTTTCTAATTTATTCAGAGCTAGGATTTTGTTGTACGTGAGGATAGAATAAAATGATTCCTTCATTACCATTCCATCAAGATAAGGCCTTTAGGAAGTAGAATTTTAGGATCCTGAATTTAGAGATGGAAGGAACCCCAGATAATCAAGTTTTCAATTTTGCAAATGAGGATGTCTCAAACTGAAGAAAATAAGATACCCTAAATCAATTAGTATATAATGGAACTGAGATAAAAATCTAGCTCTTCTGAGTTCAGATTCTTTTCCTGTACTGTTCTCTTTCAACCTCAGAAGAAAGGGAGAGGGGAGAATTTGGCAAAGCTAAGGGGGAGCTATTCCAAAGTGCAGAGAGTAGCAAGAATAAGGATGTAGAATCAAAAGGAAGAAAAACAGTATAATATATCCAACAGGTTTATCAGTTAACAACTGAGAAGTTATCAGTTAATTCCCAAACGCTTTTGTTTATATATGAATGATATGAAATATAATATATGTATAATTGTTATGTTAATTTTTCTATAATATATAATATAACATAAAAACATATTAAATATATTATTTGTGTGTGTATGCGTTTACATACTAGAAACTGCAGCAAAGATGAGAGACCAAGGGCTAGTCATTTCCAAATGCAACATTGTGGTTGATTAGTAGCAGTTTGTCCTGTCTACTATATGGCAGGCATTGTGAAAAGTGCTGGGGATACCAAGAAAGGGAAAAGAGCATCCCTATTTTCAAGGGACCCAGGCTGATAGGGGAGAAAACATGCAAACAACTATGTGCCAACAAGATGTAGACAGGACAAACATACAGAGTTACATTCTGGAGTACATTCTAAACCAGAAAATGTAAATGGGAAATATTTGATGAAATAAATAATACAATAATACATAGAAATTATTTTTAAAAATGTAAACTAAACCAATATGCAGCAGCAAAGATCCCTAATTAGGTATGGTTGAGGGGTCCTATTTCAATTTGAAATTGATGCTGCAGAAGTGATGGATAGTTAATTGGTCAAGTAGGATTCGGAAGACTTGGGTTTGACATTTGCTAAAGCAGATTACTAAACTCGTCATATACACTTCTTTCATAAGACATCCCTCTATCCCTCCCCCTTCTCCTAGTTTTTACTGAAAAACAATTTGGAATTATGCAAGAAAAAAATGCATCCTTTGTATCCTTTGAACAGTAATCCTTTCACTATACATATGCACTAAGGAGATTACTTATGTGAAGAGAGACAGCTGACCCTCTTTGGTCCTAATACCCATGGCAGTCCAGAGAGAGAATCCTGGACCTGAAATACTTGGAGGTCTTGGGCACTATGTCCACAAAGAATTCAGTCTTCACCCATCAAACTTACTAAAAAGGCCAGACACCAGTCTTCACAGCTCCAGGATTTGGTCCAGGTTTGGGCATCTTCTCACTATACAGCATCCCCTTCCATTTTGAGATAAGGCAAAGAAATAGGTATCAAATATGAGCTTATTCAGGCCCCTAAGGATTTAGTCACCCAGTATTTATGAAGTCAGAAGAATATCTCTCCTTCTCAGGTATGTGATAGAATACACTGATAACCACCTATCCCTCTTAAAGAACCCTTAAGGATAGAAGCCCCAGGCAAATATTACTACTTCCCGATCCAATGACTAGTACATCCCTATCTCAACTATTCAAATGTTATGTGTCTGAGTTGCCCATTACCTAGGAAAAAAAAACACTTCTTTCCTTCCCATCCACCCCAGACTTATCCCTCCTAAGATCCCATCCTCTTCTGCTCTTGCCCTTCCTTGTGCTTTCTGGAAATTCCTTCCCTTTGTCTTTACATCTCTTCCCACCAAATGAGAATAACTCATCCCTAGATACCCTCATTTGGAGTAGTTGCACCTTATCTCATGTCTCCTCCACCAGGAGGAGAACAAATATTCCTTACTCCTCTACCACTTATTTCCATTCTCCCTTTGCCACCATAATTCAGCAAACCTCTTTGAGATTCCTTCCAATTTTCTATATCATCTTCTACAGATTCTGGTTGCCAGTTTCCTTTCTTAAAGAGTTGGATATCTGGCCAACCATCTTCCTCTCTGCCCCAATTCCTTCCCTCATAACTGAAGACTTCTGCTTATGTGTTGATGTTCCCTCCAATGTCCTGGGCCCCCAATTTATCATCCTTCTCAAGATTTAAGATCCGGGACCTTACTCCGCCTCTGGCAAGCAGAGAATAGGCATTATCTTGATCTTATCCATAATTATTTGACCTTCATGATCCCAAACTCTGAATCTCTCTTTCATCACCACTTCCTACCTTTTCATCTTTCCCTCTGTTTTACTTGTACCTAAGCTCCATCCTAACTGTACTCTCCAATATCTCCACCCTCCCTTTTCTTCCTATGATTCTAATTCTCACCTCATTTTTAAAATAGTCTTTACTCTGTGGTCCTTGAATCTTTTGCCTCTTCATCTCATGACTAATCATGCCTTTCCAAACCCTGAATAATCCCTGGACAATCTTTTCTGAGGTAGCTAAAAATACAGTGGATAAAGCACTGAGCCTGGAGTCAGAAAGACAAATTCAAATCCAATCTCATACACTTACTAGTTAACTCTAAATGAGTCAGCCTTAGTTTCCTCATCTTTAAGAAAAAAAGGATAAAATAGCACCTACCCTCCAGGATTGTTGTAAGAATAGAATAAAACATTTGTAATCCCACTATGCAAACCTTAAAGTATTATATAAATGCTAAGTATTATTATGATTCTCTATTCCAACTTTCATGTTGCCAAATGCTGCTAGTGCAAAGCAACTGCATTAAATTCACTACAACTGTGTTAAATCCATTACCAGTCTGTCACCTGATCTTAGCAAAGTTTTCACTGCTACAGACAGCTCCTTTATTCCTTTCAAAGTGACTTTCTATTATACAACTACAACTCCCCACAGTGATTGTCCCAAAACTTCAAACCTCTTGAAATGTCCCATCCTACTCTCTTTCAGCAGAGAACCCTGCCTCATGCTTCCCTAAGAATAGGCCATCCAAAGTGAGCTCCCTCTTTTCTGATATTTGACATCATTTCCCATTCTCTCCTTTTTTGCTCCAGCCTTTGAGGGACGGGTTGTTCTCTTCTCTGAGACCAATCCATCTACTTCTATCCTTAATACTATTTCTTCCAATCCCCTGCTATCTCTCTAATGTTCAGTCTTTCTTTACATACTGGTTCCTTTCCTGATGCTTAAAAAATCCCTAGATCTCTTCCTCCATTAGAAGGTAACTTCTCACTTTTCTATCTTTTATCTCTCTTCCCTTTCATAGTTAATTTTCTGGAAGAAAGATATCAACAGTCACTGTATTCACTTGTTTACCTCTTGTGCACTTCTCAACCCCTTGTAAAAATCTGATTTCTGACTTTACCACCCAAATGAAGTTGCTCTTTCTGAGGCTGCCAAGGATTTTTAAAATGCTAGATCTTATGTCCTTTTTTTCAGTCTTTATCCTCTCTCAACAATTCAACATTGGGCATTTCTGACCACTTCTTATCATCTTATTGCTTTCCTTCTTCCACTTTCAGGACACTGTTGGCCTTCCTTCTGCATCTTAATCCAGGCCACATCTTCTGCACATTTCCCAAGGCTCTTTTTTGGTCTCTCATCTCTTTTTTCACTTTCCCTGAATGATCTCAAAAGACATCACCTTCTGGATAGCTCCATTTGAATGCTCTATGGCAGGAGTCCTCAAACTTTTTAAATAGGGGGCTAGTTCACTGTCCCTCAGACTGTTGGAGGGCCAGACTATAGTAAAAACAAAAACTATGAACAAATTCCTATGCACGCTGCATATATTTTATTTTGAAGTGAAGAAACAAAACAGGAACAAATACAATATTTAAAATGAAGTAAAATTAAATCAACAAACTTACCAGTATTTCAATGAGAACTATGGGCCTGCTTTTGGCTAATGAGATGGCCAATGTCTGGTTCCATATTTGTGACTGCTAGTCGTAACAAGTGATGCAAGTGTGCATCCGTTAGTCTTGATCTAGTTGGAGATTTCAAATATTTCATTCTAGAAAAAGTCTGTTCACAGGCATAAGTGCTGCCAAAGATGGTTGCCATTTTGAGTACATGGTTCCTGGGATGAGGATATGTCTCAAAGGGGAGAGATGCATAGAAATTATGAAGAATGCTTGACTTGAATGCATCTTTCAGAGAGTCACAATTCTGCAGTTCAGCCAGTTCCATTTGGTAAATTATATCCACATTTTCAATGTCAATAGAAAGTGTGTTACAGAAAAGCTGTATATCCTGTTCATGGAGATGAAGCTCTTTAAATCTAAATTGGAACTCCTTTTGCAATTTTTCCAGTGAATTCACACATGTTTTGTTTGGGAATGCAATCAGCGATTTTTCCACTAACAGATTTTGAGTTGTAGGGAGATGGCAGAAGTTTTCCTCCTTCATTTGTTTGTTGGGGAGGCCTAATTTTACTTCAAATGCTTTGCCATGTGATTGCTTATCACAGATGAGCTTCCCCTTTCCTTGCAGTTGCATATTGAAATTGTTGAGTAGCTCTATTACATCTGTCAGAAAGACAAGGTGCCATTTCCATTCTGCATCATTGAGCTCTGGTACTTCTTTGTTTTTTGAAAGCAGAAAAGTTGTAATCTGTGGAAGTCAGTCATAGAAACATTTCAGAACTCTCCCTCGACTCAGCCAATGGACTTCTGTGTGATACAGAACATCTTCATACTCAACATTTAGCTCAGACAGAAATTCCTGAAATTGTCTGTGATTTAGTACATTAGCTCTAATGAAGTTAACACAAGATGCCACAATTTTCATAACAGAGTCCTACTTCAGTGATTTACTACACAGCGAGCAATTACTCCTTTCTTAGACCCCACATGCTGGGAGCACCATCAGTTGTCACTCTGGTTAGTTTAGCCCAGTCCAGCTCCAAACCATTCATAGTTTGGCAAACCTTTTCATAGATACCCTCTCCTGTAGTTGTTCCTTTGATGCTTTGCAGTGCAGCAAGCTCTTCTACGACTTCAAAATAATCATTCATCCCACAAATAAAAATTAGAGGTTGTGCAGAATCACGAACATCATTGCTTTCGTTGAGTGCTAAGGAAAAGTATGGAAATTTTTTTTTATGGAGTTTTGCAAATGCTGATGCAGATTGTCTCCCATTTCTTCAATCCTCTGTGTAATTGTAGGTCCTGAAAGACTCACCGTACTAAATAAATCAGCCTACTCTGGACACATCTCTTTGGCAACAGAAAGAAGGCATTCTTTAACAAATTCTCCCTCCACGAATGGTCTGCCAGTGCGTGTTATTAGCTTGGCAACTTGAAAACTTGCTCGCAGTGATGAAATATTTTGCTGCTTCTGCTTCACAAAAGTATTTTGCTGAGTTGTCGATGTGTTTTTCAGTTTTAATATTTTATCTTTTCTCACTTCTCCAACCAATCATATTTATCTTTATGTTGAGTTTCATAGTGTCCATGCAAATTATATTCTTTGAACACAGAATATAGTGTCTGGCATATCAGAGATACAGCTCTTTCCTTGTACTGCATGAAAAAGTAATCATAAGTCCACTGTTCTTTGAATAGCCTACACTCTGAGTCCATTTTTCTTTTTCTTGACATCATTATTTCCTAGGGATTCCAAATTGCTATTAGTAAAATACATACATACATATATATATACCTTCACTGCGGCAATTCCCCTTGCAGTGGCATGCGCAGCATGCACTGTACGTCCCCCACGCCTGTGTGTTGTGGTGGCTGCTGTTACTATACAAGGCTGCGGGCCATCAGTTCTCCATCTTCTGCATCTCTCTCCCTTCCCCACACCACACGCCTCGGCCTGGGAACTCCCCTCGCCTTGGTATCACTTCACACTCTGTCTCCGCCACCTCAGCCCAGTGCCAGAAGTGTGTGTTGCTAATGTGAGTTTAGGTCAAACGTCACTTCCGGTCTGATTTTGCCATAACCCGGCGGGCCACATAAACGTCCTCAGCGGGCGCACGTGGCCCCCGGGCCATAGTTTGAGGACCCCTGCTCTATGGGAATGTCACACTCAATACATCTAAAACATAATTCATTATCTTCTCCCTTCCATGAAAACTCATCCCTCCTCCAAACTTCCCCAATTTTTATATGTGCCATCAACTTCATATCCTCATAATCCTGCTCAATTCTTCTCTCACTTTTTAACTTCCACATCCAATCTACTGTTAAATCTTGACAGTTCAACATCTTTACTAAATTATCCTCCTTTCCAGTCATACGATGTCATCATCTGGACTATTATCCAGACAACAGTCTAGAGCATTGTAATAATCTCCAAAACAATCTCCCTGTTTCCAGACTCTCCCATCTCCAATATCTCTTCTACCACCATCAAAAGGATTATTTTAAAACCCTAAGTCTGACCATGTTACTTCTCTGTTTAAGAAATTCCAATGCCTTTTGATGGAGTTGTGAACTGATCCAACCATTCTGGAGAGCAATTTGAAACTATGCCCAAAGGGCTACCTTTGATCCAGCAAGGTCTTTATTACATCTATGTCCCAAAGAGATCTTAAAGAAGGGAAAGGCATCCAAATGTGCAAAAATGTTTGTGGCAATCCTCCTTGTAGTGGCAAGAAACTGAAATTGAGTGGATGCCCATCAGCTGGGGAATGGCTGAATAAGTTGTGGTATATGAATATTATGGGATATTATTTTTCTGTAAGAAACAATCTGATTTCAGAGAGGCTTGAAAAGATTTAGATGAAATGATGCTAAGTGAAGTGAGGAGACCCAAAAGAACATTGTACATAGCAACATCAGGGTTATGTGATGAGCAACTGTGATGGGCTCGGCTCTTTCCAACAATGAGGTGATTCAGGACAATTCCAGTAGACTTTTGATGGAGAGAGCTAGCCACATTCAGAGAGAGGACTATGGGGGACTGAATGTGGATCAAAACAGAATTTTCACCTTTTTGCTGTTGCTTTTGTTTCCTTGCTTGTTTTTTCTCTCTCATTTCTTTTTCACTTTTGATCTGATTTTTCTTGCGCAGCTTGATAAATACGGAAATATGTTTAGAAGAATTGTACATGGTTAACCTAGATTGCTTGCTGTCTTGGAGAAGAAGCAGGGGGGAAGAGAGAAAAAAATTTGGAACACAAGGTTTTGCAAAAGTGGATGTTGAAAACTCTCTTTACATGTATTTGGAAAAATAAAATACTGTTTTAAAAATCCCTTAATACCTCACTAAGGATACTAGGAACTGTGACTCCTACTTCTCATTTTGACACCTAAAGTCTTTCCTAATCAGTCTCAGATTCAAGTGTGAGCATACACATGCAAAGGGGAGGAGAGGGAAGATAGCATTACACACAGTTGTTTCCACTATCTGCCCCTTTAGATTGGAAGCTCCTTGAGGGCGGGGTTGTCTTGGACCTTTCCTTGTATCCTCAGTGCTTAACTTAATAAATGCCTCTCCGAACGAGCGCCCTCTGCAGGTAGCCCTGCATACTCTCTCAAGGATCAGATTCAGAAACCTCTTACTTTTCCCCGCCCCGACCAGGGCCTCCCGGAACCCTATTCCGGAGCACCAGTTTCCTATCAACATTCTGTTAGCACCGGACTACTTCCGGCCGCTGGACAGAGACGAGCAGGAAGTGGTTCCAAGGGTTTTGGATCCTGCTGTTGAGGAGGCGGTGACGGCTGCGGCGGTGGCAGCAGGGCGGGTGTGTGGCTGGGTGAGTGAGGGAGCTTACGGGAGGGAGCTGGAGTCCGGGGAGGGAACCCGTCCGTGGGCAGCGCCCAGAGGGTGGGTCTGGCGCTGGGTTGTTCGGCGGGGGTGGGTACCCTCGCCCTTCTGCTGTCACTGCTCTGCACCCGTCCCCTCCCCCTCCCGGGCGGTCTGCGGGGTCTCCTCCGCTGGGGCCGGGGCGCTGACATGCCTCGGAGGAAATGTGCGGCCCAGGGGACTGCGCTGACAGGCTGCAGGGGGGAGCGCGTCGGCCCTGGCCCCTCCCCTGAGGTTCAGAACCCGCACCTGCCGTCTCAGGGTTGACCTTGGGCAAGTCATTTCTCCCGTCCGGGCCCTTCCTTTGAGCATAAAATTAAAGCATTGGCTTCGGGAGAACCCCCCGGCGCTAAATCTAGGACCCCGAGGTCGGTTCGGGCGCTGGGGGGCCCACGACGTCCCGCGAAAGACAGTTTAGCCCGGCGGGGTCTGAGAACTAGCTTCCAGCCCCGCTTCTGCTGCCCGTGTGACCTTGGGCCAGTCCCCTCATCCTCCCTGGCCTGACTTCCTCCCCCGCCAAGCGAGGGGCATGGACTAGAAGGCCTCTGGGGGCTCCGATCCTCTGGGGACCCTTTACCCCGGCCAGGGCCCCGCTAGCAAGCCCTTCCAAGCCCCGACCCAACCCACCTTCCGGATTTTTTCATCCATGGTCCTCCCTCTCTCCCACTCAGGGCCAGTTGCTCTTCGCACGAAGGACGTTATGTTTCCTCCCTTCCCGTCTTTGCACGAGCTGGGTGCAGGGTAGAACGTACCCCCCTTCCTTCCGCCCCCTACCCCCACCCTTGCATGCCTTGGCAGGAAGGTTGTCTCCCACCCACATGCTCCTCTTTCCAGACATTTATCCAGCATCTATTTCGTGTATATGTATTGTGCAGGTGTTCAGATATATCACCGAGACATACATGAGCGTGGGGATGTTCCTGATACTTATACACGTAGAGTGGGCTGGGTACCCAAGGGGATGCAGTGCCAGGTCTGCAGTCAGGGAGCCCTGAGTTCAAATGTGAAACAGTGACTCGGGGCAAGTCACTAAACCGATGTTTGTCTCAGTTCGCTCAGCTATATAATGAGAGTAGTAATTCGTCCTAGGGTTGGTTGTGAGAATCAAATGAGATCATAATTGTAAAGCTCTTATTCCAGTATTGTAAATGTTAGCTATTATTAAGTATATTTGTACTCACATATATCACACATATAGTTGAGAGAAAGACAGCTTAGCATAATGGATAGAGAACAGGCTTCATAACCAGGAAAATCTGGGCTCAAATAACACCTCACTAAGGTGTTTGACTAAGTCACTTAACCCTGAATTCAGTGTTCTGGGCAACTCTTTAAGACTAAAAGTTAAGGGAGAGCACTAGCCTGAATTGGTAGAGGAGGTTCTTCACTATACTATACCAGAAAATTCACAGATGCAGGCCCTATCCTTATTCTTTTTTGTGTAACATGTTGTATAACCCCATAGCATATTATGGTTTCCCAAGGCCAGAGACAAATTCATTTTTGGTTTTGTATCCTTATCAACTATCATATAGTGCTAGCTCTTAATAAATGCTTTTTCATGTATTCATTGTTGAAAGCTGATATATAAGAAAAAGTTTTTAAAATGTCATGTTTTGCTTGTCCATCAGACAGGGATTTGGATTTCAAGAGCAGAAAGGAGTGTGTGTGTGCGTGCGTGCGTGTGTGTGTGTGTGCGTGTGTGTGTGTGTAAGAGAAAGAGAAGAGAAAAATATTTTTAAAAAATTTTTTTCTTTGGATTCTATTCACAATAATGAATATTAAGAGCCTTCAGATTAGATGTTGAACAAGCAGGACCTTTTTTGTTAAATTTCTCATTGCAAGACTTAAGTTCCAGGCAGTGCCACATACTCTGTAGATGCTTACAAAAATTAAGTGATAGGGATGTTAAAAATCACCTTATTTCCATTTAAGATAATGAAATAATATTGTCCATGTTTTCCAGGATTCTAGTCAGTATTAAAGTCAGTTATTTCTAGCCTACAGAAACTTGAGTATTAAGTTTTTGAATGATAGAATACTGTAATTTTTAAAATTCATATTTCACAAACATAGAAAAAGAATGAATTTATTCTTTAGAATTGATGTTAATAATAAGATAAGTAATAAGACAACTTCAATGCTTTTTTTGGGGTTTTTTTAGATTCAGCTTTAAAATTTGGAGAGAAGATTCTCTTCATGGTGCATGGACGGAAAGCCAATGCGCAGGTAGGCATTTAAGAAGACATATTTTGATATGGTTAAATTCCAGCAACTGAAGATTTTCTAGATGATTTAGACAGTTAAAATATTCTTAAACAGGATTAATTTATGCAAAAAATGAATTTTCTTTTTTCGAAGATGAACTAATAAGATTATTATTAATTAATACTAGAAAGTCAGATGTTTGTAGAATAAAGTCATAATAATATTTTTTGATCCATATCTGTGATGTCTGCATAGGAAATTCTTGATGTGGAAACTAGTACCATTACAGATTACCAACTTGTTTGTAACTTATGGTCTGAGAATATTGTTTGATAGTAATAACACATAGCTATTTTTTATTCTTATATAGTCCTGAACTGTATTTTGAATGTAACATTTAACTACTTATTTTAATTTTGCATAGCAATTATTTCTTTTTATATACAAGTTGTTGGAACATTTTTATGGTATATAATCAATAAACATATTGCAGTGTTGTATAGGGTTAGAAAAGACTTAAATTTCCAAAAGAGAGGGTGATTTTTTTGTTGTTTCCTAGCTGATGACTAGCATTCATTCTTTGTTATGGAATGTACTTCTAGCCTGATTCTGGTTTTTATAGTTCCTATTTTTTTTGGAATGTTATGATGCTAATAAGTTAAACAAGTTATTAAGAAGATCTGCAATACAGCTCAGAGTATTCAAGGTCTAAGAAAGATATTATGGTAACTTGAAAAATAAAATATTCTAAAGAAAAAAACTGACAGCTTGAAACCTTTTAGAATCTAGTACAATTTTCTCCCTTTACCGAATTGTCTCTCAAATGACATTGGAATCCTTATTGAAACTAAGTCAACAGTAGTAAATGATCACAGTAATGTAGTGTTTAATCAACCCCCAAATCCCAGCTTTTGGGAAAAGAGCTCTGACAAAAAACTGATGAGAAAACTGGAAAACAGTATGACAGAAAATGTGCCTATGTACCAATATCTTACATCAAGATCAAAATGGGTGTGTGATTTAAACATAAAGGATGATATCATAAGCAATTTTTACAGGCAGTATCTCTGACAAAAGCTTTGTTTCTCAAATATATAGAGAACTGAGTCAATTTTGTAAAAATACAGATCATTCTCCAATTATTGAATGGTCAAAGGATATGAACAGGTAGTTTTTAGGTGAAGAAATCTGTAATATTCTCTCCAAAATATAATGTTCTCTGTTGAGGTTTTCTTGGGGTCTCTGGAGGCAGCCTTTATTTCAATTCAGTAATCACCACAAGTGCAGCCAGGGGTTAAAGTCCAGATCCTTTATTGTCTCCTTCAAAATCTTGTCTTCTTTCCTGGAGCCCGGTTAGCTTTCTTTGAGGCCTATCTCTCTTCTTGGTTCCGAGAACTTGAGTTCCTGCCTTCTCTTCTGGCTTCTGAATCTCCCTGAATTCCAAGGTTTTGTGCTTCAGCCTCCAGCCACAACAAAGGTGAAAGATGGAATGAATCTGTCTTAACCTCCAAGAGCTTTTAGTGCACTTGTTCTTTCTGGCTCAGAGAGTTTTTAGCATATATGCCCTACACTGAGTATACACCAATCATTATATTACTAGGAAACCATTATTTGTTGTAGAATTAAATCAATGCTAAACTAGATTTAAGCCTCAATTCGACTTAGTACCTTGTTTCAAGTTCTGGCCCATAACAGAAATCAAAGCTATCTATAGTTATGGGAAAATGCTCTAAATCACTATTGATTAGAGAAATACAAATTAAAACAACTCTGAGGTATCACCTCACAATTGGCTAAATTGTCAAATTGGCTAAAAATGTTGGC
This sequence comes from Antechinus flavipes, assembly GCF_016432865.1. Classification (NCBI taxonomy): domain Eukaryota; kingdom Metazoa; phylum Chordata; class Mammalia; order Dasyuromorphia; family Dasyuridae; genus Antechinus; species Antechinus flavipes. The sequence continues at coordinate 422,806,695 of NC_067401.1, read as the reverse complement.
AGCAATGTGGGAAAATTGAGACACTAATGCACTGTTGGTAGAGTTATAAACTGATTCTGGAGAGCAATTTGGAACTATGCCCAAAGGGCTGTAAAACTGTGCATATCTGCAATGCCACTTCTAGGTCTGTATCCCAAAAAAGATTGAATAAAGGGGGTGAGGGGAGAGAAAAGACCTATTTGAACAAAAATATTTATAGCAGCTCTTTTTGCCACTAAGGCAAAAAAAATTGGAAATTGAGAGAATGCCTCTCAATTGGGGAATGCCTGGACAAGTTGTGATATAGGATTGTAATAGAATATTACTATAATGTCTGGGCTAGCTTTCTGGAGGGCCTTGGGACCAGCTTTGGTCTCACCAGAATAATCACCATGAGAATAGTTAGGAATAAAGTCCAAAGTCTTTATTGTCTTCTTCATTCTCTCAGTCTGAACTAATCTGTGATTTATCACCCAGGAGAAGTGGTAGCATCAGGTTTACTGATACATACTCCTAACAGGCAATCTGGTGATATTTACCCAAATTTCGACTCCCAACAACAGAATCCAGAAATATTCTGGACTGTAGCTGTTAACAGCTGACTGCCTTCTACATATTACTGTTATAAGAAATGACATACAGGCTCATTTGAGAAAAAACAGGAAAGACATATAAACTGATGGAAAGAGAGGTGAGCAGAACAGGAGAACATTATACACAGTCACAGCAATAATGTACGATAACCAATTGTGAATGACTAAGTATTCTCAACAATACAAAGAAACAAAACAGTTCCAAAGGACTTGTGATAGGAAATGCTATCTATCTCCTGAGAAAGAAGTATTGGAATCTGAATCTAGATCAAAGCATACTATGCACTTTCTGTATTTTTTTCCCTTTGGATCTGTGTCTTTTATTATTATAAGTATGACTAATATGGGTAAAAAGAAAAAAACTGAATCACTATACTTGTTATTTTTCATATAGAAGAAACCTAAATAAAACATCTTAATTTCTAAATTATCTTCTTTCTTCATGTTTTATATAACTATGGTGTTGATATTTGTTAACTTCAAATCATAAATTATATAGTTCTGTCAAGACATTTTAAGAGAAGAAACATTTTGTAGTTTGGTTATGATTTATGCCTAGTTCCAGGAAAGAGAACCAGAAAGTACAAGTTGTTTCCATTTGTAATATTAATTTATTGGGTAATCCAAGATTGCTTAACCTCTGCCTCAGTTTATCCCCACTAGTTTGTTTCACTGGGGTGTTAGAATTTAATGAATATATTGATGAAAAGATGCTATAGATGTGACAAATGCTGTTACCTTATTTTTATCTTGTCCTATAATAGAAATGATGTTTGTGACGTCAGAGTACATGGAGAAATAAACAACACAATTATAAAATGCTTCATCGCTTCAGCTTTTAACTTGATTGCTACTCATCCTTTGCTGCCAGAAATTCTCTCTTATGTAACTCATAAAATAAAGGTTTATTTCACATAGAAGGAGATTTGGATTGTCAGGTTCCTTAATCATTTCTGAAAGAAATATGTCCTCATTAGCCTCTCATTCCAACTTCTCATTAATTTTTTTGCTGTATTGAATATCAAAGTCATCAGCTAATTATCCATGATAATGAAGGTATTTTAGGGAAATTAACAATTATTAGCTCTTGGTACTACTATTTAGCCAGAAACACTCTTGTCTGCTGCTCTCCACTTTGATCATTAATTTGTAACTTAGTGTTATATATAAAAGGTAGTGGTCTTTCTCTATACTTAGAATTAGGTTCCTGGTTAACTAAATTATAAACAAAGTTTTTACTGCTCCAATTGAAATTTCAACAGAAGGATATTGTGGAAAAAATATAAGGTTGGAGTTACATCCCTGAATTCAAACATTAGTTGTGTGATCTTACACAAGTCTATTTCTTGAGGCCTCAATTTCTTCCTCTGTAAAATGAGGGAGTTACATTACATAAGGTCTCTTCCAAGTCTAAAAACAATTCTTGATCCTTTGATGGATTGATTGAACATTAGATTATCCTCTGTTCTGTAATCCTTTGCCCTTTTTAAAAAATCTTGCCTTGTCAAACTCTACCCTTGAATTATTCCTACCACCCACTTCCTTCCTATTCACATGCTGCTGGGTCAGAACTGGAAAAAATTATGAAACTGCTGACTGGATCAACTACAAATTTATGCTGACTAATCTCAACTGAACCTTCACCGCAGTAATACAGTTCTACTATTCCTTAACTGATTCCCTATCCCATTGACTCCAGTAGCTGTTCCAAACCTTTTCTTCTCTCTTCAAACTTCCCTTGCCACCCATTCTCCCTACTTTCTTGCCTCTTCACGAAAAAAAAAAAAGAAGAAGAAGAAGAAGAAGCCATTTGCCAAGATAAGGTTATTAGCTGAAAGAGCTCCCTCTTTCCCTTCCTCCTTATGCCATCTCTCTGATATCCCATTCTGTTGTTTTCTTCTCCTAGTATGATGATTTGGTAGGTTCTACTTACCAGGCCAACCGAATCACATGTATCCTTGATCCCATATTCTCTTTTCCAGCCATCACCCACATTCCTTTTAATCTTCAATCTCTCCCAATCTATTGGTTGCTTCCCTTTTTATAAACATATCCAAGTCTTCCCCTTAACTATTTCATATTCTTACTTCTGACTTCATCATTTGGTTTAAACTGCTATCTCTAAAGTTACTAACAATCTTCTCACTATTCAATCTAATGGCCTTTTTACAATCCTCATTCTTTTTGGCCTCTCTGCTGCATTTGACACTGTTGACAAGGCTCTCTTTCCTTGCTATTTGTGGAACTTAATTCTCTTGATTCCCTCCTGTTTGTCTGTTTGTTCCTTCTCATTCACATACCTTATTTATCACATGCCTAAATGGAGTGTCCCCCAAGACACTATCCTCAGTCCTCTTCTTTTTCTTCTCTGTCGGCTCTCTCTTGATATTATCAACTCCTCCAGGTTCAGTGATTGCTTCCATACAGATGACTCTCAAATCTGTATGTCCAGCTTTAGTCTCTCTCTTTAATTCTGTCAGCTTCCCATTGGATATTTTAAGACTAAAGGTATCATTGTTCTTCTGGTTACCAAGTTCACAATCTCAGAGGCATCCTCTACTGACTCTTAACCACTCCTAACCCACATGTCCAATCAGTTGCTCATTTCCACAGCACTATACATATATATATATATTTATGAAGCCTTATATGTTCATTGATTATTTTGTTATTTTGAAGTTTGAAAAACATGGAAAAATTAGCCTTTTATGAATTCCCTGTGCAGAATCAACTGTAAGTAAAAGAAACCAAATTAATTGTATAGAATTTAATTTTCACACAGTTTGATTTTTTAAAATCTGTTTCAGTGACTGAACTCAAAGTAAGGGCTTAATGCCTAGTTTTGAGTTTGATAACTGTGGTATAGTGAAATGATAGAGTGCTGTATTTGGAATCTAAAGACTTGGATTCAAATCTGCCAGTGCCTATGTGACTAGGAGCAAAATCCTTTAAACTCTCTGAGCCTCAGTTTCCTCTCTTGTAAAATAAGGTGTTGTTAAGTCTTTTCCAGCTCTGAATCTATTTTCTTGCATTCTACAGTGCCTAACTATAATTCATTTCACACACAGCAATTTTCAATATAAATGATAGTTCTGATTCTATATATAGTTTCTCTTAATTTGCTTTGCAAGATTTACAAGTCCATTTTCCCTTTGTTACTTAGTTTACAATTCTCTGTGTTTCAGTAAATGTTTGTCTGCATTTGATCCATTATGGTTGCATTTTGAATCATTATTTTCCTTTTGCTTCTGTGTCCCCTTTAGTTTTAAAATCTGTCAATTTTTTAAAATAACTTTTTATTGATAGAATGCATGCCAGGGTAATTTTTTACAGCATTATGCCTTGCATTCACTTCTGTTCTGATTTTTCCCCTCCCTCCCTCCACCCCTTCCCCCAGATGGCAAGCAGTCCTTTACATGTTGAATGGGTTGCAGTATATCCTAGATACAATATATGTGTGCAGAACCGAACAGTTTTCTTGTTGCACAGGGAGAATTGAATTCAGAAGGTATAAATAACCCGGGAAGAAAAACAAAAATGCAAGCAGTTTATATTCATTTCCCAGTGTTCTTTCTCTGGGTGTAGCTGCTTCTGTCCATCTTTGATCAATTAAGGCTCTCTTTATCGAAGAGATCCACTTCCATCAGAATACATCCTCAAACAGTATCGTTGTTGAGGTATATAATGATCTCCTGATTCTGCTCATTTCACTCAGCATCAGTTCATGTAAGTCTCGCCAGTCCTCTCTGTATTCATCCTGCTGGTCATTCCTTACAGAACAATAATATTCCATAACATTCATATACCACAATTTACTCAACCATTCTCCAATTGATGGACATCCTTTCATTTTCCAGCTTCTAGCCACTACAAACAGGGCTGCCACAAACATTTTGGCACATACAGTCCCTTTCCCTTCTTTAGTATCTCTTTGGGGTATAAGCCCAGTAGTAGCACTGCTGGATCAAAGGGTATGCACAGTTTGATAACTTTTTGCGCATAGTTCCAAATTGCTCTCCAGAATGGCTGGATGTGTTCACAATTCCACCAACAATGTATCAGTGTCCCTGTTTTCCCACATCCCCTCCAACATTCCCCATTATCTTTCCCTGTCATTCTAGCCAATCTGTCTGTCAATTTTTTAAAGTTAGCAACTGAAAGCCTATAGCTTCACAATATTTTAGGAAACTATCACTGAGTACCAGGAGAACTGTGTTTTCCTGCTGTAGGTTATTTGATATAAAGGAGGGGACATTTTTAATCTAATATACTTATAAAAGCCACTGTTTTTCCTTTAAAGCCAAACATAAAAATAACCCTAAATTCTTTACATTGCTACTATGGTGAGTCAGTACTTAAGGCTAATTTAAGTATGTAATTTCAGCATGCTGGGTTTTTTCTTTTTCTCAGAAACACCAAAAAAAAAAAAAAATGTTGCCATCTTTATAGTGCAAAAATTGAGTAGAATATATTTGACCTATTAATGGTTTTATATATTAGTGCTGCTATTATTCTAGGTTCTACTAGTTCAGAACTATTTCTAATGATAGTAGTGACCTTTCAGCTTCTATAAAGTACTTCATTTTTCATTAGTTAGTCCTTCACTTTCATGAAAGTAGTGCTTCTAGAAAATGACAAAATTTAAAAAATTCAAATATTGATATATTGAACCTATGGGAAGTAGAGAATTATATTTCTGCAGCCATCAAAAGATACAGTTATCCCTTATACATTGTGGCTTTCCTCATCACAGTTTCAGTATATTATAGCTTGCATAAGAAATTAAATGGGAATTTAATTTTTCAATTAAAGTTTTCCCGAAGGCCAGCAGACTACACAGAAAAGATTTAGAAACTCAGAAATACATAACATGTATGTATAGTATTTTTACTTAATATTGGCCTACATACAGCCTATGACCAAATCCTTAACCCAGATTTTAAAATAAGGTACTGTAAATACCTCATAAAAGAAAAAGAAAAAATTTAGACTTTTTCTGTGGTATGAAGGGAAGGTCAAAAAAATGTACATAGATGGAACAGAAGGTTTTGCAAGGGTCAATGCTAAAAAATTACCCATGCATATATCTTGTAAATAAAAAACTATTATAAAAAATTTAAAATAAAACAAATATGGCAAATTTTAAGGGCACCATACCCCTAATCTTAATGATGTGGAAGAAGAATTTTATAATCTTTTGCTAGCGATTGCTGAAAATATACTTTTCTGCACATAGTTCTTTATAACAAATATTAATACTGATAATATGCAATTTTCTTAAAACAGTAACTGTGAGATAGCTCATAAAATGCAGGAGGGAAGAGTAGTAATGTCAGAAAAACCCCCAAGGTTAAAAAAGGGAAAGAGGAAATCTGCCATATCCAATCTCCTTTCCAGCTCTTTTATGAGTCTGAAACCCCTCCAAACTCAAAATTCCCCCAGGGATCATTTGACTTGGCCTGGCCTAGTAGCTTGGCCAACTAGGAGAGGCAGATATTTTTTTCCATTTTTTTCAATTCCCTTATCCTCATTTGAGAGGTTACTGTAGCACTTTCTGGAGTGGGTTCACAAACACTTTTGTGAAAAATTTCTTCCTTTTTACAGGCATCATGCCTTTCATTTTTTTTTAAATCTACTGCACATAGTTGGGAATGGACATGGTTGCCATTTCAAAAATGAAAATGAGATTATTAATAAAATCAATACTTTAAGTCTCCAAAGTTATATACAAATGTTGAACATTGTACATTGTCAAATCCTTGACATTTGTATGGTTAATACTTTTGAGTTGCCTAGTTTGCCAAAGATTAGTTACGCGTATGTTTCAGATTTTCTTAGAGAAAGTAAAAAAAAATATATAAAGGAATCAAGAATCAGAGCAAGGAAAATAGCTCCCTGCTACTGCACATGAGTTACAAAGATGAAAGCACACAGGATTTTAATAGAATCACAAAATGTTAGAGCTAGAAGATACCTTAGAGATATCTAGTCCAGTCCCCTCATTTTCAGGATGAGGAAACAGGGATCCAGGAAGATAAATGATTTGCCCAAAGTCACAAACTACTTAGAGTGAAGACTAATGTACATGTCTCTTGCATCCCAAGTATTGTTAATTTTATAATACTATCCTGTTTAGCCAAGTCTAAAATCTACTCCAGATAATGAGATGTTGTTGGAAAGTTGGGTTATTTTAAATGATTAAAAGTGTTTTTCATTAAGAAGATTAATTATCACATTTACAATTTTACTTATACTATTGGTCTGTATTTTATAACTTCAGTTTATCACAAAATCTGAATCTTTGGGATCAGAAATTTAACACACACTAAGTATCTATGTTGAGTTATGAGTTTGTATTTTATTATAGTAAAAGTTTCCCAAAACAGATGTTTTCCTTAAATTTCACAAACCAAATATTTTCTTGTATTTTACAACTCTGCTTTTATTTTGATGGTAAATTTTTACTTTAATTCCTTTTTAACAATTTAAATTAATTTGCCAATTTTTACCAATTTCAGATAGAAAATGTACTCTACCCAATAGATAACATAGGACTTCCTTAACAATGTAGAATATAAAACGGAACCAGGAAAATGATAGAATCTAAATTTTTAGGGAGATTATTGTGATTGCAGTATGCAGGATGGACTGAAGACAGAATTGACTGAAGAAGGCTGACAAAAGAATCTCAGAATTGGAAGGGAAGTCGGAGGCTCATCTGATTCGCCCAAATCTGAAGTAGACCATACATTACATCATTTCTGACAAGGGATCATCTATGGGTGCTTGAAGACCTTCGACCAGTACCTCTTCAAATAGTCCTTTCCCCTTTTGGATAATGCAGTAGTTAGGAAGTTTTATCTAACATTGTATAAATATGCTTTTTTTTTGCAATGTATTCATTGGTCCTTGTCCTATCCCCTCTGGGACCAATTAATAATAATAGTAGTAAAAATTATTGGTGTTTTTATAGGTTTAAGATTTGTAAATCATTTAACCAATATCTCATTTTATCCTCACTTTATATATCACCCTGGAAGTTAGATGCTGTTATTAACTCCATTTTATATAGAGTTATGCATGAAGAAATTGAAACAGATTAAGTGACTTTACCAGGGTCACAATCAGTAAGTAGCTGAGGCCAGATTTGAACTCAGGTCTTTCTGGCCATAGGCCCAGCTATCACACCATTTAACTGCCAGTAATAATACTAGTTCATATTTACATAGTGCTTTAGTATCGATAGAGTGCTTTTCTCATAAAAGTGCTACATGAGAAAGGCAGAACAAGTATTATTATCTCCATTTGACTGTCAGGGTTTTTTTGGTTTTTTTTCTAAACATATTTCCACATTTAACATGCTGTACAAGAAAAATCAAATCAAAAGAGAAAGAGAAAAAGAAAACAAGCAAAAATACAACAACAAAAAATGTGAAAAAATTATATGTATCTGTGTATAGGTAGATAGATAGATAGATAGATAGATAGATGGATAGATATGGGGACATTCAATCCCCATGGGCCTCTCTGGATACATATGGCTCTCTTCATCAAAAGTCTGTTAGAATTGCCCTGAATCACTTCATTGTTGAAAAGAGTCAAGTCCATCACAATTGATCATCACATAATCTTGTTCTTGCTGTATACAATGTTCTCCTGGTTCTACTCACTTCACATAGCATCAGTTCATGTAAGTCTCTCCAGGCTTCTCTGAAATCATTCTGCTGATCATTTCTTATAGAACATTAATATTCTATGACATTCATATACCATAACTTATTCAGCCATTCCCCAACTAGTAAGCATGCAGTTTCCAGTTCCTTGCCACTATAAAAAGGGCTGTTACAAACATTTTTGCACATGTGGGTCCTTTTCCCTTTTTTTTTTTTTTTTTATCTCTTTGGGGTACAGGCCCAGGAGAGAAATTGCTGGATCAAAGAGTAGCCCTTTGGGCATAGTTCCAAATTGCTATCCAGAATGGTTAGATCAGTTCACAACTTTACCAACAATATATAAATGTTCCAATTTCCCCACATTCCCTCCAATATTTTACCATTATCTTTTCCTGTCATCTTAGTCAAAGAGTTGTGAAGTGATCTCAGAGTTGTCTTAATTTGCATTTCTGTAATCAATAGCGATTTAAAGCATTTGTTTTTGTATGGCTAGAGATAGCTTTAATTTCTTTTGAAAATTATCTGTTCATATCTATTGATCATTTATCAATTGGAGAATGGCTTGTATTCTTATAAATTTGAGTCAATTCTCTATATATTTTAGAAATGAAACCTTTATAGAAACACAGGTTGTAAAATTTTCTCAGTTTTTTGCATCCCTTCTAATCTTGGCTGCAATGGTTTTGTTTGTACAAAACCTTTTTAATTTAGTATAATCAAAATTATCCATTTTGCATTTTGTAATGTATTCTAGTTCTTCGTTGGCCATAAATTCCTTCCTTCTGCACATTTCTGACAGATAGACTATCCCTTGTCCTCCTAATTTAATCATCTTAACCATCAGTTTTCATGGAGAAACTGATTCTCAGAGAAATTGAATAAATTGTTTATGATAATAGGGCCATAGCAGTTTATTAACTACAAGTCCAGCATTCTCCATGCTGCGTTAAAAAGCAAACAAATGATAATAATCATCCTGGTATTTACATAGTACTTCAGGATTTGCAAGTTACTTTTCATTAACTCATTTAATTGTTAGACTTGCTTAGTAAGCAAAACAAGTGTGATTCCCTTTCCACATGTTAAGGTTTCACATTCTTGAACATAGGTATTATATTTTCTGTAAGTTTTCTTTTCTATATTCTCAGTTCCTTCAAATAACCAGATATTGCATAAATTCAAGAGTTGTCACTATCATGGTTGCCTTTTTCTCAGTATTTTCCAACATAACTGATTCCTAAAATGTAGCTCCTAAAACTGAACATAATACTCTAGTTATTTCTGACCAGGGCATAATACAGCAAAATTTTCATCTCATTCCTAAAAGCTGTTCTTCTCTTTTTGCTCTTTTCGACTGCTGTGCTATACTGTTGAGTTTTATTATTAATGTCATCGGAATTCCTCAAATCTTTAGAAATAGTTTGTTTTTTTTTCCCCCTTGGATAAGCTGTTTCCTTAGTTCTGTTCACTTGACACTCTGCACTAGTTCATAAGTCTTTTCTAGGTTCCTCTAAACTGTGTCATCATTTCTTATAGTCCAGTGACATTCTATTACATTCATACACTACAATTTGTTTAGATATTCCTTAATAAATGGGTACACCTTGGTTTCTGGTTGTGATTGAGAAACTCATTGGCATTTTCTAGAACAAATGTGAATGAATACATTCATTCATTGAAATATGCCATATTTGATAGTATGAAAACATTTTGAGACCTGCACATAGCAGTATTTGTGGAGCTATCAAGGAATATCATGATTACAGATGTTAGACACCAATATGGCAGAATCAACTTTAGAGAACAGTCGAAGACTTTAGAGAATGACTTTAATATGTGCAGTTAAAAATTTTGACACATCCTTGCTCAATTAAAGGTAACAAAAAAAAATGTAAAACAGAATCCAGAAAATAAAAGTATATCAGAAATTCTAGAATTTCCTAATCACCAGGGAGAACAGTACTTTTTCTGCAACTTTTAGTCTTAGGAAAATTGCTTAGAGGACTGAGAGGTGCTCTGTTTCACTGTAACAAAAAAAAAAAATAATGATCACAAGATCTTTAAGGCAGCCAAGGGGAAAAAACAATCTAAGAAACACTTTTGGAGTTAATAATAAAAGTTGATAACAAGTACATATCATTGAATTTGTTAAATGTAATTAAAAATGGTTTACCCCTGGACGAAACTTATTAAAACAGTTAAGTGCCAAAAGTAAAATCAAAAGTTCCTCCTTGTACTTCATGAATTCAGCCAATAACATGTTGACAGGAAATATCATGTCATAATTTCAAGCATCTGCTCTTTGCTAAGTAAAGTAAGTAAACTGTACTAAACATCAAGGATGCAAACAAAGACAAGCGGAGATAAATTTTTCTAGTAGATTGGCTGTGGAAAATGAGAGAATCATGTGCGATGATAACCTGAGGAGGAATGTGGGAATTAAATGAACCATTCTAACTCCATCTAGTGACTAAGTTCTGGATCAAACTCAGCTCCCTTTCTAGTCAATTATGGGTCTAGGCCAATTTCTGTCTTGGGAATAAATTATTCATTTATGTGAATTGGGAGAAATCTTTATTGCATTATTTGAACCTAGTCCTATGTGTAGCTAGGAAGCTAGACCACTTCTACATGTTGGTTAAAGACCCTTAACTAAGGACCTACCTAGGTATGCTAACCAGAATCCATCAGATCCAAAGATTTTTTCATACTTATCTATCTCAAACAACTTATATGTCTTATCTGAAAACTGGCTGCATATTGGTCAATCAATGGCTGATTGAATACACACTTGGGAAGAGTGGGACACCTCATTTTCTCATTTCAGGGAATTTCATCTGCTCACTCTTCTCCTCTCAATTTAAGAAGTTCATAATCTTTCTTCCAATTAAAAATCAGATTACTTAATCTTGTATCCTGGTTTATAACCTATTGTTTTCTTTTAATAGATAAAAATCTGTTGTTATCTATTGTTCCCCCATACCACCCCATCTTCAGGGTCACATGCTAAACTGATGAGCCCTGGTTCCAATTTATATGCAGTGGCTTAATAAATTGTTATGCTCAGGTGCTCAAAGTTCTGTTTTCACAATCATTTTAGATTTCACCCATCATAAAGGTTTATTAAGAATAGGAACATATATTTATAGACAGGAGGAAAAAAAATGAAGAGTAGATGGGGACAGGCACTCAGAAAAAGTCAGAAAGGAAGAGTCAAGAGTATAAATAAAAAGAATTAACCTTGTTGAAAAGTATGTGGAAGAAAGAAAAGAGGTGTGATATCAATATTTTAAGGAACAATATAGAGAATAGAAATTACTCTATACAGTGTAATACGATTCTTAGTAAAAGGATGTAAGTAAGTAAGTTAGAGGGCTGCAAGAGAAGGTTTAGAATATACACAGTTGGAATGTGCTAAAGAGTCAAGGAGTAGAGCCCAATTTGAAATAGATATCATAAATATGCAATAAATCCGGTATGTATAAATGTGTGACTTTTTCATTCACTACTGTTTAGCAGCTTGAGTAGAACCCAAGAGTGGAATGGAGTGCAGTAAGGAAGAGGTATGGATAACCCAGGATTGGATTTTTGCAAGATGTGAGCATAGGACAAGGGGCCAAGGGATTAAAGAATGCAGGATAATAGGAACCTACATTTGTCCATCATAAAATCAAAAATGAACAGGAAGAAAAAGTATAGAGTTGGAATGATAACCTAGAAGAACACTGAAAGGAGTGATTGTATAGACATAAACACACACACACACACTTTATGGCACTAAATCTTTTACATTTGTAAATTAGATGAAAATTATAATTTAACTTGGAATGTGTTGAAATTGTTTTTCTTTACTTTTAAGTTGTAAAGTAAAGGAAGCATAACTGCAGCACTGATAGCAATGTGATTAAAAAATCATTTGCTTGTTTTATGTGGGTGAGCAAAATTATCCTTTAACAGTTTTGTTATTTTTTAACCATTACATTTCTGGGTATAAGCAATTACTATTCTTGCCAGGTCACTAGAATTCTATATGGTAAACTCCCCTGTTTAGCTTTAAATACGGAAGTATATGTGTTCAAAATGACTAAAAAAGATCCAGTGTGGACATTTGTAATATTAAAATCACTTTAAGGTAGAAATTACACCTCCACTATGTGCCCTAGTTTTTTACTGAGATATTTAAATTGACCAATGATATATCTGTTGCTGTATGTAATGGTTTCCTCATGGTTTTTCTATCATTTTTTTCATCTTATGTGATGTTTTTTCCTGCCTTTTTACAAACTCTGCTGGACTTGTAGTCAAGATACCCCTGGGTTCAAATATTGGTTCAAATTCTTGTAACCATGGACAGGTTAGTCAATCTCTCTAAGAGTCAGTTTTTTTATTTATAAAATAGAGATAATACATTAGTGATGGTGGATATTGACATAATGCTTTAAGATCATTTGAGCCTTATGATATCCTTTTGAAACAGGTGAAATAAAAAAATCCCCATTTTGCAGATCATGAAATTGAATCTCAAAGAGCTTACATAACTTAACCTTGGTCACATAGTTTATGTAACATGTTCAAATTAGAATTGCTAATTCTAAGTCCAATCCTCTACCATGCATTATTCCTTTTCCTGCCTGTTTCACAGATCACTTCTAAGACTTTTTTGTTTTGGATTTTATCTAGTACATGCATTTATTATCTCTCCATATCCTCTCCCATGAACAGTAAAAATAAAACCCTCATATAAAATAAACATACTTAAGCCAAAGATTCTTACATTGGCCCTGTTCAAAAATGTCTCATTTACATTTCAAGAATATGTAACTTTGTGAACTGGAAGTACTATATAATTTTCAATTATTATCATTATTATTGTTGTTCTTTTATTATCTCAAGGTGCCAGTGTAATATTTGGGCTGCCCTTCAGTTACTTTTTCTTCAGGATTAACCCATTTCTCCTCCTAGCCATACATAAAATCACAAGTTATAAATTTTGAGCTGAAGGGACCTTAAAATATTGTCCAGGAAGGGTCATCTCCTCATTTCACATTGGAAAAACAGAAAGGCAAAAAGTTACCTTAAGTCATACACTTAGTAACTGCTTACCACACTACTGAAATTTGAACCAGATCCTCTTACTTGTAAATTCAAAGTTTATTTTGTGGCACCATACTGCCTTCTATGGCCTTAATAATGACCTTTATGCTGCTACTTGTACACACACATTATTGGTGAATGCTTCCTAAAAGCTATTATGCATCTTTCTGTTTTCCTGTGGACCATTTGTAATTTTAATTCTTCTTAGATTATTGGTCTTCACATGACTTGAAGTCACATATCATCATTGGGAAAGCATGGGCTTTTATTTTACATCACAAATTGAAAACACCAACTAGTTTACCAAATGCTATCCAATTATTCCATTATGGGCCCAACTTATTGTCTTTTTATAAAATATAAATGTTCTATATAGCTACTGACTTAATGGACTACTTGTCCAACTATATGTCACAATCCACTTTTTTTCCTACAATGTGGGTGATTAATTTAATCTTTACTAATTTTTATGGATTTCCCTAAAAATGTTTTGCAGTGTTCAGGGACTTGATGCAATGAATGTAATACCATATGCAAAACACATTTAGATATAAGAATCCTTTCTTATTTGAACTCTGTAGGATTTTTCTTCATGAAACTGATGAGCATCTTAAGTAAACAGAGTTTCTTTTCTGCTTTGGTATAAATTCTCAGTGAGTCATTAAATAGAGTAGTCTCTTCTTCAGCCATTCATCATAGAAAGCTGAATAATTTTAACATGTCTCTGAGACATAGTTTGAGGAAAGCTTTAAAAACTGCTTTTGTTCTACTGGGTCAAATGTTTTTCAGTAATCATCAATGTTAGAGGGAATATATATTCTTTATGCCTCTCAAGCTTTTTGATGAAAATATTCCCCCATAGAAAAATAGTTTTTTTTTTTTTTTCAATTTAAGCATTCTTTAAGCGCTATGACTGAGTCCTTGGCATTAGAAAGCATCAGAGAGAGCATCAGAGAGCATCAGGCTTTAAAAATATCTTATCTGCACTTACAGTCTTTCTTTTGGGGGGGTTTAGATAGTCTAGAAAAAGAATAACTATGGTGATACAATAGTTCTGGAATCAGATAACCTACCTGTATGGCCTTGGATAAATAATTTAACCTCCCTGGGCCTCAGTTTCCTCATCTATAAAATGAGGCTTGGACTAGATGGACTCTGAGGTCCTTCCAGCACTGCAGCTACAATCTTGTGATTCTGAAGTTAAAATGTGTCATATGAAAATACTTCAGTTCTAGAAAGCCATATTCCTAAAGCAATTAAGAGTATTTTATCAGTCTGTGATAGTTGTGGAACACAACTCCTTAAAAACATTCACCTACCTTTTCATTCTAATTCTATTCTTGCTAAGCAACCTTCAGATTATTTTATAATCTGAGGGAATTTACTACTACCCTCCTCTTTACCCTATCAAAGAATTTTTATCAGTTATCTCAAGGTAATATCATTGAGGATAAGTACATGCTCTATAGGGAAATGTCTTTAAGACTAAACAAAAGCTTCATCTTTTAGCCTTACTGGTTGCCCAAGCTTTTTTAGGTTATACCCCTTCTATTTTTTTGCCAGACATTTTTCCTATTATAAACTAATAAATTGACATTTTGATTTGTAAGTTAGCCTCTTTTTATTATGCCATATCTTACTTGAATAGCTTCTCTTTCTAATCTGGTCATATTTTATTAGGTATATTCTGCAGATCTTAAACTATGCCCTAGAGAAATTTCAAATATCTGAACAATCTGTTAAGTTTTTAGAAAAACATTGAATACTAGTGTTTTGGGTGAGGTAGATCATAGAGTAAAGTCCATAGGCCAGTAGTCTATAGAGAAAAATAATCATTTACCACATTTCTTTTATAAAGTGATATGAATAGACTGCAATTGGTTGATATATCTTCCTCCTACCCCAAATCCTGGAACTTAATGGTTTGGCCTGTCTCTTCAATCAGAATATTTTGATAAAATTGTTTCTACAATACCTTATTTCTTATTTTAAGGCATTGGATAGCAAAATTTTTTGCTCTGTTCAAAACTAATAGTTGTGAATACTAAGCAGGGCTCCCCAGATTTCTCAGAATATTTTTAGACTTGAGAATTCTCAGAAAAGATGCTTCTCTGAATATATTTCTGACCAGTCATTTTTGTTCCAGCACAACACTACTTCAGAGTTATCAGGCAATAGATGAATCAGTAATATATCTATTCTCATGTCTTTTTCCACATTATTCCTTTAGGTGTACCAGCACTCGACCAGGAGAGACTGGAATGGATGTAACAAGCCGCTGTACCCTTGGAGACCCCAACAAGCTTCCAGAAGGGGTTCCCCAGCCTGCTCGCATGCCCTATATCTCCGACAAGCATCCTCGGCAAACCTTAGAAGTAATCAACCTTTTACGGAAGCACCGAGAACTGTGTGATGTGGTCCTAGTTGTGGGTGCTAAGAAGATTTATGCCCATCGAGTAATTTTGTCAGCCTGTAGTCCCTATTTTCGAGCCATGTTTACAGGAGAACTAGCAGAAAGCCGTCAGACTGAGGTAGTAATCAGAGATATTGATGAAAGGGCCATGGAGCTGCTGATTGACTTTGCATACACCTCCCAGATCACAGTGGAAGAGGGCAATGTTCAGACCCTTCTACCAGCTGCTTGCCTCCTTCAGCTGGCAGAAATCCAGGAAGCCTGCTGTGAATTCTTAAAGAGACAGCTAGACCCATCCAACTGCCTAGGCATTAGAGCTTTTGCAGATACTCATTCATGCCGTGAGCTTTTGAGGATTGCAGACAAGTTCACCCAACATAACTTTCAAGAGGTAAGTTATTTCATAAAAGCTAGAAGTATCATGTAGGATTATGTTTACAAACTATCAAGGGCCATCAATGGCCTATTCACAATGTCAGTTATTATTTCTGCTGCTACCCTTTAGTCTTTATGGGCTTACCAGTGTTATTTGGAGAAAACTATTCATATATTTGCAAAGGTGTTGTTTCTGATAATTTAGCAAATGAGATACAATAAATTATATGAATAGTTTAGATTTTGAGAGGCAGCAGTAGTAGTAGAGATCTTATCTTTTAGTCAGGAAAACTACTTGCTTTTTACCACATAGTAGCTCTGTGACCCTAGCTAATCACAAGACTTAGAGCTCCAAACAATTTACTAAAACTTTAAATTTTTATAAATAAATTGTAGCGCAGCTGCCAGTCTTCCTTAGTAAAAAAAATGTTCTTACTAAAAATTCATAGTACCAATGAAATCATAACTCGGGTGGGGGGAATCTTTATTTTAGGTCTCATGTTTGTTAATATGTAACAAATCATATATCCCTAGACAGAGCAGAAGTACTTTAATTTTTCAAGGCTGTTCATTTCAATGAAGGCACTTTTGTGGAGGGAGTACCCTAGTCTAGGATCTAGTATTCAGCTTAGCAGGTTCTGAAACTTTATTAGTTCACCCCTGTGATCAGGCAGTGGAAGAATACTCATGTCTAGTTTCACAGGAAATTGTCTTATCAGCTAGTCAGTATAATAATTAACAATGCAAGGTTACCTGACCAGAGAATTGATAGTGATCATTTTCATAGATTTATACAGTCAGTATACAGAGGAGGAAACAAGACTCAGAGTTTACTTGCCTGAATACAGTGCTTTTTCTCTTCTCTGATACTATCCCTCAGATAACTTCCTCTGTGGTAACTTTCCTAAGGAGACTGATTAATAAATTACAAAGTTATGTAGTCAATCAGTAAGCATAAGTGCTTTTGTACTAAGCATCATTATGTTAATTACTGAAGGTGGGGGGGGGGGGAGAGGGAAGGCAAAAGACAGTAAACATAGTGAACAAAGAAAGAACCAGAGAAAGGAAGGAAATTGGATATTCCAAAAGAAAATTAATGTAGGCTAGTGTTTTATTTTTCTTCTCTCTGGAGATATTTCTGCCTAGGTTACCAGTATAGTTAAAGACAAAACACTGTCTTCCTAGATCATTGCTGGAAAAACAGAACAATCCTAACAATCCATCTTTGTTTAACAAATAGTTATAAATTGTATCTTGTGAAGTTACAGTTTCCAAGATTATAACTTATGTAACAATACTTTTCATCATCAATTAGTGTCTTCTAGATAAGAAGTAGTAAACACCTTGATCACATAATATCAATCAGGAATTAGAAGGGACCATCTAATAAAAGTTGTTAACTAGTAGACATCTAAAACTTATCTCCAAAAGAGAACCTATTATTTTTCCCCTCAAATTCTCCCCAGTCCTAACTTTTCTCTTTCTGTTCATGACATCAACCTCCTTCTGGGCACCAAGATTTATATACTTGTAAATCATCTTTCAATCTTCCTTAGTTCTCATGTACAAACAACTGCCAACTCTTATTGATGAAACCTCTATAAAATCTTTTGGGTTCCTTCCTTTTTCCTCTGCCCTAGCTCAGGCCCTCACCACCTGACATAGACTATTTCAGTAACTTTTTGATTGGTTTCTCTGCTCAAGCTACATCCCTCTCGACTTCCCTCCATAGAACTGCATTACTACTAGAACAGAGAATTGACCATGTCTTCTTTCACTTAGACTCATTTGTCTCGCATCGTTGGCCATTTCTCCTAGAATAAAGCACAAAAACCTCTGTTGTTTTTAGAGCTCTCACGTCTGGCTTTCATGTACTTTTCCAATCACATTTCGTGTTATTCTTCTTCTCATACCCTCCATCAAATCAGGCAGGCTTGCTTGCTATGCCCCATATATGACCAACCTTCTGTTGCCTTTGCATCTCTTCCTTCTGTATGCCTTTGTACAAGTGAGCTGTGCTATCAGGAATGTTCTCCCTATATACCTTCACTTCACAAAATCCCTAACTTCTCTCAGTTCACTGTTCAAGTGTTGCTTTCTTACCCAGGGCCTTTCCTGATTTCCCTATTATCATCACTTTCTCCTTCTTAAAATTATTTTATTATATACATTTTATTTATACTGTATACATGTTGTATTTCCTACTCTCGGTAGACTCTTCATTTTTCAAGGGCAAGGACTATTAATTTTTTATTTCTGTGTTTCCAAAGCCTATTACAGCCCTTTATTACCTAGATGATGTTTATGTTTGCTGAATTGGTGAGCACTGACTTACTGCATGACTTATCCAGCATGAACCTAATTTTTATTTAAGGTTGAGATTTTCCAAACTTGTCCTCCAATTCAGGAGATAACCAGTTTGGAGATCAAAAGCTTCTTTTCTGTTGATTGTGGTTTTGTTTTTAAATAGTTTTCTGTTTCTTACAGAATCATAGTATCCTATGTATACTTTCCCCAACCCTTTCCTCCCTGAGAACCATCCTCTATGACAAAGCAGGGAAGAGGAGGAATTCAACACGATTGATATATTGAGAATTTTTAACTCCTATGTACCTCCTACTTCCATGAAGGTTGGGGCTATATTCTTGTATGTCTTCATTCAAATCCCATTTGATTTTTCTAATTTTGTTACATATACTTTTGATTTTTTGATGTGTTGTTCTTTTCATTTACATTGTAGTTACTGTCTATATTGTGATTCTGCTTATTTCATTCTGCATCAGTTCATATTAATATTTTCATGCTTCTAAATATTCATCACACATTTCTTACAACACAGTAGCATATCATTACATTCATGTGCCATAATTTGTTTAGCCATTTCCCATTCAACAAGCATCTACAACAGGGGTCCTCAAACTACAGCCCACAGGCCAGATGCCGCAGCTGAGGAGATTATCCCCCTCACCCAGGGTTATGAAGTCTCTTTATTTAAAGGCCCACAATACAAAGTTTTTGTTTTTACTATAGTCCGGCCCCCTCATCAGTCTGAGGGACAGTGAACTGGCCCCCTATTTAAAAAGTTTGAGGACCCCTGAATTCTACAATCATAAAGAGTGTTGCTCTAAATATTTTGTACTGTTTGATGATTTTTTTTTTTCTTATCAGAAACTTCTTTGGGGTTTAAACCCAATAATAAAGTCTCTAATTCAAAGGCTATCAATATTTTAGTCTATTTACATAATTCAAAATTACTTTCCAAAATGGTCATACCATTTTACAACTTCTCCCAAAATGTATTCATGTACCTATTTTCCTACAATTCCACCCCACCCTTACCCCCTAGTATTAACTGTTGCCATTTTTTGTAATAGAGTATAAGAGTTTTTTAATTTTTTGTTTCTCTTATTAGCAATTCGGAGCATTTTTCATATGATTGTGAATACTTAACAATTCTTTTTAAAACTGTTCATATTTTTTGAACATTGATCAAATGAAAATAAGCTATTTGTGTGTGTCTGTGTGCATGTACGTGTTTAGTGTATTTTTGATACAAAACACTCATCAGAGAAATTTGATCAAGGATTTTTTCCTCATTTGATCACTTCCCTTATCCTATATATGTTAATGTTGTCTGTGAGAAGCAGTTTCAAGGAATCAAAGTCATCTATTTTTTTTTTTTTATAATTTCCTTTTTATTTGCATAAGAATACTATGTATTCTATAGTTGCAAGAAATATATGATCTGTTTCTCTTTTTAATTTTTTTATGGTATTAAGATAATATATCCATGTAGAATGTATTATAGAGCATGGTATAAGGTATTGATTTAAGCCTAATATTTATCAGACTGCTTTCTCATTTTTCCAGTAGTTTTTTATCAAATAGGGAGCTTTTCCTCAGGGAACATGTTTTCCATTTTATGAAACATTGAATTATTGATTTGTATTGTTTCTGAATCTCCCTTATATAGTCCCATTCCATTGAAATGTTTTTAAAGCAGTACTAGATGTTTTTGACGATTGCTGTGTTACAATATAATCTGAGGTCTGGAAATGCTATTCTCCCTTCCTCCTTACTTCTTTTCATTGTTTATCTTGATATTCTAGAACTTTTATTTTTCCAAAAGAATTTTGTTATTATTTACTAAGTGTGAAGTCTTCTCTTGGTAATTTGATGGGTGTGGCATTAAGATTGCAAATTAATTTTGGTAGTATTATCATTTTTATTACATTGGCATGGCATAACCATGAGTACTGAATATTCTTGCAGGTATTTGGTTTTAATTTTTTAAGGAATATTTTATAATTGAATCTATACAAGTCTTTTGTATGCTTTTAGAAGTTGATTCCAAGATAGTTCATGAATTTTGTAATTACCTGGAATGTGATTTCTCTTTCTATTATTGCTTCTTTTATTTTGTAATTAATTTAGAGAAATTATTTTTGAGCATTTATTTTGTAACCTGCAGCTTTACTGAGGTTCTTAATCATCTCAAGTAGAATCATTGCTTATTCCCTAGAGTTTTCCCTGTTAGCCATCATATCATCAGCCAACAGGGATAATTCTCTCTACTCTTTAACTATTTTATTTGCATTTCTAGAACTATGAAATAGTAGTGAGAATAGTCATTTTTATGGCTTTACTTTTGCATTTATTAGAAAGGGTTCTATTGTATCCCCGTTGCATATGTTGCTTGTTTTGGGTTGTAGATAGATAATATTTTTTGAAAAGATCTTTCTATGCCTACACTCTGTAGTGTTTTTAGCATAAAAAAGTATTGTACTTTGTCAAAGGCATTTTCTGCATTTGTTGAGAGATTGTGTGGGTTTAGATGTTTTGGTTTTTAATATGATTAGTTTTACTCATTGTTTTCCTCAAGTTTAACCATCCTTCTGTCTCTAGTATAAATCCTATTTAATTATAATGAATGATTTCTTGGATAAATCACTATAATCTGATAGGATTTTGTTTTAAAAATTTAAGTCAATATTCAGCATAGATAATGGCATATAGTTTTTTTTTTTTCCATGTTTCATCTTTCCCTGGCTTAGGTATTAGGACTACTTTTGCCTTATAAAAGGATTTTGGTATAGTTCTTTCACAGTTTTTGAGAATAAATTGTGAATTATGGGTGCAAATTGTTCTTTTAAAGTTTAACAGAATTCTCCTCTGAATCCATCAGAACCAGTGATTTTCCCTTTGGAATTTCCTTTATAGCTAGAATTATTTCCTTTCCTAAGATCAAGTTATTTGAGATCACTATTGGGTCTTCTGATAGTTTGGGTATTGTACATTTTTGAAGGTAGTATCAATTGTCTTTTCAAAAAGCAAGCTTTTAATGTCATTCCTGTCAAATTTTTTGTTGCAGATTTGTCGATTTCCCCTCAAATTTTCAGTATTTCCTCTTTTGTGTTTATTTTAGGTTTATTTGTTGACACACTAATTTTTAAAATGCATGTTCATAGTCATCTTCTCATTTTCTATTTGTTTTTTAACATATGGTTTTTACCCTAAGGACTGCTTTAGCTGTGTCCCAAAATTTTTGGCATATTATTCACTATCTTGGGGTTTTTTTGTATAAGTGTATAAGATATCACTATCTTGTTTTTTTTTTTTTTTTAACAAAATAGGTTATCAGTTGTTTCTATGATTTGTTCTGTGACCTTTTTATTATTTGAGGTTTCATTATTAGGTCTTAATCTAGACCTGTATCTTTTGTTTTTGAGTTCTAAAGCAATTTCTACTTTTACTGCTTTATGAGTTGTAAAGAATGTATTGACTATTTCTGCTTTTTTATATTTATTTGCAATAATCTCTCTTCATTATCCATTTTCTCTTCCTTTTTACTCTATAGACTCTCATTCTCTGATTCATTACTCCAGCATTGGGGTTTCTTTTTATTCTTCATTCAAGCATATCTTGTGGTGAGTTCATATGTTGGAGTTCTTGTTCTTCTCAAAATACAGCTGGTTTAGCTCAGAGCCCTCCGAATGTCTCCAAATCCAAAGGTTCTGTCCTTCAGCCTCTGCCTCTGCTTTCTTCAGCCTCCAACCAGCACAGAGATGGAATGAATCTCTTGTCTCCTTCACTTGGGGCTCGGCTAGCTTTCTGGTGAGTCTTACAGACCAGCTTGGTCTCAGTGGGGGAAGTGCAGGAGCCCAGCCACCAACTACAGTGGTGTGAGATGAAAATGAATCTGGTTGTCCACTGAACTCTCCACTCGTAGCTTTATCCTCTGAAAACTCTTCTTCTGCCACCAGCCAGCCAAATGGAAAATATTCTCTCTTGCCTCAGAGAGAGGGCTTCTGGCGTAATTCCGCTGAAATCTCTCAAAGTGCTCTGTGTCTGCACCAGAGTGCTCCTCTCCAATCTAGCTGAACTCTCTTCTGCGACCAGCCAGCCAAGTGGAATATATTCTTGAATAGCTCTCTCTTCACTGGCCTTATATCTGAGTCTTCTGAGAGAATGGGATTATGGGTTTTCTCCCATAGTGCTCTCTGGCCCAAAGAGCTTCAAGGGAGGTGTGAACTCACAAAGTTACAAAGTTTACTTTGTGAAGCTGGCATACTTGTGAACTCCAATGAGTAAAGGTGCAAACACAAGCATTGTACTAATTAGTTCTACTTAGAACCTTGTTTCAGGTTCTGGCCCAAAACATCTTCTTGTAAGATTAGATCAACTCTAATTAGTTAGCAGTTTGTAAAGATTCCAACAATATTTTCCAAAGTATCCATTCTAGGTTTTGCCCTTTAAGCTTTTGCTGTCACTTCCTTGTAGGAGTTACCCCATTGGTTTCACTCTCAGAACAATGCTCAGAACAATCAAACAGATATTTGAGAGTATATCCTCTCTTGTCAACATTTTTGTCTACATATCTCCCTGGGTCCATGTTTCTACTCCTAGGTGCCAGTCACCCTCAGAGGGTCTACCTTCTTCACCCTCCATTCTACCTCACCCCAGCCACAGAACAGGTACTTTTCAGACACCAAATCTCCCAGTCCTCATTCAATGTAAGGGATGCATTTAATTTCACCTTTAGGAGTATGCATTTGAATGACGTTAGTGGCAATGCAGAGAGTTGAGGTGTGGGAATCCCTTTCTGGTTGGTGCAGATCCTTCATGAACCCAAAAAGTTTGAATGGCAAAAGGGAAGTTTTATTGGCACTGCAGAAGTCAGCTTTTCTAGGAGACTGACTTCCTCAGTGGCAGAGAAATAACAAAAGGTTTTTCACTGAGAAGAGAGTCTCTTCACAGTGGGCAGGAATCCTGACAGGCAGCTATGCCAAGAAGAGGTTCCATAACAAGACATAGTCCTGCTTTGGACATTCTGCAAAGAAATTAGTTTAAAATTGCCCTTTAATAGGAAATCTGAGGCTCAGTTTTCAAATTGAAAAGAAAGCCAAAGAACCCAGGCCTAGATGCTTATCAATATTGAGGCCCAGATCTCCAATTGAATGGAAATCACTTTGAAGGCTTCCTTAATGAGGATCCAGCTACCAATTGGGGAAGAGGGGTGATTTGCCTTAGAAAAGGCCCAGTCAAATAACACCACTTAACTTGTCTGGGAGATATGCTTCCCAGGAGGACCTAAGACTTGAATCTCCCTTCTTTTCAGATCAAAGGGTACACAATTTCAGAGTGTTAATTTTACAGATCAAAAGGGGATACAGTTTTTAACAGAGTTCACCTGCATCACATTCATAAATGGAACCTCCTTCCACCTCCAGAGTAAGGGTTCTTTACTTTCTTCTCCTTTTCATCCTTTCCTCCCTACTCCACTTCCCTGTAGACTCTTCTTTTTCTGAGACCAGAGAGATCTCCTTCTTACTACAAGCCCTTGATTTGACTCCACCTCACTTTTCTCTATCCCTCTGCTCCCCTCCCTCTCCTTTCATGTACCTTCCCATGTTGATATGTAGTTCCTTAAAAGAGCCATTCACATATAGGCAGATGTCTACAGGTTCTGTCCATAATGCCACTTATCTGCCTTTTCATCAGATTTCTGCTTTTACCTCTGTCTTCTTGGACATTTAGAAAGAAGTATGTTACTGTTCTTGAAGAAGGGACCCCAAAATGATAAAACTCCTTGAAGGAGAAAATCTCCTTCAACTCTGTCTCAGTAAGGGACCCTGCCCAAGGGACAAACAGTTTCCTTCTGTTATCTAGGTGGGGTAGTCCTTAAACTCATTGAATTATATTCAAATTCCAGCCCAAGCTGAAACCCAACTTGTAGAATTCCACCTACTAGCTGCCTTCAGCTTGTAGCCAAAGCTCCTATTATAAAAGAACCAATCTAAAATCCTCTCTTTGCAAAGGTTCCAAACATGCCATGCTAGGCTATGCCATGCTATGCCAAGAAGCCTCTGCCCACTGGATAATATTCTTTTCCAATGCCATCCTCTCTTTATCCTCACCTATTTCCCTAACCAGACTTTATGTCTCTCTGTCAGGATTTCTAACCTTCTTAATTCCTATAATAAACTTCTTTTATCAATCTAGGTTTTTGGGTTTGTAAATCCTTTACAGAGAATCTCTGCACTGCCAGAAGGGAGTTCTCCAAAACTCCCTACCCTTGCACCAAATCCCAAAGGAGTGCAAGGGAGCCAAACCTCTCCATTTGGTTCCCTGAACCCCACTAGACCTTATCATTTAACTCTCTGACAACCAGAAACCCTGATCTCATTTTGATTCTGTAAATCTAGACCTTATCATTTGGTTCCCTACTAAAGGGAATCCCAAAACCTAAACCTCATCATTCTCTGTTGCTATTCTGTCTTTGTCTTTGTCTATTCACTACTACATTTTTGTTGTTCGGGATGTTCAAGAGACAAAAAATTCCTTCAATTATGGCTTTTTGTTTTTTTCTAAAAGTATTTCAATCTTTATTTTTGAACATCCTTTGTCCTGTATGATTAGACTCAGATTTGCTTGATAGGTTTCCCTGGACTGTATCCTGAACTCCTTTTCCTGATAGCTTGCAGAAGTTGTTTCTGAATTGAATTGTTAAATTTAACCACTATGTAACTTGGAATTTGCAGCCTTGGGGTTTTTTTTCTGGAAGTGATATGTGAATGCTTTTGATTAGAATTTTATTTTCAGCGTTCAGAAGTTGTGAGCATTTCTCCTTTATTATTTCCTTCATTGTGTTGTTAAGGTTTTTTGGTCCTATCATGTTCTGGGAGATTTATAATCTTTAGGTTTTCTCCATGTATCTACAAAGTTCTTATGTTTTGCTTGTATAGTAAGCATATATTTTTTAATATTCTCATTGTTTTTTACTTTTCTTTTATTAAGTTGTCTTTTACTTCTGTGTATTTGGATTTGCAATCTATAATTCTCTTTTGTATTTATTTGGTGAGGCTTGCCATTCAAGTTTTTCTAGTCTGATTATTTTTATTGTGCAAAACATAAATTCTACTCTAACAGGTCTCATTTCTCTTTTAGACTACTCAGCCCCAGCAGGTTATGTTTTTTTCCAGTATTCATAAATGCCAGAACTCATTTTTCTTCTATTATTATTTTTTTTCCTGTTCATTTATGTTTATGTTTATGTTCAAAGTCTTTGAGACTTCTTCATCCTGTAATCTTTGGTACTTTTGTTTTCTTCTCCCTTTATTTTCCCTATCACTCACTTGTGACTGCTTTTTTAAAAAATATGGTTTCCTTAGTGTCTTGATCTCCAAACATCTCACTTAGCCTCCTCCCAATCTGGACAATTTGTAGTTCACCAGTCTAGATTTCTACCACAGATAAATAAGTCTTTATTTATGTGCTTTCCCCTCAGGTTTAGTGGAAGTGCCACGTGGCTCTCCACAGCAGTGTCCTGTCTTAGTAACCTGTCCCACTCTCTTTGTTCCAATTCTCTTGCTCAGTCCTGGCAGTTCAGAGTATGCTTTTTTTAGAACCAGCAGTGCAGAACAACTCTCAGTTCAGAACTTTACAGCATTTGTGATTCCAGGTAGTAGGCCTGGGAGGCATTTACTTCTGAAGGGCTGCATTCAAGATGGTTATCAAGGCCTGACAAAATTTCCACAGTCCAGAGCCAGAGTCTCTACAGCACTGAAAAGAGGGAGAGAGGATAAGGATGTAGAGGTAGGTTCTGATGTAAGCCTCAGATATGCCTTTGAATCTGTTATGGAGCCCCACTTGTTGATAAGGTGAGAGGTACCACATAATTTCTGTTTGAGGGAAATTTGAGACATTTTGATGGATCGGACAAAATGTCATCTTGTTCACGTAAATCAAGTCCCCTCTATTGATCACTGATTATATGTCCCATTAGTTTTAAATGAGTCCAGTAGACTAAGACAGAAATGAACTCAAGTGCACCAAACTATAGCTGCTCTAGAAAATGATTATCAAGAAAAAAATCTTTTTTTAACAAACATGAAAAAATATATTTAGTTGTATATTAGCTCCTTCAAAATAATACATTTACATAGTATCTGAAAGATAATACATCCATCCCAGTAGTACTGCTATTCATCAAAAGACTTTTGAAATTACCTGCAAAAAGTGACTTGACAATCAAACCTAAATTTTGATTGACAAGGATTGTGTCACTTGCCTACACCACTTGGCTCTATATAACTTCTGTTTCTTTCCAAAAATCATAAACAGCCTTAAGGGATGATGTGTCACCATATTTGATACTCAAGATAATTTTTTTTCATGATCATGCAATAATTCCAAAAGTATTAAATTTTGAAATTGGAAGGGATCTCACAAGCTATCTATTTCAGCCCATACCTAATAAAAGGTATAGGTTGCAAAAACTCTACAAAATGATTTCTAGACACTTGAGCAGATGACTGAATTTGGAATTAGAAGAGTTGACAATCACTAATTGTATTACTTTGAGTAAGTTGCATATCCTTTCTGAGCCTCAGTATCTTCTTCAGCAAAATAAAAATTTGACTTTAGTTCTCTTCTAACTCTAATCTATGATCTTTTGATATTATGAATTTATCATCTAATTTCTTCTTAAAGACAACCAATAATGGGAAATGCATTTCCTCTTGAAATAAACCATTCCACTATTATACAGCTTTGTTAGAAAATTATTCCTTACATTGAATACATTGACCTCTTACATTGGGGTCAAAATCTGCTTCTATAACCCATCATTCTGTCATGCTAGTCACCAATGTGTATTCAGGTTCTATCACCTAAGTCCAAGCAAAATTAGACATATTTTTCTTCCATATTACAGACTTGAAATTATTTAAAGGCAGCTCAGTGTTCTGTAAATAAAAATCTGCAATTTCTTCATTGAATGGCATAATTTCCCACCCTCTCATCAATATGGCAGTGATCATCTGGACCTGCTGCAGTTTATCATTGTCCTTCCTAAAATATAGAACCTTAAACTATGTGCACTATTCCAAATGAGGCCTAACCAAGATTATAAACTCTCTTGTATTGAACACTATATTAATATAGTTTAAGATTCTATTAGTTCATTTTTACCAGAATGAAATAGAGTTCATTTTGAACTCAGAAGTTTCTTAAAGACCACAGACTTTTTGTTTTTTGAATAGATTATTATTATCTAGGTTTATCTCCCCAGTCTGTACTTAGAAAATAGTTTTATTTTTCAATCAAAGAATTGGTCTGTAAATTTCATGTTTAGATTGGCCCCATCATCCTAACCTCTTTAGATTTAAAATTTTTATATTTACTTATTCATTCATTCGTTCATTTGTTTAAGTCTGGACTTGTGATTTCATTCATTAATGAAGAAGTTCCTTCTACCACAATAGATAGCAACAACAGCAATAGTTCACATTTATATACTACTTACGTTACAGGAACCATACTAAAAGTAAATCAGCAGCTATTATACATCTTAGAGTTTTAGAGAATTTCATGGGTCACCCAAGTTGTGATTTGCCTAGAGTCCTACTATATCATAGATGAGACTTGAACCTGGGTTTTCTCTTCCTGATTCTAAAGCCAGTTCTATCCACTGCAGTGCTTCTTAAACTTTTTCCACTTATGACTCCTTTTTGCCCAACAAATTTTTATGTCTGGCACTCAGTCTAATTCTAATAGATCTCTCCATCTTTTTCACAAGTGAATGAGAGATTTTTTCTCTCAGATGCTTCATTCAGGTCAAGATATTCTATATACTTCAATAATTCTGTCAGAAAGGGAAATTGTTAATCTAATATAGCTCATTCTTCACAACAGTATACTACCTCTTAATGATCGCTGTTTCCCTTTTTAAATGTTTTCAAAGAATTATTTTTATAACTACTTTTTTTTTCAAATGTTGAGTAAATATTTTTTCTTTATTGTCTACTTTTGAAATGAAAATAACTAGCCAACAGTTGAGTAAGCATATATGCTGGTTTTTATATATACTTCAAGCAGGCCTAGTTCCCTTAACTCATTTTGAATACAAAGCTCTTTTACTTTTTCTGAAATTACCTTGGATTACAACCTTCTGTTCACAGGATTCTCTTCAATCCTTCTCAAATTGATTATTTCCTTGGCAGAGAAAATTGATGCAAAATAAGAACTGAGTAATTCTGCTTATTATTATCTGTTATCCTATTGTCTACATTAGCAACTGTCTCCAGTCTCTTTAATTTTCTTCTTGTTCTCAATCTTCTTAAATTTAATTTTTTAAAAATAATGTTCAAAATCCCCTTGTCTACTGGTTCCTTTTCTAAGGCTTTCACACATGCCTAGGACTTCCTTATCCTTTAAAAAAAAAATCCCACCAGGTCCTACTATCCCTTCAAGGTATCATGCTAACACTTTCTTCCCTTTCTCAACCAAATTCTTAGAAAAAGTTCTCTACAACTGATGTTTGTACTTCCCTTTTATCTTTTTCTAAACCCTTTGTTGTTTAGCTTCCATTATCATCATTCAGCTAAAAATGCTCTCCTCAAAATTGCCAGTGATTTTTTAATTGACAAATGGGGTGGTCTTTTCTTAGCTCTCATCCTTCTTGACCTTTTCTGCTGTATTTGAATTTTCTGATCACCCTTTCTTCCTATATATTGCAGATTAAGTCTTCAGAGACTTCAAAACCATGCTACGGAGAAACATTTGAAGAAACAGGGCTTTTTTTTTTTTTTTTTTTTCCTAAAGAAGAGAACACTTCGAATATAATAATGATAGTCTTCTGATATTTAAAGGATTGGCAGTGAAAGCACTAGACTTAGTGTTGTCTTGGAAAGAAACATTCCAACCAAAGAATCAAAATTAGAGGAATTTTAGCTGATTTGGCTGCATTAGACTCAGAACTTTCTAATAATTGTTCAAATGAGATAATATACTTTTGCACTTGGCTAATTTTAAAATGTGGTAGCTAGCTTTCTTATTAAATAAAAAGTTTCTAATATTTGGAGGCATTCAAATAGTGGGACATGGTGAGGGTTTTCAAGTACCACATAAGTAAATCACTTAACTTTTTCAATGTTCTATTCTACCCTTTAAGATTATAAATTCCAAAGAATTTTTACATTTTTAGAGGGAGTTTTCTCACCCAGAAATGCCCTTCATTGAAATCAAAGTTCTGATCTATAGCCCTTCTTTGTTTAAGACATGTTAATTAAGATTCCATAATTCTAATTTTGACCTTTCTTATGTATCACTGTCTGATGTTGATTCAAACTGGAACAAGTTAATGATTTTTACACTAAAATGCTGATCTCATCACAGTAAGCTCTGACTGCAAATGTTTTCATTTTATCTTTGTCAACTTTTAAAAAGGTGATGGAAAGTGAGGAGTTTATGCTGCTTCCAGCCAACCAACTCATTGATATTATATCCAGTGATGAACTAAATGTTCGAAGTGAAGAACAGGTTTTCAATGCTGTGATGGCATGGGTTAAATACAGTATTCAAGAAAGACGGCCCCAACTTCCACAGGTAATAATGGAAAAGTTCATGTAAAGATCTCCTTTACATTAGAGAAAAAAATTTGATTTTAAATCTGAACCACGAAAGAGTTTTGGTTTTTGCTTTTTGTTTTGGCAAGGCAGTTGAGTCTGAGTGACCTGCCCAGGGTCACACAGCTAGTAAATATTAAGTTTTGAGTCTGGATTTGAACTCAGGTCCTTCTGACTTTAGGTTCAGTGCTTTATTTAACATGAAAAAAATCTTAGATTTTTTTCTAATACTAGCACTAATAATAGCACTAACTGGGCCAAAGAATATTTAGAATGATTTATGCTTCTCTTAAGTATCTCAGCCTATTATTACTTACTTGAAAATCTCTATTCTCTCTCTATTCTGTTTGGTGATAGTTACAGATTTGGAACATTATGTAAGTTATGACCTATGAAGTCTGAAATTGTTATATAAGGATAAATATAAATTTCATAGTTTCCCCCCCTCCCCCCCCCCAAACAACTTGGAAATCCTGATATTCTTTAGAATTGGAGGGTGGGAAAGGAGGAAAAGAAAATAAAGGGCTAATATGGAACCTGGGTAGCTTCAGATTGAAAACATTTGAGAACCACTTTTATTAATTTGTATAGTCTCTAGTGAGTTAACCAAATTTTATCCAAGGCTGTAAATTTTGTTTAGGTTTATTTGTATAAGCTCAAGAGAATTGTATATGCTCTATCAAAAACTCAAAATAACATAAAGTACTTGAAACAAAGAAGTAGAATTGATTATATTACATTTGCATCACTTTGTCAGCTATTTGAAAAAATTTGTTTTAGTATATTTCTGGGTTTCAGCAGTATGACTAGTCACTTCTCAGATTATAATCCCTTTATATTTTCTCAATTTTCGTGATTCTTATCCATGCCTTTATAAATCTTTATCTTAGAGATGTTATCTTCTTTTCTTTTTCTATTTTTTCATTTCCAATTAGATCACAGTATAATTGAAAGCAAAATTGAAGAACATAGTTATCCTGAGTCATGCAGTCAACTGTATGTACAAATTGTAGACTGGTACCTTTAGTAATATTTATCTTATAGGTGCTGCAGCATGTTCGGCTACCTTTGCTTAGTCCCAAGTTCCTGGTGGGTACAGTAGGCTCTGACCCCCTCATTAAAAGTGATGAAGAATGCAGGTAAGAATATTCATTGCTGGGAAGAAACTGAGCAATAAAACATTGATATTTTCTTCTCTTTCTTGATTTTATTTCTGTTTCTTCCTGTATATTATATTTCTTGGTGCTAAAACCAGGTCATTGTTTATAGGTTTTTTCTTCTAGGATAGCATCAAGAAGAGAAGGTTCAGAAGGAAAGGACCGGACTTAGATTATTCTATCCTTTTCGTTTTTGTATTATGACACTTATTGATATAAAAGTAGCAATGAATTCAAATTTTTAACAATTTTAATAATAAATGCTTATTGATCAAATTGAAGATTTTAAGGCAATTTTGGATTTGGAGAGACAATTCTTTGCTAAAATCTGATAAATATAATTTTCTTAGGATGAATTAAGCAGCTTTTGCACTAGTGAACAATTTTTGTTCATTCAAACAGTTCATTCATTAAACATTTATGAAGCTATGTAGTTGATGCTGTACTTGAATTAAGTCTAGTCTTCAGATATTCACTCCCAATCATCATTTGCATCAACAATCTTATAACCATAAGAAATTCTGAACATCAAGGAAACCATTGATAGTAGAGGCTCTGTCCCAGAGAAAATTCATATCCATTAGAGATCTCAGATTTCAAGCTGCCAGAAAGAGACTTACATCTGTTAGAGATCCAAAGCATTAAAGTTCCAAAATTATTGGAGAGCCAATGCTTATAAGGACTCAAGGATAGGAAACTGATTACTTGTTCCACAGCTAGAATGTCGTCTATATAGTCCTTCTCTCTTGCTATCTTAGAATATAGTTTTGGAATTAGAAATGCCCTAAAGGAGTCAAAATTACATCATAAAATCTGAGCCTAGTAGGGTAGCTAGATACACCAGTCCAGAAGTCAGGAGGACCTGAATTCAAATCCAGCCTCAGCCAGTTAATACTCAGTAGCTGTGTGACCCTGGGCAAGTCACTTAACCCCAATTGCCTCACAAAAAGAATAAAAGAAAGCCTAAGCCTCTTGCAATAATATATACTAGAAGGTCTAGTAAAAGAATCAAAGATGGGTAAGGTGATGGAAGGGGTGCAGCGAGGAGGGGCCAAGTGCTTGTTCTATATACTGAGTATTTTCTGTGTCTCCATAATCTTAGAATGAGGATATGATGATGGCTCTGAGAGTAGCATCAATCCAGTCTCAAGGAGCCAACACCAATTATTCATTGACTCTTAGATAGAACTCCCTGCCATATCTACCTTCTACCTTTATGCCCAGCTGGGCATTTAGAATGACCAATTATGAAAGTTGGAGCTATTTTCTCCACGCTCACTAATCTGTGATTACAGGATCCTGGAGAGCAGGGGCTACAGTCAAGTTAATCTTTTCCCATCCTCCAGCAAGGACACTTTCTGTTTCTGTTCCCCTTTTGCCTATGATTCTGTCACTGTCATTAATACAAAAATCCTTTCCACCAGACATGTATCTTTATACTCTTATCCCTCAGCTGTCTTCTTGCACAATTCATATCCTATTCCATCATGCCTTCTAAAATTCTTGTTCTTAAGGAAGTTAACAAATTCTCCATCTTTACTTCCTTTTCCTCACACATTTTTCCATTTTCTATTGATTATGGAAACCTGAATCCCTATCCTGTATTGATTATTCTTTCTCTCAGAACTCCTGACATACTAGAAGAGAAGCTATTGACACTTCAGATCATTGATTTGCTACCTTTTGAAGTTCTCATCCACTTCTCTGAGATTCAATACATCTATATCATGTCTTCAGATCATTCTCCCTCCTTTGGCAAGGAGTTCTGAATTTGATTCACAATCTTCCATTCAACCCTAACCCCTATCTTCAGCCCCTGAAAACTTAAATATATAAATTAATATCCTCTTGAACACAATGACTTCCCAATTCATGTTAATTTAGCATGGTAAAAAGAGCTGTATATGAAAGCTGAAAAGAAAAGCCATCTTCATTATCTCAACCATTTGTATCATTTCAGACTTTATTACTCAATTGAAATTCTATTCTCTAAGATTACCGATGTTCTCTTACATGTTAAATATAATTTTTACATATATTTTCATAAATATAAATATATGTCATATATTTATATTATATAACATTTGCTTATTTTTTGCTTCACTTCTCTTTTTGACCTTTGATACTATCAGTTACCCCCTTCCTCTGGATTTATTTTGCTTCCATGATGTTGCTATCTCCTACTTCCTACATGTTTGACTCTTCCTCTGTCTTTTCATTTTTTGTTTTCATTTTTTTTGAGACTTGTCTTGCTTCCTTCTTTTCTTCCTTCCTCTCTCCCTCCTCCCCTCCATTCAACATTTTCACTACCCACAAACTCTTCTTCCCTGCATGGAAATCCCTCTTTGTAACAACTAATTATAGTCAGGCAAAAGAAATTAACTCATTAACTGTCAGAAAATGTGTGTCTCATTCTTCACCTCTAGTTCATCTCCTCTCTCTGCCAAGAAGTAGAAAATTAACTCTTCTTAAGTCATGATTAATCACCATAGCTGCTGCTTCATCTATTTCCTACTCTGTAAGCCTGTGTTTTTCACTTTCTTGATGTCTTATTCTCATGCATATTCTACCATCCTCTCTACACAGAAGACTCCTTCTATATATCAGCTATCATCTTTTTCCTAAAGCCTATATCCTTTGCTTTCTGGAATATCATATTTCAAACTCTCTGTTTCAAAGCCCAACTCCATATTACTAGTTACTGCTTAAATAACTCCAGCTGCCTGACCCACAGGCATCTTCAACTCATTGTGTCCAAAACAGAATTAATTTCTCCCTATATATATGTGCACAAGCGTGTGTATAAACAAATGTAGAAAAATAGAAGCCAATTGACTTCATGAAGCAAAAAGAAACACTAAAAGTCAAAAGGCATAAAGTATTATAGCAAAAACAAATCAAAGAAAAAAGTTTCTTTAAGAATAATTGGAGAACTTGAACTTGACAAAGAACTGAGAAATATTTCAAGAAATCTTAAAAAAAAAAAAAAAACTGCCCAGATCTCTTAAAAACAAAGAGCAAAGTGGATATGGAATCTACAATCACCATCTGAAAGAAAGAATTCAAAATGAAAACACCCAGAAACATAGCCAAAATCCAAAACTTCCAGATCAAAGAAAAAGTACTGTAACCAGGTAAAGAGAAAAAAATTCAAGTACTAAAGGGCCACAGTCAGAATCATACATGATTTATTTAGCAGCTACCATTATGAAGAAACAGAGAGTTTGAAATATGATATTCCAGAAAGCAAAGGATATAGGCTTGCTGGCAAATATAAAATTACTGGAGCGTGGGCCATAATGCGACAGGAATTCCAAGCATTCCTGATGAAGATTAGAGAAATTCTGAAGGTCAAAAATAGGAAGTGAACAATCATAAATAACTAAACAAGAACCCAACTTTCTGAAGATGACATCCCCTACTATTATTAATATTAATAGAGGGAATGTATTTAGAAAAAAGACCTAAGAGTGCTTCTATTATGTCTTGATGATCTTAAAAGAATTATGAAAAGAGAGAAGAGGAATATGCTACGGTAAAGGAAGATTCGGAAAAATTATTTCACATAAATTGAGCTGCACAAATAGAAGTCTGCACAAAGAAGGAAGACCTGACCATGTGAACCTCATTCTCATCTAAAGTGGTCAGAGGAGAGAAGAATACATACACAACATACATACCATTCAAAAAGAAAATATGGGAGAAGGGGAAATTGGAAGGAATTTTGTTCTAACCAAAACAATCTCTATCTAAAAAAAAAAAAATACAAAGACATTTATAGTTCTTTTTGAGGTATCAAAAAATGGGAATTTGAGTGATTGTCAATCAGCTTAGGATGTGTCCATCACTAGAGTGAAGTAGGAAAAATCAGAACAGCAATTTATATGATGACAGCAATATTGTAAAGACAATTTTGATAAGACTTTAGAACTGATCATCGTAATGACCAACTATCATTTGAGAGGACCAATGATGAACCATGCTATCTACCTCCTGATAAGAGATGGTTTTTGTATATATTTATTACATTAATATGTACATTTTTTTTTGCTTGACTATACATGCAACAGGGCTTTTTTCTTTTGTTTTCAATTTCTGGGGAGAAGAGGGGAGCAGATTTTTGTTGATTGAAAAAAGTAACGTGTAATTTTTAAGAAACATGCTCTTCTACTACCTCATATCTAACAAGGCTAATATAACAGAAAAGGAAAATTGGAAGGAGTGTGGAAAAATTGGGACACTAATGCATTATTGGTGAAGTTTTGAGCTGGCACAACCATTCTGGAGAGTAATTTAGAACTATGCCCAAAGGGCTATAGCACTATGAGTCCCCGTTGACCCAGCAAAACCATTACTATGTCTGTGTCTTTAAAAGATTATAGGAAAAGGAAAAGTACCTATATGCACAAAAATATTTATAGCAGTTGTTTTTGTGGTGGCAAAGAATTGGAAATTGAAGGGATGCCAATCAATTGGGGAATAGCTGAACAAATTGTGATGAGATACTATTGTGCTATAAGAAACAAAATTATTGATGATCAACTGTGATGAACTTGGCTCTTTTCAACAATGAGATGATTCAAGGCAATTCCAATAGACTTCTGCATCCAGAGAGAGAACAATGGAAAAGCATAGTATTTTCGCTTTTTTTTTTGTTATTTGTTTGCTTGTTGTTGTTTTTTCTCTTTCTTGTTTTTTTTTCCTTTTGATCTGATTTTTTTTTTTTTGCTCAGCATAATGAATATAGAAATGCATTTAAAAGAATTGCATGTGTTTAGTCTATATTGAATTGCTTGCTGTCTTAGGGAGGAGAGATTGAAGGAGAGAGGGAGAAAAATTTGGAACACAATGTTTTACAAAGAGAAATGTTGGAAAATATGCATGTATTTGGAAAAATTAAAAAGCCATTATAAAAAAAAAAAAAAGAAGAAATCGCAAGCAGGATGGTTTCAGAAGAATTACATGAACTGATGCAAAGTGAAGTGAGCAGAACCAGGAGAACATTTTACACAGTAATAACTCTCATATTGTATGAAGATCAACTGAGTGATTTAGCTTTTCTGAGCAATCCAATGATTCAAGACCATTTACCAAGACTTATGATGAAAAATAATATCTAAATCCAGAGAAAAAACTAATGGAGCCTGAATGAAAATCAAAACACACTTTAAAACTTTATTTTTGTTTGTTTTCTTTTGCAGCATGACTATATGTGGAAATATAATTTGCATGAATTCACCTGTATAATCTATATCAAATTTCTTGCCTTCTCAAAGAGGGCAGAAGAGGGAGGGAGAAAATTTGGAACTCAATTTTTTTAACGGATGTTACAAAAAAAAATTGTTTCACATGTAATTGAGAAAAAGAAAAACCAAGAAAAGTAAAAGTACTTCACAATTTAGCTCCCACTTGCCTGTCCACACTTAATTTATATCACTCTCCTTGGTGTGCACTTATTTCCCAATTAGTTTAGCCTATGCTAGCAGTTTCCCAAACCTGACATTTCACATATTATTTTTATGCCTTAGCAATCTTATCTCTCCTTCCCACTCTCCATTACTAGAGCTCACTTTGATCCCTTAGATTCCTTAGCTTCCTTCAAGATGCAGCTCAGATGCTATGTCTTATAAGAAGCCTTTCCTAACTACCTCTCCCTGTTCCCAAGGTGTAAGCACTCTTTCTGCCCTTAAATTAACTTGAGTTTTAGAAAAACAGGAAATTTGGGAACCTTTGCATCAAGGTCTGATTTTGAAGATACATATAGAGATTGTGTGTGTGTTTGGAACTGCTTTACAATTACAAGAAAATCTAATTCTCCGTTGATAAATGATCAAAGGATATGAACCAGTAGTTTTCAGAGGAAAAAAATCCAAATTAAGTAGCCATGCATAAATTTCTCTAGATCACAAATAGAGAAATTCACATTCAAACAACTCTGGGGTAGTACCTCACACACATCAGTTTTGGGTCTTAGTTCCAAAGAATTGAAAATAGTATTAATAGAGGGAAGAAGCATTATCAAGTATGGAGACCTTGTACTATGTTTTAAAAAAAAAAAAATTAATCCTGCCATCTAGGGGAGGGGGTGAGGGGAAGGAGGGGAAAAAATTGGAATAAAAGGTTTGGCATTTGTCAATGCTGTAAAATTACCCATGCATATAACTTGTAAATAAAAAGCTATTAAAAAAATTTTTTAAGTTTAAAATATTTTAATAAATAAAATGATAGTGCTGGGGGTGGGGAAAAGAGAAAATAAATAAGCAAGAATTGGAAAGGGAATTAAGCTTGGCACAAGAGATTCAAAATCTTGTCCAACTAGCAAACTCTCTGAATATTAGAAAGTACCACCAAATAGAAGCTGATGACACTTCACGAGGAAACAAGAAATACTGGAACAAAGGTTGGGGGGAAGGGGAATAGAAGAAAATACAAAGTTATAGCAAAAACAATTGACCTGAAAAATACATCAAGGAGAACAAAATTTAAGAATCATCAGACTATCTGAATGTCATGACCAAAAAAAAAAAAAAAAAAAGCCAACCAAATTTAAACATCCTATTTCAAGAAATCTTAAAACTACCCAGATATCCTAAAACTGGAAGTCACCCCCTTGGGGGAAAAAAAAAATGAAAATTCCCAGGTACATCATAGCCAAAATCCAGAACTTCTAGGTCAAAGAATACTTGAAGCAGCCAAAAAGAAAGATTTCAAATGCCAAACAACCATAGTCAGGATCTGACATCAGATCTCACATCATTTAATAGCCACCAGTACTATGAAGGAGTAAGGATTTGGGGTGTGATGTTCCACAAGAACAAAAGATATGGATTTGTAGCCCAAGAATAATTTCCCAAGCAAAACTTAAGTATAATGGTATGGGGATGGAGATGGGGGGGAAGGGGGGAGAGGAATGGATCTTTAATGAAATAGAGGAATTCCAATCATTGCTGATGAAAAGACCAGACACACATAGTTGAATACAGAAATATATTTTATTCATCAAGAAAATATAAGAGAAAGAATAGGGAGAAGAGGGTAGGGACGATTAGAGAGAAGGTAGCTTAAGAAAATGACTTAATCTTAGAACAGAGGATTTGCAAAAAATATTTATATTTTTCTTTCATGTGGCAAAGAATGGGAATTTGAGGGGTTATCTATAAATTGGGAAGTAGATGAATGTTATATTATATGATGGATTACTATTGTATTGAATTCTTATTAGCTTAACAACCAACCAAGATTCCAAAAGACTACCAGTGAAATGTGCTACACATCTGATAGAAATGAAGGAATCAGAATGCAGAATGAATCAGATTTCTTTTGCATAAGGCCAATATGAAAATATGTTTTAATTGACTACATATTTGCAATGGATTTTGTTCTTCTTGTGATCTCATTGTGGGTCAAGAAGTGGTTAGGATGAGAAGGGAGATCTTGACTGATTAAAACCAAGTATATTTTTTAAAAAGAATAACCATATAGACTTGGCAAGTAGTGTTGCACACAGCACAAGCATGTTTAGTTTCTTGTTGAGGTATTTTTTGTCCCAAACTAAATCTTTTTATTTTGGAAAAGTTCATGTTCATATTCCAAGCTAAAGCTGAACTAAAAAAAAAAAAAGGATTCATAATGAAAAAATAACTACTTCACAATTTTTCATGTGACTTGTATTATTGTTCTTATCTTAGATTATAACTGGTATTTTATTTTGATATGTGCCTTTGATGCTTTTCATTAAATGTCATTCCTAAACATATTAAAGGTTGATAGTGTTACTCATTCTTCTAAAATAAAGTTAACTTTTTTCTCCAGAGATCTGGTGGATGAAGCTAAAAATTACCTTTTATTGCCACAAGAACGACCACTGATGCAAGGACCAAGGACACGTCCACGAAAGCCTATTAGGTGTGGAGAGGTACTATTTGCAGGTTTGTGTTCTTGGCTGTGTAATTAGCTTTGAAATATTAGTTGTTTGTGTATTTGCATGTCTGCCTGTGGTACCCATTTTTATAAAAAGTCTATGATTTGAAAGTAATGTTAGACAAAAAGAAACAAACTGACTAGGTATTCAAGCAAGGGCAAGTCCTTGGATGGGCTTTTCATCTTAATAAGCTGGGCTTCATCTTGGAATGTCAGAAATGTAGGGTTGATCACATTTTGTGTAATGAATTGACACAAACCAAATTCAAAAGAAACTATTCATGAACTAGAATGCCTTTTATAGCTAAAGAAGGCATTTGTGGGAGCTTTACCTAGCTTTATAAATAGTATTGATTTTTCACCTGATGGGTAAGTTTACTTAAGAAAACAAAAACCAAAAGGTTGTTTGGTGAGTAGAATTGAATCAAGAGATATGAATATTTTTAAGGGATGTTTTTATTAAGTTGAGTAATTTAATGAGTTGCCTTTCTCTATTATAGGGATATTTCTGCCTCAACAAAGAAATTAGAGCACTTTCTATTTTAGATGCAAAATAAACACCAATACATACTTATTTGTTAGCTATTCTTTTTTCTCAAATATATGCCATCTCTTCTGTTTTGGTATATGTATTGCACAGCATATATCTCAACAAGATTTTCCTTTACATTATCTCTACTGACAAGAAGCCATTTTGCCTCTGCTTGAGGACCTCTGTGGGGAATTCCCTACTCTTAAAGAAATCCATTCAACTTCCAGAAAGTTTTAATTATGAGGAAACTTTTCCTAATATTTAAACAATCTATCCCTGCAACTTCTGTATTTGTGGCACAATGGAAGGAAGATTAGTTGGGAGTTGAAAAATCTGGGTTTGAATCTCAGCTCTGCCATTTTAAGGCTGTAAGCAAATCCTTTCTCTAGGCTTCAATTCCTTTATCTATAAAATGAGAAAGTTGTGTTAAGTAATTTCTGTTACCTTCTAGCTCTGAATCTCTTATGTATTCTTTCATTCCTCTTCGATACAATAATCTATCATCTTTATTTTTGCCATATTCTACTACCATGTTGAAAAATTGACAAATGAATTGTGTATAAGCACAAGTCAGGTCATACATTTCCTTGCTCAGTAACAAATGGCTCCCATATCTATCACTAGGAAAAATATAAACTTTTTTACTCATCCATAGCATTCTGTCTCCTTGGCTTCACATTGGCTGTCTTCATCCACTTCTTCCTCTCCTGAATCTTTATAAAATCCTTTACTTTCTTCAAGATGTAGCTCAAGTTCTACCTTCTTCATAATGTCTGTCTTTATCCTTCCAAAGTGCTGTGCCATTGTTTCTTAATTACTTTATATTTAGCTACCTTACATTAACTTACTATTTAAACTCCATTAGCATTCTGCACATAAATATATGCATGTACATATTACATATGTGTATTATTTATTACATGTATATTAAGTATATTACATGTACATATTGTCTTAACACAATACAATGTAAACCTTTGAGCAGGGATAATTTTTTGCCCCTTTTTGTCTGAATACCAACTCCTAAGATAGTGCCCTGCCAATAGGAGGCATTTAATGCCCACAGTGTTTGTTGGTTGATTGATGAAGAAGTGGATGTATTAAGGATAGACTATTTTTTATAAAAATTAAGCAGTAAAAAGTAGAATTTCTACATAGTAACAGAGTCAAGGAAATTCTTGCTTTTTAACATGAAAACTTTAAATATATTTGTAAATTGAGGGGAAAGGGCCAAAAGACAAAAATGCTAACAATATGGATGATCAAAGGAATAAAGTAACTGAAGAGCTGGGACAGATGGGAAGCTCTGGCTTCAGAATTAGTCCATAAAGGAAAAAGGCCTCATTCCCTTGAGATTAAAAGGAACCAAGAGAAAATGAGTGAGGGTATAGGTTAATAGAAACATACTAAGTAGAATATTATACTCAAATGGATCCATGGCATATCGTCCACCAAGGCAGGTCATAATCAGTATGACTCTTGTCTATGAAAATTGCCATAGAAAACCCACCCAACATCCTAGGGCCCTTCTCCTCATTTTCTTTAATATTATGAGAATACCATTGGGAAAAAGGAACTAGCCATTAGTTAGTCTCCTTCTTGACACATTATCATCCCATTGTGCTTTCTTATTCATTTCTTTGATGTCTATCACCCTGCTTCTCTGAAACTCCTGGTTTATGTGTTAATCTATTCATTCCCACCTTTCCTAAAGTGTAACCCATGTCTCTTAACCACATAGCAACAATTGACATTCACATCACTTGCAAAGCACTTGATTACATTTTCTCTTCTGATTCACATAGTAACAATATGAGGTACTCAGTATTATTAGCATTTTATAGATGAGAAATTAAATACCTTATCTAACTTCTCCCAGTTTTGATAAGAATTTGAGACAAAAGTTTTAGTTGGGTCTTACTAATTCCAAATCCAGTGTTTTA
The DNA here is from genome assembly GCF_016432865.1 of Antechinus flavipes. Lineage (NCBI taxonomy): Eukaryota > Metazoa > Chordata > Mammalia > Dasyuromorphia > Dasyuridae > Antechinus > Antechinus flavipes. The sequence continues at coordinate 422,765,109 of NC_067401.1, read as the reverse complement.
AATACTGGACCATGCTCCAGCACAAAACATCACAAAATATGATTAAACAATATATTATAAAGATTGTGCACTTAATAAATGCTTGCTAAATTGATTAAACAAAACCTCACTTCCATAATTTTTCTATTTCTGTCCAGATGATCTCCTGTGATTACAATACTTTTTTGGGGGGCAGGGGGGAGAAGCGGAGTTGGGAGGGAAATGGGAAGCAAGGCAGGCAGGGTTAAGTAGCTTGCCCTACTATGTATCAAATGTCTGTGGCCAGGTTTGAACTCAGTTCCTCCTGACTCCAGAACTGGCACTCTATCTTCTTTGCCACCTATCTGCCCCATGGCTTATCTCCTATAAACTAAAGGCTCCTTTTTTTTTTTTGATACACTTTTAAGACCCCCTAATAGCATCACCTTCATTCCATTTTCTGATTCAAACCACTCTCATCCCATCTCTAGCATTTTGTCCCCATTACTCTTCTTTCTCCAGTCTTCAGTTAGAGATTATCTCTGATCTGGTGATGATTACATCATTAACTAAAAACAAATTTATCATAAAAACCCTCAACTCTCAAAAAGTCTTTCCATCCCCACTACATATCTAGCCCTAGTCTCTCATGAGTTTTCCAGTCTTCTTTAATGTACTGTGTTTTGGTCATTTTGAATTGAATGTGCCATGAACATATAACATACCCAAAACAATAGTCATTCCCCTTCAAATCCACCTTTTTAGAATTCCTGGATCCCTTTATACCTAAACCTAAGTAACCCTTTCTACATAATGCATACCTTTCCAGATTTCCCCCTTTCATTGCTAGTGCCACTCTCACAAAACTATCTTATTTTCATTTTGTATTTCCTTATCTGTGTCTATATTATTTCTCCTATTATAGAATGTAAGCAGTCTGAGAGGGCTGATCTGACTCACTTTTTTATCTTCATTACCCAGAACAATATCTGACACAGAAAAAAGTTCTCATTAAATATTGGTTGGTTGATTAATAAAGACGAAGCATCTTAACTTGGCATAAAAAGCTCATATTTAGAGACAGAACCTGAGTGTGAATCCCAGTTCTTTCCCTTACTGGTTCAATGTTCCTGAGCCAAGTTCCTTTTCTTCTCTGGGTCTCTAAGGAAACTTCCTATCCTAAGTCCATTATCATTTAATTTGGGGAATTGTATAGTCCAAAGCTACATTTGAAGTAATTTTTTCATAAAATAGCATTATACGTTTTTGAGACTCCCCTACCACCTTATCTGATATATTTTTCCATAATTTCATTCCCTATAAACTTAAATGATGAGCACCAAGGACAGTGACTTTTGGATGCTATGCTGAGTATGCTATATCATTACCTACTGCTTTGGATATCACAGTACTTATAACATCACTACATAGCATTGGAAGTGCTCAACATTTTCTGTTTTGTCTTCTTTGGCCATAGGAAAGTAATCTCTTTTTTAAAACTTTCTATTTCTAAATTAGTATTTAGAAATATAGTTCTTATGCAACAGTATTAATTTGATTCTGAACCATTTCTTCCTATTGAAATCAGTTTTTAATAGTTACCTTAATATTTACCAAATTTATCTTTTGAAGCTTTGACTGGTGAGCAAAAAGAATTCCACTATTGCTACTAATCATGATATTAGTAACAAAATTAGTTTAAGATTTTGGATGGCTTCCTTTTTTCTAGGAACTTCCTACATAATTCTCAAAATAGCATTTCAAACATTAATATTTATCATTCTACCCAAAAATTTTCTTTGTCTATTTAGTGTATGTGATTTCCTAATTTAGTTTTTGAAAATAAAATAATGATATTATCAATACTTTATATTCATGCTTTATATTTACAAAACATTTTATCTACCCTATCTCAATTTATTCCCAACCTCTTGCTATTTTACTGATGAGGAAACTGAAATGGAGCTTAAAGTCCCAGTTGATTAGCCCAAGGTCACATAGCTTATATTCTTCTGATGACAACAACATATATTCAGATAAGAAAGTACAAAATAACTTCAAAAAAGGCTTTATGTAAGGAGGTAGCATCTTAACTGATGTTTGAAGGAAACATGATGGGTTTTTTGGTTTGTTTGTTTGTTTGTTTGTTTTCCTGAGGCAATTGGGGTAAAGATTTGCCCAAAGTTACACAGCTAGGAAGTGTTAAGTGTCTGAGGTCAAATTTGAACTCAGGTCCTCCTGACTTCCCGGCTGGTGCTCTACCTACTGTGCCACCTATCTGCCCTTAGAAAATGTGAAATTCTTAAGAGTGAAAGTGAGGAAGAAAACACATTAGACATGATGGACAGAGATGAGATGACATGTTGAGAGGAGACAAAATATTGAATACAAGAAAGATTAAAAAGCTAAAACAAAAATTCCAATATATTTATTAACCTATTTATAAAAATAAAGAAGAAAAAACAAGCTTTTACTCTCTACTCCCGTTTCAACATCAATCTCTTTTTTGATATCTAAAATACTTGGGAGTGAGAAAGCCAATAAGATAAGCTTTGTTTAATTTGATATTTCTTAAATAGTGAAAAATCTTTTTTAAAAGATATTTCTCATTTAAACTTAGCATGGGGCCAAGATTTAAAGACTTCTTTGTTATTAAGATATGTTCTGTGTTTTTGACCCACCTTTTCTTTTGTTTCTCTCAGTGGGTGGCTGGTGTAGTGGGGACGCCATCTCTAGTGTAGAGCGATATGATCCACAGACCAATGAGTGGAGAATGGTAGCATCAATGAGCAAACGCCGCTGTGGAGTGGGAGTCAGTGTTCTTGATGACCTTTTGTATGCAGTAGGAGGCCATGATGGATCCTCTTATCTGAACAGTGTTGAAAGGTAAGTGGAAGCAATTTTTCCCCTCTATTAACAATAATAACAATAACTAACATTTATATAGCACTTACTCTGTGCCAGGCCTTGGGCAAAGCATTTTATAGTTATTATTTCATTTGAGCCCCATTGCAACCCTGAGAGGCCTATTTTAATGGTTGAAGAAACTGAGAGCAGAGGTGAAGTCATTTTCCCAGGATCATACAGCTCATAAATGTCTGAGGCCAGATGTGAACTCAGGTCTCCTGATTCTATGCCTAGTACTTTATTCACTGCACCATCTTGCTGATAATATCACATATTTCATATGAAGGCTTTCTGTCTTTACATGAATTTAGGTAAAAGATGTAACAGTATTACTCTAGCATTATTCCTGTCATTTTGAAATCACTAAATTTTTGTGAACAACCATTAATTGGTCTTTAAAATCGTGAACTCTGAAATTCCACTTTGTGACCACAACTTTCTGTGTACATGCAGTCACGGTCCCTCATTTTTCTTAAACCTATTATTTGCTCTCATTGCATCTTCTAGACCTTTATCTCTTTATCCTGTTCATCAAGTTCTATCAACTCTTTTCTGGTTTCACTTGCCCTGATGTCTCATTTCAACAATGCTTTTGTTAATCATTTTTGAATCTTTTGCCTCTTCACTTTCTACCAGTTGCCAACCCTCAGTCACCTCTACCAGCTCTGCTTTTTCTGTTCATTCTTGGAGGACATAGATATCCAGGATTAAATCAGGAAGACTTGTTGATGGGATCCATCTGAATTATCACTGCCACTTCAACTGCCACTTATGTGCTAGGAACTAGAGATGGAGAAGCAAAAAATAAAATAGTGCCTTCCCTCCCTCTCTTTAGTCCCTACAATGAATACGTTATAATTTTCTACTCTACTCAAACCCCAAATCATGTTAATAGTATTTATTAGGTATGGAAAATATCAAAGCCATCTCATTTAATTCTTTCCCTTTCTATTCTTCTTCCATCCTATCTCAAAGTAGTAAACCATTCTACTTAACAAAGTTAGCTCTTTCACTTTTTCTCATGATCAATGTAATATTACTCTTTTGCACATTCTTTCTTACCATCTTTTCTTTTACTTTTCTTTTTTATTTCCTTTCCCTCCACCTACAAACAAGCATTTGTTCTCAAAAAGTACTTCACTATACAAAATCACAATAAAAACTGAAGGGCTTATTGGAAAAATGAAATTGGAGTACAACACTCAAAAACTTTGTCAGTGCTTCACAGAAAAGATAGTAAGTTAATAAAAATAGTAGCATGGTTTCATACATCTTAAATGCTTAAGAAATAAATAAATACTAGTAGCATCTACAGCTTCAGGCTACTGTTTGGCCTGTACCCTGGTTTCCACAGGATGCAGGCTGATAGAAGTCTTGCACAAGTTGGGTAGACTACAACTACAGACCACTGAAAGGAGGAGGAGCTTAAACCAGTCCTTCTGATCCTTCTGCATCAGAAGATACACAATAAATATGGATAGCACTTTACCTTGACAAAGCCCTGAAATTTGCTTGTGGAAGTGAGTACCAGAAAAATGGTTGGTTGTTTTTATCTTACTGTGAAGTGGCATAGTTTTTCTGGAAAAAGTGAAGAAGAAATTGTATAGAAGCAAACTTGAAATTCACATTGTGCTCAAAAATGTTCCCTAATATATCAGTCTCATTGCAGCAAATTTGCATTTTAAGATTTGACTTTGAGAACTGATTCTATACAATACTTAAATGCATCCATTATCAATGTGAACATTTCTTTCAATGACACACCAATTACAACCAACCATGTCTACCTATCCTATATGAATCTTTTCCATATCCTTTCATACCTTTACCATGGGGAATGATCCAGTGTGCTAGATGAAATGAATGAAATAAATGAAAACATTTTAGCCCACAACATATGAGCTCTCCATGGTTATCCCTCACCTTGACCTTGTCACCAACCCATCTTTTTTTAGTCATTTATTTCTCTTTTAATATCCTTTGTAATTTTCCTTTGCAAGTGTGAGGAATTACAAATTTTTTGTTTGTAATGTGTTGCAGTCTGCTCATACACATCATATGCCTCTTCATTCCTCCTTTATTTGGTTAGTTTTGTAAAGTTTTTTAGAGACTAATATTCCATTACTCACAACCATATAACACTACTTGAAAAAAAGTTGACATTAAAAAAAAATGAGTCTTAGTTTCAGGGAAGAGCTTGGGGAATATTGAAAAGATTCTCCAGTATCCCAAAGGCAGTTCAACCTGTTCTGTTCCTATTCAGTGTTAAGCCCAACTCATTTGTATTATACAGGATCTCTATAGTGGTAGAAAAGCTGTATAGATTCTACCACAACATTTTATAGTCTGAACAATAGGCTTTTTTCATGCAGTTGGTTTTCCTCATATGGCTAATTAGGAAAACGCTTTAGAGTATTTATAGACCTTTTTAGGAAGCTATGTGATACCATGTCTGGTTGCTGTCAACATGTCATCTACAAAAGCAGGGGGCCCCTAGATGATACAGACATGAGTACTGAAATCAGGAGGACCTGAGTTCAAATCTAGCTTCAGACATTTAACCTTACTAGCTATATGACCCTGGATAAGTTATTTAATCCCTACTCCTTTACAAAAGCAAACACCTGAGAAACTACATTATTTATGAAGAATCATTTTGATTATAATTCTATGCCAAATACATTCCATCTATCTTTCTTGGTGGCTTTTCCTCTTTTTTATCTTCTTATTGTAGATATTACTCAAAAGTTCTAGTCTCAATCTTATCCATTCAGCTCTTTGTGAATAAGTTGCATATCTTATATCTACAATTCCTACTTCTGTCGCATGTCATACTCACATTTGCAGCTATCTTCTAAAGATTTCTATTTATATCTAAACTCATTATATATAAAATTAAATTAATTACTTTCCCCTAAAATCTCCTTTTCTTGCTTTTCTTCCTTCTGTTAACTTCATCACAACTTTGCTAGTTGTTCATGCTTAAAACCTCAGAATAATTTTTGACTTTTTTTCTCCCCTAAGGCCTTTCCACATGATAACTAATATTTGTGTAACATTTTCAGACTTGCATTATCTCATTTTTATTAATTTATTTGATCCTTACAACAACCCTGTGAGGTAAGTGCTTTTATTATCTCCATTTTACAAATGTGCAAACTGAGACTAATAGATTGAATAATTTCCCCATGGTCACATAACTAGTAAGTGTCCAAGAGAGAATTTGAACTCAGGTGTTACTGACTCCAAGTCTAGCATCCTATGCACTACACAACTCAGTCCTCTCCTACATTATAATGTAGAATAATCCAGTATACCCAGTGAGATAAAAACATCTGCTAAACTTAAAGTACAATATAAATGTTATCTGTTATTATCCATATTTAGAAATGTAAACTCTGAATTGTTCTAAGTTTCCAGAAATAATTAATAAAATTGGATTTCCCAATGAACATTGTTTTAGACATAAGATAGGGAAAAATATATGACATATGTATCCCCTTTGACAAGAATTTGTAAATTAATCTGAGATTTCCTGTATATGCAGGGTAAACTAAACTCAACCATTGATTTATTCTTGACAGATATGACCCAAAAACAAATCAGTGGAGCAGTGATGTGGCTCCTACCAGCACCTGCAGGACTAGCGTTGGAGTAGCAGTTCTTGGAGGGTATCTGTATGCTGTGGGTGGACAAGATGGCGTCTCTTGTCTCAATATTGTTGAGAGGTGATTTTTTTTTTTAAATTAATCCTTTATTAAGTGCTTACTATGTGTCAGGCTTGGGCCTTTTAATACAAAGAAAAAGCAAAATTGTCTCTACTCACATTATAAAATAAAATAAGTTTCTGAGTAGAAAGAACTATAGAGATCTTTTTTAAAAAAGCTAATAGGTATTGATTTGGAATTCTAAAATTCTACTATTATTTAATCCAATTCTAGTGGAGCCTATTAAGTGTCCATTATTTATCCTTCATTCTTACCATCTGATCAGCCCATCTTTCTTTTCATTCATACATTTCTCTTCTGGCATTTTTTGTACCACTTCTTTGTGATTCTTTTTTTTTTAATGTGTTGATACCCATCATTTGCCCCTTCCGTTTTATTTAGGAAAATTCTTAATTTCATTTGTTCAGAGACTATAGTATTCCATGATTCACAACCATATAAAAATAACAAAAGAATGCTGGGGTTTTAAAAATGGATCTTTATTTCAGAAAGAAACTTGGGGATCATTAAAAGAAATCTGTTAAACAGCATTCTCTTCCCCCAGTTAACCAGTCTTGTCATTCACTCTACACTCTGTGTGTGTGTGTGTGTGTGTGTGTGTGTGTGTGTGTGTGTGTGTGTAGTATTTCCACGTTAGCTAGCACTTATTTATATATTCTCTTTTTAAGAGATCTTTATATGGATATTTTATTTTATTTTTATTTTTATATTTATATATGGTATGTCCTTTCTTCAAGATCTGAGGCTAAATTTGCTATTCCCATTTATAACTCACTATCCTGCCTTATAAACAATTGTGTTTTGTATTTGTGTCTGTGTATGTGTCCATTCGTTTCAGTCATATTTGACTCTTCAGGACCCATTTGGGATTTTCTTGGCAAAAATACTTGGCAAATAGTTTGCCATTTTCTTCTCCAGATTATTTTACAGAGAAGGAAACTGAGGCAAACAAGATAAAGTGACTTGCCCAGGGTCACATAGCTAGTAAGTATCTAGGGTCACATTTAAACTCAATTCTCCAGGCCTCATGTTATATCTCCAGTACTATTTAGCTGCCTTAGATTCTGAATTTTCAACATTTTCTACTTATATTTCATTCTGACTGTGACATAAATCCACAGGATTTTTCCTTTACAGTTAATTAAAATGTTGACAGTTTCATTGCATTTGTCAATAAGCAAAATTATATCTTCAAAGATCTTTGGTGTAATATAGGTCCTGCAAAAAAAGTTGTCTCCTAATTAGAAAATGTACCCAGGCTTTACATTTTCTTACTACAGATATGACCCAAAGGAGAATAAGTGGACTCGAGTAGCTTCCATGAGCACCAGGAGGCTCGGAGTAGCAGTGGCTGTATTAGGAGGATTTTTATATGCTGTGGGTGGTTCTGATGGGACATCTCCACTCAATACAGGTTAGTCCTTTCTAAGATTTGACTGCCTCCCAAAAACATGAAAAAGATCCCAATATGTCAAACCACTAATTATGTTAACAGTAGCCAACAGCACTTACTGTGGGCCAGGCACTGTGTTAAGTACTTAACACTTGCCTCATTTCATCCTTCCAACAATTCCAAGGCTGAAAGTACTATTATTATTCCCATCTTACACATCTAAGACAAACATTAAGTGACTTAATCTTCCTGTCTCCAGGCCCACTATACCACCTGACTGTTTCAGGCAGAGCTGTGCAAAAAAATTACTATAATTTTCTCCCCTTATTTTAAAATAAAAAGAGTAAATGTTATCATCTAGACACTGAATAGGGTCTAGATCAGGGGTCCTCAAACTTTTTAAATAGGGGGCCAGTTCACTGTCCCTCAGACTGTTGGAGGACCGGATTATAGTAAAAACAAAAACTTTGTTTTGTGGGCCTTTAAATAAAGAAACTTCATAGCCCTGGGTGAGGGGGATAAACATCCTCAACTGCCGCATCTGGCCCACAGGAGGTAGTTGAGGACCCCTGGTCTAGATAGATTGACGTAGTCTAACCTTTGCCTTTTCCCTAAATTGTTCTACAGTTTTTAGCCTTCTAAGCTATACCAAAAGTGTTCCTTCTTTTCTTTCCAAGCTATTAGACAACTATGGAAAACAAGAAGGACAATTTCTCTAACATGGTCACATTTCCAAAGAAATGTCTTGTATTAATCTGTTCTTCATATCATGTCCAAGTAAACAGATTCCCTAATGTTAATGGGAATAGTGATTTTAATCATTACCAGTTCTAGACAAAGTGAACATTTTGCCTGAGCCTATTATTATTTTCTATCTTTCTTAGTATGGAGAGTAAGACTGATAGTAAGTGATTGGCTATATTTTAAATTGTGACATAGAAGGAAGCTAATATCCAGGCTGCCTATTAAAATTTGTCTTATTTAAAACTATGAGGCATTGAAGTCACAGTGATCCAGGCTTATTAAAGTTCCACTGACAGTATTTACTGAAACTATGGAAATACTTTGAGAATCCCTTAATGATTTTATTTCCCCTGCAGTGGAGCGCTACAACCCCCAGGAAAATCGCTGGCACACAATAGCCCCTATGGGGACTCGTCGGAAACACCTCGGCTGTGCAGTGTATCAAGACATGATCTATGCTGTAGGAGGCAGGGATGACACCACCGAGCTCAGCAGTGCTGAGAGATACAACCCTAGAACCAACCAGTGGTCTCCAGTGGTGGCCATGACATCCCGCCGAAGTGGAGTAAGTACCAGAGTACAAGAGACCTGAATGGCTTCTTTTTGTTGGGAGCTTGTTAAAGGGAATTATCAGGGAAATATTCATTCTGTTGGAAAAATGTGGTCTTTAAAGTACATTGCAGTAGAATGAAAGCTATGGACTGCTGTTAACTAATTACTTAATTTACTGCAGATTTTTTTTGTCTAAATCTACCTCTTGTGCACAGAGGATAATTTTTTTCAATGTGTCAGTTCTTAAAATGAAACTTTTGTGTACTTTTGTCACCAGTTAAAACTTCTGTTATTGAATCATATCACAGTTTAAAAATTGAGTTTATTTTTAAATATTTTGTATCTTTTCCCACTCTGTAACAATCTTCAACTGCTTCTTTCTCCCACCCCAATTCTGTCTGTAACCATTATAGCAAAATATGCCTCTATGACTGAGTCAACAAAAGGCAAATACAAGATAACACCCATCTCCAGGAGTCAATTTTATTCCACTCTATATCAGGATATAGGTCCAGATTAGGTTGGCTTGAGAGATTTACTGAGCAAGACATAGCATAGACAGAGGGGACTAATAGTGTATTTTCAGTACATTTTTTAGTACCATACTTCAAAGAGGATGGGAAGGGACTAAGTATTTATTATATTCCTGCTATGTGCTAGACATTATACTTAGGACTTTGTAAATATTATCTCATTGAATCCTCCTAACAACCTTTTGAGGTTAGTGCTATATTAGCCTCATTTTACAGTTGAGAAAACTGAAGAAGACAGCAGTTAAGTAATTTGCCCAGAGTCACAGAACTAAATAACTATCTGAGATCATATTGGTCCAGCATAGTATCCACTGCACTTCTGATGTGGTAGAATAGTATGTATAAAAGTGCATCTGAAATAGCTGTGCAAATCCAGATATTATTAAGGTAGAAATTAGTATCTTCCCACTATCATAAATCCTCCTAGTTAATTAAAAAGTATTTATTAAGCACCTACTATGTCCCGTGCCTTGATTAGAGCTCATATTTTCCTGGGACACAGTATGTATTTGGATGAATGGGTGCGCTTGTATGCACAAAACATATTCAAGACAAATACAAGATAGTTTGAGGAGGAGGGACACTACTTGTGTGTGGGGATGGAGATCAGGAAAGACTTCATATAGAAGGTAAAGCTCAGGCTGATTCTTGACGGAACAAAGTATTTTAAAAGATATAGGTGAAGAGAAAGTGAATTCCAAGTATGAGAAATGGCAAATACAAAGCCAGAGGTGGGAGAGAGGGGTATATTGTGAGGGACAGCAAAATGGTCAATTTAGTTAAACCATAGACTGTAGAAAAGGAAATAATATATAATAAAGGTATTACAGATTTGGACCAGATTATGAGGAGATTTAAATGTCAGGTAGAGGATCCTAGAAGCAAGAGAGAGCAATTAAACTTGACTGAGTAGGGAAGTGGTGTGGTCAGACCTGCCCTTTAGAAAAATCACATTGATAGATATGTGGAGGATGAGTTGGATAAAAGAGAGAATGAGGCAGGGAGACCAGTGAGGAGACCGCTGCAATAATTCATGTCAGGATGATAGCCTGGACTAGAGATGTGGCTATAGCAAGTGAGAATGCTTCAGGTATAACACATGTTAATGTGGGAAAAAATTGCAAGATTTAGCATCTTAGACTAAAAAGCAACATGTACAGGGAAGGAGAGGAATTGATAAAGATGCCAAATAATTGCAAACCTGGGAGACAAAGTGTAATGTTCTCTTCTCTAAATTATAATCGTTCTCTGGTAGCAAGTTTCTTGGGAAGCTTCTGGAGGTAGCCTTAGTTTCAGTTCAAAGTAATAATCACCTCAAATGCAGCCAGCTGTTAAAAGTTCAGATCCTTTATTGTCTCCTTCAAAATAGCCCAGTTAACTTTCGTAGAGGCCTATCTCTCTCCTTGGTTCCAAGAGCTCTTGTTGCTAATCTTTTAGCTCTTCCAGCTTCTGCCTCTAGCTCTCTCTGAATCCTTTATTCTGCCCAACTGAATCCTGGCTTCTCAATCTCCCAAAAGTCTCTAGTTGGCTTGTGGGAGCTCCTTATATATGATCTCTTAAAGGTGTGAACTCTAAAGTTGACTCCTCCTCTGAGAATGGGCTTGTGGGTTAGTGGGCTTGTCCTTCCTGACTTGCGAATCTCCTGGACTTGTGAATCTCCTGGAGTGCCTATCAATTCCATTGACTTAGCATCTTGTAAGAATCATAACAACAAAGAATGATGGTGCCTTCAAAAGATATGGGAAAGTTTGGAAGAGAAATAGTTTTTGGAGAAAAGATAATGAATTCTGTCTTGAACATGTTAAGTTTGAAATGTGTCTGGAATATCCATTTCAAAGTTTCTAGTAGGCAGTTGGTGGTGCAAGCCCAGAAGAGGAAAATATCTAAGGGAATAACATATAAAAAGAACTTAGATGCAGGATAGATGAAAAGACCTAAATCAGGGTGTCTTTCCTGCAGGATAGGTGACACTCCACAAATCAAGGCAAGTGGGCCTAAAAGTCAGACAGCACAAGAAATTGTGGTTTCCCTCAAGAAGAGTAGGAACAGGGAATCATTGTCCAGAAGGGACATTAGCCAGGAAAGGTTGCTTCAGAATGGTCAGGGCAGAGAAGAAGGAGGATAACAGAAAGAAAGAAAAAAGTTGTTTTAAGTGAAAAAGAGCAAATACTAATTTGCATTAATAATAAATTAAAATATCCACATGGCCAAAACATAATAGAGTAGAAATATCAGCTATCAATTCATATTACCAATAACTAATGAACAGTATTTTAACTTCAATTCAGAAAATTTCAGAACTGAAAATATTCTCAGCAGCTATTTAATGCAAACCGTACTTCCCAAAAATAATTTTTTCCTACAGCATAAATAAAAAGTGGTCATTCAGCCTCAACTTACAGCATTCCAGTGATGAAAGACCTCCCTATCCATTTTGGAGAGCTGAATAATTTACTCAAATCTAAATTTGCCTCATTGTAACTTTCAGAATAAATCAAATCCTTCTATATGTCATCCCATCAAATACTTAAAGATAACTGTTAATCCCCTACTCCAATCTTTTCTGCTTCAGAATAATTAACTCCAGTTTATTCAGCCAGTCCTTAGATGGCATGTACTCAAGGTCCTTTACCGTCCTAGTTGCCATTCTCTAGATGCTCTGCAGCTTTTCTCTTCTTTTTGATGTCATTACTATCCTCAGTTGAATGTGATTCCTAAATATTCTTATATTAAATTATTTTATTCCATTTAAATATTAATAAATGTTTTGGGAGTTGACTTTTTCTGACTTTTAAATAAATATAATTTTGTAGATTTGGTCATTTACCAAGTTGTGGACTTAGCCATTTCCTTTTCTATTTATATATAATTTAACTGAAAACTTCTGTATGTGGGTGTAGGGATTCAAGTGAATTTGAACAGTATTTTTTAATCCAAGCCTGAGATTTCATCAGTTAGGAAATTTCAGATAAAGAAAGTCCCCATGCCAATACTATTGCAACACATTTATACTCTTTGAATGTTGCATGATACTGAGGTTAAATTTAACAATGATCATATAGAGTGTACAGATCAGAGGAAAGACTTGAACTCACATCTTTCTGACTTAAAGGTCAGCCTACTTTTCAGTGCTGCCTCTTATTGAACATGAGTTAATAAAAAGCATAATAATTGATATTTATGTATCTCAGGCTTTCAAATTATATGTTTTTGCCCTATAGGTCGGCCTTGCAGTAGTAAACGGACAACTTATGGCAGTAGGAGGTTTTGATGGTACAACATATTTGAAGACAATTGAAGTCTTTGACCCTGATGCTAACACATGGAGGTAATCTTTAAGCTATACTGAAAAAAACATCTTTTTCATTCACAAACTTGGACCATTATATGTATATAAGATAACACGATCTGAAATTATCTGAAATTATAATTGAGTCAAGAACTTGTTCTCTTTGCAGTTCATTGGAAAGAAACTATTAACATAGCATTCAATTTGATTTGGCCTGAATGCCTATTGAAATGAAATGGTTTAATCTAACTTTAACTTTGATACTTAATTCAACTTTAAAATTTCTTATATTTTTATGTTATTTGGGGCAGCCATTTCTTAACCTTTTCAGTTAGAAAATTTTTTGATATCGATTTAATTCCTGACATTTGTTCTTCAGCTATTTGCTTCTCTGTAGTGGTGACTGTAGTCACAGAAAGATATCCAAAATTGTTCAGTAATTGCAGTAGTAATACTGCCTTGAATCTAAATTGATGCCATTTTGCCAAAGCATTCAGATAACTGTCACGTATACTCATATCAGCTTATAACTTGTCATTTTATAACTAAAATACACACACACACAATTACAGTTGTAGAGCTATGAGATCCTCTAATTCAATTTGCTTGTTTTATAGTTGAAAAAACTGAGATGCAAAAAAATTAAATGATTTGAAAATAGAAACCAGATCTCCTAACTCCCCAATCTAGTACTGTTTTTACAGATGGGGAAATAAAGACACAAGCTTAAATAATCTGCTTTTTCTTCCTGTAAAGTATTTCTTTTCATTATGGATCTTAATTCTAGAAGGAAATAGTAGATAAGGACTATTTGGGAAGTTAACCAATTTTTTGCATTTATTCTGCTATTTAATTCTATGCCCCTATGCACAACATGTATTTTAAAAAAGAGAACCCTTTCTAAAATACTTTCTACCTATGAAGTCAGTGCAATTATTACTATAGCATTTTATAGATGAGAAAACTGATGCTTGGGTAAAATGACTTGCTTCTATGATATGCCTAATAAATGTCACAATCATTATTTGAATCCACATTCTGTTAATTTCAAGTGTAGTGCTTTTTCTGCTATATCAAGCTACCCTTCACATTCCCAAGTTAAATTTGTGAAATCCTTTAGGATCATCTGAAAAATTTTGATTTTTTTGCATATATTAACACAAAAAATCTCTAAAGAGTTCTCTCTTCTGTTCTGTGGAAATGCTTCTTCTTACAGATGATTGATTAAACGTGTTTTAGACACTTCTTTTTGCTAGCAGGATTAAACTTCACTGAGTCATAGAATATAATGTTTGAAGGAAACTTGCAAGTTATTGCACTGTTCTGCCTCTTTCAACTGAAGCAGCTTTAGATTGGTTGTTTATATATTATTTGGCAGATAGTTTTAAAATAATTTCTCCTTGTGGGAGATTTATTTTGTTAGAAATCTATTGGATCAAATAGAAAGAAAATAGTGTCATCTGCATTGGACTGGCAAGAATTTTTATAATTGCCATTTGTTTTTGAGAGTTCGCCTATATTGACTACTTCCTCCCATTATTTGAATTCCATGATAAACTGTTTTGAGAAGAGCTTTGGTTTAGGGATTTGGTTTAATTTAGCCTGCTTATTTAACTATAACATGCAAGAAATTGCTCTAACTAGTAACCAGGTATTACCAAATGCTGCAATCCCTACAAGAAAAAATAGTCAATATACTATACTGATACAGTGCTGATTTAGACATTATTTCCCCCTCATAGTTTCCTTTGGGTTTCAGCAGGAGCAGGAATCCTTTTAAGGACTTAGTCATAGTATTTAAAGAGGCATGAATTCATTCACTTGTTCATTCAGCAATGTGCCAGGCACTGTGTGGGCTACAGAGTGATACAAGATTTGTTTGAATAAAATGGAAAAAAGAGTACTGAACGATCTATTACTAAATAATTTGCTACTACATTAATTGCTCTAACTAATCTTCAGAGATCCTTCCTGGGACAGTAATAAGTTTCTGGCTACTGTTCCTAGGTTCAGAAGCCTTTCTACACTATCCCCTAAGAGAATTTTACCTCAGAGTTCTTACAGTTCTCTTTCTTCCATAGTCTCTCCATCACTTTCATTCAAATCTCTTTACCCCCCCCCCCAAAAAAAAAGAGGAAAATTATAATGTTTAGAAGATGGAAAAGAACTGAGAAGCCAGGTTTCTTTCCAGTGTTAAATGTAGTAACATCCATTTTAATATTTCAGATTAAGAAATGGAAAAAAAAGAAATAATCTGCTTGGAATTTGGAAAATTTGGAATCTTGAGCTTTTTAAATTTTTAATCCCAAAGTCCTTGGTCCTCTCCTCTTTAGATTAAAGAACTGGATGGCCAGCAAACTGAAATGGGTAATGGTGATTTAGTCTGTCACAGAAACTTAGAGTTGGAGAGGATTTCAGAGGCCATCAAGCCCAAATGTATTTGTACCTGTGTGAGATCCTTGCCATAGCATCTTCTCAAGAACAGTCAAGTCACCCAGCTTTTCCTTGATGTTCCCTAGTGAAGCAGCTCCTTGAACACTTCTCAGATTTGCCTCCCAGCATTTTCCATCCTTTGATCCTATTTCTGAATACATTTTTAATACCTCTTCTATTCAACTTCCTATCGTGTTCCCTAGAGTCTTCTCTCCTCCATGCTGAATAGCTTCCATTTCTTTTGGTCTTTGAACAACGTGGCATCGAGCCCCCTTGCCCTCTTCCCTGGTCTCCCTCTATTGGTTTCCTTTCCGGCACAGTGCTCTCAGCACCACAAGTTCCTCAGGACTTGTGACCTCAACAAATTCATCACTATCCCATCTGGTATTCTGGATATGCCTCTTTCAGGACAACCTATGACACATTAGTTATTTAATTATCATGTCCTATCATAGGACTCAAATTCTGTTACAAACTCCAAAAGATTTTGTTGTATTGATTGTACGTGAATACTCCCAGCAATGAGTGATATTTTTACTTTGGGCTTGGATTTTGGAGGGATTTGGGGGCGGGGAGGGGAGGGGGGGAGAAAGGGGATTTCATTCTGTTTCATTTTTTGTTTTTTTTCTCTATTGCCTGGTAGAATTTCTAACATATGATAGACAATTGATAAAGGCATAATGACAGGGTGATGGACTGATTTTTAAAATGAAATTTGAGTGGAGAAAGCCCCAAGTTACACCTTGCCATATTTTATTTTTCATTTTTAACTATAAGATAAAATGAAACCAGAGAAACTTTTATGCTCAATAAACATTTTTGGTTGATTTGTTATCATCTTGTGCTGGTTTTACTTGGATAGTTTGTGAACAGAAATTAAATTATTAGAAAATCTGACTCTATTTCTTTTTTTGCAGGTTATATGGTGGTATGAATTATCGTCGGCTAGGGGGTGGTGTAGGTGTGATTAAAATGACACATTGTGAGTCTCACATATGGTAAGCGTCTGTGAGGAAACCCCATGGTTCTCATTCACATATATGCCTGTGTGTCTAGTGGAAAAGACTCGTTGACTTTGGAGCTGTGTGAGGTTTTGAAAACAGATCAAATTTTATTCTTTGCCGGTGCCTCAATGTGGAAATATAAATCCAGTGACTTTTCTGAAAGAGCAGCTATTGGAAACTGCATTGGCTGGACTCTTCTCAACACGTTGAAGCTTCGCTTGTATTTTAATTTTTTAAATACCAATATGCTTTTTGAGCAAAAAACCTTCAGAGCACTCCAGCATAAGCAAGACCCCAGAACTAAGAGATGTGTTGGGAGTCTGGCAAAGGGAACAAGTTGCCTCTTCCAAGATGAAATGAAATGGTTTCTCACATAGTGGAAACTGTAGTGTGGAGTGGGCAAAAGTGGAAAATGATACTGAAAACATTACTTTTGCCTTATTTACAGAAAGCTTCAGAAAAAAGTACTTGACCTACAAGATGCCACCTTTGCACAAAAGTTTTTGACAATGTGCAGAAGAATATTTATTTTTTGTTTTCATCTGTTAAATGTCTTTACATGTTTTCATCTGTTACGTGTCTGTTTTTCTTTGTACTCATCACCAAAAGAAGAAAAAAAAAGGTAAACAACAAAACCCATAATTGTTATTTTAAAGTAATTGACTTTGAAAAATGCTCATTTGGGAAGTAAGACTATATATAACCTATTTTTTTCAGGGTATTCCAATTCCAAAACTATATATGATGGATCAGCTCCTAAGGATCAGCAATTATAAAAAAGTTATCTAAAATATGTTAGTCAGCCTTCTTACTAAAGTACCACATGACTTGAAAGTCATTAAAAAACAAACAACTCTTAGCTCACTTCTAAACATGAAGTCAAAAAGGAATGTCAATTCAATAAAAAGAAGTCGAGACTCTCAAATGCTGCAGTTTTCTTCAGTGACAACTTGATTCTTGTTTTCCTATATGAATTTGTTCATTGACTGATTTTATTACAGTCTTTTTAAAACAATGTTCCTCTTGGGTTTTTCTGCTAGAACTAGAGCTCTGCTCAGTGCCTCTAAAATGCCAGTAGGGTACCCTCCCATACTGCCTGGAGAACCCTGCAACTCTGCAAGAGTTCTTGCTCAAAAGCATTGCAGACTGAAGCAACTTTGTTTTCTATTTCCTTATTGCTACTTTGGACCAGCAAGGAGAGGTGATATCTCCCCCTCAGTGGACACTGTTATGCAAGTCCTTCCACTTAAGTGTGTAGGCGAGGCCTGCTGCGACAAGATGGGATTCTACAATCCGTGTAACAAGAATCCATGTTAGTGAGCAGAAACCAATTAAAGCGTCTAACAATATTTTGTTTGTTGTGTAAAGCTATATTCCGTTGCCTTCATCCTCGCTGGTGAAGAGCTAACTAAGCATGTAAGGTTACTGAAAAGGAAAAGCAATGTTAAAAAACCCTCATTTCTTCTGGGGTTTTTTTCCTTGTTTCCTTATTCATGTGCTTGATATGAAAGTCTTGGAATAAGACTTATGTGATGACAACAAAAATGAATGACCATCCCTTTTTTCCCCCCAACAGAAATGGTTGGCAATTCTTGTGTTTACATTCAAAAATCATTTGCACCTTTACAAGAAAAAAAAGTATTTGGTAAACAGTTGTTTACATGTATCATTTATGCTTTTTCTAGCATGAGTAACTTGTTTAAAAAATAGTGTTTACCTTAATAAATTTCTTTAATGCTATTTAGTGCTTGTTCCTTTTTGTTTAGGCAACCATCCAGCTGCCACTTACTGATTTTACAGAACAGAATACCTAATGGAAGCAATACCTTATAGGTTGTTTTTACAGTTCAGATGTAATTTATATTTTAAAAAATAACGATCAAAATTAGTAAGCTTAATTATATAGTTTAACATAGATTGAGAGATCATTAATACTTAATGGCAGTGGTCTTAACATTATTCAGTCTTGAAGTTGGGAATTCAGGCTTAAATGCAGAGGAAGTGGGTATTACTATGCCAAGCTTAATTAAGCATTGTCAAAAGACAACAGGGGTGGGTTCAAGAGATTGGGCTCAAGGCTTAATCAGAAAGATTTGAATCTTGACTGCTGCTTCAGACCCTAGTTATGTGACCCTGGGCAAGTTACTTAATCTCTCTCTTAATAATAGTACCTGCCTCATAAGAGAGTTATTGTGAGGATCAGATAAGTTAACATGTAAAGTGCTTTTCAGACCTCAAAGTGCTATACAAACCACTAGCTAATATTTTAAAATCTGTGGCATACTATTAAATTCTAGGCCTTTTTGTTCCCATTGTTTTTTAAATCACTTTGCATTTTGAAAAATATTCAGTTCCCATTTTCTTACAGAATTGAGTTGGATAGCATTTAAAGCAGGGATTCTTAATCTGGAGTTCATGGACCCTCAAAGAATCTACTTATAGGTTTCAGGTGGATCCTTGAATTTGAATCAGAAAAAATATTTTCCTTAGTAATAATTGTGTCTCTACTTTTTTCACTTCAAAACATTATGAGAGCGGGTCTATCCACTGGCTTGGCTTCATCAGACTTGCAGAGAGATCCATGTCAAACAAAAACTTAAGAAATCCTAATTTAAAGAAAATAGGTATTCTAGGTCAGTGAAATATTTTGATAACATCCATGATAACTTTATATAAAAAGTGTGAATTTAGAGCATAGGTACTTCAGCATAATATGTCTGTAAATCTCAACCCAGCCCTTTAAAGGGGTTTAGCCATTTAAAGAATTTTAGGTATCTAAGAAAACAAGTTATATTTAAGCTTCAGTTTTGCGAACACAATATAAGTCATAACATCTGAGGATTTTCTCATCTTTAGATTTAGAAGTAGAAAAGACCTCAAATAGCATCACCTAGTCTAATTACCTCATTTTATAGATAAGCAAACTGGGGTTAGAGGTTAGGTGACTTGCCTGAAGTCATACAGCTAAGTAACAGAACAGGTAGTCTAACCCCAGTCTTCTATCTCCACCCTGCCAAATTTACAAGTGCCTACACATTGATGTGTATTACTTTGATGAATCCATGTCATGATGTGTAGCTCACAAACCCTCCATTCCATAGATTTTCGTTCTATGCACGTCATACGTTCCCTCAAACCCCCCATACAGGACCCAGTGGAGATGCAGTATAATATGGCCCAGTATAAAGACCCCTGGCCCTAAGTCCTAACATACCCTGGCTGTATGACCTTGCCTGACTGGGTCTTCCCCCAAATTAATACCCCATCTCTCCATTCCTCTTCCAAACTCCCCTCAACTGCAAATGAACTGGAAGGGGCAATAGCAAATACTATAATCTCTTTGCCAAGAAAACCCCAAATGGGGTCACGAAGAATAAGACAGGACTGAAACAAGTGATCAATATCTATACCTACATTCCCACAGCATAAGTGCCACTTCTTAACTCCTCTACTACCCTGTCCAAACAGTGTTGGTCTCTTCCTCCTTAAACATACATAAACCACCAATTTAAACTCATTTAAAAAAGGACTATTTTCATTACACACAGCAGGCATTTAGTAACTATTTGTTGAAGTGAATTAAATAGACTGAATAAGATTTCTTTGATGTCAGTCTTGTCCTTTAACAATAGTGAAACTCTTGACCAGGTCCAAAAAATTCCAAACAATAAAGGGGCAGTTTAAAGTTTTCCAGTAGAATTAAATCATGGCCATTTAATTTATTCCAATTCAGCATTTAACATATTACTGTAACTGTATACACAGAATCATCCAGCAACATTAAGTGGATCTTCTTGTTTATATTTTCCTCTCCCAGAAGCCCCCATGTTTCTTCATGTTTAGTATTTTATTCAATAAAGAAAAATACAATGTCTCCTATGAATTATGAGACCTTGAAGTAAGTTCTAGGTATTCCAGTTTTTATAATTTTGCCTGTGCAAAATTTTTACTTTCTTTGTTGACTCTAGAACCTAACCTGTGCAGACATGTAAGAGAACCAAAAGAAGAAAAAAACTAGACTCAAATAAGTATCAAGAAGAGGCTGAATGATAGTGTCAAGACTATAGAGAGGTTAAGGATGGATGGATAAAGACTATGAAATGGCTATCAGATGTAACTCAGAAATCTTGGGTCACTCTGGAGAGAGCGATTTCAATTAAATGATGAGGATGGAAGCCAAACTACAGAGAATTAAGAGTGAAAGGAAGTGAAAACACAGACTGAGGCTTTGAATTGAATCAGATACTTATATTTGGAAGGTGAATCTTCTCTAATGCAAGAAGTTAAATTACAACTAGGGAATTAGGAGCACCCAGGAGGTTACAATACATATTAGACCAGCAACGGTTACCAAGACAAATACATAACTTGTTTTTATATATAAGCCTATATATCCTAAATGTTGCTATTCAAAAATAATTTTTAGCAAAACCATATTCAGATTTTTAACTGTTTTAATTGTAAATGTGAAATGTTTATAAAACAAACGGGCAGCTAGGTGGTGCAGTGGATAGAGCACCAGCCTTGGAGTCAGGAGGATCTGAGTCCTGCTCTCAAGACATTTACTAGCTGGATGACTTTGAGCAAGTTACTTAGCCCCAGTTGTCTCCCTTTCCCCACATCATCTCCACCCCACCCCACCCCACCCCCAAAAATAAAGGCTTACAGCAAAGTTCAATTTAAAATACTGAGTAAAAACACAAACTCAGTCTTCTTCATGTGTAGACAGTCATCACCTGTGCACAGGAAAAAGTTTTCCTAATCTCTCAGGTGCTGATTTCTCAGTTTAGATTGTTTTCTTCCTCTAAAAGAATTCATTTCTTCTTTTTACTGAAGAAGTTTCAACATTTCAATGAATGTGTGCTTTTAGCAATTTCTTTAGTGGTACAGATAGCAACCCATTCATATCTTGTTTTCTTGTGTCATTCTTGTTTATATTTTCCCATAAATTCCCTAGAGATTTACCCAACTTTCTGGATAGCTTTATCTAGGTTTTTCTTATATTGTTTAAGATTTTGCAGGAAATAGTGATATTCAAATTCATTAATTTTGCCTTTTTTCTATTTTGTCTTTTTTTTTTTTTTTTTTGAGAACAGCTGCTTATTTGATTCAGTTTGGTATAAACTTCTAATCTGATGTTGAACTTGATCTTTGCTTCCACTAGTCAATAGGTGAGTCTAATAAAACTCTCATCAATAACCAGTTTCCTGTACAAGATAATTTTTTTAGACCTTGTCATTCCTTCTTCAATAAAGTATTCATGGTATATAGGTTTAAGGCTCCTGCATAGTCTGCAAGTCTTTGGATTCTTTCATCTTTAAACTTGAGTTATGTTCCAAAATGCTTTTCATTTTCCCCCATGCCTGTAGTTAAACTGAAGTCATTAAGTATATCAAAATATGTTTACTTAATTTGAAGCATCTTGTAAACTTATAAAACAGAATTTCTCTGCCTCTTCATCCTCTCCAGTAGATTTTGGTACCTAAAATGCAATCTATCTCAATGACTGTCTTTTTTCTTATGCAAGCTATGAGCACTGCAAACTAAGCTGACCTACTATCTCAAAAATTGTCTTTTATTACCTTTGGGGACCCAATAAACCAATTATGCCAACTTTTTTGTCTTTCCAAGAAGTCACCTTTTCCTTCATCTGCAACCTCTTTGTGCCTTCCAGTTTTTTTTTTTTTTTAAATAAGCATTATTAGTGTGGCAATAAATAAGTTCTAAGTGCTAGACATATAAAAAAGAGCAAAAATACAACAATCCCTGCCCTCAAAAAGCTTAAATCCAGTAATATATTAATTCATTGATCATTGGGCTTAGTATCTGCCAAGTAGGTACTTAATTTTTGCTCAAGTAAATTAACTGGAGTACAAGTTAAGAAGCCGATTAGAATTTTTTAAAATGAGAAATCGTTAGGTAAGAGAAGATAAAACTGTTTCTCTATATACAGAGATGAAAATCAAAATCTTAAAAATTATAATTTTAAAATCAAACACTTTGTCATTAAAATCTGCATATTTAATTCAACAGTGCAAAATAAGTAATGTCATTACAAAAAAAAAAAAAAAAAAGCAGATTAGCAGCCAAAGTTTTGCACATTAATCCATTCCCTCTTGCTTTTTCTCTGCAAATGCTTTTGTTTCACTCCAGAAAAAATGAATTAGAATGTCTTGGGAAAGTTTTTTAATGGATAAAACTAACTAAATGAGTATAGGATGCCAATTGAGCTTAAGCTTTCAAATGTAGTTTTAAAAAAATTGTTTTAGTGCCCCACGCCTATTTCAAAGATGAGTTCCAATGAAATAGAAAATGGTGATGTACAATGAAAATCAGCAATTTCCATCAGTGCTGGGAGCTGCCATTGAAGGTTATCTTGTATGACGACTCAGCCACTGCTGCTTTCTCCATTCTTATGGCTCCTTGTTAGAGACTTCCCTACTGAGACACTTCAGGCACCATGATGGATGTGAAAACCTATGGCCACTTCAGGCAGCAGCAATGATCACATACCAGGCCCATTTCAGCCAAATAGCTTACTGGTAAAAACACTATATAATCAATTCACAAGGCATAGTCCCCATAAAGTCACTCAATTTGAAAAACTGCCAGTTCTGTCAGAAATGTCAACACTCCGATCAGATATTTGCTACAAAGAATCTGCAAAAGAAAGAAATATTTGAGATTAAACTATAGCAAAAGAAATATGTTGAAAAGCAGTTTATTTGAATTACAATACCACTTTTACATCACACTGATAGCTAGAATATTATCATTATTAAACAAAATAGAGTTAAACATTGCATTGAATACTTGATTTCTGCTGTCAGACATGGCATTTTATGAATAACCACGGGAAAATCCTTTTTCCTCTGTGAAATGTGAGTGTGGGTGTGTGTGTTTGTGTAATGCTACCCTATAAGAAAAATAAAGATAAAGATAAAGGGGATGAGCAGTTAATGATTCAATGTCAACATGGTGATTCAATGTCAACATCGCAGCTCTCCAGTGCAAAAGCCCAAGGATCTGGAGCTTTGTGTAGTTCCAAATTTTTGCCAATGACTTGGATAAAAATATAAACAGCATTTTCATCAAATCTGCAGATGACACAAAGCAAGACGTAGTAGATAACACTGAATGACAGATTCAGGATACAAAAATTTCAGCTGGCTACAGCCCTCAATCTAATGAAACTAACAAAAATAAATGTACATTCTGATATGACAATTTGTATGAAAAAGATCTAGTAATCTTAGTAGTGTACAACATTTCTGATATAGGAGCCAGATATGCTAAATCAATCCTGGTAACTGAGAGGCACAGGTTAAAGAAATTGAGGTGATCTTCCTACACAAGAAAAATTAGTGGAAGGAGGAAGGTGTAGTTAGAAGCAGAATCCCGCTCCTCCTCAGGAAAAAGGACTATCTTTAGTAAAAGGGAATTAGAAGGGGAAAAAAAAAAACATTTTGGAAATAGCAGCTCTTTACTTCAGCTTTTGAATATTCAGATTTTCTTGACTTGATTCTTACCCATCCATTTATCAAATGGAGACAGCATTATGGAAGTAGGATCAATCAGATTTTGAAGAAGAAAAAAATAGGCACTGTCTAGCAAATGAGAGGAATTCATTGTACAGCTTATATCTTTGAAAGACTTACAGAAGATGAAAAAGCAGTTGAGAAAAAAAATGTAAAAAAGGAGTGTCAGAAGCCATATAGCTCAGCTCCAAATGATTGAAGCTAGTGATGAACACAATGGGAAATATAAAGAGGTTTAAAAAAAAAAAAGTTTAAAAAAAAAAAAAGTTTCAGAGAAAGAGAAAAATCTTTAGCAGGACAAAGAACATTTCTCATTAGAGATGGTTTGATACTAATGGATACTGAAGAGAACTACTTACTCAGTTCTCTTACTTTGCTCCTTTTTTTCTACCATATACTTAGGGAAAGATAAAACAGAAATGGTGAAGAAAGAGCTGAAACCCAAATTAAGTGAGAAGAACAGGGGGGAACCTAAATAACTAATCCCTATCCTACAGGTCTAATTTTGAATCCTAACTCTCCTCTCTGGAAAGTAGTGATGGGCTATAGATACAGATCAAAGGAGATGCTGTTGCATGGTCAGTGTGATGATCTGTTTTGTTTAACTGAATTCCTTTTTTACCAGAAGATCTATCAGATCAAGAGGGATGTAAGGCATATAAATAAGAAAACTATTTGTCTAGCCTCAACAAAATCAAACCAACAGGCCCAAAAAGTCAGAGGATCATAGATTTATAACTGAGAGGAACCTTAGAAATCATCTGATCCAAAGCCCTCATTTAATAAATGAGAAAACTGACACAAGGATTCAAATGCAGATCCTCTGACAACAGAGCCAAAGTGATTTCTACTCAATCACATTGCTGAAGGAAAACACCTGCACATTTGGTTAGAGGTACAACATGATATAAATGGAAAGAGCACAGGAATCCCCCTCTCTCTAGTACATTACTAGTAGTATCACAACCAAGTCACTTGACAGACTGAGAATTAATTTGTTCCTCTGTAAAATGGAGAGAATACCTGAAGTGTTGCTCTTTCACAAGACTAGCCTTCAAAATCTAAACTGTGATCATACATTATTCTGTGATGATTGAATATAAGATGTCCCAAAGGTCTTAGTACAGATTAAACTTAAAAAAAAAAAAATTAGCAAAAACTGCATTAATTCTTTAAGGACAGCATGTGCACATAAAAGGTTGTAAACCTTTATTATTATTACTATTATTGTATAATGGAACAAGTGCCCTATTTACAATAATTTACAAACCTCACTTTGAATCTTGGCTCTCCCACTTGGCTCTACTTGGCTCTGCCACTTGCTGGCTGCATGATCTCAGACAGGTACTTTAATATATTTTGAGCTTCCCTTCCCTCATCAAAATAAAGGAGTTGGATAGATGACCTCTAAGGTTCCTCGGCTCTCACCTAATTATGTGATTATCAAACCACTGCAACTTTATTTAAACAAAAATCTCACAAGACTGAAGAAGAATGAACATCCCAACTGCAAAACCAGTAAAAAGCAGGTGTCTGCAAAGAATGGACTAAATGGAATTTAGTTTAATTCCTGGGAAAATGCTGCAATGCTTTTGCCTTTGTTTTTCTAGTACATAATACACTGTGGGCACCTAAAAATAGTTTAATATTAAGCATTTGTTGGCTAAAACCAATACCTTCTGTTGCCTGATTACACATGAAATCATTTATGTCACTAAGAGGCAGCAATTCAATAGTACACTATTTCAAAGTCCAACTCTTTTTGTACAGCAAAATAACTTAGGACATGTATGCTTATATTGTATTTAATTTATATTTTAATATATTTAACATGTGTTGGTCAACTTTCCATCTGGGGGAAGGGATGGGGGGAAGGAGGGGAAAAATTGGAACAAAAGGTTTGGCAATTGTCAATACTGTAATATTACCCATGCATATAATTTGTAAATAAAAAGCTATAATAATTTTTAAAAAAAGAGGCAGCAAGCAGTTCATTAAAAACCAAGAGGACTCCCCAAACCTCATTTTCTGACAGAAAAACTGTCCTAGTAGCAGCAGTAATAATAGCTAACATTTTTAAAAGTTATTAAGGTTATTATCACCATTTTACATATGAGAAATCTGAGTATGGGAAGAGTTAAATGGTTTGCCCAGGATTACAGACTTAGCTAGTATCCAAACTCAGATATTGCTGTCACCAAGTCCAATACTGTTATGCACCATGGCACCTTGCTGCCTTATTAGGAGAATGCTATAGATGTAATATACCTAGAGTTTAGCAAAATATTTAATAGTGTCTCATGCTTTTCTTGTGTACCAAATGAGGGCTAGATTAGAGGTCATGAAACAAATCCCTGCTGAATTCTGGAGGGCTCCACAAATCATAAATAAGCACTCTTTCTTCTTCATTCTCCACAAACTGCCAAAAAAAATATTGGAAACACAGATCTTTCAGTGTCATTCCCTGAATGAGAATCTTCAGTGGCTACCTATTGATTCTAGGATAAAACACAAAATTCTCAGCCTGCCACTTAAAACCCTTCCCAATTGAGGTCCAGTTCAATTTCTAGACTCATTTCCTATTACTTCCCCTTTATAATACATTTGACATTCAGACTAATAGTTGGCCAACTTTGTTCTCTGAACTTAGTCTTTCATTTCCTGCTGCCATGCCTAAAATGCTTCTTCACCTGAACCTGTTGGAATATTTGAGTATTCTTCAGATCAAGGCTCATCTCAAATACAAACTTCCACAAAGAAGTCTTTCTTGGTACTTCTAAATGTCAGTGCTTTATCATTCCTTAAATCTTTCTTCTTAATTTTCATGTTGTATCACCCAGAAAGATGTAAGCTACTTGAGTAAAGATGATTTTTCATTCTTTAACCTCTCGTTTTCCTCATCAGCAAAATGGAAATAAAAATAATAGCATCTACCTCACAGGACTGTTGTGAAGATAAAAGGAGATGGTATATGAAAAGCATTTTTCAAACCTTAAAATAATATAAATGCTATTTTATGAGTTTGCTGACGATTGTTTTTGCTTTCCTACTCTGTAAAAAGGAGGCACAAAATAAATGATTGTTGAACTAGATACCTTCAGCAAACTCAATGTTTCGTATACAAATATATTACTAATTTTCAAATGAAGGTGGGTACAATTATCAATAAATATAAAACATTACTTAATTCATAGTATTTTCTTAATAAATAATACAACTGCTGTCACATGACATTTAAATAAGATGAAATGCAAAAAGGCTTATGTGTGACCCTGGGCAAGTCACTTAACCCCAATTGCCCCAGCCGAAAAAAAAAAAATCTAAATGAGCTGCAAGACTATACCCAAATAATAATCATTAATAGGGAATTTTCAACTTGGAAGGAGGGAATGAATGGGGAATGCCACTTTTTCTATGGCCTTGTACTACATGTGGCATTTTTATCAATGATTTAACAAAATCCTTAATAAATCTGCACTTAACAAGAAGTTAAGAATAAAAGCTAAAATGTTGGAAGGCAAAGGATCTAAAAAGAATAAAAAGATGAGCCAAATAACAAAAGATGAAATGTAACAGGATTAAAATGAGTTCAAAAAAATCATCCTCACAAGTATGGAATATCAAAGACATGGCTAGACATCAATTCTGAAAAAAGAGCTCAAGATTTTATGAAGAGTAAACAGCATGATTTAGCAATCAAAAATGCTAATGAGATTCTAGATTATATTTCTAGAGAAAAGCATATTGTCTACAAAAGGAAGATGATAATCCTGATGAACTCCACTATGCAGAGGCCTCCATCTGGAATACTGTCTTCATTTTGGGGAACTCCATTTTAGAAGATAATGATAAATTGGAATGTGTCCAAAATATGGTAACCACAGTGGTGAGACAACTATTAAGACTACACTACATGAGGATAAGTAAAAGAAACTGAAAAAGGTTTAATTTGGCAGAGGGGAAAGGAGAAACAGGATTGAAATGTTTTCAAGAAAAAGAGTTTATCATGCCCAATTCTGCCCATCGGTAAGACAAAATGAGTACAAATTGTAAATGGACAGATTTTAGTACAATGTAAAGATTTCCTAACAGTTAAAACTGTCTTAAAGTGAAATAAACTCTTTTGGGACACAGTAGATTCTCTTCCACTAGGGAGAACTGTGGAAAGAATTTCACTTCAATTTAGAGTACATGGTCACTGAGGGTTGCTTTGGCTACCTGAGATTCTGTGATACTTAAAGGTTAATTCTGGGGGGTGTAATCATCCATCATTTATCTGGCAACTTCAGCTATCAAGAACCCTAGGGTTAGATGGGGCAGTCAGTGCTAAAGTATAATTAATGCTAATGACATGTTCATACAAAACCCAACATTAATATGGTGAGCCCCAGGAGCAAAGGGTAGCTAGATGATACAGTACAGTAGATAAGAGCTTGGGGGCCTGGAGCCAGAAAGGCCAAATTTCAAACCCAACCTCAGACACTTACTAGCTATATGACTCTTAAGAGGGCAAATCACTTCACCTCTGTTGGCCTCAGTTCTGTAAAATAGTATCTATAAAATAGGGAAAGTAATACCACCCATCTCAAAGAGTTGTTGGGATGAAGGTCAAATGAGAAAATATAAAGTGCTTAGCAAAGGCTGAACTTCCAGCCTGTGGGAGATAGGGAAACGCAGTCTCCCCAACCTACTTCCCCCATCCCCCTTAAAAAAACACTTCTTAGAAACAAAAAAACAAACAAACAAACAAACAAAAAAAAAAAGACAAAAAGCGTGAGCTTTTAGCAACTAAAATTGCTGTCACATAATAAAAACTCAAGCTCATTTCAGTTCTATGATGATTTATGTTTTATATTGTTTAAACTTAAACTCACAATTAAAGTCCTTACACAGTTTTTAAGCCTTAGTAACTTACCTTGTTGGTTGATGTAGCTAGATGACTCAGTGCTGAACTTGGAGTCGGGAGGACCTGAGTTCAAATCTGGCCTCAGAAACTTACTAGATGTGGGACCCTGGGCAAGTCAATTAAACCTCTGTCTGCCTCAGTTTCCTCATCTGTAAAATGGGGATCATAATAGCATCTCCCTCACAATCTAAAATGAAGTATCTGTAAAGCACTTGCAAACCTTAAAGCACTATATAAAAGCTAGCTATTACTATAATAGAAACAATCTACAAAAGACATTTGAATAGACAAATCTTCTTCTCACAGATGATATGGATTTAAACTTATAGGACATGGTTTACCTTTTTTACCTGTAGTAAGTCTTTCTTTCATATAGGCTCAAAGGAACAAACTCATGGGACTGATCACTGGCAAGGACCTTTTGGATTATCTTTATTTGAAGCATGTGAACTTGTGCTTTTCTTCTATTTTGTTAACTATTTCAAGAGAACTGGATTTTTTGGAAATCTCATTCATTTTATATTAAGCATTTACAAATTGTATTTTGAGGATCCCACAGGCTTTATCAAAGCACCAAAGGAATCCAAACCACAAAAAAAGAGTAAGAACCCTTAAGTCTAACCCCTTCATTTTACAGAAGACAAAGCCAAGGCCCAGATACGTAAAATGACTTGCCCAAAGCCAGATAGTTATCTATCCAGCATCAGAGTCAGAACTTCTGGCTCCCTGTTCAGTGTCCTGTTTTATAGTAAAGGAAACAGGATTATTCAGGTCAAATAATTTGTCCATAGACAGCTGGATGGCACCATGAATGGAGTAAATTCAAAGGCAGCTTCAGACATTCACTAGCTGTGTGATTCTGGGCAAGTAATATAACCTCTCTTGGTCTCAGTTTTCTCATCTGTAAAATGAGGATAATAATAGCACCTATTAATACAGAAGCTAGGGGGTGCAGTGGGTAGAGCACCAGCCCTGAATTCAGGAGAACCTGAATTCAAATCTGGCCTCAGACATTTAACACTTCTTAGCTGTGTGACCCTGGGCAAGTCACTTAACCGCAACTGCCTCAGCCAAAATAAATAAATAAATGAAAGCATCTATTCCATAAGGTTGTTGTGTGAATCCTCAAATGAGATATTATATATACATATATGTATATATATAAATACTTTACAAACCTTAAAGCAGCATAAAAATTAAGTGAGAAAGTTAGAACTCAAGCAGAAATTTATCAAACTCAAGCAGAATTTATCAATGAAATAAAAATACATTATGTACAATGGTATAATTAAGTTGTCTTCTTTGAAAGTAAATCTACCTATAAATAAATTGTACAGATCTCATACTCACACAAATGATTTTTTTTCACTTTCCTTATTGTTAATTAAAAATATAATTGCTAATTGTTTTATAAGCTATGTCATAAAGCAAAACTAATTAATTATAATTCAACTGCTCAACTAACCTTTATTTTCCCATCAGTATGTGCAGAAGCTACAGATGTTGACACACAGACCAATCTTGTAGCTGACAAATTGATTTTGAAATGTCTGTGAAAATGTGAACAAAGGCAGTCTATGAATAGGTCCACTTCCTCCTGTGTTATTTCCTCAGGTGTTTGGTGGACACTGTCCCACAAAGCTTTTGCATCTTCAGGATTTATTGCATAAGAAATGTCCAAACTCTGAGGGCTACATGGTACAGACCAAAGCAATTCTGTAGCAGCCCTATAATGTTCCAGATTACATGAAGTCCACATAGCAGCCATCCAGGAAAGATTGAATGCACTAATTGTTAATCGAGTAAAGCGACAATCAAAGGTTTTCTGAAACCAAGTTCCAATTAAGGCTGTATTAGACTCTGCTCCATTTGCAAGGAACAAAGGTAGACAGGTAAAATCATCTGGCACATTCTCTAGAAGACTATCTCCATGCACACAGCAAAACCAACCTGTCCATATTACTTTATCTTCTGAATTCTTTGATGACGGTTGGGATTTGGATACAACCTGTGAGAAAAAAAAATACATTAAAATGTTCAAATTCAACCACCCACTGAACAAATTCCTATTTCTCCTAATTTGTTTTTATTATAACAACCAACATACTCTATCAGAAATTGAAAATTTTTCAATTAACAGTTTTTTTAACTTATTAATTTTTAAAATAGATTTTACTGATATCTTTTGTTTTTACATCACTCAAAATATCCCCAGGTATTCTTTTCCTCTCCCTTTCCAGAGAACAAATGTGACACAAATTTTTTTTCCAATTAAGGTTTAAAAAAATCAGGTCTTCCTCCCACTTTCATGATCATACATTTATCACTGTAAAAGCAATAAAAGCCAAGAGTACTGGAGCATGGTGCACACATTTAATCTATTTAACAGAGTGGATCAATATCCAGAGACACAAGACCAGAAAACTAGAACTTGAAGTAACCTCAGCAGTCTTCTGAACCAACACTTTCCACATTTACACATGAAGAAACATACAAAAGCTGATGGAAGTGGATTTCTTTGACAAAGAGAAGATCTAACTCAGTTTCAATTGATCAATGATGGACAGAAGCAGCTACACCTAAAGAAAGAACACTGGGAAATGAATGTAAACTGTTCGCATTTTTGTTTTTCTTCCCGGGTTATTTTTACCTTTTGAATCCAATTCTTCCTGTGCGACAAGAGAACTGTTCGGTTCTGCACACATATATTGTATCTACTGTGACTTATTTAACATGTATAGGACTGCTTGCCATCTGCAGGAGGGGTTGGAGGGAGGGGAATAAATTGGAACAGAAGTGAGTGCAAGGGATAATGTTGTAAAAAATTACCCAGGCATGGGTTCTGTCAATAAAAAGTTATAATTTAAATAAAGAAAAAAAAGAAGAAGCATACAAAAGAACATTTAAGTAATTAGCCCAATGAGGAAGTGGACCATGAAGAATCTGAACTCAGGTCCTCTCACTTTAAAGCTAGTCCTTTCTCCAGCGTGATGGTCTGGGAAGGATGTAGCACAGGAAGGCTTCTACAGAACCTCTAGTCCAGTTTTTAATCCAGAAGCCCCTAAGAAGTCTGTAAATAGATTTCAAGGGGTCTGTAAACTTGGAGGGAAATTACATCTTTATTTTCCTTTTTCATACTGTTTTATTTTATTTTT
This sequence comes from Antechinus flavipes, assembly GCF_016432865.1. Taxonomy (NCBI): domain Eukaryota; kingdom Metazoa; phylum Chordata; class Mammalia; order Dasyuromorphia; family Dasyuridae; genus Antechinus; species Antechinus flavipes. Next base: position 422,732,969 of record NC_067401.1, on the reverse strand, counting down.
TTTTTAATTTTATTTTATTTAATAATAACTTTGTATTGACAGAATCCATGCCAGGATAATTTTTACACGACATTATCCCTTGCAATCACTTATGTTTCGTTTTTTCCCCTCCCTCCCTCCTCTCCCCCCCCAGGATGGCAAGCAGTCCTATATATGTTAAATATGTTGCAGTATATCCTAGATACAATACATATTTGCAGAACCGAACAGTTCTCTTGTTGCACAGGGAGAATTGGATTCAGAAGGTAAAAATAACTCGGGAAGAAAATCAAAAATGCAAATAGTTCACATTCATTTCCCAGTATTCCTTCTTTGGGTGTAGCTGTTTCTGTCCATCATTTCTCCAATGAAACTCAGTTAAGTCTCTTTGTCAGAGAAATCCACTTCCATCAGAATACATCCTCATACAATATCGTTGTCGAAGTGTATAATGATCTGCTGGTTCTGCTCATCTCACTTAGCATCAGTCCATGTAGGTCTCTCCAAGCCTCTCTGTATTCATCCTGCTGGTCATTCCTTACAGAGCAATAATATTCCATAACATTCATATACCACAATTTACCCAGCCATTCTCCAATTGATGGGCATCCATTCATTTTCCAGTTTCTAGCCACTACAAACAGGGCTGCTACAAACATTTTGGCACATACAGGTCCCCTTCCCTTTTTTAGTATCTCTTTGGGGTATAAGCCCAATAGAAACACTGCTGGATCAAAGGGTATGCACAGTTTGATAACTTTTTGGGCATAATTCCAGATCGCTCTCCAGAATGGCTGGATTCGTTCACAACTCCACCAACAATGCATCAGTGTCCCCGTTTTCCCGCATCCCCTCCAACATTCATCATTATTTTTTCCTGTCATCTTAGCCAATCTGACAGGTGTGTCATACTGTTTTATTTTAGACATTTAAACATATTATTCTGATTAGGGACTCACAAGCTTCACCAGACTGCCCAAGGTGTCTATCATGTACTAAGCACTGTTTCAAGCATTCAGGAAACAAAGGATGGTTCCTCTTCTCAAGGAATTCACATTTTATCAGGAAAACTACATGCAAAGTACTAGCCACTAGAATTAAGGAGGACCAGAAAAGACTTGCAGAAGGTAGAATTTAGGTCAAGATTTTAAGGAAGTCAGGAGAAACAAACAAGGAGGGAGAACATTCTCGATGTGAGACAACAAGCAAAAATGCCTAGAATCTGGAGATGAAATGTTTTGTTTGAGGAATAACAAAGAGATCATACCTTTCTAGATTAGAGTACACAAGTGTATGGGGAGGAGAGGGTAGTAAGGTTTAAGGAAAGGGAAAGGACCAGGAAAAATAGGAAATAGGAAGTAGGACCAGATCATAAAGCTTTGAATGCCAGAAGATTTTATCTTTCTTTGATCCTGAAGGTCAAGTAGGAAGGGACCAGATCATAAAGCTTTGAATACAAGAGGATTTTATCTTTGATCCTGAAGGTCAAAGAAAGTCTAATAATAGAATCTGTTGAATAGAAGGCATGATATGGTCAAATCTTTGCTTTAGAAAGATTACTTGTCTGACAGTTAAGTGAAGGGTGGAATAAAGTGAGGAGAGATTTGAGAACTTCAACAATCCTAATGTGCAATTGAAAATCTTTGGAGAAAGTCATGCAATCAGATCAATTACAAATTTGTTAACTCATCTCAACTGGACTCTCAAATTTTGTATAGCATTTTATATTACTCCTAACTGATTAATACACTACCCACAACAGTTACTTCAAATCTCTTCCTTGTTCAAATCCCTTATACGCCATCTCCTCTCACAGACATGTTAAAAGCTTTCATCTCCTACTTTACTGAAGAAATTGAAGCTATTTTCTGTGAGCTCCTTCTTTTCCCCTACTCCTTATCTCAAGAAGCTCCACATCATTCCCACCCCACCCCCATTCTCTCCATTGCTCTAGGCCAGGGGTCCTCAAACTTTTTAAATAGGGAGCCAGTTCACTGTCCCTCAGACTGTTGGTGGGCCAAACTATAGTAAAAAAAAAAAAAAAAAAAAAGTAAAAACAAAAACTTTTTGTTTTGTGGGCCTTTAAATAAACTTTATAGCCCTGGGTGAGGGGGATAAACATCCTCAGCTGCTGCATCCGCGGGCCATAGTTTAATGGCCAATCTTCTTGCCCAAGTCCCAGTGCTCATGTTTCTGATCCCTACCATTCTGCATCCTGACAGTTTATTCTTTCTCTCATCAACTATCTCCACACACTAGTTCCTTCCCAGCTTCCTACAACTATGATGAAATTTTCACTAGTAGTCACATAATTATTCATTTGATGCTACCATCCCCTTTAAGCTATAATCTTTTTTCTCTTTTCTCTTTCATAACCAAACCCCCATTTAAAAAACTGCCTAGTGTTTCTACTGGACTTACATCCCGAAGAGATCTTAAAGGAGGGAAAGGGACCCACATGTGCAAAAATGTTTGTGGCACCCCTTTTTGTAAGAGCAAGAAACTGGAAACTGAGTAGATGCCCACCAATTGGAGAATGGCTGAATAAGTTATGGTATATGAATGTTATGGAATATTATTTTTCTATAAGAAATGAACAGCAGGGACAATTTCAGAGAAGCCTAAAGAGACTTACATGAACTGATGCTAAGTGAAATGAGCAGAACCAGCATACAGTACACAGCAACAGCAAGATTATACGATGATGTGGCTCTTCTCAACAATGAGATGATTCAGGCCAATTCCAATGATTGTGATGACGAGAGCCATCTATACTCAGAGAGAGGACTGTAGGAATTGGTGTGGATCATAACAGAACATTTTCATTTTTTTTGCTGTTTGCTTGAATTTTATTTTCTTTCTCATTTTTCTTTTTTGATCAGATTTTTCTTGTGCAGCAAGATAATTGTATAAATATATATGCTTATATTCAATTTACATATATTTTTACCATGTTTAACATATATTGGATTACTTGCCATCTAGAGGATGAGGTGAGGGGAAAGAGATGAAACTGGAACACAAGGTTTTTCCAATTTTTCCATGTTTCCAAATTCCAAAATTTCCAATTTTTCAATGTTGAAAAATTATCCTTGTATGTGTTTTGGAAATAAAAAGCTTCCTTTTTTTTTTAAATTGCCTATATTTGTTGTCTCCAGTTTCTCACAACACACTAATTCCTCAAAGCCTTGCAAAAAGGCTTCTGACTACACCATTCAATTGTAACTATTCTCTCCAAAATTTCTAATTTTTTTTACTGCTAAATCCAATAACCTTTTATTTGACTGCTCTGCTTTTGAGGTATCCCTTCTCTTGGATATTTCTGGCTCCCTTGGCTTCTATGACTTCTATTCCTGGTTTTCTTCTCATCTCATTGCTCTTTCTTAGTTTCCTTTGCCAGATCATTATCCATATCCATTTCCCTTTCGGTGGGTATCACCCAAAACTCTGCTCTGGGCCTTCTCTTCTCTGAATGAGTTCCTGTGAGTTCACTTATGATCTCCACACAAATGACTCCTAAATCTGTATCACCAACCTTAAATCTCCCTTTTAATTTACAATCAGAAGTTGTCCTTTGCCTGCTAATTATCACCACCTGCATGTTCCCAAGGCACCTCAAACTTCATATGTCAAAACCAGAACGTACTGTCCTCCCACCTACACTGATCCCTCTCCTATTTTGATGAAGTTATCACTATATATTTCAGGTTCTCTATTTTCCAGCCCCAAAATCATCCTTGGCTCTTTTTTCCCTCAGGTCCCTAATTCTAACCAGTTGCCAAATCTTGTCAATTCTCTTGAGTCTATTTCCTTCTGTCTACTCACAAGGCTACATTCAGACTCTTATCATCTCCTAGACTATTCCAATGAATGTTCTAAACTCCTATTTGCTTTCCCTGCTTTCTCAAGTTCTCTCCTCTGTGCAATTCATCTGCTCAGTTACCAAAGTAACATTCCAAAGATATAAATATAATGATGTTACTCACTTTGCTCAAAAATGCTTCCTTCTCTAGAGGATTCTGAAAGATGGCAAAGTAAAAGCCAGAAAACGTTCAGCTCTCCAAATTTTCTCCACAAAAAAAGACAGAACAATATCTCAAAACAGCCAAAATAAACACAGAGTAAAATAGTTGTTCTCCAAAGACAAAGAGAAAATCCCAGGAAAGATCAGATCTGCAGGGGTGAAGGTTCAGCCTGAGTGAAGTACAAACACCTCCAGGTCAACTGAAGAATCAACAAACAAGAGGCAGCTAGATGGCACAGTGGATAGAGCATCAACCCTGAAATCAAGAGGACCTGAGTTCAAATCTAGCCTCAGACACTTAATACTTCTTAGCTGTATGACCCTGGGCAAGTCATTTAACCCCAATAGCCTCAGGGAAAAAAAAAAAAGAATCAACAAACAAGATGCCTTGGGGACACCTAAATTGATGGGCAGCCTCTAGCCTCAGAAATTTTTATTTTGCAGACAGTGTGTATGTGCTGGGGAGTGAGAGAAGTCTGCCAGCTGAATAGGGAAAGATTAAAGGACTTTTTTTGTCAAGGGATACCAAGCACATTTCTGCTAATCAGATGCATCCCAGGGAATGACTACAAGAAGGAGCTAGCACATACCTGGTGAGAATAATATTGAGGGTTAGGGTCCCTACTGGCTATGGGCAGTTGAAAGGAGAACAGAATCCCTGGGTTTTAGTTTCAAGGCAAAGAGGACAGCTGTACTTTGCAGCCACTGAAGGGATGGCAGTGAACAATACAAAATACAAGTACCATGGGTCTTGGAATATTATATTCCATGGAGCAAAAGAGCTAGATTACCCCCAAGGTTAATTTACTGAAAAAAGTTAAATATAATCCTGAATGAAAAAAAAAAAAAAAGGATATTTAATGAACTGAAAGACTTTTAGGCTTTTGTGACAACCCTCCCAGAATTTAAGGGAAAATTCAACATATAACATTCAGAAGAAATATAAAGTAAACATTAAAGACCAATTATAAGGAACCAATGAAATCAAATTATTTATTTTATATATATGAAAATATTGGCAGTACTTTTATGATTGTTATTATTTGGGTAGTTTGAAAGAAATAGTTGGGTTGAGCTGAGTATAATGAGATGATTCTTTAAAAAAATAAAATTTATGTAGAGAAAGACAAAAAGTTTTATGTTTTAGACTTAGTGAATCTGAGATATTCTAAAGGACATCCAATTTGAAATATTCAGTAGGCAATTGGTGACAGGAGTGTAATTCAAGAGAGAGACTATGGCCAGAACTCATTATCCTTCCCCCAAAAGCCACTCCTCTTCTAAACTTCCTTATTACTGTTGAGAACGTGACTATCCTCCAAGTCAACAAGGCTCTACACTGCAACATTAACCTTGACTTCTTTTTCTTCCTAATCTCAAATTCAAGCAATTGCCAGATTTTATCATTTATGCCTCCAGAACATTTCCTACATTCATTCCCTTCTCTATTCACATAAGTACCATTCTGTTCCAGGTAATTCTCAGCCCTCATCTGGACCACAGCAATAGTTTTCTAATTGTTTCCACTAACTCAGGAGTCCTCAACTACCGCCTGCAGGCCAGATGCGGCAGCTGAGGATATTTATCCCCCTCAGGCCCACACAACAAAGTTTTTGTTTTTACTATAGTCTGGCCCTCCAACAGTCTGAGGGACAGTGAACTGGCCCCCTATTTAAAAAGTTTGAGGACCCCTGCACTAACTCAAGCCTCCCCTTTATCCAGTCCATCATCCACATACCTGCCAAAATGATTTTTCCTGAAGGATAGGTCTAACCACATTATACCCTACTCAATAAACCCCAATGGCTACCTTAGATTTGATCTAAACTTTTGATATTAAAAGCTCTTCATTGGAACCCCTATTTTTCCAGCTTTCTACATGTGACTCCTTTCCATACACTCTACAGTCCAGCAGTAGCAGACTTATTCACATAGGATACACTACTCCTTGTTTCTCTCAGTGGCTTTTCCCCCAATTCCCAGAAATTTTCCTTCTTCACTTCCCCTGAAAAGGTCTTTGTTTCCCTCAAGACTCAGTTCAAATGCATTTGATAGGAGGTATTTCCTAGTTCCTCTGGTTGCTAGTGCCTTTCTCCCTAACTTCCATCTACTCTGTATCTACCTTGTAGATACTTTGTTTGCATACATGCTATGAACCACATTAAAATATAAACTCCTAAAGAGCAAAGATTATTTTTCTTTTGTATCCCTAACACTTAACAGTGTCTATAAATGCCTATTGACTGACATGAGAGTTATCTAAAAATATATGAACAGATATTATGTGGAAAAGATATTAGACTTATTCTGCTTGGCCACAGAGGGTAGAATTTGGAAGTTAGAGAAAAGGCCTACTTCAGGTCAACATAAGGAAAAATTTCCTGATTCCAATAAACAATTACAGCTTATTGCTAATAATTTCATTAAAATTATGACTTCCACAAAATGGAATGAATTTCTTTGGTTGATAATAGATTCTTTTGCCCTAAAGTTTTCACTCAAAGATTCTGATCCAAGTATGATTTAGATTAGATGGCCTCTAAAGTCCCCTCCATCTCTCAAATTCTGTAAATTCTATAAATTGATTTGATTTGGATCCTATCCTGATAGTCATAGATACAGTGGACAATTCAGGTTGCTGACTCCTAGCCAAACTTAATAAAAGTCAATCACAAAGACATATATTATGGAATCTCTAATTCTCAGTTTTATTAACCATAAAATTTGTATTACAAAAAATATACTGCAAACAACTTCCAAATCATAAATGGTGAGAATTCCCCCTGCCCCAACTCTTATGTTCAATGACAGTGGTACTGAATTTAATTCAAATATTATCTCAATGACAAGGATAAGAGTCATCACTTTAATATATGTATTATTCTATGTGAAGATGTATTCTGATGGAAGTGGATTTCTTTGACAAAGAGACCTAAGTTTCAATTAATCAATGATGGACAGAAGCAGCTACACCCAAAGAGAGAACACTGGGAAATGAATGTAAACTATTTGCATTTTTGTTTTTCTTCCTGGGTTATTTTTACCTTCTGAATTCAATTCTCCCTGTGCAATAAGAGAACTGTTCGGTTCTGCATACATATATTGTATCTAGGATATACTGCAACATATTAAACATACACAGGACTGCTTGCCATCTAGGGGACGGGATGGAGGGAGGGAGAGAGGGGAAAAATCAAAACAGAAGTGAGTACAAGGGATAATGTTGTAAAAAATTACCCTAGCATGGGTTCTCTCAATAAAAAGTTATTATAATATATATATATATGTATTATTGTAGAGAGTATTAAAATGTACAAGTGAAGCAATAATCTATATTAAATCAAAAGTTTTGTATTTTTCCTCAGACCGGTTCTTTTAATCCACCAGTTGTGAATCCACTCATCATAGGATTAATATGGGCTGATTTTAATCTTTTTCTGTTCATCATTTGATGAAAAAGCTTAAGTAACCAATATTAAGCAACAGACAAGAAGGTATAAGAAGGCAGCAGAAATGAAACTGAATAAAGCACAAAAGAGGCATATAAAGATAAAGTTTGATTTAATTTGTCAAAATAAAAATATAAAATTTTTGTAAATTAGCAGATTAATAAATAACAGGAAATGGGTTCTAAAATCATATATAGAGAGAGCTAAAAGGCACACAACTAAAAATTTCTAGTTTCAGTAGAAAATTGAAATCACTCAACTATCTACACATTCCATTCAGTCTTAATCATATAAACATGAAAAAAAACATGGGCAATCATATCTCATACCTGAACAAGAAATGCTGCAGGGTCCCTGTGTGTTCCTTTCATTCCTGAGAGAATGGAGAAAATCACTTTGAATTGAAAATCCTCTCCCATGTCCACAGCCAGTCCTTTCTGCTTTTCAGCAGCAAGGAAAGCCTTTAGAAGTGTAGAATACTTTTTAAGATTAGTGTAGGAGAACTTATACATGGGAGTCAGCGAATATAAGGTCCACTGTTTATGCAGAAGAAAGGCAATCTTTTGTGGGTCAACATTTTCCTAAAATCAAGAGAGACATTAAGGTTTTAAGAATAAAAGTGGAAATTTGTTTTTAGTGATTAAGACTTTATATATTCTAATCCAAGGGTAATTAGCCTATAATTTCTGAAAAGTATTGATGGCATTTTGCCACTCTCTACCACAGATAAGCTCTTTTCTTATTTCTCACTTTCCTTTTTTTTTTTTTTGGCCTTTCCCACCCTTCTCTGTTTTCCTTACTAGTACACAGAAAATGCTCAACACAGAACGATATTCTTCTGTTTATACCCTAGCTCTATCACTTATACCCATAAGTTCAACATCATTTACAATGCTAACTCAAACAGAAGATTAATCAAAAAGATGTATGTGACCAAAAATTATTGGTTCTCAACTATGTCATATGTAAAATCTTATATATTAATATAATGAGAGATAAGCTGAAAAATAACTTTAAATTAATATTTAGTCCTGGAGTGTTTATATGGGCAAACAATACAGATAATAGACTATATGTACTTATAAGCTATGTTTTAAAAGTGAAGATTTCAAAAGCTCTTTAGACATTTTGTCATTATAAATCTTAAAGAAAAACAGCAAAAACCTATCACTTCTCTATACTGTGAAGATCAAAAAGTTAAGAAAAAGAAAATAACCATATTAATGGGCATTCTATTGAATTACTGATGAAATTAAACTAGTGCTATTTTTCAAAAGTTCAATACAATTACAAAATGTATCCTACTATTTGATCACTGATTTTTGAGCAAAGTATGTTGAGCAAAGTGCTTTGTAAACTTTAAGGGAAAAATGAGTTATGTCTTGTTCCATTTATGCAGTAGCAATGCCTTTTGTATCTTATAGGTAATTCAGTAAAGAATTAAAAGGATTAGCATCTGGTTTGTGTAGTAACTGAACAAAAAGAGACCATATGAATGATTTTGTAAATCATTGCATTTCAGAGAAGGGAAGTGGCTTCCTGACACTTTCAGTCTTTCAGAATAAAAATTAAAATTTAAATGTGTTCATTCATACCTAATTTCACTTTACCTAGAAATTAAACACAAGAACTGAGGATCTCAAGCTTGATGTTTCCACATCTGTATGAACAACTACACACTCATCTCACCGAGACTGTATTGGCCAAGCTATACATTTAAGTACTTAGATGATCTTGTGCACAGAAAACTAACATAAGAATAACACGACAGCGCTCTTCAAGAACATGAGGGGCTGGGGCAGCTCAGTGGTGCAGTGAATAGAGCACCAGCCCTGAAATCTCAAATCAGATCTCAGACACTTAACACGTCATAGCTGTGTGGCCCTGGGCAAGTCACTTAACCTCAAGTGCCTCAGAAAAAACAAAACAAAAAACCCATGAGGGGCTCTCACAAAAAAAGAAGAACTAGACTTGCTGTGCTTTGTTCCCAGATTACAAATGCTGGAATATAGACAGAAGCTTTAGAGAATCAAGTTTAGATCCTATATAAGGAAAAGTTTCCTAACAACTAAAGCTTCCCAGAAAGAACATACTTTAAAATATTCAACTTCCTTGAACTGTTCATCAGTGACATATAAAGATGGTCATAACCCTGAGGTCAATGTCACCCACAAATATTACACTTCCTTGATCAAGAACTCTGAAAATCCTTTATCTGATCATAATTTATGTCACTTCATTTTTTCCTCAGCCTTATTCCTACCAAACTTACTTGTCCTCATCCTTCAAGTCATCACCCTTTCGTCCCTTTTTTAACTCAGAGTCTTCATTTAATAATTCTAATTATGTATCAATCTCTATTAAAATTCCTTGCTCTTTTATCATCACCAATCATACCTTGCTATATAAAACTCCACTCTGAGATTATTCCCACTATTTAATATCTCACTTCTACTCATATACAGCTGAACAGAGACAGAAAAATTCAGACAAACACATTGCCAGGGTTTAATGTTTTGTTGTGTTTTTTTGGTTGAAGCAATTGGGGTTAAGTGACTTGCCCAAGGTCACACAGCCAGGAAGTGTTAAGTGTCTGAATACAGATTTGAATTCAGGTCCTCCAGACTTCAGGTTTGGTGCTCTATCCACTGTGCCACCTAGCTGCCCCTATATTATTTAATTTCAACTGTACTATCAATGACTCTTCACCATCTACCTACAAATATCACCAAGTCTCTTCCATTCTTTAAAGAAAACAGAGCTTTATACCCTTCCTTCCTCTTTCTCCCCACATCACATCCTAAAATAATCCTTACTTTCTCAGATGAACTCCTAGAAAAAAGCTGTCAACATTAAATTAGGTGGAGACCTAATCTTCTCCCACTCATTTCTCAACCCTTTACCATCTGGCTTCCAAATATATTGTTCAACTGAAATTGCCCTCTCCAAAGTCACTTGTGATGTTCTAATTGCCTGATTTGATAGTTATTCCTCAATCTTTATCTTCCTTATCTCTCTGCAGCATAAGACATAATTGACTATCCTCTCTTCCTGGATACTCTCTTGTCTCTAGATTTTCATGATATTGGTCTTTTTTTGCTCCCCTTTCCTGATGTTCCTTATTGCTAGTATCCTCCCCATAAAATCACATCATGGACATGTAGTATACAGCCACTTCCTGAGGACAGGAAATGTTTTCACTTTTGTTGTTGGATCTCCAGAGCTTAGCATAGTGACTGGTACATAATAAGTGCTTAATAAACGCCTGTGGGCTCATTGATGTTTCCAGTCTCTTATGTGCAAGTTCCAGAAAAGAAATAGGCTGGGCCTGATTACCAGGCAGAAGAGGAGTAGGGCCTAGAGGAAAAAAAAAAACAGTAGGCCCCCAAAAAATCATTGTAGTAAACTTTAAAGCATTATATAAATGTAACACATTATACTGATAACCATAAAGTTAGCCAGCAGATGATCTATTTTTGTCCACAGAAAGAGATGAAATCATCTATTAAAGATCTGAAGAAGTCACACTGTACAATGGTTTAAAAAAATAAATAAAATAAATAAAAATAAAATCTAGCTGATATGTTAACTATGGATCCCCTGAAGTAAGAAAAAATAAAGATTACATAAAGCTTACTTGCAATGGTGAGCACTGAGGAATTTTCCTTCGAGATGGTGTCTGACCAAACGGAGTCTGCTTTCTGACTGATGCTAGTTGTTTTTGAAAAGGGCTGGCACCAGTAAAGTAATCTTTAAGCCTTGGAGAGACCCCATGTTTTGGAGTGAATTCTGGCACATTCAATGAGTCCATAACTATACAAAAGAAAAATATAAGATTTTAGACACTAAAACAGTAATGCAATTTTATAGATATGCTACAGTATATACAGATATGCTTATTATATGTATATATACATACATATTACATGTACATATATTCAGACATATACAAACATATACACATAACTGCATTCATTCCCCAAATGATGGACATCCATTCAATTTCCAATTCCTTGCCACCACAAAGAGAGTTGCTAGAAACATTTTTGTACATGTACATATAATTTCTTTGGGTACAGACCTAGCAGTGATATTATAGCTGGATCAAAAGATATACAGTTTTAAAGCCCTTTGAGCATAGTTCCAAATTGCTTTCTAGAATGATTGGATCATTTCACAACTCCAAAAGCAATTCATTAGGGTCCCAATTTTGTATGAGTGGATATTTTCAGAAATTAAGTTGAACACATATGCACTGTTACATCAGACTCAGAAGTACATCACAGGTAGATGTTGGAAGGACAGATTTTAACACAGAGGATAATATCAGGGAGGGAATTTGTTGTTCATTGTTTTTCAGTCATGTCTGACTCTTCATGACCCCATTTGGGTTTTTATTTTTTTTTGCAAAGCTACTGGAATGGTTTCTCATTTCCTTCTCCAGCTCATTTTACAGATGATGAACAAAGGCAAACAGGGTTAACTGATTTGTACAAGATAACACAGCTAATAAATATCTGAGGCTGGATTTGAATTCACAAAAATGAGTCTTCCTGATTCCAAGTCCAGTGTTCTATCTACTGTGCCAACAAGCTGCCCAGAGTGGGAATAGATGCAAGTAAAACAAATTTCCCGATTCTGAAAGGGGAGAAGAAAAAACTAAAGGGAGAGGGGAAGGGAGAAAAACAATCAGAATCTAAGAAAATGCTTTACATTACTACATTAGTTAATTAAGTTAACTAAACAAATTGCAGTTTATTAAATAGATTATTACAATGTTTGTTGGGTTCAAAAGAAACCCCAAAAAAGTTTGGAATTCTAGACCAGCATCACAAAGTATCTCAAAAGAATTTGCAGGTTTGATCCCATCTTTAAGTGAAGGAGCAAAATTTATTATAATTGTAATGCCAATTAAAATGGGCTACGTTCCAAAAAATGTTAGCAAAAATTAGAGGCAAGAAGATAAATTTTTAAGGAAAAAAAACAGATGCATCATGTCATTGACATAGTAATTTTATGGCTTAGAAGTGGAGTTGAGGAGTAGTCTGGTTCTGATTTTCTATGCAAATGCAATACCCATAATTCTCTGGGCAGAGCTCATGGGGGTAATCTTCTGGAGGTGTGTTTTTAGTTCTAAAACAGCATTAGGTCAAGTGGCTAACACTCCATTTTATTCTGTACCTATGTCAAATTTAAGCACCTCGTTATTGTTGCTCATCAGTCTCAGACACTGTGTTATCACTAACCAACAGGTTATTATCTGACAGCCAGTAATATTCGTAGCCATAGCATCCTGGTCATATGAAGTACACTGGAACAAGATAACATAGAGGAAATAAATATTTCATTTTTGCTTACATCACTTCCAAGGCCAGGTGGCTTCAGTGCCACTGATATATGTTCCTTAGGAACTGCACCACATCAGTAAAAAAAAAAGAACAAAAGAGATACTTGCAGAATTGATACCAATCAAAATTGGCCAAAAAATAAAGATGTCCATTGAAATATTAAAATGAGCGAAGAAAATAGAATATTCAAAAGGAAGTACAGATAAGTAAAAGTTTTGAAAGTGTGTAATTTATTATGATACACTTAAAAAAAAACAAATAGAATGAAATAAAGAATTGTTTCCTGTGGAATCTTTTTTTTTCCATTGTTCCTATGAGAAAGTTTTTGTTTTAGTGTTTAAATTCAAAGCAAATTTTTGTTTTAAGTGAGAAACTTTAAATATGCTGGAAACACCTTAAACTCAAAATCTCAAAAACTGAATTTTTCTCCTTTCATTTACCTAACTTCCTTTATCAACTGCCCACCATCAGTAGCATCATTACTCTCTGTGAGAGTGTAAGAGTTTGACAGATTTAATCATCACTCATCCCTCTCTCTTATTACCTAAATACAATAACTATATTTTTTGATTAAGGGCAAAGAATATTGTCTTTTCTAGTGCCTAGCATAAGCATACAGGAACTCCTAGGAATTTAATTTTTCCTTTAAAATGTCTATTAGCCCTTCTTTGCTATTGCCACTATCACTAAATTAGCCCAGGCCTATATCACTTCAATCCTAGATACTACAATAATTTAACTACTACTCTCTTTGAATTCAATCTCTTCCCTACTCCAAACCATTCTTCACAATGCTATCTAACTTTCTGCTATTTTTTTCAAATCTATAACAGATCTTAAGCAATGTCAATATAAAACCTAAATTCCAATGCCAGTATTGAATTTTCCTTTTAATTTGGTCCCCTTCTTACCTAACAAGGCTCACTCAGCAGGCACTACTACACCAAAATAAATGTTTTGCTCTAGATCTTGTCTTCTAACCAAGCCTCCCACAAACACCCCAGTAAAGTTCTAAAAATATAGTACAAGGAACAATGAAAAAGAAAACTCAAGATATTCAGTCTAGTTCAGGACTTCACAAATCCAGTAGAAACCTTAAATAGAGTCAGACCATGAACACTACAGAAGATGATGAATGTTGGAGAAAGCATCCAGGAAGAGTGTATTAGATCTTATATCTACTAGGCTCCATGCTCAACTAGCATCCAAAAGTCCATCACACTCCAACACCCAGGCAGTCTGGATAGGCAAGCAAGAGACAAGACCAGCTATTTCTATAGAAGGTGGGAACTGGTCTTAGTCAACACATTCAGATTATGCAGGACTATTCATACCATTTACTATAATAAGAATAGAGTTTTACTTAAGGAGAAGTCCACAATCTGAATACTTTGGACTGACAATACATAAGAAGTGAATGCAGAAGACACTACACAAAAAATCCAAGTGGAGCATCAGAGAAAAGAATGTATTGACCAAGTGGACTACAAGAATTCCTGAAAAAGTTGAAACAAAAGAAAAAAATGAAACGGCCAGGGAAGAATGACAAAAAAAAAAAAAACATACTTTACCATCAATAGTGATAAACCTTGGCTAAGAATTAAATACCCTGAAAATTACAATGGGCCAAATGGAAAACACGGACTTAATGTGACAATAAGAAATACTAAAATAAAATCAAAATATTCTGAAAATAGAAGATAATATAGAGAAAAAATTTAAGAACAGTTTTTAACAATAGCTTTTCATTTTTCCAAATACATGGATAGTTTTCAATATTCACCTTTGTAAAACCTTGTGGTCCAAATTTTTCTCTCTCTCCTCCTCAACCCAAGAAAGCAAGAAGTAGGATATAGGTTAAACAGGTGAAATTCTTCTAATCAAATTTCCATTTGTCATGTACAAGAAAAATCAAATAAAAAGAGGGAAAAACACAAGAAAGAAAAAAAAGCAAATAAAAAAGGTGAAATTAATTTGCTTTGATCCACATTCAATTTCCATGATTCTCTCTCTAAATGCATAAGACCCTTTCCATCACAATTCTATTGGAATTGCCTCATTGTTGAAAAGAACCAAGTCCATCACAGATGTGGTGAGTTGATCATCACAATTTTCTTCTTGTAATTTCTTTATCTGAAAATTGTCTGCTCATATACTTTGACCATTTATCAATTGGATTCTTATAAATTTGAGTCAATTCAATATATTTTATAAATGAGGCCTCTATCTGAAATACAGGCTGCAAAATTTTTTTCCCAGTTTTCTGCTTCCCTTCTAATTTTGGTTGCATTGGTTTTGTTTGTACAAAAACTTTTTAATTTAATGTAACCAAAATTTTCAATTTTGCATTTTATAATGTTCTCTAGTTCTTTGGTCATAAATTCCTCCCTTCTCCCCAGATCTGAAAATTCTCTTAATTTGCTGTCTAATCATGTTTAAATCATGAACCAATTCTGACTACCTTAATATAGGATGTTAGGTGTTGAACAATAGCTAGTTTCTGCCATATTATTTTCCAACTTTTCCAGCAATCTCTGTCAAATAATGAGTTTAAAGAACATATTATCAAAAACAACTAATATGACAAAAAGTGAGCTCAGATAGCATATTCATAGGAATCATAAATGCCAGAGGGCAAAGTAAAAACAAAAAAACTAAGACATCTGAAAGAAACTCAAAATGAAAACTGCTAGGAATATCATAGCCAAAATCCTGAGTTTTTTTTTTTTTCCTTTGACCCAAGAAAAAAAAATGCTGCAATCAAAATGAAAATGTTTAAGTACTAAAAAGTATTATGATCAAACAAACCGAGGCATCTTCCATTTAAAAAGAGAAGAGAAGTTGGAATACAGGAGACTAAGTAGGGTGTAATACACACAGATAATTTTATCAAATTCAATAGTGAAGCAAACAGGTAGGTGTTGCAAGAAGGATATTAATACAGAGAATAATACAAGGAGAGAATTTGTTGTTAAGATTGTTTTTCAGTCATATTTGACTCTTTATAATCCCATAAAAAAAGAAAGCTTTTTTTTTCTTTCTTATGATTTTTCCCCTTTTTATTTGACTTTCTTATACATGACATTCATACACACTATATTTCTTATGATCATTAACTACTCGGGAAGGTCTCACATTAGACCATTCCCTCTTCTATAGGTATAATCCTATAGCAATGTCTCTCATTTTTTTTATTCTGGAAGACTCATAAATGTTTGCTTATTTCTTTGTTCTGCTAGTTTCCCTCTGAGAACTATCTTACCAGGAATTCTTTCCATTTTCCTCTCTCCTGTCCTCTTTGAGGTGTTGCAGGGGAGTTATGATTTAGTAAGCTATGTTGATTAAATTCTCACTCATTTGTATTTTAATTTTCTTTTTTCAATAAATATTTTTATTTTTCTTTGTTTTATACTATCCCAAGATTTTGAGAAAAGAAAAAAAAATGCTTATGACATACACAATAAAACAAAACAAAACCTTGGATTATGCCCAAAAATGTATCTCATTCTATATCACCTTTCTGTCAGAAAGTAGATTAACATATTTCATCATCAATTCTCTGGAATCATGTTCATTATTATATTGATTAGTTCTTAAATTCTTAAAAGGTGGCCAGCTTTATAATGTTGTTACTGTACTGATTATTCTCCAGATTTTGCTCATTTAGATCTATAAGTCTTTATACAAATCTTCCCAGATCCTTCCAAAAATGTCCCTTTCACCACTTTTTATGTCCAATAATATTTCATTACATTAATGTGTCACAGTTTGCTAAACTACTCTCCAATTAATTTTAGTCTTCATCTGATTTCAGAGAAGCCTTGAGAGACTTACATGAAATGATGCTAAGTGAAATGAACAGAACTAGGAGATCATTCTACACAGCAACAAGACTATACGCCCATCAATTCTGATGGACGTGGCTCTCTTCAACAATGAGATGATTCAAACCAATTCCACTTGCTCAGTGATGAAGAGAGCCATCTACACCCAGAGAGAAGACAATGGGAACTGAGTGTGGATCACAACATAGCATTTTCACTCTTTCTCTTGTTATTTGCTTGCATTTTGCTTTTCAGTTTTTTTCTTCTTCCTTCTTGATCTGATTTTTCCTGTGCAGCAAGATAACTGTATATATAGGATTTAATATATATTTTAACATATTTAATGTAGTGGACTACCTGCCATCTGGGGAGGGGGTGGGGGAAAGAAGGGGAAATTTTTGAACAGAAGGTTTTGCAAGGGTCAATGTTGAAAAATTACCCGTGCATATGTTTTGTAAATAAAAAGCTTTAATTTAAAAAAAAAAAGAAAGAAAAGAAAAAAAATTTTAGTCTTCATCTTTTACTAATTCAAAAAGAGCTTCTAGCAAATTTCTCTAATAAATATCTCTTTTCCAAGATACATGAGGAACAGATTCAAATTTATAAGAATAAGAGCCATTCTCCTATTGACAAGTACTCAAAAGATAAAGACAAACATCAGAAAATAAATAAATGGTTATTATTAGTCTACCTGCCAAGACAAACCCAAGGACTATATGAACACAATTACAAAACACATTATTTTCACATAAATGAAGACAGACCTATACAAGTGGAGAAATATTGTTTATGATGAGACTAGGCCAATAAAAATGACAATTCCACAGAAATT
This sequence comes from Antechinus flavipes, assembly GCF_016432865.1. Lineage (NCBI taxonomy): Eukaryota > Metazoa > Chordata > Mammalia > Dasyuromorphia > Dasyuridae > Antechinus > Antechinus flavipes. The sequence continues at coordinate 422,715,513 of NC_067401.1, read as the reverse complement.
AATTTCTTTTTTCAGTGCTATATCAATTAAACTACCAAAAAAAATTTTACAGAGCTAGAAAAATAAAAATTCATCTAAAAGAAAAGTCAAAAATATTAAGGAAATCAATGAAATAAAAAATGCAAATGAAGAGAACTTATCAGATTTCAAACTATATTAGAAAGTAGTAATCATCAAAAATCTGATATTAACAAATGAAGTAGTGGTTCAGTGGAATCGATTAGTTTCACATAATCAATTACAAACCAACGACTATAGAAATCTGCAGTTTGATAAACCCAAAGATCGAACCTTTAGGGCAAGAAATTCAACAAAAATTGCTGAGGAAATTGGAAAGCAGTTCAACAGAAAATAGATATAAATCAACATCTCACACAGTGTATACCAAAATAAAGTAAAAATGGGCAAATAGCTTAGACATAAAGGTGATATCTTAATTAAAGGAGCATGGAAATTTTACTTGTCAGATCTATGAATAAGGGAAGAGTTTATGACCAAAAAAGACAAGAGAAGAGCAGGGGTGTTCACAGACTAATCTTGATTACATGAAATTAAAAATGTTTTGCACAAACAAAATCAATGTAGCCAAAATCAGAAGAGAAGCAGGAAATGAAGGAGAAGGAGGGAGTTTTATACTAAGTTTCTTTGATTTAATAATAATGCCTTATTTCTCAAATAAGTAGGGAACTGAGCCAAATTTATAAATATAAAAGCCTTTCTCCAAATGATAGATTTTCAAGGGATATGAAAGGAAATTTTTAGAAGAAATCAAAACTATCAATCACATAAAAAAAAATGCCCTAAATCATTATTAAAACTATTTTGAGGTACCATTTGACATCTATCAGGTTGACTAACATAACAGAAAAGAAAAATGAGATATGCTAAAAGGAATGTAGAAAATTGGGACACTAAAATAACATTGGTGGAATTGTGAACTAGTTCAACCATTCTGAAAAACAATTTGGAACTATGCCCAAAGAACTGACGCAGTATTATCACTAGTAGATCTGTATCACAAAGAGATCAAAGAAAAAAAGGGAGGGGGGGAGAGAAAGAACCCATTTTAGAAGAAAAAAACCTTCATAGCACCTATTTTTGTGGTAACAAAAAATTAGAAATTGAGGGATGCTCATCAATTGGAACATGGCTGAACAAGTTATGGTATATGATTGTGACAAAATTATTTTTGTGCTATAAGAAATGACTATGGGGAGTGTTTCAAAAAAACCTGAGACGACTTATGTGGAATGATACAAAATGAAGTGAGAAGAATCATGGGATCATTCACAGTTACAGCAATAGGGTAACAATGATCGTCTGTGAAAGATTTAGCTACTCCAATCAAGAAAAAGATCCAAGATCATTTCAAGGCTGTTATTATTTGTCCTTTGTTTTCAAATGGGACTGTGACATCAGGAAGGTGATGCCATGACTTGCAAGTGAATTGGACCTAAATGAGGGAGGGCTGTGCAGAGTTTCCAATCTCTCTTTCTCCACTAGAGCCATCTGGGGTTAGTGGCACAATATAGATCAGGATGACTGGAGATAGCCCCAAAATTCCAAAGTACACATGCTGGGGGGAAGAGGGAAGCTATTTCCCTCCAAGGAAAGAACAGCTAAGATTCTGGCTTCAGACTAAAACATTTTAATTTCACTTTTTTTTCTTGCTTCTCATTTGTGGTTTTTTTGCAACATGACTAATTTGGAATTGTTTTTGCATAATTTAACCTTTATAATTAATACTATATTGTTTACCTTCTTAATGGGTGAGGAAGGGGTGGTAGAGAATTTGGAACTTAATTAAAAAAAAAAAAAAAGATTGTTAAAAGGAGGGAGGAAGAGAGGGAAAAAATGTTTGGTTTAATGAATCTTTGTATCCCTAACTTAACACTGTCCCTTGCACATAATAAACATTTCACAAATGCTCCTGGGACCTAAAACTATATTGTAAAACAGCAGTCATCAAAATCTTTTGATACTGGCTAAGAAGGATCAATGTACATGGATCCGAACAGGTTGGTTTACAAGACAATGACTAATAATCTAGTGTTTGATAAACCCAAAGACCCCAGCTTCTAAGATAAGAACTCACTATTTGACAAAAAATTGCTGGAAAAAACTCAAAATAGTATGACAGAAACTAAGCATTAATCAACATCTAATATCCTAAACCAAAATAAGGTCAAAATGGATTCATGTTTTAGATACAAAGGATGACACTATAAACGGGGAACAAGAGATAGTCCACCTCTCAAATCTGTGGAGAAGGGAGGAATTTATGGGCAAAGAAGAACTAGAGAACATCATGAAATGCAAAATGGATAATTTTGATTAAATTAAAAAAGATTTCACAAAAGCAAAAACCACTGCAGCCATATTAGAAGGGAAGTAGAAAGCTGGGGGAAAAATTTCAGTCAGGGTTTTTGATAAACATCTCATTTCTAAAATACAGAGAAACTGACTCAAATGTGTGAAAATAGAAGCCATTCCCCAATTAATAAATTGTCAAAGAATATAAACAATTTTCAGATGAAGAAATTAAAGCCATCTACAGTCACATGAAAAATGCTCTAAATATCACTATTGATGAGAGAAATGCAAATGAAGACAATTCTGAGGTACCACTATACATCTCTCAGATCGGCTAAGATGACAGGAAAAGATGATAAAAGTAGGAAAGGGCATGGGAAAACTGGGACACTAATGCATTATTGGTGGAATTGTTTTTGTTTTTTGTTTTTAAACTTTTTACTGACAGAACCCATGCCAGGGTAATTTTTTACAACATTATCCCTTGACTGACTTCTGTTCCGATTTTTCCCCTCCCTCCCTCTACCCCCTCCCCCAGATGGCAAGCAGTCCTTTACATGTTAAATAGGTTACAGTATATCCTAGAAACAATATATGTGTGCAGAATCGAACAGTTCTCTTGTTGCACAGGGAGAATTGGATTCAGAATGTATAAATAACCGAGAAGAAAAACAGAAATGCAAGCAGTTTATATTCATTTCCCAGTGTTCTTTCTTTGAGTGTAGCTGCTTCTGTCCATCTTTGATCAATTGAAACTGAATTAGCTCTCTTTATCAAAGAGATCCACTTCCATCAGAATACATCCTCAAACAGTATCGTTGTTGAGGTATATAATGATCTCCTGGTTCTGCTCATTTCACTTAGCACCATTCATGTAAGTCTCGCCAGTCCTCTCTGTGTTCATCCTGCTGGTAATTTCTTACAGAACAATAATATTCCATAACATTCATATACCACAATTTACTCAACCATTCTCCAATTGATGGGCATCCATTCATTTTCCATATTGGTGGAATTGTGAAGTGATTTTGGAGAGCAATTTGAAATTATGCCCAAAGGACTATACCTTTGTATACCTCTATACCTCTGCATACTCTTTTGTATACCTATGCATACCCTTTGAAATTCAGCAGTGCCTTTGTTGCATTTGTATCCCAAAGAGATCATAAAAAAAATGAAAAGGACCCACATATGCAGAAATGTGCACGTGTTGTTGTAGCAACCCTTTTAGTATTGGAAAAGAACTGGAAATTGAGTGGATGCCCTACGATTGGGGAAGGTAGACATGTGTGTATTTTTGTATATATAATATGTACATATATACATATATATGTATAATCATTGAATATGTAAAAAATGCATTGTTGTTTTAGTGTCCCCATTTGGGGAACAACTAAATAAGTTATGGTATATGAATGTAATGGATTATTGTTCTATAAGAAATGATGAGCAGGCTTATTTCAAAAAAGCCTGCAAATATTTACATGAACTGATGTTAAGTGACGTTTGTAGAACCAAGAAAACACTGGATACAGTAACAAGATTATGTGATGAAAACCTATGATAGATTTGGCTCTTCTCAATAATGAGATGATTCAAGGCAACTCTAGAAGACTTGTGATGGAAAGTACCAACCACACCCAGAGAAAGAACTATGAAGACTAGATATGGATCAAAGCATAGTAATTTCACCATTTTTTTGTTATTGTTTTTGTTTGCTTTTTTCCCCTTTCCAGTGTTTTTTCCCTTTTGATTTGATTTTTCTTGTGCATGACAAATGTGGAAATATAATTAAAAGAACTGCACATTTAACCTATATTGTATTGCTTGCTGTCTTGGGTTGGGGAGGATAAGGAGAAAAATTTGGAACACAAAGTTTTGCAAAGATGAATGTTGAAACCTATCTTTGCATATATTTGGAAAAATAAAACATATTTTTTAAAAAGGTCCTGGAATCAAATTAAATGTTCACATCATATTTTGTCTATGGGCAATGTATAAATTTGGTTTCCTTGATTATGTGACATTGTTATAAGGGAAAGCTTTTTTAAATTTCCCTTTTGTGAATAGAAGAAAATAGAAAAGGGAGTAATGGTAGCAATGTGAAAAGAAAGGGAAAAAAATAAAGCATTTTTTTAATGCATAGAAGTGAACAGGAGGAAGTTTAGAGAGCTACTGACAAGTAAGACAGCATTGAATTTAGTATTTTTTAAATACTTTAAAAAATAAAAACAAGAAATGGAGATATACAATTTTATATACATTACTTTTTCTGTTCTTTGTTTATTAAAATATTCATGTTTGTTGGTGTTCATCAAGTTACAATAAAAAAATTTTAAATATACATGTACATTAAATAAATAAATAGTGCTATGTGGAATCCAAGGAAAGCAGGAAAGGCCATTAATGTCTGGAGGAATTCAGAGAAGATAAAATTTGAATTGGGCTTTAAAGGATGGCTAAAAAATTAATGGATGTATATGGGAGAAAGAATGACATTCCATGTTATCACCAATGGAGATAACAGCCTGGCACTTGTGGCTGTAGTCATTACTATTTAAGACCTAGTAAATAAAGCTCTTGCCACCAAAGTCTTTGACACAAGAAAATAATTTAAAATCAAAAATTGTTATGATTTCATCAAAAGAAATCACATTAAAGATGTATTAACATCTGTTTTGCTGCTGCATGCTAAGGGTCATAGGACTTTTTTGACTTCCGACATATGACTTAAAGCTGATCATTCTCCCTGTTAGAATTTGAGTTCTTGAGAGCAGAAAGTGGCTTATTTTTCTGTCTGTATCTCCAGTTCTTAGCACAATGTTATTATGTGCATAGCAAGCACTTAATAAATGCTTTATTGTTCAAAGGAAATGAAGGCAGGCACACACACACACACACACACACACACACACACACACACACACCTAGTAGGAAGGAGAACCATGACTGGGAAAGTAGACCTGCTTTAGGCTGACAGTCTTTTAAAGCCAGACACTGTCCTTGGTGCTAGGGATACAAAGACAAAAATGAAAAATAATACCCATTTAAAGGACCATACATTGTCAAAAGGAGAAAGCAGGTAAATGTGTAAGTCTGTGCAAAAAGTATGCAAATAAAAGGCAATGGGAGTTAATCAAAGAACTAGCAGCTGGGTGTGGGGCAGGACATGAAAGGTCTCCTGTGGTACCGAGGTGAGAGATACCTCCTCAGAGACAGGAATGGAAAAGAGACCAAGTGAGGTGATGAGAACTGTATTAGGGGAGTGGACTGAACTTTCAGACGGGTTCAGGTTGGGAAAAACGGGTCTGGGGAATGAGAAAGACAGACTAGAGTGAGAGGAGAGGGGAGAGGCACCGAGGAAGAAGTGGGAAAGGGAGGAGAAGAAGGTGAGGAAGGAGGAGGGGGAGGGGGCCGTGCAAGAAAGAGACTCTCCCTGCAGACCTATTGGATGCTCACACACAGCTGTGGCGTGGGCAATCAGGGCTGGAGTCCCAGCCCTCCTCATTGAAGGGCTACAGAGATAGCCTCGGAGACAAAGGAAGTGATCTGGGAAAGAGCACTTCAGGTTTACGCCACCAGAACTAATTAAGAACCTGCAAGGTTCCAGACCCTAGTTAGGTGTGGAAAAGTAAGCTAGAAAGAGGGAAGGAAGGGAAGGAGGAAAGGAAAGGAAGGAGGGAGGGAAAAACACAAATCAGAAACGAGGGCGGGACCCAAAAACACTTTCTGTCAGCTGTCATTCCCCCGCAACCAGCTGTCATTTAGCCGAAATTCCGACAAAAAGGTTTAACGATAGGCTCTTGGGCTGCAGCCGCACGCGGCTCCCCATCCGCAGGTGGCTGTTATCCCGGGAGAGGATAGTCCCCCCACCTTTTTTAGATCCCTCGGACACCCAGTCCCCGCCCCGGAGAGCTCGGGCTGGAGAAAGGCCGGGGTGCCTGCCCGCCTGTCGGGGAGCCCAACGGGCCGCGAGCCCCCGCCCCGCCCCCACCGCCTGGGCAGTCTCACCTTCCGCCCTCTCGAGGCAGGGCAACCTCGGTGCCGGTTCGCCCCACGAAGCCCAACGCCTTAGTTCATGCGGATCAGCTGCATCTTCCCAGCGAGGCCCCGCCCCAGTTTGAAATTGTTTCCCGACAGGCTGCGCGGCCAGTCTACAGGTTCCGCCCCCGCGGTAACCACCGTCTTTTCCCCTTTAGACTTCGGATAGCCAGTTCCGCCGCCATCTTTACCACTTGCAAAGGCGAACGACGTAATCAGTTTTGACGCAGGGTACTTCTCTTACCCCAACTTAGAGCCAGCCTGCTTTCCGCGCTAAAGTCCAGCAGTCTAGAGACCGTTAACTTTGCCCGGGAAACCGTGCGCTCCGCCCTCTTCTCATGGCATCCGCCCACAGACAACATGGTGGCCATGACGACTCACGGCGCTCGGGAAATGACGCGATACGCCGGCAAAACGCATGCGCCTTGCGCACGATGGCTTTAAGGTTGAAGGCGGGGAGAGTCTCGGGCTGAACCTTAGACGCGGTTAGGGGGAGCGGTAGCTGGCCGCAGGGAAGCGGTGGTGGCTTTGTTTTGGTGACGGGGTCGCTTCCTTCCAGATTCTCCCTCCAGAAGGATTTGGAAGCCGAAGGTCTGGGTTCTAGTTTCCTTTGCTACGAATGATCTGTATTGTGACCTTGGACAAGTCGTTTGCCGGCTCCAGACTCCTGGGCTTTCTCTTCAGTACAATGAACCGAGGTCTCGAAGCTCTCTTCCAGCTCAGTGAACCTCGTCAGGATCTGGAACGTAAGATCCTCTGGGCCTAGGGCCTTTATATTATCAGAGCCTCGCATGCAGGAGGTGCTCAATAAATGCATTTCTTATATCTGGTGGAAGGAGGGAAGGCTAGAAAGGGTGTGACTTTTGAACCCAGCTCCTGAGTTCCTCCCTGAGCCTGGTGCAAGCCTGAACGAACATAGTGCACATTTTTAGGCAAACATTTTAGGTTTGTCCCTGGTGCTTTGTGGCCTGATTCCACCCCCACCTACCTGCACATGCGCACACACTTATGCAAATGTGTGCACGGGCGCCCTTATACCTGTGTACAGGTGCCTGAGTGTGTAAGGCACGCCTTCCCACGGACCTGCATACAACACTGCTCGCGTGCACACCTGCATAGCACACATGCGCATACACATCTGCACATACGCTTGCACACACCTGTACACATGCAGGACTTCAAACAGCTGTTACTCTCTGGACCCCGTGGCATCCAAAGGGAATCAATAAGAATGGGTTCTTTTTTTTCCCCCAGTGGAAGTAGATTTTTTTTTTCCCTAAATGTTCCACTTTGTTTCTCCCAGACTGACCCCAGAAGGCTTGCCCTGCAGCTACCTCTGCCTGCAACTCCATCATGCCTTTCCCCTGGGGACTCTGCCTGATGTACCGGAGCTGGTCAAGACCTCTCCAAAGGACAGCCCCACTTCTGGGCTCCCTGGCCCGGCATCTGACACTGAGCACGCCAAAGAGAATCTCAGGTGAAGTTGGGTTGGGTCAGCTTACCTGTGGGGTTTTGATTGTAGTCACGTGGGTCACGTGCACTGCTGAGGCTTAATCAGGTTACTAGATCGGTCTGATGGCCATCTGTTTGATACAGGGCATCTCGAAAGTCTTAGTGCCTTTTTAAGCTTCTGTTTAAAGCTTAAAAAGCTTCTTTAAAGCTTCAAACAGCACTGAGACGTGTGGTAAACAGTTTTACCCTTTGAAAAGCTGCACTGAGAGTTAGGATGCCCATATAGAAACTTACATATATGAGCATATACGTATATGTACATGTATATCCTTTTCTTGCTACTGAAAAGTTTTGTCAATCAGGATGTCAAAAGATCAGTTAAAAGTCATCAAAGGCAACAATCTATTCCTTTTCTAGGAAGAGGCTTGGGACACAGGATTTCTGAGGATCCTTTCCTGGATCCATAGGCCTGTCCAAAAAAAAAAAAAAAATAGAGAGAGAGAGTGTGTGTGTGTGTGTGTGTGTGTGTGTGTGTGTGTGTGTGTGTGAAAACTAGTCAGAGTTTTCTCGGGCTCACTAGTAGATGATCACAAGATGCTGATCTTCCATATAAGGTTTCAAAGATTGTCTACTAAATCTCATAAGGGTTGCAGCCTTTGATGAGATTGACATTGATGAAATGTGTGTTTTAAAAGTTTATATATAGAACAGAATATCTTGGTATTGGTTTGTGATCCTTTGTTAAAGCATTTGAATATAAACAAACTCATTTAAGAAGGAAACTTACATTTTTTAGATTGATATCTCATGTAATTTGATTAACTTTTTTCATTTAATAGATTTCAATAGTTTTGTTGTTCGGACTAATACTTGTGGAGAATTGCGTTCCTCTCACTTGGGCCAAGATGTCACCTTGTGTGGATGGATTCAATACAGAAGGTAAAGTGAATTAAGATTTTTGAATGGCAGTGCACTCAATTTGTAGTCATGGGTCCTACATTCAAGTCTTAGCTCCCCTGACCAAAACTGCATAGGATCTCAAGCAATTCTTTGATCCTTAGTTACAATTAAGAAAGAAAATGAAAAGTCCCGATTAGATAATCATTAGGCTCAGTCTGAGGACTCCATGGACCTTCAGGGCAGCTGGAAGAGTGAAAAAAGTTGGTGACTTCCTGCAGTTTACTCGGAGTGAAAGTGTCCTCAGAGTGTTTTTAGCATTTGTGTCTTAAGATCTAAAGAGGTCTTAGTCAACTTCACAGCCTTTACCTGATAGTGGCTTCTAGTTTAAAGTAAAGATCATAATAGGAATTTTTTTTTTAATGTTATTTCTGCCTGATTGTAGTCTACTTTAGTCACATCTGTAAGGAGTAGCTACGTAATAAGCCAAGATACTAGTAGCATCTGTTTAAGTGCCCAGGACTAAATCTTTTTTACCTTGTGGTCATAATTACTAATTGGAAAAACACTGGGTTAAACTTTTCCCTTCTGGCCACCATGACCAAAATCCAGGTACCAAGAGATATTTAAAAAGAAGTTGTCTTACTCTAAATTTAGTTTGAAAGTCTGATCTTAACACAAGAATGTCATTCATTAAAGCCAGGTTGAAATCTATGAAAATATTTAAAATTGATCTGAAAAACAACAAATGTTACCTATGCAGCAGTAATATTAATGTTGAGTCCTTGTAACATTGATATACACAAATACCCCATGTTTAAAGACCAAGCCATTTATCCTAAATACTTAATTTGTGCAGTTCTAAGAATTATCCTAACACTGATTACATAATTCACACTAAAAAGACATAAAATATAGCATAATAAAAGGAAAGACTCATATGAAGTCAGAGGACTCATATTCTGCCTTGGCTGTTCCTGATGGGAGTTTGAACTATATGCTTATGTTCTCTTGGCCCTAGTCTTCTCATCAATCTGATGAGGGAATTAAACTAGAAGGCTAGAGCCACTATCTGATAAAGAAAATAACTCAAAAAGAGGGCAATATCCATTCTGAGAAAATTGTGCTTTGAAGGTTATTTTTTGGTATAGGAAAAACATCTATGTAACTGTTCCAAATATTAATAATTGCATTTCTTCCCAATAAACTCAAAGTCCTACCTTAGATACATATTGGTTGTGTGATCCTGAGCAATACACTTAATATAAGAGTCCTCTAAGCCACCTTCTTTAACTAAGTTATAAAAAAGGTGCCAAACTGCATTGGGAACAAAAGTTCTCTCACCTAGGAGTTGACTATATTAATGAAGTCATGGATCCAGTACCTAGCTCTATATTTAATACTGCAGTTAAATATATTGGCACGGCTAGTGAAAAATGCACAATTTTTATGAAAAATATGTTTGAGAATCCTCTCTGCTTTCATTTTTATCTACGCTCTACCCTCAAAAGTTCATTTTTTTTTTTTCTAAAAGCATTTATTCTTTATGAAATAGACAAAGCCTTTTCCTGATCCTGAGAGACTTCCATGGACTCATTCAAGTCGTCATTCCCCAAGATGAGGTAATAGACAAAAGTCTTTTTATTGGGGGGCAGGGGGGAGCAGTAGGGGAGACTCAGTGCCAGGAAGGAAAGTTAGTCAAGTGTGGCTACAGCTTTGAGCTCAGTTTGTGTGGATAATTTAAAGTATTGACATTTTGTCACCAAGTCAGCAGGATGGCATTGGTTTCTACTTTGCATACTAGCTCTTAAGTGTTTATACTCCTGAGGGAAAAATAACATTTGTTTACATCTTATACTTCTAAGGGATCCAGGATGAGTTTAGTGACATTAGATTGTATTCCATCAGCCATATTAAATTCCTATTATTGCTGTTGGATTGAATTCCCCTAACACTAATAATCATGGAAGCATTTTCTTACAAAATACATGGATTCTGGTTTCAAAAGGTTAATCTACTGCTTTTCACCTTCTTTCCCAAAAGATTTAAGAAACTCTTGACTGAGATTTTTACTTCCCTTGTTATAAGAAATTTTAATGATAAAAAAAGTTTTTTTAATATTTAGTAAGAGCCTTAAAGTTAAAGACAATAACATTATTTGAGATTCTTGACACCTGATTTATAAACACCCAAATTTTTCTAAGAATTACATTGGTGACCTTGAAAATGCCTTTCTGGTAACTATTTTTTTCCTTGGTAACTAATTTTTTCCTTCCTGTAGTCAGCTGCCTCTGTGAAGAAAATATTGTGTGAAGCACCTATAGAATCTGTTGTTCAGGTTACTGGAACTGTTATCTCACGGCCTCCAGGGCAGGAAAATCCAGTTAGTATTTCAAAATTTGTCTATGTAAATTTCAAGTAAGTGGGATTAGAAATATGTTTCATGTTATTTTTCATATGTGCATGTCTATATGTATATGCTATATACATGTGTATGTGTGTTTTTATATGTTTTATATATATAACATGTGAGTTCATGTAATTGTGGTTATTGATTCTACTATAACAGCACTAAAATTGGAAAGCTTTATCATGCTTAATCTCAATGAGAAGTAGTTTGACATAGGGGAATAGGGTTTGACTTTGGAGTCAGAAACATTAGGTCAAGTACCAACTTGGCTTTACGATGCTAGGCAAATCACTTGATGAGAGTTCTTGACTGGCAGTTCCCAGTACTGATTAAGTAGCAGGACCAGGTTAAAAATAATCCCTTTCTGCATGTTTGTTTATGTGGTTTTTCATAATTATGTAACACCAACATGAATTTATTAAGCACTTGTTTTGTGCAATACACTGAATTCTAGAGATACAAGGACAAAATTAAAAATAGTCCCTTCCCTCAAGAAGCTCACATTCTAAAGAAATATAGCACATAAACAGATAACCATTGGCAAAATCCTTTAAAGAAGTCTGCATAAAATGTTACAACTTGCTTTGTATGTATTTATTTACATCATGTTTTGCTTATTAAATTGTAAGCTTCTTGAGGGCAGAAACAGTCTTTTGCCTCTTCTTGTATCCCTGGCACTTAGCACAGTGCTGGCACATAGTAGGCGCTTAAATGCTTATCCAATTGAATTGAATACATACATTTGTCCTTTAGTACATGATAATTATTTTTAAATTTCATGTACATAATAAATGCCTGTGCACACAAACATGTGCTTTTGTGTGGATGAAAATGAAAGTAGGACATGTATTTATCTGGAAATTAAATCTAAACTTAGCTTTATAAGCTTAGACTTATAATCTGGAAAAGCAACAAAAGCTGGAATCATTTTTCACTAAACATAGGTGAGAGCAAAAAAGTATATCTTAAATAGCTGGATTCAATTTACCTAATAACAGACTTTGAACAGAAAATGTCATCTGCATCCAAAAAAAGACCTAAGGAGACTGAATGTAAATTAACACATGCTATGTCCACTTCTTTTTTCTGCCTTTTTTTTTTTTTCTCTCCCATGGGTTTTCCCTTTTGCTCTGATTTTTCTCTCCAAACATGATTCATAAAGCATGTGTGTTGAAAACAAATAAAAAAAAGGAAGGAGAAAAAAAAATTTTAAATTTAAAAAGTCAATTTTCCTGTTAATGCTGTGAGCAAATACTCTAGAGTATATTCTAACAAGGAGCTATTAAAATCCCCTCAGATTTTCTTTGAGAGATTAAAAGTCCTATGCCTTAATATGTGGTTTTAAAAATAGCTATTTCTTTCCCCTTTTTAGAAAATGCCAACAGGTGAAATTGAAATCAAAGTGAAAACAGCTGAACTTTTGAATCCTTGCAAGAAGTTGCCCTTTGAAATTAAGGACTTTATAAAGGTTACTATCTTTTTTTTTCATATAGTTTATAGGTAATGTTGATATTATCAAAGAATAGTAGAACACTGACAGGAACTATTAAAGAAAAGATTGATTTTCAGACAGTGAAATCAAAACATTTTATGATAGAGACAGCTTAAATTTCCCTTGTTCATATCTTCTCTATAAACTATCCTCAAATAACTGTAAGCAAACTTTTTATGCTGTAAAGTAGATTAATATTTCACTATCATGCATTCTAAATATCTGCTTTGAGGGATGGTTTGTTACTTTTGATAGTCTGTCACTGCCAGTCTATGCCACCTTCCTGTGATTGTTTTTAATCTTGAGAGCAAATTTGCGTCTGGCATGAAAGCAGTGGTTATAGTCTTTCAGAGCACATATGGTATCCCATGCTCGTTTGAATTTAGAACATTTGAAGATCAGGTATGACCACCATAATTTAGGATGTTTTCTGCTGAAGGAAAAATTAACTGTATCTCCAAAAATCACTGACTATGTTAGCAGGTAGGAAGCATTGCCTTATTAAGCATCTGTATACCTGAGGGTGCCTACCAAAGTATCCCACACCTCGAAACTCCCATATATTTTTCACTCATCCTTGGATCCAGTCTCTGTGAAAGAGACGACTTCGTCCAGCCAAGACATCCTTTCTCCTTCTTCTGCAACCGTTATTCCACATGGGGCTATCTCCTCCAGGAGCTTGCTTCTCAATCATTCGCCTTTCTTTCATCTTGAAGATCTTTTTATTTTCTAGTTCCTACTTCACTACCAACAGGAACACCCAGGTTTCCCTGTCCTTTTAGATTCTTTCACATGATTATTCCATCCTTTCAAGCTAAAGTCATTCATATATGTGTGTGTATGGGTTGATATATAGATATATGTGTGCCTGTACAGGTGTGTGTATGCACCCAGAAACACATATATGATACAGTCTTATATGTATAAAATTTCCATTTCACAGCCAAATCCCTTAGAAAAAGTTGTTTTTCCTGGGGCCTCTCTTACTTCCTTTATGAATCTTGCTATCTAAAACTGCTTTTTCCAAGATTACCTGCAGTTTCCTAATTATTCAGTCCGATGGCTTTATCTCAGTTGTTCTGCTTAACTTTGATCATTCCCTTGGCTTCTGTAGCACCCTTCAAGGTTTCCTCCTATTTGATCATCCTTTGGTTTCCTTTGCCGAGTCATCTTCCTATTAAGTATGAGTATCCCTGAAGTCCTACCCTCCCCTCTCTTCTCTGTGTATACTCTTACTGTTCTATTAGTTCCTGTGGGTTCAGCTGTTAGCACTGTAGAGATGACTTCAGATATGTGTATAAAACTCTGATCTCATGTATGGAATTACTAACTACCTGAGAATGCTATACCATCCTCTTCTTCAAAATGGAACTCATTATATTCCTCCCCTTTAGGCTTCTGTATTTCTGATGAGAATACTGTCATTCTTTCAGTCTTCCAGTTTTGCAACTTTGAAGTCTCATTTGATCCTTAATTTTTCTCTTTCCCACATATCTAATCATTATTTAGTCTTCTCAGTTCTCTTACCAACTCTCTTTTATCTGTCCTGTTGCTTCCACTCACATAGCCACTATCCTAGTTCAGGCCCTCATTACTTCTTTTCTATGTATACAGTAATTTCCCAATTGACCTCCTTGCTCCCAGACCAGCAGTGGTATAGTATAATGATTTGATATGTCCCTAACTATTTTATCAGTAAATTTTACTGCTAGTATTTGCATATTAGTTCTTCCCTCTCTGTTTTCTTTCCCCCACAATTTATCCTTTTCAGGGAATCCTGTGCTTCGGAATAAATTTTTAGTTTATGTGTTTGTGGATTAAGTTCAAAATTGAACTAAAGATTAAATAAATAGAAGTGACATGTTTAGTGACATTTATCAAAGCAGACTATTTCATTCAAGGGTGAAGAACCTAAAGTTTAAATCAGAAACTGATCTGTGGAAATCATTTGAAATCTCTAGAACTAAGATTGTGCCTTCTCCCTTTTGATAAATATGATAAATAAAGATTAACAATCACACTGCACCCTTTCTGTATTATGAACTAGAGTGGCTACATATTAGGACTAGATATATAAATGCCAATGAATTATATGATAGAAATTAAAGATAGTGCTAAATTTTTAGGAAAAAATTGCATCTGAAGAGTTATATCTTTTAATATTTGTTTAAAAATATTTTGTAGAGAGAGAAATTTTTTAAGACTATATAACCATTTTTTTAAAACTTGTTTAGAAAACAGAAGCTCTTCGTATGAAATATCGCTACTTAGACTTACGTAGTTCCCAAATGCAGTATAACCTAAGACTGAGATCTCAGATCGTCATGAAAATGCGGGAATACCTCTGTAATCTACATGGTGAGAACAATGCCCAAATGTTCCTTTAAGTGCTTCAGCATCTTTTTACTGAAATGTGCTCATCTACTTAGTACCTATGAGTCAGTGTTTACGCTATAAGTAAAATAATGGTTATTTTCAGAGTATTTTTACCAAAAAAAGGAATCTAGAAGTCTAGTTAGCAATTCAAACATGTTTGAACCAATCATAAAGGATTGGTGATTAATGATTATCAAATTGAAATGACAAAGACAAAAGGCATGCTTATCAAATCTTCAGCTTAAACAAACTTGGGGAGATAAATATAGCTCATGATTATATTGCTCATTAAGGCTTATGTCACAATCTTATAAAATAATTATAACTCATGTTTCTATTGCTTATTAAGGCTTATGTCACAGTTTTATAAGGTAATTATTACCCCTGTTTTGTAGCTGAGCTAACTGAGGCTACAAGACTTAAAGTATGACAAAAAGGGAAGCGGCATAACATAGTAAAAATCAAACAGGCTGTGGTATGAAAGTGCCTGGAATTGAATGGTTTTCTTTAACCATCTTCTTATAGTTACATAACTATTTGGTAGCTGCCTAGGAGAATCTTCTAATTTTCATTTATATATTTTGTGATCTTTGGTATTTTTATAACATTCAGAAAACTGAACAGCAACAGGAGATAAGGAATTATAAATAGCTGATAAATTGTTTTATTTCAAAGTCGAAGGTGTTAGAGAAAGATAAGATTTACCAAATCCCTAAAACTTCTTAGTGGTATTTGTGGAAACTGCGATTAATAAACTAGATGGTATCCATCAGCCATGGGTTTCTAGGGATTCTAGGAATAGCCTCAGAGATGATGTACTTTATTCTGAGCTTCTTAGATGACTAAAGAAAAAATTGATGTTCTTCTTTTAGGGTTTGTGGATATTGAAACACCAACATTATTTAAGAAAACTCCAGGGGTATGTATATTCCTTACTCTGTTTTCTGATAGTTTCTCTTTAACATCTGTTTCTGGAAATTTTTGCCATTTTGTTTTTCTCCTGACTTCAGTTTGACTCAACAAGTATTAGCTCCTGTTCCTTGCCAGAAGCTGTTCCAGGCCCTAGAGTTGGAAAAACAGAAATAAAATAGTCTTTTCCCTTAAGGAATTTACCTTCTACTGGGGTAGTACCACACATACACATATAAGTTCATACCAAAAGTTCATAAGTTACCATACCAGGTAACTCAGAAAGATAATGAACACTAGCAGCCTAGAGTCTGAAGAACAGCTTCATCCAAAGGTCATGTGAGCTGAGCGTTAAAGGACAAAAACCTTCTAAGGAGTGAGTGCATTCCAAGCATTAGAGACAGGCAGGAGATGGTAGGTCAAGTTTCAGGAACAGGTAGTAAGCTAGTTGTATTGGAACATAAAGTTAATGAAGAAAAGTCATGAAACAAATCAAGAAAAATGAGTAGGAGCAAGAATATGTTCAACTCTGAAATTATATTTGTACCCAAAAAAAATGATTTTTTGAGTTTGGGGGTGATACTATCAGACTTGTGCCTTCAGAAGATGATATTGTCAACTTTGTGGGGAATGGATTGGAGAAGTGAAAGACTGGAAGCAAGGAGTATGAATTAGGCAGCTATTATAATAGTGCAGGTGGAAATTGAAAAGGAGATAAACCAGGATGAGTGGGAGCAAAGGCACAAGGTGGTATGATGCTAGAATCAATAAGGTTCAACAAGCGAGACTATCAAGAGAAGAGAAAGAGGGAAGAGTGATGTGACTATAAATAGGGTTCTCCCCTAAGCAGAGATAGGGATGTTTGGAAGAGGGAAGAATTTGAGGAGAAAAATTTGAACATGTTGAGTTTGATGCATCTAGAAGAAATTGGTGACAGTGTAACAGCAATTGGATATGTAACTAAGGTACAAGAAAAATTCAGGCTAGATGTACATGGGGTATGTGTGTATGTGATGCTAAGATAATAATTGAACTCAGGGGAGCAGATGAAATCACTAAATTGGGTCCAACTTTCTTGTTTTATTTTCATGTTTCTTAGTTCTTAACTGATGTTAATCAATAAGTAATTGAGAAAGATTTGAGATAATTCTTCATACTCTTAGAGTTAGTTATCTTTCATCTGAAGGGTCCAAGAAGGATACTGTGGTATGTTCACACAAAAGTATGTTCAAACAAAAATTTATTAATTGACTTAGTAACTACAGTTTAGGCAATAATTCAACAAATTAATTGAATATCTATTGTTTACAAGAAAGGAAGTTTAGTAGAGAAGGCATGAAAATAAATAAGAACAGTTTCTATTTTTAATGAATTTAACATTTCAATGAGTTTACATTTAATTGTAGGAAATAAGTTAATATTTACTTGAGTAGAAAATAACTGCTCAGAATAATCTTGATTGTTCTTTGCTGGACCAGAACTTTTTAAACTTCAACTTGCTTGATCTTATTAATATATAACTGTGATTTCCACCAATTATTTATACTTTGCTTTTAATTTTCATCAGTGTCCTCATTCTTTTACTTGCTTGATATCAGGGTGCAAAAGAATTTGTAGTACCATCAAGGGAACCCGGAAAGTTTTATTCTCTTCCTCAGAGTCCTCAACAGTTCAAGCAGCTTTTAATGGTTGGAGGTTTTGACAGGTAAGATTTCTTTAATAAAGGTATTACCAAAAACAGAAATATTTAGGGACTCAGACTTCTGAGAAGGATGAGATATTTGCAAGTGCTTCTTAAATGATGGGCAGAAGAAAAAATTAGATTTAATAAATCATTACTTGAAATAGCCAAAAAGAAACACTTCAGATATTACAGAGCCACAATTCAGGATCCCATAAGATTTAGCAGATTATTTATTAAAGGATTAGAGGGCTTGGAATATGATATTCCAGAGGGCAAAGGAGCCAGAATGCAAACAAAAGTCACCTACTCAGCAAAACTAAATATAATTCTTCAAGGGAAAAAATGGATTTCTAACGAAATAGAGAACTTTCAAGCATTCAAGTGAAAAGACCAGAACTGAATGGAAAATTTGATTTTCACATATAAGATAAGAAGCATAAAAAGGTAAACAAGAACAAGAAATCATAAGGAATTCAATAGGGTTAAAATGCGTTATGAGAAATGGCAAGCAGGATCTTTTCAGAAAAACCTGAACTTATGTTAACTGATTAATGCAAAGTGAAGTGAACAGAACTAGGAGAACAGTGTGCACAGGAACAACAATATTGTAGAATGATCAACTAATAGTGAGTAACGCAGCTATTTTCAGCAATACAGTGATAGAAGACAATTTTGAAGGATTTAATATTTTTAAAATGTTGTCCAACTTCAGTGAAAGAACTGATGGAGTTTGAATAAAGATTAAATCCATCCTTTTTTAAAAACTTATTTTTCTTGGGTTGGGCGTGTGTGAATGTGTGTTTCACAACATGACACATTCACAACATGAATGTGTGTTTCACAACATTATTTTCAATAATAATGAAAATATTTTTCACACAACTGTACACACCTGTATCAAATTGCTTGCTTTCTTAATGGAGAAAAGGAAGGAGGAGAGAAAATTTGGAGCTCAACATTTTAAAAAAACAAATGTTTTTATATATAATTGAAGAGAGATTTTTTTTTTTTAATTTAAAGAATAAGACAGCTATAGTAATTAGGGGATGGTCAAAGGAGACTGAAAAGGAACAATGACACAGGAGGCAAACTAGGGAAAATAGTATCACAAAAACCCAAAAAGAAAAGAATATACAGAAAGAGGGTGACTAGAAGTGTCACGTGCAGAAGACAAGTTGAAAAGGATTAGGACTAAGAATAGACTCTTTACATATACCAATTATGAGATCACTGGTAACTTTGACTATTTTAAGTTGAGTTATGTGAAATGGATGGAAGTGCAGTTGTAAAGGATTGAGATGGAAGTAAAATGGAAAAAAAAAATGGAAGCAACAAAGGTGAACAACTTTTTCAAAGAGTTTAGCCAAGAGTAGTTTATACTAATTGCAATATCTAGAGACTTATGTTTGAAGATAGTATGGGAAGATCCATATGATAAAGAGAAGTCTGAATTCTACAACATTTAGCTAGCTAGATCTAAAAGATCAGACAGGTTGAAAAATTAGATTGGAACATTAGCAAGAATAAAAAAATGTGTCTTCTTGATATTGCATTCGTTCTCATGTTTTATGGGCATGACTGGCATGGTGTTTTAGTAGAAAATGAATGTGGTGTTTTTTTTCCAGATCTTTAATTATGTTCTTATAATTGCAGATACTTCCAAATTGCCCGTTGTTATCGAGATGAAGGTTCTAAGCCAGAAAGGCAACCTGAATTTACCCAGGTATCATGAGTTCATTCATCTGAATTTTATAGATTCAGGCTAACCTGATATTTGTGTTAAACACTCTAAACATAAGTTATAGAACATTATTATTTGTTGTATATATGAGAAATATTTCACAGACCAAAATAGTCATTCTGCTTTATTTTATTTCTCTTTTAATTTTAGTCATATGTCTAACATAACTTCATTGCAGTTATAGTTTCAGTTGTCTCACCTTTAATCCATCCTGTTTGTGGATTACATTCTTATTCCAAATTACCAATAGAATGTCAGCATGTTCTGTTAACCTGTTAATGATGTCCATAATTTACTGAAAAATTCCTTGAAAAGTCTCATCTATTGTCAACTTAATATAGCTGTCATAAATTGAATTAAAAAACGATGTCCGTAAAACAGCATGTCTGTATAAAATCCTTTAGTTTCTTAAAAAAGAAAAAAAATTTAGTTGTAAATATTAGTAATTGCTGTTGAAGCTGATAGCTATGTGTTATCTTGATTTCAGGTTGACATAGAGATGTCTTTTGTAGACCAGGCTGGAATCCAAAAATTAATTGAGGGCTTGCTTCAGTATTCGTGGCCTGCGGATAAAACCCCTCTTACTATTCCTTTCCCTTCTATGACTTACACTGAGGCTTTGAACTTATATGGGACTGACAAACCAGATACTCGCTTTGGAATGAAGGTAATTCTTTTTTTGAAGAATTTTGAGGTATTCTAGCAGTCTTCATCTTATACTAGAAGTGACAATCACTTGTGTGCTATGGCACTGCCTGATTTTAAAAATGAAGCAATTTTCCATTCAACCAGAATAAAAACGGTGTATAGGAAAGAGATGTCAAATTCAAATATAAAGAAATCCTGTGGGCCACATAGTTCCTTTTTAAAAATACACACAAATTAGCATTATTTATGTTTTATTTAGGGTCCATGTTACTACTACTAGTCCTTCTGTTCACTCTAAAACCACATTTTAGGGGCAGTGGCTTGAGTAATCAAATTCTAGGCAGCTTTAGAGACAGCTTGGTAATAAGTGGATAAAGCACTAAGTCAGGAATTCTTAGTTCAAATCTGACCTCAGATATTTGCTAGCTATTTAGATCATAGGTAAATCACTTTCCCTCTAGTTTTGCCATAGTTTCAGCAGCTGTAAAATTGGGGTAATAATTGCAGCTACCTCCCAGGATTGTTGTGAGGATCAAGAGAGATAATATTTATAAAACTCTTAGCACAGTGCCTGACTCATAAAAGATGCTATATAAATGCTTGATCCTTTTCTCTTTACCTCTTAATTTCATATTTTATATGTCTATGCATTTATGTGTGTATATACATACTTTTATATATATGATGGTTTTTACAGCAAAATTGATGATAGGAGAATAGAAAGTAACAAATATTAGCAAAGGATGGACTCTGATAATTTGGGAAATAGCAAGGTGATTCAAGTTTATATATATATATATCTGTTATCTCATTATGCTGAGGGTATTTCAGTAGTATGATGGAAGAAGGAAAAAGGATCCATGATATAACCCCATCGCTTCCCTAAAGTTAGAGGGCATTGTCTAGATGAAGATTCAGGAAAGGAGACTGAGGAGTTGTCACATAGGTAGGAAGAGAACCAGGAGAGAGGGATGTACTCAAAATCTAGAAAGAAGTCTGAATTCTGATTAGTCCAATTTCAAATGAACCAGGTACACATAAACTCAAATAAAAAATTCTACTCTTAGCCTTAACATGGAGACTAAGGATCAAACTAGTCATAAAATACTCTTCCAATCAGAAGTGTCTGACCAGAGACATATTTTGAAAGTTAAATGAGTACAAGTTTGATGATGATGATGATGATGGGTTTTTTTGTGTCTCCATTATATTATTTAAATTCAATGTGTTTTTAATTGGTGGAAAAGGAAAAGGATGTAACCCCCAAAGCAGAGCATCTATTCAAAATGTCCTCAGTATTTTCCTTGTAAAGAATTTGATTTATATAATACTATAATTCTGTCACTTGGTAGGTTTTTTTTTTTAATATCTGTGTTTTTTTAATCAATCATTAAGTTTTTTAAGTCTTACTAAGTGTCAAGCACTGTACTAACTAGCTATTGGAGATTCAAAAAGAGCTAAAGGACTGTTCCTGCCCTGAAGGAGTTCATAGTCTAATAGAGGATACCACAAGCAAACAAATAATGCATAAACCAGCTATATACAGAGTAAATAGGAAATAATTAACAGAGGAAAGGCACTAAAATTAAGAGGGATTGTAGAAGATGGAATTTTAGTTGAGATTTAAAACCAACCAGGGAAGGCAGTAAGTAGAGATGAGAAAAGAGAACAGTTGGACTGCGAGATAGCTAGAAAAAATTCTTGAGCAGAGAGGTGGCAGGGGTCTTGTTTGTACAGTTTAAGGAATGAGATGTAAGAAGACTGAAAGGTTGGAGTGGGCTAGATGGTGAAGAGTTTTAAATGCCAAACAGAGGATTTAGTACAAGTGATAGGGAGCCACTGAGGTGACATGATCAGACCTACACTTTAGAAAAATATATTAGTGCCTGAATGGAGGACATATCACTAGAGAGAGACATACTGCAGGCAGACCAACCAGTAACCTATTGTAGTAATTCAGGCATAAGGACCTGACCTAGAGTGGTGGAAGTGTGAGAGGGCAAAATAGGAAAAAGAAAAAAGTTACCAATGAGCTTTGTCCTTCACGGTGGTAGGAAAATGTAAGAAAGGGCATAATGAGGGCAGTTTTGTATATATTGAGTTTAGGAAGTCTTCTGGACAGCCAATTCAAGGTATCTGAAAGGCGATTGGAGAAAGGAGATTATAGAATTCAGCAGAGATTGGGGCAAGAAATATAGATTTAAGAATTGTTTGCATAGATGTGATAATTAAATCCATGAGGGCTAATGAGATCACCAAGTGAAACAGTACAGTGGGATCCAGGAAAGGAGATTGAGAAGGAGCAGTCATATAGGTGGGAAGAGAATCACAAGAAAAGGGAATACAGAAAACCCAAAAAGCAGGGAGTAACCAGAAGCAAGTGATTAATGATGTCAGAGGCTGCAGAGAGATCAAGAGAATGAAGAATGAGAAAGGGCAATTCAGAGCTCATTGATAACTTTTTGGGAAAAAATAATTTTGGTAGAATAATATGGTCAGGAGCTGAATTTTAAGGAGTTGAGTAAAAAGAAAGAAAATGGAGATCCCCATTATAGCTGGGCCTTACAAGGAATTTAGCCACAAAGGATCAAAAAGATAAAGGAAGAGACTGAGTAGGGACAAAAGAATCAAGGAACACATTCCTGATAAGGGAGCCAGGGACAGTAGGGAATGAGATAGGAAAAGATGGAAAAATAAGTGATAGAGTAGAAATGCCAAAAGAGATACTCTTTGGGATGTGTTGGAATGGAATGAGATCAGTTAAGCAAGGGTTAACCTTGATAAGAGTAAGTTCCCTTATCATACAAGTTAGGACCAAAGAAAGAGATAGTTTCAGAAGGCATCGGAATGTTTAAAGGTGAGGAAAAAGGAAGAAGTGGGAGCTCATAGTGAACAGCTTCAATTTTTTTCTGTGAAGTATGAGGCAAGAGAAATTAACTGTCTTAAATTAAAATATGTCTGATATTCTCTCTGAGCCAAATATAATGAGATTAAGGTTTATGCAATGCTCATCCTCTTCCCTTCTTTCCCTCAACTATAATAGGTATTTTTTTGCCTCGTCATATGATGTAATTTGCCCCATTTTACCTCCCCTTTCCTTTTCCAGTACAATCCTTTTCTGTTTGAGTACACGGGAGAGCTGTTGGAATACACAGGAGCCACCTGACAGTGGCTGCTGGAAATCCAATCCAGAATGGATCTCCTCTTGTGAGAGGATGGTACAAGGAGACTGAGAGGCCATGGCATTGTCTGACCTTTCTACTTTTCCTTCTGCCTCCAATTTATCTCATTCCCAGTCCACAACACCTTGTCAGCAAAGGCTGCCCTGCAATTCCTTCAGATGTTATAATCCACAGCTGTGGAGGCTCTTGGAGAATTGACCTGTCCCTTAACACTTTTCTACCCCAGTTTCTTTTTTATATCATCACAGTAAGGTCAAATTACATCTATACCCTCTAAATATATCCCTAACAAAGATACGGTTGTCAAAAGTTAAATATATCTTCCCATTTTAACTTTAAAAAAATAATGATTTTTTTTGTTTTCCCTTCTCTTTTTTCCTTTTTATGCTGCTCTTGATTTCTGTATTTGAAGATCAGATTTTCTATTCAACTCTGGTCTTTTCATCAAAAATAAATGAAAATAGACTATTTTATTAAATGTCCATCTTTTCCCCTGAAAAGATAATGCTTAATTTTACTGAATAGTTGATTCTTGGCTGCAATCTAAGGTCTTTTGCCCTCTGGAACATCATATTCCAGGTGTTTTAATCCTTTAAAAGTGGAAACTACTACATTCTGAGTACTCCTGATTGTAACTCTTCAGTATTTGAATTGTTTCTTTCTGGCTGCTTGCAGTATTTTCTCCTTAAGATGATAAGTCTGAAATTTAGCAACAATTTTCCTTGGAGTTTTCATTTTGGGGTCTCTTTTCAGGAGGTGATCGGACTCTTTTTTTTTTTTTTTTTTTTTTTTTTTTTTAAACATAGTTTTCAGGAAGTCCAATAATTCTTATATTGTCTTTCCTGGATCTGTTTTCCAGGTCAATTGTTTTCCAATGAGGTGTTTTACATTTTATTCAAGTTTTTTCAATTTCAAAATTCAATTTTTCGATTTTGATTCTTGATGTCTTGTTGCATTTGTTCAGTTCTAATTTTTAGTGAATGATTTTCTTGAGTTAGCTTTTTTTAATCTCCTTTTGCATTTGGCCAATTGAACTTTTAAATGAGTTATTTTGCTCATTGGATTTTTTTTCCATTTCATAAATTCTGTTTTTTAAGAAATTGTTTTCTTTTTCCATTTCACCAAAACTATTTTTTAAGGAGTGGTTTTCTTCAGATAATTTCTGTGTTTCCTTTTCAGAGCTCTCATTCTTTTTCCATTTTTCCTCTAATTCTTTTTTAAAATCCTTTTTTAATTCTTTCAAGAGAGCCTTCTGAGATAGAGATTAATTCATATCACCCTTTGAGCCTTCATCTGGAGATGTTTTGCTTTAGTGTCCTCAGCGTTTGAGGTCTGTTCTTTTCTGTCTCCATAAAATCTATCTACAATCACAGCTCTTTCTGCTTTTTTGCTCATTTTTAAAGGTTGAGATCTGTTCTTAAGGGAAAGAGGAGATTGTCCCAAGCTTCCTCTACACGCCACAGCAGCTCATGCTGCCCTTGCAGGCAAGAGCTGCTAACTTTCTTTCCTTGCTGAGATGGGTGTGGCTAAATCCTACTTGTTATACTGAAATTCAGGACCTCACTGTTTGCCTTCTGCAGTTGGAGTTCTCACAAGTAGTCTGTTCATCCACTTGACTTCTGAACCAGGATAGATTAGCAAACACTGCTGTATTTTGGCTAAGAACCTCCCACTAGATTTCCTCCAGGGACTCCCCTGGGTCCCTGTGTTACACCTAGGCTGGACTGCAACCACCTCCTACCCAATTGAGACAGACTTTTTCTGAAGTTCTTCCAATATATCTTCTCCTAGAAATTTTTTACACTCCAAACTTTTGTGGGTTCTGCCACTCCAAAACCCTTTCAAGAGGCTTGATCTGGTGTTGATTTGAGAGAAGTCAGGAAGACCTATCTACTCTGCCATCTTGGCTCCCTCACTCCCCACCCCCAAAGCAAAACTCCTTAAAATTTAAGCTCTACTAAAAATCTTCCAAATTAAATTGAATACAAATCTAAAAAGGTAATATATAAAAGTTGGAAGTCAAGATACCCAAGTCTTTTCACTAGATATTTACTTGCAAGTAGCTCACAACTGCTGTCTCTTATGTCATCTAGATTAAATGATAACTAATCATAGAAAATTTCTATGTTGAGCAAAAATTTGAATATGTAGATACAAATGAAATTACATTAGCAAAATTATTAAAACACAAAATAAAAACTTTTCTGTAACTCTTGTATTTCATTGCTCATTTTTGTTATTCATCTATCAGATTGTTGATGTCAGTGACATATTTCGGAATGCAGAGATTGAATTTCTTCAAGATGTACTTAAAGAACCCCAAGGCACCATCAAAGCCATATGTATTCCTGGAGGAGCAGTAAGTGATATTTTGCTACTAGTAGAGCAATCTAGTTAGAAAGTAGAAATGTATCATATTAGAGATGTTTTTATTGTAACTTAAATAATATCCCTAAAAGTCATAGCTTCATTAATCATTTATAAAATCTTCTTATGACAATAAGATTGTTAAGAACTTCAGGTTCTTTTAACCACTCAAACAGCTTAAAGACTTAAGATCTGTGCTATTATTTATCTAACATCAGGGTTGGTACCTCAGGGCTGACAAGAGGTTGTATTTTTATCTTATTTCGTTATCAGTTCTTTTAGTACATCAAAATGGCATTGTTTTTAAAGCCTAATAGAGTTAATAGAAGATGATTTATTATCTTGTTTTCGAGACTAATTATTGGGAAATTTTTAATATGCTAAATCTCCCTCAGGAGCAATTAACTCATTTTAGATATGATTAATTTGTTATTCATTGATGATTAGTGCACATTTGCTCTACATTAGCATCAGACTGCTTTACCAAAATCCCTTGTGCAAAGAAGTTAGTTTCTTGGTATAATTAACATCAACAAAAGTTTCTTACTGATCACAATGCCTGACTATTGCCCTTATTTGCATATATATGTATCTTAGAAAAGGTGGGCAGATAGGGATAGGTAAAAGACAAAAAAACACTTTTGAGGATTGATAGAGTGAAATAAGAGAAAGAGTAAATAAAAGGAGAAAATAGGATGGAGGAAAATATATAGTATTCGTAATTGTGAAAAAAAATTTACAGCAAATTTCTTGAAAAGAACTTGTCAGTTATACAGATTGGCTAATATGACAGAAAGGACAAATTATATGTTAGAGAGAATGTAGAAAAGTAGGGACACTGATGCAGTGTTAGTGAAATTTGCTCAAAGGGCTTTAAAGCTGTGTACACTCTTTGACTCAGAAATATCACTATTAGGTCTATATTTCTAAGAGATAAAAGGAAAAGGATCTATATATACAAAAATATTTATAACAGCTCTTTTTGTGATGTCAAGAAATCGGAAATTAAGAAAATCCCCATCAATTGGTAAATGGCTGACCAAGTTGTGGTATGTGATTGTGATGGGATTCTATTGTGCTATAAGAAATAAACATCAGCCAGCTTTCAGAAAAACCTGGGGAGACTTACATGAACTGATGCAAAGTGAAGTGAGAAGAATCAGAACAGTGTACATATTAACAGCAATATTGATGATTAACTGCAAATGACTTAGCCCACACTCTAGGGCCATGTCTTAAACTCGAATCTTTCTGGCTCTTATTGATTGGCCAACAGTAGGCCCTAGGCCAAACCCCATTTGATCATTGTGTGGGCTGATGATTGGCTCAGAGTGTATATATAAATAGCAGTTGTTTCTGTTTTGGCCAGAAACTCTGAGGGTCTTTCCCTTTCCAGATTTTTCTTTTATTGACTTGGTAAAATAGACTATTGTCTGCCCCATTTTTTACCTGACTTAATAACTAAATGGGTGTTGCCTCAGTCTGAGAACTATTAAAGCCCTTAGCTTAAAAAGGCCAAGGTCTCCCACTGCATCCAGGACCAGCTACACTTGTCCTGATCTATAGCTTGCCACTGGATCCAGATGGCTCCAGAGAAGAGGATGAAACTGGTGACTTTGCACAGCTCATCCTCACTTAAGTCCAGCTTATTTGCATGTCATGGCATCACCTCTCTGATGTCATGGTCCTTTTGAGAACAAAGATTCTCAGCAATATAATGAGCTAAGACATTTCTGAAGAATTTATTTAAAAAAAAAAAAAAAGCAGTCCACCTTCAAAAAGAGAATTGACAGAGTCTGAGCACAGATAGAAGTAATTTTTTTTTAAGTTTATTTTTTTTTAATTTTTTAATATTTTATTTTATTTTATAATAACTTTATATTGACAGAATCCATGCCAGGGTAATTTTTTTTTACAACATTATCCCTTGCACTCTGTTCCGATTTTCCCCTCCCTCCCTCCACCCCCTCCCCTAGATGGCAAGCAGTCCTATATATGTTAGATATGTTGCAGTATATCCTAGATACAATATATGTTTGCAGAACCGAACAGTTCTCTTGTTGCACAGGGAGAATTGGATTCAGAAGGTAAAAACAACTCGGAAAGAAAAACAAAAATGCAAATAGTTCACATTCGTTTCCCAGTGTTCTTTCTTTGGGTGTAGCTGCTTCTGTCCATCATTTATCAATTGAATCTGAGTCTTTGTCAAAGAAATCCACTTCCATCAGAATACATCCTCATACAGTATCGTTGTCGAAGTGTAAAGTGATCTCCTGGTTCTGCTCATTTCACTTAGCATCAGTTCATGTAAGTCTCTCCAAGCCTCTCTGTATTCATTCTGCTGGTCATTTCTTACAGAACAATAATATTCCATAACATTCATATACCACAATTTACCCAGCCATTCTCCAATTGATGGGCATCCATTCAATTTCCAGTTTCTAGCCACTACAAACAGGGCTGCCACAAACATTTTGGCACATACAGGTCCCTTTCCCTTCTTTAGTATTTCTTTGGGATATAAACCCAATAGAAACACTGCTGGATCAAAGGTATGCACAATTTGATAACTTTTTGGGCATAATTCCAGATTGCTCTCCAGAATGGTTGGATTTGTTCACAACTCCACCAACAATGCATCAGTGTCCCAGTTTTCCCGCATCCCCTCCAACATTCATCATTATTTTTTCTTGTCATCTTAGCCAATCTGACAGGTGTGTAGTGGTATCTCAGAGTTGTCTTAATTTGCATTTCTCTGATCAATAATGATTTGGAACACTCTTTCATATGAGTGGTAATAGTTTCAATTTCATCATCTGAAAATTCAGATAGAAGTAATTTTACACTTTACATTTCTTGCTGTCTTTTTTTTTTTTCAAATGTAGCAATTAAGAAAATTTTTTGTGATTTTGTATGTATAATTGATACCACAATTCCTTCTCACTGAGTGGGAGATGGACAGAAGCCAGGGAAAGAATTTGGAAATTAAAATTTTTAAATAAATATTCCCAAAAGTAAAGAAATAATAAATTGAAGGGTTTGGGAGTGTACCATATACACTAATGCCTTTTCCCCCCACTCCAAAAGAACTTGGTTATCAAACCTTCAAGCAGCCCATCACTACCTGGAAGTTACTTCTTAAAATTGGAAAATAGGTGTGCTTATATAGTTCAGACCTGCCTCAGCTAATATATATCTCAGATTATACTCATCTGAAAAGTTAATAAAACTTATTTAATTCTTATGCTGTCCTCCCAGCTCCCACAGTACCTCCTCAGAGAGTGCATCTGGAGGGAACGAAGAGGTATCTCTAGGACTTAAAGAAAGAGGCCATAAATAAATGTTTAGTGATGATGATTCTAACAGAAAAAGTTAATCAAATGAATATAAATACAGTTAAAAACTGAAGATTTGAGATTTTTTTTAAAAAGTCTTAATATTCAAATTATGAATATTCTGTTATTTAGGAAGTATTACTTATTTTTTCAGAGTATGGTAGTGATAACAAAAACTGAAAAAATACTGTCTTTCCCACAATAAAGGTGAGATATGGAGCTGAAATAGGTACAACAACATAAAATTCTGAGTGATTGTCATGCAGCAGCAGAAACTAGTTTTATTGAATTCCTCAGTGTTGTAAATACCTATCTTACTTCATCTTATACAAAAGACCTAATTTGTGAAACCGTGTCATATTGAGAACTCTGGCTCTTTGTTTTGTTTTTCAGAAATATTTGAGAAGTAAAGACTTTGAGACCATTAAGCAATTTGCCATTGACCATTTTAATCAGGTAAGAAGGGAATGAGTCTGTTGCATCAGAAGCTTTTTACTTCCTATTCATGATATAGAACTTCTAATGAGGGTCACCTTGCTGTCATGAGAAAAGCATTGATCTTAGACCCAGAAGAGCTAGGTTCAGCTTCTAGCTCTGCCACTTATAAGCTGCAAGTCATTGAGTCTCTCCAAACCTCATTGTCTTCAAAGTGAGAATAATAATCTTTGGAACAATTGCCTCAGAGTTATTGGGAGAAGAGTATTTTGTAAAGTGTAAGGCCTATGTGGGGGCAGTTAAGCGACTGTAGATAGAGTGCCAAGCCTGAAGTTAGTAAGATTAGTCTGACTTCAGACACTGCCTAATTATATGACCCTGGGAAAGTCAATAACCATGTTTACCTCAGTTTCCTTGTCTGTCAAATGAGCAGGAGAAGGAAATGGCAACTCTCTAGTATCTTTGTCAAGAAAATCCACAGATGGGGTCCAAAGACTAAGATGGAACTGAAAACCAACTGTCCGTCAAAAAGGACTACATAAAGAGTCAATTTACTTGAGCCAGCCATTAAGCTATAGCCAATACAGATTTAGTTAGTACAATTTTCTTTTCTTTCATCTTGCCACATAAATAGTGGTATTGATGTCTTTTTGCATCACTCTTAGGTTTTAATGGGTTTTAAAGGTTTTAAATCAAACTTTAAGTTCTTTAGACTCAGGACTTGAGTTGAAATCCTGCCTCAAGCACTTATTAAGTGACCCTAAATAAATCACTTAGCCTCTATTAATTTCAATTTCTTCATAAGTAAAAAAGAGGATAATAATAATGCCTTCCTCCTACGGTTGTCATCAAGATCAAATGAGATAAAGCATTTTGCCAACCTTAAAAAGTATTAGATACTGTTGTTATTTGACTTAACAACTTCTTCCTACATGGCTACTCTGATACATTTTCTCATAGAAAACCAACTTTTATGCCCATTTTTCTTTCCTCTGTTAGACTGTACATGTATTAAGAGTACCTAATGAAAATATGAATAGGGAACAGGCATTTTTCAAAGATAATTTTCTCTAACAGCCCACATTTTCACAGTCATGTAGTTGACTGAAAGATATAAACTACCATCCAGCTGTGTTTAGTTTGTTTTTCTCAGAGCTTTTGACTCAGGAGAGCCAAATACATACTTGACCCAGCACCTCTCCCAACAAGTGTCTCCAGTAACTTGATTTATAAAATGACCAAAAAAAAAAAAACATAAAAAGAAAATAATTTTTTGCACAACAAAAAGCCCTTTGCAAAATTTCTGGGTGGTATTTACAAAACTTTCTTCACCATAGGAGGTTTCACCCGTATTTCTGAAGACCAGTGGAAGTGGGAAATCTCCACTTACTAAACTCTTAAAGGAAGAGGAGAAATCAACCTTAATCAGACTAATGAGGGTCCAGGAAGAAGATGTGCTTCTGTTAGCTGCTGGAGAGCATAAAAAAGTGGTAAGGAAGATTGCACACTTATCCCCATTCCCAACTCCCAGTAAAGGCCTTTCTTAAAGAGGAAGTCATAGAATGTCTGAGTTGTATCTGAGCTCAGTAGCCCATGACAGGGGCTGTGTAAGACACATTGGAAATTGGGTAGTAATTCCATAAAATGTGTTTGAAAATATTTTGTTAATGCCAAGATCTCTGGAAATCTGTGTTCACTCTGTTTAAATGAATTTCATAATGTACCTGAAGAAAACCTTATTTGAATTCTCTTTGTGAGTAAAAGATAATCTTTAGCCTTTAGGAGGAATAGTTTTCTCAAAGATATCACACATGAGTGTGAAATCACAGAATCTTGTATTTGGAGAAGACTTCAGAGAGATTATCTAGTTCAACCTATATTTATATAGGAGTTTTTTCCTATTGATAGGTGTCAGCAAACTACAGATAGCGGACAGAGCTTACCCGCCAACTTAAGTGCTGTCTGAGCTAACAGTGGTTTGTGCATTTTTTTTTTAAAGAGTTACTGTATTTAAATAATTGTATATAATATTTAAAAATGTAAAATCATTCTTAGCTCACTGGTCTGGTCCTACAAAATCAGACAGAGCACTAATTTGGCCCACAGACTATAGTTTGTTAATCCCTGCTCTACATGATTTGTGATAAGTGCAGCTTCTGCCTGAAGGCCTCAGCTGAAGGAGACTGTACTCTCTCCTTAGACAGACTTGTTTCCTTTTTCATAGCAATTTTTAATTGCTAGGAGTGTTTTCCTTAGCTCACATCTGAGTCCATCCCTCAACACCTTCTATTGCTCTTAATTCTCACATTGAAGGCCAACTACAAGAACCACCTGGATCGGATCCCTTAGACACCAGTTCTTTACATACTTGAAAACAACCATCCTACCCTCCCATGTTTTGGAAATTAGTCATCCAAGTGCTGCATGCATTGTTTCTACATTGTCGTTTGTTCATGGTGGGGGAGGAGGGGGATTGGTTTTTTGGTTGTGTCTTTTTTTGCTTGCACATTCTCTTATTTATAACCAGTTCTCAAGGATAGCAGGTTCTAGATTTTTTTGAAAATAAGAGAGCCCCAGGAGCAGCTAGATGGTGCAGTGGATAAAGCACCAGCCCTGAAATCAGGAGGACCCAAGTTCAAATCTGACCTCAGACACTTAACACTTCCTAACTGTATGACCCTGGGTGAACTACTTAACCCCAATTGCTTCAGCAAAAAAGAAAAAAATAAATAAGGAATCCCACTGCTGTGGTCATGGACTCTGATTAGTGAGGGATCCCCCTTCTGTGGGCAGTCTAAGGCCAGCCATCTTCAGGTCATACTGCTTGTTGCTCACTCCCCCTGGAGAGGAGTTCCCACCCTGTCAGCATTCCTTATTTGCCCAGGCTTAGATCTGTGCCATAACAGGCTTCCCCCTTCCATCCTCTCCTTACCCTCCAGCACGCCTCTCAGAACCACAAACTCCTGCCATTCCTGAAAAGGACACGTAAGTCATCTACTCTGATTTTCTTGTTCAATTGGTGTTGTCTTCTTAGAGTATAAGCTCTCTTGCGGACTTTACCCAACATGCTTACTTGCATTTGTATCCCTGGCAGCTAGCTTAATAAATGGTTTTTTTAATTCTTTCCTTGTACACATCTGTTCCATTGTTATTGTCTTCAGGTGAACTCAATATATAAAGTTTGTAAATGTTAAATTCCACTGAAAATTGTTGTTGATTGACTCCTCTTGTTTTTCCACAAGTCTCTTCAGCCTTTTAAAATTTCTTTGATTCATTCTGCACGAGGTATTCTCTTCTCGGCTTCTTTACTTTTCCCCTTGTCAGATCCAGAGAGAATCCATGTCATTTTTATCTTTGCTATCTATACCCCCATTTACTGTGGCATCTTCCCCATCACCTGAACCCCCTTTTCCCAAAAACCTTTATTCCTGGCCTCCTTGCTTTTTACTTTTTATAAATCTGAAATGTGGTTCATCAACAGAGAGTGCTTCAGACACCGCCATGTCAAGTTGTTGTGTTGCACATCTCTCAGTAGCTTTCCTTTGCCAACAAGTCCTGTGGGGCTTATCACCCATTGGTGCTCTGAGATCTCTGAAGTAGTAGGTGTGGTTAGAATGAGGTGGTGGCAGCAACATCAAAACACACTCATTGAAGGGAGAGGGATGCACCAGTCACTTGCAGAAAATAAAAAGTATCTAATACCCTTAATCTCCTCCATTAGGAAATGTAGTTTTGTGGCAGCTCAGTGGGAAGAACACTAGCCCTGGAATCAGGAGAATCTGCGTTCAAATCTGACCTCAGACACTTACCACTTCCTAGCCGTGTGACCCTGGACAAGTCACTTAACCCCAACTTCTTTGCCAAAAAAAAAAAAAAAAGATCAAAACAAGGAAATGTGATTGGTTGGCTGGTTTTTCCACTTGAGCAGAGTGTTACTGCCTCTTCCTACATCTTTTAAGATGCCTATATGCTGAGCCTCTACATTCAGTCTGAGTGCCAGTTAATGGGTTTCCCTCTACCTATTCTTTTCCTGTCATTCACAGTGTTCTGTATTAGGAAAATTACGGCTAGAATGTGCTGACCTTCTGGAGGCCAGAGGAGTAGAGCTTCGTGATCCAGCTCTGTTCCACTTCCTCTGGGTGGTAGAGTTTCCACTCTTCCTTCCTAAAGAAGAGGATCCCACAGAACTAGAATCAGCCCATCATCCATTTACCGCTCCTCACCCCAGCGATAGCCACCTTCTCTACACTGAGCCAGAAAAGGTACTGTTTTGTATACTTTCAAATAAAAAAAGGGATGAATCAAGGCAGAAAACTTGTAGTTCTGCATTAAGGTCTTCAATGTTGACTTTTACTGTCATCAAAAAAAAAAAAAAATCAAATTGCTCCACACATTGCCTATTTTGAATCAGTAATGAGCAGTCTGCTACTTATTCAAAATTTACAATAATTTCTTCTTGCATCAAGACAGGGCAACATCTTTTTATTGTTGAAAATCCCACTTCTTTTCTAGGTTCGAAGCCAACATTATGATTTAGTGCTGAATGGCAGTGAGATAGGAGGTGGCTCTATTCGAATTCATAATGCAGAGCAGCAACAGTATGTTCTGGAAACAGTGTTAAAGGTAACTGACCCCTATGGGTTCTAGGCAGCATCCTGGCATTTAATAAAGTGTATTTTAATTGAATATACTTTTAATCAAAATAAGCCATTGTCGTTTTACATTCCAAAGACAGCTTTAGAGTCTGCTGTTATAATTTATATAGTCCTGTGTTGAGCCTGAGACATTGCTCATAAGTACAGAGTATGAATGTGTACCTGAAGTGATAGTGAAAAGACTTAAAAGGGGGAAAAAACTAAAAGGGCTTTAATATTACTCATTATATAGCATTAATTTGAATTTGAAATTTGGCAAATCTTGGTGATAGGATAATTATCCATTCTCTAGGATTTAAAGCATGGAAATTAGGAGATGGTATCTGTAATATAAGCCAAAACTCTAGAGATTAGGGGTTATTAAAAGATATGTAGAGTAATAAGTTTAAGGCTGAAAGGTTTGAGGAGACCTAGAATTATATCCTGCAAAGAGGGAGATTTTATTGGCAGTTGAGGTAGATGAAACTATAAGATGAATGGAATTAACTTACTTAGATTCCTCAGGAGTAGAAAGGGAAAGTATGTGTGTACAATTTTAAAACCATTGTCTTTTTGAAATTACAGGAAGATGTTAAAATGCTCTCTCACCTACTTCAGGCTTTAGATTTTGGGGCGCCGCCCCATGGAGGAATTGCTTTAGGTAAGTGCATACAAATCGTTCTTTTCACCTAAAAATAATATGTTGGCTGCCTGCTGTTTGCAAGAACTACTTGTCCCAATTACCTTTTCAAGCAAGAAAAAGGACGCTTGTCGGGCAGCCCACACAGACTGTAAATACCCCCAACAAGAAGTCTTATCCACCTAGTGATATATCATTTCCCTGATCACAGTGGATCATCAGTAAATTCTTAGCAAAAATTTATTATTCATTATAGTAGCATTTGGAAATTGATCCTGAATACTGCTCTAAAATGAAAGCCTAGAAAAGAAAATATTCTTAAAAAGAAAAAAGTGTTTCTACAAGTTGGATCCATGAGCCAACTAAAACCCCCAAAGTATTCAGTAAACTCTATCTGACTCCTTCAAGACTTCACATAAAAAATGATCTAGAATTTGGATAGAAAGCTACTAACCACAAGTTACATGCCTTTTTTGAAGTAACATGAAGTTTCTCTTATAGGGCTAGACAGATTAGTGTGCCTTGTCACTGGAGCACCAAGCATAAGAGACGTCATTGCCTTTCCAAAGTCCTTCCGGGGACATGACCTGATGAGCAATGCCCCAGATTACATGTCTCCTGAAGATATAGAGCCCTACCATATCCAGGTCAAGAGCCCAGGAGTCACAGACAGAAAAGATGTCAAGTCTGTCATCTGTGAAACTGAGTCTTCACAAGAGTTGGTGTTCCCGAGCCTTGCCAAAGCTGAGAATCCCTAGACCAGACTCCTGAACATCAGGGAAGAAGGAAGTCCAGCCCATGGCCAGATGGCCAGTAAAGAAGGTGTGCAACACATGGAAGGTGTCTCCTCTCTCAATCATAGAAACCAGCATTGTCACAGACAGAGACGCTGGGCCCATTGGGTGGCTAGGATGGCTGCTTTGTGCCCCACCATGGTTCTCCAGGGTGTTCTTGGGAGCAAAAATGGCCAGTATTGTGTCAGGTAGAAAATGCTGCAATCCCTAGGATTTGGTGATTCAGGCCCAATACAGGGTCTTATCCCACAGTAGAACTGGCTAAATTGTGATGTTTCACTTGCAGTGTGGAAGAGGGAACTGGACACCAGGCAAGAAGTCAGCAGGCCCAGCTCTAGGGTCAGGGACCCCAAGATTGTCTCACACTCAGCCAGGGTCTTTATCTGCAACCTAATCATGATATTATTGACCTACCTCACAAGGTAGTTATGAGGATTAAAGGGAAAATAAAAATGTTCTGCATCTCTTAAGTGCTACTATTAACTACCAAAAATACATATATAGAAGCAGCTAATCAGTTGTATAACTAAAGCCCAAACAAAAATGAATAACAGATTTGTAAATCAATTGTTTTATGTTGTTTAAAGAATACTAATTTAATTACTAAATGTAAACCTCTGGATTAGAAACGTCAGGAAATGAGGTACTAATTGCGATTTGATGACATAGAAAGAATACAAGGTTTATGTTCTGACTACCACACTAGTGGTAACCTTGTGTATCTTGGGGCTTACTTAACTGACACTCAGCTACAATTCCTAAATTACCAAACTCAGAAGAGTTTGTTGTGAGGAAAACATTTCATGGCCTATATAACACAGCTATATAAAAGTGATCTTAATGGTACTAATGAAAAGAAGAAAGTTGGTTCAGTTAATTAATGATTAGAGTTGACACTAGAAATATAAACAGGACTATGATTAATTATACTTCCCTGACTTACCTTAAATTGGATTATATGCCTTTGGTCCAAAATTTTAAATAGCTTGATGTACCTTCCTTTTTTTCATTATATTACAGTTGAGAGATATAAATCTTGGGCTTATGATCTAATCAGCTAAAAAAATATATTTTTCTGATGTATAGAATTTGTCTTTGATTCTGTTTTGAGATGTACATAATATAAATGGAGTTAAACTACAGAAAAGTTGGTTAACCAGTAGGTGGTGCTTTTCCCTCACATTTGTCTTGTTAACAATATCTTGCCTAACTTTGGTGGGCACTTGGTGAACAGAAAATTTCAGTAGTGACATCAAAGTTAATTGTGTTTTTCCTTCTTAGTATCAATGAAAGGTTTTTCTGAATTGAACTGAAAACCTTCATTAGACAACAAAGTCCTATTTTTTCCCATTACCTCTTTAATCAACATCTAATCACCCATTTTCTAACATTAAATATTTTCACCACTGCTACTCACTAACAAAAAATTCAAATCTGACAAAGAATTCTTCTTGGCATTATAGAAAAATCACTATGCTGGGGCAGCGAGGTAGCACAGTGAATAGAGCATCAGTTCTGAAGTTGGGAGGACCTGAGTTCAAATCTGACCCCAGACACTTAACACTCCCTAGCTGGGTGACCCTGTGCAAGTCACTTAATCCCAATTGCCTCAGCACAAAAAAAAAAGAAAGAAAGAAACATCATTATGCTGCCAGCATCTCCAAAACTCAAAAAAAAAACAACATTAGATTTCAGAGAATCCGTTAATGCCATTGCTTAAGTCCTTTTCATGCCTAGAAAAAAATACTTATTCTAAAATCCTACCACTTGTCTTGGGAGGTTTGGGGTTTTTTTTAACAAGAAATATAATTCTGCAAATATAAAAGGTTTCCCATCTCCCTCTCTTTCCACCCCCATCCCCTCTCCCCCTCCTGCCCATACAAAATTGGCCAACTGCTCCAAAACTTAGTTTAGAAGACAAGTTACTTGGAGACAATGAGAAGGTAGTTAAATTGCCCAGGGTCACAGTAGCAGGACTTGATCCCAGCAAGTCTTTCTATCTTCCCACCTACTAGATCTCTAGTTATTTATTTAATGCTTATTATATAATAATAATATATTTATACCCCCTGATAGTTTTAACTTATCCTAAGAATTTTAGGAATAGCTCAATTTGGGAATTCTGTCTTTTTAATTCAGTTTTATTTGTAAGTTTTAGATTTTCCCCCTTCTTTACCCATTGAGAAGGAAAGAAAAATAAAATCCATTATAAATATGTTGTTAGTTATACAAAACAAATTCCATCAGTAGCTAAAATACTCTTTAATTGGCATTCTTGCTACATTAGTCTATCTGAAGGTGGATCAATTTCCTCATAAGTCTTTGTAGTTATAGTTTCCTCATGAGAAATTGTAGTTGGTCCTTGTTGAACAGTTACTAGATCTTTAAAAAGTTACTTTTCCAATATTGTTATTTTATGAATTGCTCTCCTGGTTCTGCTCACTTTACTTTGCATCAATTCACATGCCTTTTCAGGTTTTTCTGAAACTATCTTCATTTGTTATTGCACAATAGTATTCCAGCATATTCATATATCATAACTTTATTCAACCATACCCCAGTCGATTGGCTTTTTCTCATTTTCCAATTCTTGGCCACCACAAAAAGAACTGTTGTAAATGTCTTTTATATATGTCCTTTTGCTCTTTGATCTTTTTAAGGTACAAACCTAGTAGAAGTATCATTTGATCAAGGGTATGTACATCTGAATAGCTTCAGGGGTTCTTTCCATTCAGTTTAGGAATTTGTAAGCTTAATTTCAAACAAGACAAATTTTTCACCTCCAGTCAAAATCCTGAGAAATAACTGTAAGATACATGCTTTTAAAGCGGGGTAAGAAGGGTGGAGAGGGGCTGGCCATTTCTTGGGGAGAACAGTGGTAGCCATTGTCCAGCAGTGATGCTTGTCCTGTGAACAATTTCTCCTTGTTGTCATCTGATATTTATATTCCCATGTCTGTTGGATGCGTTTTATGCCCTTCTGCTGTAGGAACAATGGTCCTATGCAACTGGTTTGTTTACTCCAAGAATTCCCCTTTCCTTCTTTTTAAAAGTTTAGGTCTCTCTATATTAATTAATAACAAAAACCCTTTTTTACCAACCTTTTTGAAGTATGGGTCTTTCTAAAGTTGCTGGCCCCATACCTTTTTCTGACTTCCAAAGAAATAGATTAGCAGATAACACTCAAGGTAACCACTCAGTACTTAACATTTTTCTGCGGACACGGATCTTCATCTGTAACAAAAAGTTGTACTCAGTGATCTGTAGGGCTTTTTCTGATATAAGATTTTGTCAGGCATGTCTGTTAAGATGACATCCATTTAAATACTCCCATAGCCTCTTCTCACTGTTTTCTGTCTTCTCTAATTTGAACAATGGCTGAAAGTCTATCTCCTCCATGAAGATTTATGGAGATAATAAGACGACTCATCACTTTCTTTAGTTAAAGACTTTTTGGTTTGGAGCTAATAATGCCAGAGTCATAATGTTTATCACTGATACTGGTGTGGCACTTTAAATTTCACCTAATTTGAGCTTCACAACAACGCTGAAGTGAAGATACCAAAGTTGTCAGTAACCATGTTTTACAATTAGGAAACGGAAAGTTATTGCTCACATGGCTGTTGGCAGAAGCTCCTGCATTTCCCATTGCTTCCCACACTGCCTTGGAGAAGAACTCCTGTTCTCAGATCCAAATGCCATGAATTTTCTTAGAGGCAGGACTCAAGTTATCCCACTAATTATCCCTCTCTCACTCATGCCAGTGCTACCTCTTAGAATTTTCCTCTTAATTTTTTATTATAAATTTAACAAACAGTTCACTATGAAAATAAAAAAGGATTACATGTGAAACAGCTTCTTGTTATAAAAAGTGAATACAAAATTTCACAATAGTAACAAAGTTCCTCTTCTTTCCAGTGTCTCCTTTTGAACTTCCTTTTCCCCTCTTCTACCATATCTTTTCAGTATCTTTTTTTTTTTTTTTTGGAATCTTTATCACAACTCCCCAAAATAGCTTTCCCTTCACAAATACAGGTATAAAAGCCAAACAATTCCCACACTGGCTATGTCTTACCACTACATGGGGTGTTCAGGAGGACTAACACTGGTGGGAGGGTTTGCAGAGCCCTTTTGGGGGCTGTTCATTCACCTTTGGTGTCTGTTTCTACCCCTTGTGGCTCCAAGAAATTGAGAGCATAAGCAGAGGCTATACCCTGGTAATAGAGGGGTAGGCTCAGCCAGGTTGAGAATAGCCAACAGGCCTTATACTGTTGGAGAGTTAGGGGAACATCTG
Source organism: Antechinus flavipes (assembly GCF_016432865.1). Lineage (NCBI taxonomy): Eukaryota > Metazoa > Chordata > Mammalia > Dasyuromorphia > Dasyuridae > Antechinus > Antechinus flavipes. The sequence goes on along the minus strand of NC_067401.1, from coordinate 422,675,870 downwards.
CCCCATGCATGGGAAGATTTGCCTGAAGAATAAACAGATGAGGACAGTTTGTCCCAGTGATGGTAAAGGCAGCTGAAGCAGGCGCCGTGGAGCACATAGAGGTTGGCCAGACATCAGACCCCCAAGTCACCCGCTGCATCCCAGGCCACTGCCAGAACGCGACTTCTGTCTTCTGGACTTGAATGACTGGAAGAGCGTGAGAGGGACAACTTTGTGCGGAGCTGCCTCACTTAAATAAGATTCATGCGCAAGTCGAGAATGTCACTGGTCCTCTTGAAAATCAAAGGGCGACAGCCATCACCTCCCTGCAAAGAGCTGAGAAACCTGCTGCATCATTAGTCTCAGCTCGTTGTTAGTCACTGTGAGTCAGTTCTGAAGGTGTTTTCTTAGTAATTGAGTATGGGTCATTCTACAGTTGGCTAGGATAGAGCAGTGGGCTTGGAGTCAGGTGGTCCCAAGTTCAGATTCAGTCACACTAGCTGTGTGACCCTGGGCCAGTCATTTTAACCTGTCTGCTTCCATTTCCTTAATTATAAAATGGGGACTATAAGAGCATCTGCCTTGCCAAGTTTTTGTGAAGATCAAAAGAGAAATATTTGTAAAAAGTATTTAATGCGGCCCTGGAGTCAGGCCAGTTCCAATCCAGCTTTATGACCTTGGAAAAGTCCCTAATTGCTCCTTCCCCTTCCTTCTCTCCACAACCCCCCGCCCCCCAGCCAGTCCCTAAAAAAGCACTTCACATAGAGCTTGGCACATAATAGAGTCTATATAAATGCTTCTTATTTTTCCCTTTTTAGAGTAAAGTAGCTCCCATAGAGCCAGTCAAACTGAAAAACTCTTGGTCCAGATTCCTGTCTCAAGTCTTTTTTTATTTTTCGGAGCAATCTAGTTTAAACCCTTGTTTATCCAGACCTTCTCATTTCATTGGTCCAGGTAACACATCAAGAGGCAGCTTCAAGTGCACTGCAGTTTAGCCTTAGAAAATTGTCAGGAGCACTGTGAAAAAAATGAAAACTTGGGAGTTGATCCTTTGAAAGGCAGTGGCATCTATATCCTAATGGGCAAACATTACTTAGAGATGAACAGAAGCAATCTATTATTTCTGAATCTTGATGCTTGAATACAACACATAAATCCACTCTTTGTGCTCCTCTTAATGTCCATGGCAATAGGCTTTGTTTCAGGCTCCACTAATTAAACAGATGGCATCCCAACCCAGAGTGGCCATATGTGGGTGCTGGTGCTTCAAATACTTTGGCTCTTATAACAGTTTGCACCAATAGAAAAATGGAAGGAGTGTCCTAGTCCTGCAACAGTGACCTAAGTGTTCTCATCCATAGTCGAATACGTACATCTGGGTATGTATTTGCACTTTGGAAAACAGACCAGGGAACTTGAAGCATTTTCAGATGTAAGTATTTACAATTCTTTAATCTCTTTCCAATTCTAGGCATTAGGATAGGTTGTGGGAGGGAGAGGAAAAAAGGGAAAGGAAGGAAAAGGCAGTCATGGACATTACAAGACCTTGGGGTCTTTGAAAGCTTTGAAACTGAAAATTGTTTGAAGGCTGTTTCAAAAGTATGGTTAATAAGCCAAATACATAAAATTTCCCAACTAAATTAGACTGATCAGCTTCCCTGATGGCTGAATTGAAATTTTAGCATTGAGATTATCATTATGGCCTCTTCAACTATCTTTCTAGTTATGCACAATTCTGAGAAACAATATATTCATTTCTTGCTTTATGTAAAAATAACAATTATAATAATAGCAACAAGACAACTAAATGAAACCTGTGGGTCTAGGCTCATGATTTTTATATGAACTTGAGCAAAGGACTCTGTCTCTTCAGGCCTATTTCATTTGTAATTGGGCGAGATAACCCACCTCTAAGGGGCCTTTTTCCACCCCTACATCCTTGATCTTAATGAATTTTCATAAACTCTTGTTAGACATCATTTGATTCTCACAAGAGAGAAAGCTGGAAAGAAATAGTGGTATAATAGATCCTATTAAAACTTTGTCCTACACCATCTTCTCTCAAACGCTAGTGAGTGCTTTGTCCCATCTCCTTTAAGTTGGCAGTCAACTTGGCTGGCAAGGTAGTTTTTCCTGACGAAGCTCTGCTTATCTGTTGTCCCTTTCACTAGAAGAGAATCCATAAACTAACACTGGCCACCAAGCAAGAATTGACTCTATTTCCACATTCATTTTATAACATGGAATTACATATGCAAGACTAGGGAGAGAAGAATACATTACATATATAGAGTTATTACAAGCTATGGGTTTGGTTTGTTCTTAAATGACCAATGTTCCTTTCTACAAGAGCTGCATCATACTGCTATCTTGTGGTCAATTAACATATAATCAATATCTCCAAAGTCCTTTCTACGATGAGTCTTTTTTTTTTTCACTTTTACATCATTTCTGGCTATAAACTTTCTGTCTTATATGCATACATTCATCTATTAATTGAACATTACGCATAAGAAAAATTGATCCAAACCACCAGGGTTAGAACTCCATTCAATAATGCTGTAAAAAATTACCCTGGCATGAGTTCTATCAATAAAAAGTTATTTAAAAGAAAAAGAAAAAGAAATAACAAATGTTGGAGGGGATGAAAGAAAATAGGTAACTGGTCTAACTATTTTGGAGAATAGTCTGAAACTACACCCAAAGGATTATACCACAATTACCCCAAATAGACTAAAGAAAAATGAAAAGCACCTATGTGGACAAAAATATTTATAGCAGCTCTTTTTGTGGTAGTAAATAATTGTAAATTGAGGGGAAGCTCATCAGTTGAAGAATGGCTGAACAAGTTTTGACATGAGAAGTGTGATGGAGTTACAAAATTATGAGGGGGGTGCGGTTCAGGAAGAAAAAAAACATGACAAGACGATGCAAAGTGCAGTGAGAACAGATCATTGTGCACAATAACAGCAATGTTGTAATGATGATTACTGAGAAACTTGGCTATTGATCAGTACAGTGATCCAAGATAATTCCGAAATCACAATGAAAAACTGTTAACCACCTCCAGAAAGAGACTGATGAACTCTGAGTACAAACTGAAGTATAATTTTCTCACTTTATGGTTTATTTGGTTTTTGTTTTGCTTTTCTGTGATATGGTTAGTTTGAAAATATGTGATTTCACGTGTGTAAGTGTTAAATAGCTTGCTTGCCTTCTCAGTGTGTTGGGGAAAAGTGGGAGAAAGAGAATCTGGAACTCAAAATTTTAAAAGAATGCTAAAAACAAATATTTTTAAAGATAAAATAAAATGTGTTCCCCCAAACAAAAAAAAAAATAGAACTCTATCCAATATTATATGCCACATTCCTTCCTCAAAGTGCCCATGTCTTTTTCAAATGAAATCAAGCTTTCTCCTTGTCCTGTTATTTATGCCATTCGGAAAGCAGCCTCAATACAATGCAGAATCTGACATTTTACAGATTATACTAAAAGTCCTAATGCAATAAGTTATTAGTTTCAGTCCACAGTCCCAATTTATTTTTTTTTTTAAAGTTGATTGTGCTCTCAAAAATATCTCTGAACTTAGGAGTAACTACAAATTTGTGAGTATTATTCTAGGTGAGTCACTTGACCTCTGCCTGTCATTTTTTTCACAAATAAAATAAGGATAACACCTACTCTTTAGGGTTGTGGTGAAGATCAAATAAGATTTGCAAAGCACTTTTCAGATCTTAAAGTGCTATATAAATGGTGGTGGTGATGTTAGTGGAGAGGGAGTAGTAGTAGTGGTGATAGCAGTAGCACATGACTGTCAAATCATTTTTCTGCCTGTTGGGAGGTAGGTGCCATTATTCTCATTTTACAGATGGGTTAATTTAGAAGTTGAGACTTGTCTCAGAGGTGTTTGCACCTCAGAGGTGGGGCTAGGAACCCATCTGCTGAGCCTGAAACAGTTAAGCTAGTCACCTCTATTATCCTCCAAATGACTAGTTTCCTCATCTTCTTCAAGGTATTCAAGTACTCCATATTTTAGCAATGTAGCAGTATAGACATGTTGGGGGATGACAAAACATTCTGGCTGCCAGCAAACACCTATTTTCTTCTATGTGCTCACAAATCATCTATTTAATATTCCACCTCTGACTACTTTTATTAAACTAGTTTGCAGAAGCCACCTTTTCCCCATGTTAAAAAATTCTTTCATCCCTCTCTTCAACCCTTAAGACGCTTTCCTAATGCTTTCTCAAAGATCACCAAGTTTACCCACAATCACAACTATTCCTTTTAGTGCACAGGACAGTCAGGCATTTCTTTTGATATGCTGAGAAATAATTCTACAAGAGCCCCTTCTCCAGTTCCCAAGATGTCAGACCTCCTTTCTCTGTGCCTGTTCTTTCAGTCGACTCCCCTTAGGCTCTGGTGTGGCCATGATCAGATCCCTAAAAAAGACGTTGCTGTCCCAGAACCGGGAGTCGCCTCAGTGGAGCCCAGCAGAGATTGCGGTAAATACTGCCAGTTTTGGGGGTGGAGGTAATTATGGTGGGAAGTGAAATGTAACTTCAGACTTACCAAGTTTTCTGAAGAGATGGAGCAAATGCAAGGATCCTGGGCTTGCAGTTTAGAACCCTGGTGGTGGTCTACATATTCAGTAATTTTAGCATCAAGATTTAGCAGGGATGGTGCTGGCCAAAATCCTGATGGCCAAGGGATGGATGTTGGGAATTTGACTAGACAGAACCTAACTCCGGCTAAGGAAGTCAAGATAAAGCAATCTTTTTGACCCTAATTGTCCCTTGACTTGTTTTTTTCCTCTACCACAAGACCTCACTTGTATCCATTCTTGAAGTAGTTCATCAGTCACATACAAACTGGTTAACCAATGTGGTACTGGGCATTTAGCTGCAAGGTTTGTTCATGGGTGTCTGTATACGAGATAAGCTGTAGCTTGAGCTGTCAAACCTTGCTTATCTGGTAGGGAACCTGGTATGTCAAGGCCACTTCTGACCATAAATTCAAATGAATGGTTGCCCACCAGAGCACATCCTGAAAGATGGTTGTATTCCCAGGTGCCCGGATGTGAACTCCGGCATTATGAGGCTGGTTTATGGGCCAGCACTGTGATCAAAGGTGAGAGCCAGAAGGAGGCCCTTCGTCAAGGGTTCAGCAAACTCTTCCACTACATCCAGGGAGAGAATGAGACAGGTATCCAGCTCTTCAATTCCCCAAACTGTACCCAGAATGACTTTACCATTGTAGCTGGTATTCCTACATCAAGTTAGGCTCCACAGATAAGACCAACTATACCAAAGGCTAGTCAAGTTTTCATGGCCATTGGGATGGCACAATCTCAGTATTTACCCTGCTCTCTTGCCACCATTGTCAGAACGCAGCTTTTGCAATTAGTTGATCTAGCTTAAGGCAGTCACCAGTAATTGAGTGCCCTAAGCTGTAACTGCTAAGCTCTCATTAGGTAGGCTGCCCCAACATTTCCCATCACATCCAAAGTTTAACACTAACCCAATTACTGCATTGATCTAAATCCAAATTGAGGCTCAACAATGCAAGTGCAGCTTCTTTTATACTCATGGCAATATTGGGTTAGAGTACTAAGCTATTTTGGGTTACATTCTACAAATTGGCCTCACAGCTTGTATCAGGTTGGTACTTTTGCAATTTCCAACAACTTGGTCTTTTGTGAGGTTGGACTAACTTTCCTGAACAAGAAGGCCTAGTGCAAATGTTTATTTTCTACATGAACACATGTATCCTATACTGTACTATTCTAATTATCTTCCCAAATTCCAGTACAAATGATTCACCAAAACATAATTATATCCCTTTTATCATCTACTTCTTGAAGACATCCAACACAGGCCATTGATTTAGCCTCTACAACTAATTCCCTTTCGTGGTTTCAGCAGGATCCATGTAGATCACTATTGAGTTTTTTCTTACCAGAGACTAAGATTGAGATGACAGTGCCAGTAACCTGCCGGGTGCAGCCTGGCACCACTGAATACAAGGTTTCCTTCTTTGTACCAACTAAGCATCAGAATTCTCCACCAGAGCCCACAGACCCGGATGTGTTCATTGAGGAGAGGAAAGGAGCAACCATTTTTGTCAGGTAGTATTTGTTTCCACTTCAGTGAGGTAGAGACCCCCTTGACATGCAAGTACAATGGGTCATCAGGACTTCACCCTACATTGTACAATCAATACCTAATTCCCCCAAAGAATGTCAATTTAAGATGCTATGCCTGAAGTAAAAGATCTTTTCATCTTATTGCAGATCATTTGGAGGATTTGCTTCTGCAGAAAAATTCAGCAAAGAAGCCAAAGCTCTAGCAGATACTCTGCAGAAAGAGGGTCAATCTTTTCACTCTGATTTCTACTATACTGCTGGCTATAACAGTCCTTTTAGACTCTTCAACAGACATAATGAAGTTTGGTATTTCAAGAAAGAAGAAATAGAAGGGTTATGGGTAAGGGCTAAATATTTGTGCTGACTTAAATCACATGCAACTATACCTTGTCCTATGTGGGGGGGTGGAATGGGGGAGAAAACCAGTGAAGCCATCAATGGGTTTATTTCCAATTCCTAAAGCTGCAACTCAAATATAGTTATAGGAAATAGGTAGGGAGTAAAGCAAAGCACAAGAAATAATTTTGTGGAAAATTTTTCGAGTTACAGATGGCGAAGAACTTCCTGGGAAAAATTGGCAAACTCCTAGTCTAACGGACAGGAAACCTGGGCACTGACCTCAACTGCCATTGATTTACACCCTGGGAATATCTGCATGGATCTGCCATTCCTTTTTAGTTATTTTCTTGCCAAATGAGCCAATAGGTAGTTTCTACAAACTTAAACTCTTATCTTTCTTGCTAAGAAAAATTGTTTAGTTACTTTAAAAAAAACTTTCAATTAAAATGACTAAGCTCAGTTGGGCTCATGAATACACTCTTAATGTTCTTTCCTTCCAAATATACCTCATAATCTAGTGTGGATGCCATAGTAATGGTGCTAAGTGAGCTAAGTGGTTTTTATCTGGAAATTCATCTGTTTAAAGAGATTATGACAGCAAATAATGTACAATACCATTTTATTAAAGTTATGTTGAGTACAATTCAACACAGCATACTGGCGTTTTGTTCTGCTCAGGTCCCCTTAAAGTTCCTAACCTGTAATACAAAAAGACCATTCTTAGTTTAAAAAAAAAATTTACAAGAATGATATTCCAAATTTTGTTAATTATCAGACCTTAGTTTCTCATCACTTAATCAGTGAGAGAGTTCAAGTAAAGGATGATGTCATCATATTTTAATGAAAAAGGCTTGATTTTGCTCCCCTCCTTAACTTACTTGAGGCTTAAGCCAGCAGTCCAGTCTCATTTTCTGATGGTTCATTACAAGTATAACCTGTGTAAGAGGCAAAGAAATGTGAAATGAGCTAAAGATCTTGAATGCCTGCAAAACCATTGATTTTTCATGATAACCTCAGAATAAAAGTGGAACGGTTTATGGGTGAAATCATTGCCATTTCATTTGGCAGAATCATTAACATCATTGGTTACCATTTCCACACCCAAAACTGCAAAATCTAAGTAAAAAGTTCTTACCTTCCTGTAACTTCCATAGCATTCGGGTTCCCGATTCTCGCCAAATCTATAAAAGGATGACAAAACTTTATAAGGTTGCAACTTCGACATTTGGCCCCTAAAGCAGAGAAATTCTCTATTTTGTCATCTCTTCTTATCTTACACTTTCCCAAACTCTTTTTGCAGTGTGACTAGAAATGCTAGAAATATAGGCCATTATAACTACATAAAATTCTTAGTAATTTGGTAAGATGCTACTGCATTCCAGTTTCCAAATGTAACCTCAGTTTTAAAAAATGGAACGGTTTATGATTAAAATCATTATCCTGTCATTTGGCAGAATCTTTTGCATCACTGGTTACAAACACACACTCAAAAATCTCAAACTGGACAAACTAAAATGATTTAACTTACCAGTATTTTGTCCAATCCCCATTTTATGCTGAAAAAAGAAAAGCCACATTGTAATCAGGGGATGACGCCAAAATTATCCAAAGAAAACCACGTTTCAAAATCCCATTCTAAAAATATTTACTATGGGCAACAAAAAAAAAAAAATACATGTGCCACCTCTTTACAACTTTCAAATGAAAAGAACATTTGGTAGTCAGTGATTTTACAGCTAGTTTTGGTGTCTTCAATAGCAGATACATCAGATAGGAGCGAAAGACAAAATCAGTATTCATCACCATACATCTGCTGAACTATGTTATCATCATCATATCCACTTTGAGACACCACTTTTAGCATATTGTAACCTAGTTGAAATTTCTCAAATCTTAAACTAAAATATAATCACCTCTTCAGCATCTTCATTTTTGGCCCAGGACAAGACCATTATTGATACTGACAATTCATTTTTCATCTGCAAAAAATAACAGGAAATTAAAATCTTGCCAAAATGTCTCATCTAAATAATGTTTTCAAAATCTGTACTGTTTCAGAAAAAGAAAATCCTCATTCTCTTTCAGAGAGATTCCCATTGTTTTAATATATAAATCATCACTAACAGTACACATCATGAATGAACTCAACAGGAGCATAACCTTTTATAGGTTGACAATATTAGAATCAAGTTGTCTGATATTTGGAATTTTGTCCTACTCACTGATTGATCTAATAGAACAAACTTTTGGTACCTGCTTTTTTAAACATCACTTCCTACCCCAAAACTTTACACATGCAAAAATCTTTTCTATATAAGGCGTAGAAAATGGCACACATTTTAAAATGTCAACTCCAACAATCTAGTTTGCACACTAAAGTAAGCCTAACCAAGTACTAAACTACTTTCACTCCTCCCCTATGCATTAAGGAAAATATTTAAGGTTATTCTTTAAACTAGGAAATAGAAGTACTTGAATAACAGCTACGATAATTTCCCCAAAGTTACCAAGTTAACAAAATTTTTTCCTTACCCATTTTCAAGTGAATCACACCATCTGGACAAGGCAAACCTAAACCAAAAGTTTAATTAATTAAATGTAATTTTATCATAGAGAAATAAAGGTCGTGCTCAATTTGTTACAGGGCACTTCAGTGCTATATTTGTCTACATGCTGACTTCAGGTCAGACATTTGAAGACATCATTATAAACCCTGTTAAGTAATTTTTAAAATGGTTGTTTCATTTCCCAAATTCCAAATGGAATATATTGCTATTAATTAAAAATGCTTTTTGAAATCTCAAGTAATCTTATGGTAGGCAATCCCAAAGTTATTTTACAAATAAATCCCAGCATGATTAACAACTATCTCAATAACTAAACTTGATAGTTATTAAAATTGATAGTTATTATCTAAAACCAACTCTTCCCTCACCAGCACACTTTTGTTAATTTAGCTCAAATGGATAATTCTTAAAATATTCACTCACAAAATAATCCAACTGGAAAATCTTCAAGATTCAGGTGGTACCTAAAAGAGACCGATTTTCGTTAAATAAAAGTCAAATGAGATCAAGTATTGAAAGTTTAAAACAACGCCTGAAATCAGTTAGAGCTAATTAGACCTTCATGATAAAGTCAGTCTATTGGCTTATCATCATACAGGCTTTTGAGACCACTCAACTAACTTCCCTATGAAATTTGACTATGAACACCCTTTTTATTGCCTAGTTAATAGGAAATGAAATGGTAACATTTTATAATTTATTTTTGCAAAAATTACACAAAACCTGACAAAGACACAATTAATCCGTTTCTTATATTTTTATCCTTAGACTTCTTGAGAAATAAACTGCAGTGCATTTTATCCAAAATCAAAAATCTTATTTCAAAGTACAATAATTCATCATTTAGAAGTAGGACCTCAGTTTCTCTGAGCCTTTAAATGGCTTTAGGCCTTACCATTTCTTATGTCCAGTTGACAAGTCCCTAAAGACAAAAGGAAAAAAAAAAAATTCAAAGGTTATATCTTTAATTGTAGAATTTTTAGCAAAATGTTTTTTATAGGACAGACACATCAGACAATAAGGTATATATTCTTCATTATTCTATCTGCTGAACTATGCAACCATCATAGTATCTGCTTTATTGTTATGTCAATTTTCAGAGACAGTGAATATTTAAGACAATTAAGCAAATTACCTGTTTGCCTGTGACTGTAATACTTTGGAGCCTAGGGAGAGAAATAAACAACAGTGAATAACAATTTTCTTGTGTATACATCTTCAAATTGTATAGTTTGAGTGCTTCAGTGTAAGAAAAAGGTGGTAATAACTCTCATCATATTCGTGATCAAGAGTAGCAAATAAAAACTCATCATTAAGGCACAGTTACTCAATACGTTTAACAACTTTGAGGTTGGGCCAAATGCAAAATGGCAAGACACTTCCCAAAGCTGTATCATATTCAATTAAATTTAACACTTACGGCAGTAACAGCATCTCCAACCATGATACATAACTGCAATGTAAAGGAGGAAAAAAGGGATTAAATATCCCAAAGAGCTTAATTGAATGAAATTCCTGTCCCTCAACATTAAAGCCTCAGCATGATGTTGTCAGAAATTATTTCTGTCCACTACTCTTAAACCATCATAGGCTTAGCAACTTCGGGCACGTGGAAACCTTCCCGACACTACGGGCCTTACAGAGGAGGTCCTCAAACTACGGCCCGCGGGCCAGATACAGCAGCTGAGGACGTTTATCCCCCTCACCCAGGGCTTATGAAGTTTCTTTAAGGGCCACAAAACAAAGTTTTTGCTTTTACTCTAGTCCGGCCTTCCACCAGTCTGAGGGACAGTGAACTGGCCCCCTATTAGATCCTAGTTAACATAAGATGTTTACCGGAACTCGGCAAACTTAAGCACCTTGCATAACTTATTACAGCAGGCGGCGCCCTCCCCAGATCCATCTTGGGCAGGCAGCTTACCTTTAAGGACATCAAGGATAATGCTTCCGTTTTCCCGAACTCCATTGCCTTAAAAATAAAAATTTTGTGGAAATCAATCCATGCAAAGGACTCAAAAAATTACATTTCAAACCTCAGTGGCAACGAACGTCTTAAATTCACTGATCAGTATGCTGATCGATATGCAGTAAAAATGCTTAAGACTCATTTTAGTCGGCAAAAATTGCCAAACGCTACTCCTAGTTTCCTTTCTGTCCTTACACTCTAAGGCCCAAATTACGTCATGGAGAAAAAAGCCGCGGAAAGGATCTTTTGAATTCCGCTCGACCCCCTGCTCAAGGGGAATGGAAGGCCAGGCATTCGGCCAATCTACCCCAGGCGCGCCTACGAGCACGTGGTGCCCACCGCCTCCTCGGATCCCAGCGTGGACGCGGCCCAGGCCCCGCATCAGAGACGTTGGCCTTCATCAGCGGTTTCAGATGTCCCTACCAACGTTGCTTTCATCACACAGCAAGGCCTGGAAGCCAGACGCCCTACCCCTACTTCCCCTAACTCCATGGCAGCCTCAGGACACCAGCTTCGCCGCAGAGGCTTTTCGAGAGCGAGAGACCACGCTTCCCATAGTCCCGAACCCACTCCGGAACCATCCAACGTTTGCTCCAAGACACGGTCTCCTCCCGGGACGAGGGCCTGGGTGCAGGCTGACACCAAAGTCGTGAGGCCCCAAAGACCGGGCCATGTTAACTGCAGTAGGACTTACCTACAGCAAAGAAGCGTCGCCGCTGTGGAAAGGACGAAAAGCCTCCGCGAGGCCCCTTATATAAAGGCGGTGTGACGTCATGACGCCCTCGTCGGCTTCAACTTAGGCCCCGCCCCCCAGCCAAAGAGCGGGAACTGAAGGCTGGGACGTCACTTAGCCTCTCCTCTCGCCTCATCCACCTGCTCCTCCCCGCCTCCCGACTCGACTGGTCCGAGCGTTCGTGGCCCCTCCTCCAGCCTGCAGCGGAGGGCGGGACTCCCGGGGGACACGTGACACAGGGCTGTGGCCTGGGAAGAGGAGCGGCGGAGAACGGAGGAAGGGGGAGGGGGAAAGGAGTAGAATGGGGGAGGGGGCAAGTGAGGAGGAGGAGGAGGAGGAGGAGGATGGGGGGCGGTGTAAGGGTGAGTGATTTCCTTCCGGCACGTCGCCCGCTCGGGGGGAGGGGGCGGGGGGTTTCACTTCCGGGACGGTGTTCCGGCCCATTCCGGCCCATTTCCACCCCCGGAGGTAGGTACTGCTCCTCGGCGGGGTCCGGGCCCCGACTCTCTGTCCTGGCCTCCCCCCTCCCACCCTCGGCCCGCTCGGATCCGCCCCGCCCCCGTGCCCCCCCTCAGCCCAGCCCAGGAGGGCCCCGACCCCGGAGCTAGGGGCGACCTTTCTCTCCCCACCCCACCCCCTCCTCTCAGCCCCGTGAGCAGGCGGACCCGCCCCCCCCCACTCGGGGCCCCTCCCTCTAGACCCCCGAGACTCGCACCCACCACGGCTGCCGGCGGGCACCGCTCCCCTGCAGCCACACCCCACCCCACCCCACCCCCGCTGGACCCGCTCCGGGGGAACGCCCCCTTCCCCTCCCTGGCAGACCCGCCCCCGTGCCCACCATCCCAGCTGCCCACCTCTCCCAGTGCCCCCGTGCCCACTCCAACCATCTGCAAACTGAGCACAAGTCCGTGGCCCCGCGGGACCCCCAGCCACGCAAGGGAGAGACAGACTTTTCTCGTGGGGCTTCCTCCCGCCCCACTCGGGAGCTGCTGGAACGAGGAAACGAGCACCAGCTCACCCAAAGGCGCTGGTGTGGGCTCCAAAATAAACACGTCTGAATTCCGAGTGGCATTGGCCGGGCTCTCTCTGAATTACATGTCTCAAAACAAACACCACTTGGTTGGGGAAGGGGAGGTCAAGTTGGCTCCGAGGGGTCGGCCACATAGGTAGTTCTCCGTGCACCCCGGGCAGAGCAGGAGGGAGGGCCCCCCTAGCCGAGGACAGGCAGGTAGGCAGTGCACACACAGAGCTGCCCCCCACCTGTGAACTGACAAGTACTGGCCCGGGCCGAGGCGCCTCGTCCTATAAACTCTGAGCCGAGAGCTCGAGACCAGCCCGCTTCATCCTCACTGTGCACTCCAGTTACCTATGGCACTTTTCCTAAAACAAGATTACTCTTGCCTTTGTGTCCCAAGCCAGCTTTTTCAGGAGCTGGCTGGTTTACTTGGGAAAACTGGCATAGCTTTAAATAGGTTATTAGTCATACTACCATATAGTTAGGTAGGGTGAGGATTGTAATAAAATGTTCACATTTTATGTGCCGACCTTAGCTAATTAGAATTTACTCCAATTTTGGGGGGTATCCTTGGTTATTTTTGGGACCCCAAATCCCCCTCCCTCCAAAAAAAAATTTTCTCCATTTTTGTCTAGAAAAAATTAAAATATACATATTTGAAAAGTCAAACATTTAAATGTTTTATTCTTTCTCTCGAGTTCTTGATTCTAAGCTGAAGCTACATAAACTTAATAAATAAAAGTAGTGTCATCATAACCTAGAGATAGTCTAATATAAGTCCAAAGTTTCTTTTTCAAGTTTCACAGTGACTAACCACAAACTTGGAGAAGTGGACTTTACCTCCTGATAATGCTATTTTCCCATTTAGATCTAGGAAAAGTAATTTTATTTTTTTGAGAAGTAAAATTTTCAAATATTGTGGTATAAAGCTCACTGGGAATGAAATTAATGATTCGTAGTCATTATTCCTATTTCCTCTTTCAGCAGGGCTGAAAGCCTGTTCCATCAGGCACAACATGGAGAAAGGTGGGAACATACAATTGGAGATCCCTGACTTTAGCAACTCAGTCCTGAGCCACCTCAACCAGCTGCGCATGCAGGGGCGTCTCTGTGATATTGTGGTCAATGTGCAAGGACAGGCTTTTCGGGCTCATAAAGTTGTGTTGGCTGCCAGCTCGCCCTATTTCCGGGACCATATGTCCTTGAATGAGATGAGCACTGTGTCTATATCGGTCATCAAGAATCCAACTGTTTTTGAGCAACTCCTTTCATTTTGTTACACTGGGAGGATCTGTCTACAATTGGCAGATATCATCAGCTACCTTACGGCTGCCAGTTTCCTACAGATGCAGCACATCATAGACAAATGTACACAGATCCTGGAGGGTATACATTTCAAAATTAATGTAGCAGAAGTTGAGGCAGAATTAGGACAGACAAGGACAAAGCATCAGGAGAGACCCCCGGAATCTCACAGAGTCACTCCCAATCTAAACCGCCCCCTCAGCCCACGTCACAATACACCAAAGGGGAGCCGAAGAGGCCAAGTTAGCACGGTGCTGGACATCAGAGAGCTAAGTCCCCCCGAAGAATCAACCAGCCCCCAGATAATTGAGCAGAGTTCTGACGTGGAAAGCCGGGAGCCCATTCTTCGGATTAACCGAGCAGGACAGTGGTACGTGGAGACGGGGGTAGCCGACCGGGGGGGTCGGGGTGATGACGAGGTGAGAGTTCTGGGAGGAGTTCGGATCAAAACTGAGAATCTGGAAGAGTGGCTTGGGACAGAGAATCAGCCCTCGGGAGAAGATGGAAGTAGTGCTGAGGAGGTTGCCGCCATGGTGATCGACACCACGGCCATGGGTCTGGAGCACAAGAGAGTTATGGCTTGGGATCTTCAGCGCCCAAGGCCACTCGGCCAACCAGCAGTGAAATGGACAGGTAAGGTTCCTTTTGCACCTTTGCAGACTGTCATTCAGGTACCACTGATCCAGGCTATCTCTCTGGTTTAGAGAGCATCTTCCCTCCCTGTTGCTTAGATGAAATAAGAATTGACTGTTGGGGAAATTGGAGGTGTGCCAAAAGACTTGCATTCTTATTTTTTTAAAGCAGGAAGCTCCTAGTCCTGAAGTATTCACAGTGTTGTGAGAACTATGGTAAAGTTAGACACTTCCATGAATCAGAATAGCATCTGCAGCCACACTAGCATCAGTAATTGCCAGGGCTTCCTCGGATTCGAGGCAGGGAGCTGACCGTCAGCTGGGGACCAGGCGGCCTTTCCCTTCCTGGGTATGTTATTGCACAGGTAGGTGGCTTGGGGGAGTTTCCCTTTCCTTTGTAGTCCTGCTTTGCTTTCCTTTAGCCACCGCCTCCAGAGGAGGCTTTGCTGTGGTCCTGGCAATTCTTTGGCTCTCTATGGCAATAGTGTAAAGCCAAGGAGATTCTTCTGGGATTGTTTTTCCATTTCTTTCTCAGCTTGCCATTTGAATATATTTTCTGGCTGGCCTCAATCAGTGGCCACTGCTGCCAAGGGCCTAACCATTTCATTATTTTTTCTCTGTTTCCCCACTTTTCTCTTTTTAACATGCTTCTAAATGAGTAGCTAAAGACACGTCTTTAAGGGAAAAGAAGTACAGGTGTTAATAATGGAATTGAGTTGAAAGTATATTAAGCATCCTCCTTCAAAATTTAGATTGGTTACATGCAATCCAAAGAGAATATTATGCTGTTTCCCCTACTGTCAGTAAATGAATTTTGACTGTATAAACAAAGATCTACAACATATTACTGGCCTGTTAAGACCTTGTTGCAAAGATCAATAAGTGTCATATAGATGCAGATGACCATCCATGACCTCTCATGTCTTCATTTAATAACATTTTAGATATTTTCTCTCTTTTGCTCCTTTACTCATGGACAGCATATAGATATGTAAATAGCACTTTTAATTGACCATTCTGATTTTTATGCCCCAAGATTTGGCCAGTGATAAAAGTATCTGGGGTTTTAATCCAAGTGACCTAGAATTTTATTTAGCTTCTATCATTCATTTTTTAAAATATAAGTTGGTAGTATTTGCTCCCTTACTAATTTAAAATGTAATGGGACACACAGACCAATAATAGGCTCAGAATTATAGACCTAGCTTTAATTTTAGTTCATTGAATCATATTACAGATTTCTTAGTTTTTTTCTAGGACTGTTGTTGTGACAAAAGGATTTTACTTATATTTTGTGCCTCAGTGCCATTAGGTCATTATGTACCATTGATCTCTTATTCTGCAAAATGGTTTTTCTTTGATTTATGAGACCAAAGGTGATTTTTTAACTTCATCAAAATGGACCCAGTGTGAGCATTTCTTAATTACTATGCTGAAAATCATCATACTGTTCCATATGTCTTCCCCTTCATTATCCATAAGCTAAGGAAATTACCTCATCACTTGGAAGTTTTTTAACCGTACTTTTCTGTTACCCCATTTATGCTCCTTTGTCGACAGATTTAGCCCTTCTGGCAGTGTTGTCACCCTGACTGAGCGACACCGAGCCCGCAGTGAATCTCCTGGGAGAATGGATGAGCCTAAGCAACCCAATTCCCAGGTATGTAGTGACAGATCTGAAGAACTTCATTGAAATTCAAGGGTGCATTTCAGCAAGTACAGTGTTATCTTTTTTAGTTGTATTTCTTTTAATCACCTTGGGAAATCTTTGGTTAACATCGTTTTTAAATTACTGGAAAAATAAAGGTTGAAAGGAAAGGGAATCTTAAATGTTATATTTAATGTTCTCTTGTTATTGCCAAACACTTGTTCTGCAACACTCAAAAAAATGTTCTTTTGGTGAAGGTTGAAGTTTGGAAACAAGAAGCAGGAATACAGTGTAGCATTTCTTGTGGAATACAGGGACAGCTTGTATCCTAGGAAAAATTAAACCAACTTCTGACAAAGTACAACCAAGGAGAGCAGGATTTAATGGCTTTTCTAATTGGTTGTGCGTTTAAATGAATGAATGAATGAAAAGATCTTTATTAAGTATTTGCAATTCATGTTTTTGTATACTCTTATTTGTATTAGACTTACCTACTCGAATAAATCGTAAAATACTAGAGAACAGGAACCATGTCTTCTGTTTTCTTTATATTTAGCCACAGAACATCATTCTGTTTTTGACCAGTGAGCACTGTACAAATGTTGAACTCATTGCTTATATCTGAAATGGTATCTCATATGGTAGGCCAACTGAGGACTGGAAGAAGCATGTGCCAAGTGAAAACATAGAATGAATTTTGAGCTGTTTTGTCATTCTTCTCTGGCTAGTTACTTAGAGAAGCAATGGAGTTTTTGTTGTTATTGTTTGTTTTAATAATTTCATTTAAGACATTGTGAGAAATGAGAACTACAAATGAGAGGCAGTGAATAGAATCCTGGACTTGCAATCAAGAGACTAGGTTTCCTATTGCACTTCAGCATGTAGTAGCTGTGTGATCCTAAGCAAGCCATTTCCTGTTTATGAGCTTCAGCTTCTTTAGATGTATGTTGATTCTGCTAGCCTACCTTAAAAAAATGTGAGGGATATGCTTCATAAACCTTGTTGTTCCAAATAAATGTGCATTATTATCAATTCTAGCACACAGTTAATATTTTGTTCAATTTGTAGTTATTGATTTAACCTCATTTCTTTTACTAAACCTGTGTTTTGGTATGGGGAACTCACAGTGAGTTCCTCACCTCACAGTGAGGAAACTACATCTACCAGTGCAGATTGGCACCTGGCTTTCAAGCTTCAGTCTTAAACAGTTAACTAGAGTGCTGAGGGGGCTTGCTTGTTATTTGAATACTTGCATTCATACTGTGTTTATGGTATCATAAAAAAAATGCCATCATTACCATGGAAAATTTTTTCTTCTGATATTAGGGGGAAAAAACCCAGCAGCAAATTAGAGCTATAAAATAAAAGCTTTGTTCAAGTGATAGTCACATTTGGGGATATGTTTTTTTTCTCAAGCCTCTAAAGAGGGATGTAATTTCTGTATAAAGGTAACTATTGTGCAAATAAATGTGTTAATAAGCAAATAAAATAAACATCTCACAGGAAGATAAGACCATTAACAATTACTCATTCACCAGACCAGTTAAGTTAGACCAGAGACTCAGTCACACACCAGCATTTACAGTCATATGGTAAAGTGAATAGTGTTAGGCCTGGAGTCAGGAAGACTCATCTTCTAGTTTAGATCTAGCCTCAGATACATATCAGTAGTGTTTCCCTGGGCAAATCCCTTAACCCTTTTGCCTCAGTTTCCTCATTTGTAAAATCAGCTAGAGAAGGAAATAACAGACCAACCTAGTACCTTTGCCAAAAAAGGGGGGGGGGAGAGGGAGGGGACGGAGAGAATCACAAAGAAACCAATACAACTGAGACAAATGAATAATAACATGCACGCAGTCACAATATTGGGGAAAGATAGGATGAATTCATCTGCTTAAGAAAGACTTCTTAGAAGAGTTTCAATAACATTTAAAAAGAAAGGGGTAGGCAAAATGTGATAGCTTCAGGCATAAGGCCTAACAGAAACATTGATATGAGAAAAAGAAATATATTAAGAAACCTCATGACTGGATGCAACTGGGGGTGAAGGCTGGAAAGAAACAAGCAATAAATGACATTGTCTAGAAATAAGATTAAGGATTTAAGTCATGGGACCACAAGATTTAAAACTACAAAGAAATTCTAGAAATTATCTAGTGCTGCTTATGATGATCTTTATAGACAGAATGTCCCAAAAGTCTTAGTGTGGTTTTAAGTATCAAAAGAGCACATATGTATATGAAGAATTGTTCTCCATTTCTTAATAAAACTAAATAAGGAAATGAAATTTGTAGTAAAACAGAGTTCAGCAAACATCACCATGGACCATGCTATACATGGGATTTTCTTGGCAAAGATACTGGAGGAGGTTGGCCATTTCTTTCTCCAATGCATTAACATCATCAGAAGTGAAGTGACTTTACAGCTAGAACATGTCTGAGGTCACATTTGAAATTGGGTCCTCCTGACTCCAGGCCTAACACTCTCTGCACTATGGTGGCAAAAACAGCTGCTTCCAAAATAGTTTATCTAGGTTTAGAGAAAATATTTGATCCTAAGGGTGATGGAATGCTGAAACAAACTATACTTAGGTCACTATGCTGACTCAGAAACTTTAAACAGCTCCCCATTTTCTCCCAAAACATTTAAATTCCTCTATTTGGCTTCAGGATCCTCTGTAAATTGTCTCTACCTCCTTTTTTACTTTTTTATCCATTTCAGATAGGTGAATCATCTTTTCATTCTCTGAGAAACACTGTACTTGTTCCTAATTCACTACTTTTATTTGTTTCTCCCTTCTAAAATACTCTCTCTTGTCTTCCTCTATGTGTCCTATTTTTTAATGCCCAGCTCAAGGTACACTTCCTCCATTAATTCTTCCCTAAAAGTAGAGATTGGACGATATAGTATAAAAAGCAGTGAACTCCACAGTAAGACTTGGCTTTGATTGCTGGTAATTAAGAATTCTTACACAAAGGCAATGAAGAAGAGGCCTTGTAAAACTTACGTTTTATATATATAGATACAAACATATACGGGGTGTGTGTGTATATATATGTATATATATATAAACTTATAAATCAAACCATTCCTAAGCCCCACTTTTCTCTGAATATCTACTCTAATTCTGTCATACAATTTAATACTTCTGTGTTGTATTATTTGCTGTTACTTTATGTGTTTTACTCCATCTCTCCAATAAGGATCACAATTGTAGATCTAAAAGAGATCTAACAGGAACTTGTCCTAAAAAAAGGAAAGCACAAATAAGATAAAAGTAACTAGTAGTTTGTGTCAAGCAAGAGTGGGGATCCAGGCCAATTTGTTCCCCATCCAGCACAGTTTTCGTTTTACCATCTTGCCCTCTTGACATGTCTGTGTCTTCCACGGTACTGAGGCTGTGTTAAGCACTCAATAAATATTTTTTGGTTGATGATGAAATTCTCAGTCATACAAGTCTTTAAATTAAACTAACAAACTGGGACCAGATGACTTTTAATCTATGATTTATCCAGCTAAAATAAGGGAGAGAAAGGCTTTCAAGACTATATTTAGAGTGTTAGATTTGATATATCATATTGGAAAAATGATATATATGAACCAACTAAGGTGTTTAGTTGTTCAGACTTAATATAAAACAAAATAGTGATGCTCTAAAACTTTAGTCATTCTTCAACTCTTCATTTATGGTGTTTTTCTTCTCTTAATTCTTCTTTGAATTTTTGTGAAATAATACTGTACATTATGAGAAATTATTAATAACCAATAATCTAGAGGTCTATTCAGAGCTCTCCTCTTCTGAAACTAAAACTAAAAGTTCAGTCTAAAGGAATTACTGATAGATTAACTCTTCTTGATTTTGGTCAGACCCCACCCAACCTAGCCTGGGGAATCCTATTATGGTCTAGAATCTTCCTTAATAGACTGCTCCTACACCTGGAAAAAGGTCACCTACCAGCATGGGTTCAGAAAGGGCTCAGGAACAGCCGATACAGTGTGTACGCTCCAACAATTCCAGGAGAAATGCTAGGAACAGAACAGAAGTCTGTATACAACGTTTGTAGATATGACCGAGGCGTTTGATACTTTTAGTCACTCGAATTTATGGGAAATTGTGTCAAAAGTTGGTTGCCCGGAGACATCAACATAGGACATCAGTTTCCTGACGGCATGCTTGCCTGGGCTCTGGGAAACGTGCAGTGCTCTCGAGCTTTCCCAGTCATCAGTGAAGTGAAACAAGGCTGTGCGCTTTTGCTCCCGTACTTTTTAGCATGATATTTTCAGTCATGTTAAATGCCTTCAAGGAGGACATACCTGGAATCAAAGTCAACTACTGCACTGCCAGTAAATTCTTGAACTTGGAAAGGCTATAAGCCAAAAACAAAGTGGAGAGAGTGTTGGTGCATGATTTTTTTTTTATTTGCGAATGATTATGTACACTCTGAAGTTGATTACAAAGTATGGATCAGTTCTCTGCTGCTGGTGCTAATTTTGGCTTAACACCACAAGAAAACACAGGGGCTCCATCAGCCAGCACCACACCATCCATATATGGAGCTGTCAGTTACAGCAAATGATGTGAAGTTTTGAATGCTGTAGGAAAGTTCACTTACCTCGGCAGCACACTTTCCAGGGATGTCCACATTGATAATGAGGTTGACACATAGATTGCCAGAGCTAGTTCGGTGTTTGGGAGGCTCCAAAAGAAAGTGAGGGAGAAGAAAGGAATTAGACTGACCACCAAACTGAAGGTCAACAGACCCTTTGTGCTGACCTCATTGTTGTATGCCTGTGAGATCTGGACGGTATACCAGCACCATCCTAGGAAACTGAATCTCTTCCATTTGAATTGTCTTGGGAAGATTCTGAAGATCGCCTGGCAGGATAAGGTACCAAACACTGAGCTTCTTTCTTGAACTAAACCACCAAGCGTTCCAGCCCTACTGCAGAGAGCATGACTCCATTGATCTGGCCACATTGTTTGAATGCCAAATATACACTTGCCAAAAAAATTATTTTATGAAGAACTTACACGAGGCAAACACTCAAAAGGTGTTCAGAAAAAGCAATACAAGGACACTCTAAAGATCTCTCATAAAAACTTTAGAATTGATCATATAACAGACACTGGCCCAGGACTGTCCAGCATGGCGTGCTGTCATCAGAGAGGATTGTGCTCTATGAACAAGGCAGAATTGAATTTGCTCAGAACTGAGAGATGCGCAGAGTTAGAGAATCCACCTCAAATGTTCAGAGTCCAACCTGTGGCAGAGCATTCTGAGTTCCTGTTAGTCTTATCAGCCTCGCCTGTATGTAACTCGCCTGTAACATGACAATGTCATTTAGTCCTCTGAGAAGAAAGGACAAAAACCAACTATCCAACTCAGAGAAGAGGGGAGAAAGGCCTTCAGCACAGGATGGGACTAGAACTGAATCTTAAAGGTAACCAGGGAAGCTGAACAGCAGAGGTGATGGAGCAGAATATTCTGGAATGAGACAGACCTCACATATGAGGGAGGAGCAGCAAGGAAGTTCATGAGACAGATCTCTGAGAGTGTGGGGACTGGGTGGAGCGGGAAGGGGGAAAAGGGAAGGAGGAGAGGAGAAATAAAGTATATGAAGACCAGGAAGGTAGGAAGGGGCCAGTTTGGGAAAGGCTTTAAATGACAAACTAGACTTTATGAGAATATTTCAAAAATCTTAGTGCTATATTAAACTATGATAGCTTAAATAGCTTTTAACATGTTTCATCATAAAACTGCACTAAGACTTTGAACACCTCATTTGTATCTGAGGAGTGAAATGCTGGACTGGCTATTGGAAAGTCAGATCAAGTGAGGGTTCCTTAAAGATGGGGAGGACCAATTCTACCTTGGGAGGAGATGGATCCTTTTGTCTAGATAAAGGTTGTGGGAAGGAAGGGGTCTGAATAGAGATAATTTCTCAGGGCTTTCTCCCTCCCCCAGAAGGGCATATAAACTGTGAGTCTCACTACTATTAATCTAAAAGAGATTACCATCCTCTTATTAATAATGTGTTGGCTTTATTAATTGCTTAAATTACCCAGAAAGTATGTCTCTCAAAACTTTAAACATCACAGTATTCATTTCTCCTGCCCTCTGTTGAAACTACTAGACACTTGTCTCATTAGACAATACTTTTTTTTTTTTTTTCTGAGGCAATTAGGGTTAAGTGACTTGCCCAGAGTCACACAGCAAGGAAGTGTTAAGTGTCTGAGATCAGATTTGAACTCAGGTCCTCCTGACTTCTGGGCTGGTGCTCTATCCACTGCACCACCTAGCTGCCCCTTAGACAACACTTTTTTGAAGAAATAAGAGAAAAGGATTTAGGATTAATAAATTAAATAGTCCTCCAGATATCTGTAATTAACTTTGGCTTTCTCCTCCCCTTCTACAGCACTTCCACTTCACTCCTGCCAATTTCCACTGTCATTCTCGTCTCTGCTTAACATAGTTACTTTCTGCACATTTAGAAAACGAAGTATTTTTCTGTTTCTGATATCTACAAAAATCAACAGGGTTGAGAAATTTAGTAAAAACCTGAATGATGAAATTTTAATGCAACACTTTGAAAAAAGCATTCTATAAATCCATGATATTATTGTTATTATTATTATAGTTTCCAAAAAAATAATCAATCTTCATCTTATAGTTTCCTTCAGTTGAGAAGAACTGATGTGTGTATCTATTCATTCAAATGAATGGATAGATAGATGACTTCATTATTCAGTTCTAGTTGTTCAAAGTAGACTAAACAATAAAGTTAAATTAGTATTTGACCTTCACAAAGAGATAAAAATCAAATTTTCTCCATGCCATTAAAATCTGCTTTTAATTGCCTTAATTCAACCTTCTTCTGAAACTAACCTTGATTTTTTTTATCATCTACATATTACCTTCTTACATAAGTAGCAAAAAGAAAAAGAAATTTCTTTTATAATAACTCCAAGAGTTCATTGTCTAATTAGAAGGAAAAGAATTTAAATGCTACTTACATCATAATCCCTTCTCAAATTTTCTTATATTAAATTGAGTACCTCTCTGTAATAAAATAAATTTAATCCCAAAGAAAATGTTACTCTAGAATCTGTGGGAAATTGGAAAAATATTAACCATGTCATATAACTTGGACGTTACTTTCAGCTGCTTGAATTAATTTAAAGCTTCTGTATATGACATATACAAATTATATGATGAAAATAGTTGTCTGCACACAGTATTCCATAAGATCAGTTGTCTTGGGGTAGGCAATATGAAGAGATAATTGACAACATCAATTAAAAATATGCATCTCCTCAGTTTTTAAGTATTGTTTTCTAAGCATTTCAAGAGCAGGAACCATGTCTTAAAATAGTTAAAAAAATTTTTTCCCGGTCCAGACCTATTATGACTTCATTAGTATAGGGAACCTATAATATTTTGATAGTTGATAGACTAAGTATCCAAATTTCCTTTGCCAATGCAGATCAGAACCTGTTTTGCAGCATAGTGTTAGGGTACCTGAGGCACCAAGAGGTTAAGGGAATTGCCCAGGCATGTAGCCAGCATGTGCAGGCTGGCTTTTCAGCTTATGCCACATTATTCCTCAGTGAATTGTAATACTTTATGTTATAATATCTTTATGTTATCTTAGAAAACATTCTCACATGCATTATCTTATTTGCTCTTCCACCAACTATTAGAGATATGTTTGTGGTTTTGTTTCTTTTTACAGATAGCATTCAAGCCAGAAAGATTGACTGATTTGGAATCATACCCATATTGAAAGTCAGAGCTAAGACTTAGGAACCCAAGCCAGTAGTCCTTCCATTACATGCTGCCAATAATTGTCCAATTGAATTGTGAGAACTCAATAAGTATTATGTATTGATTACTTCCAATGAACTTTTCATAATATAAGTGTATAGGATGTTAGATTCATAATTCAATCTAAGTTCTCTTTCTAGTTGTTGTTTTTTTTTTTTTTTCCTAGTTTGCTCTGAGGTGTTGGTTCAATGGCTTGTCTATGAGATTAGTGTAAAATGTTGGTAATATATTGAAAAATCATTAATAATGTTTCAGAAAAAAATTTATTGCCCACAACTTATGTTTTTATAGAAAAACAATTATCTAATGTACCTTAACTTAAATTGAGTTGAAATATGCTTCCTTTTAATTTCTACTTAGTGGCACTAGTTTTGCCTTCTGAGGAACCCCATGAGAGTAGATAGGACACTGGACTTGTAATCAAGAAGACTCATGTTTGTTTTGCCAAATATATATTTTTAAGGAATTGTTTTCTTTAGTCAATTTCTATGCTTTCTTTTCCAAGCTGTTGGCTTTCCCCAAAAAATTTTCATAATTGTCCTACATAACTCTTATTTCCTTTCTTCATTTTTCTTCTGTCTCTCTTTTAAGATCCTTTTTGAACTCTTCCAAGAGCCTCTTGAGCTCTTTATATCCTCAAGTTTATATCCTCCTTTTTGGACTTCACCTGAAGGCATATTGCCTTTAGTGTCCTCTAATGGGTTTGTGTTCTGATCTTCCCTGTCTCCATAGTAGTTTTCTATAGCCAAAATTCTTTTTGCTTTTTTGCTCATTTTTTAAAAGTTGAGCTCTGCTCTTAAGGCATAGGGGAGATAGCTTGCAGGGGGACAGGGACTTCTCTTTTTTTTTTTTTTAATTTAAATTTTATTTTATTTAATAATAACTTTGTATTGACAGAATCCATGCCAGGATAATTTTTTTTACAACATTATCCCTTGCATTCGCTTATGTTTTGTTTTTTCCCCTCCCTCCCTCCACCCCCCCCCCAAGATGGCAAGCAGTCCTATATATGTTAAATATGTTACAGTATATCCTAGATACAATACATATTTGCAGAACCGAACAGTTCTCCTGTTGCACAGGGAGAATTGGATTCAGAAGGTAAAAATAACTCGGGAAGAAAATCAAAAATGCAAATAGTTCACATTCATTTCCCAGTGTTCCTTCTTTGGGTATAGCTGTTTCTGTCCATCATTATCCATTGAAACTCAGTTAGGTCTCTTTGTCATAGAAATCCACTTCCATCAGAATACATCCTCATACAATATCGTTGTCGAAGTGTATAATGATCTCCTGGTTCTGCTCATCTCACTTAGCATCAGTCCATGTAGGTCTCTCCAAGCCTCTCTGTATTCATCCTGCTGGTCATTCCTTTCAGAGCAATAATATTCCATAACATTCATATACCACAATTTACCCAGCCATTCTCCAATTGATGGGCATCCATTCATTTTCCAGTTTCTGGCCACTACAAACAGGGCTGCTACAAACATTTTGGCACATACAGGTCCCTTTCCCTTTTTTAGTATCTCTTTGGGGTATAAGCCCAATAGAAACACTGCTGGATCAAAGGGTATGCACAGTTTGATAACTTTTGGGGCATAATTCCAGATTGCTCTCCAGAATGGCTGGATTCGTTCACAACTCCACCAACAATGCATCAGGGGACAGGGACTTCTCACTGATTATACCAAGGCTGGAAATGCTACAGGCTTTCCCGTTGCACTGGACCTGGCTAAGTCCTGCCTGATTTGCTGGTATATGGGGGCTCACAATTTGCCTTCTATAGTTGTATTGGAGGATTCACAGCTGATCTGCTGATCCACTGGCCTGCCTCCTGAACCAGGACAGAGTAGTCAGCTGTCAACTATATTTTGGCTGAGAGCCTCCTACTAAATTCCCTGCACCAGGCTTCTCTGCCTCAGGTCTCCCGGCACTGGGCACATTTCTCCCTGCCCAATGAGACAGACCTTTCCTGATGTCCTTTCAATATATCTAAAGCTAAAGAATTACTACATTCTTAATGTTTGTCAGTTCTGTCACTCCAAAATCCATTCAGAAGTTGGATCTAGCATTGATAGCTAGGGAAGCTGGGGAGAGCTCAGATAGTGTCCTGAATACTCTTCACTATCTTGGCTCTGCCCTCCTCTCCCCACCCCACCCCCCACCCCGCCCAAGACTTAAGTTTAAATAATAATTTAGACACTACCTGTATGATTGTGGCAATTCACTTAACATCTTTGAGCCTCAATTTCCTCATCTGGAAAATAATAGTATTAAACTCTGGCCACAAAGGTCCCTTCCTGCTTTAAATCTTTGATTGTATGAACTACACAGAATAAATTAATTCTTTTTGTGTCCTCAATATTAATCTTGTTTTCTGTCTTTTTGTTTTTAAATAGCTAAGAAGTAGAGGTTCCTACAGTTTGTTATTTTGGTATTTGATTTATGTAGATGGATCAAAGACCTATCAGTTCAACATTGCTTATAAGTCTGGTGAAAAAGAAATCGTTTTAGTTGGTCTTCCTGTTGTCTCACTATTGTAAGGTAGTCTATCCAACAAGTGTTTTGGAAACATCCAGTTAGCCTATCAACCAGAAAGTAACCTTTAATTTTCTTGCTTTTATTTGATAATGGAGCAAAATACTTCAAAGAGAGATGAGCAGCCCTGAAAAGGGCTCAGCGAGCCCTCCCATCAGAATGCTGGTTCTTGAATATTCGTGTCCCCCATCTTGGCAAATGGGTTAAACCAAGCTGAGGGGAACTGGCACACCCAAACCTAACAAGAAACTATCTATCCCAAACCTATGAAGCCTATTTCTTCAGTCCTGTGCTTCCCGCCTCACCCTAGTGGAATGGGCAGGTGAAAACAATTTTTTCCAATGACCATGAAGGTGGCCCTGTGGAACACATAGAGCTTGGTTAGACATGGAAGACACTATGGTCATTCACTGCATTCCTGGCTATTGCTATTCATCTTGACTTTTGTCTTGCCACTGGACTCCAATGACTCTGAAAAAGAGAGGGAGACTAAGACTCTCTATGCGAGTCTCCCTCGTTTAAATCCAATTGACATGTAATTCAACACATCACCCATGATGTCATTGGTCCTCTTTGAAAATGAAGAACAGAACTACTCAAATGTTTGATGTAGAGTCTGTCAGAGATTTAAGAACTCCCAACCATAAAAAGTTAATGAGAATAGGATTTTAAGAAACAGAATCTTGCCAATGATTTTTTCATTTTATTCCTATGCTTAAAAAATGCAGGTTTTTTTTTTTTTTTAATTTCCTTATATCTAGTAATTCCATCAGTCTTTGGTTCTTACCCTCATTCCTCACCCCAGATATTTCATTTGATTTTTCAGCAAATCCCTTAGGTAGAATACAAGTATTGGGTAGTATAGGTAGTATACCAGTATTACAGATGATAAAATTGAGTCCCAAAGAGGTTGAATTGCCTGAGATCACATAGACATGTGATAGACTTTTTTTTTTTTTTTGAAATAACATATTTGGATTTACTTGTATCTAATATTTTATGTGTATGTGTATTTTCCATTCTTGGTGCAGGTTGAAGAGTCAGCAATGATTGGAGTAAGTGGCTACGTGGAATATCTTCGTGAACAAGAAGTGTCTGAGAGGTGGTTCCGATACAATCCCCGTCTCACCTGCATCTACTGCGCCAAATCCTTCAACCAGAAAGGTAGCCTGGACCGCCATATGCGCCTCCACATGGGAATCACACCTTTTGTCTGCCGAATGTGTGGCAAGAAGTATACCCGCAAAGATCAGCTGGAGTATCATATCCGCAAGCACACGGGCAACAAACCCTTCCACTGTCACGTTTGTGGCAAAAGCTTCCCCTTCCAGGCCATCCTGAACCAGCACTTTCGCAAGAACCACCCGGGCTGCATGCCCCTCGAGGGACCTCACAGCATCTCCCCTGAGACAACAGTCACATCCCGGGGACAGGCTGAGGAAGAGTCACCCCCACAGGAAGAGACAGTTGCCACTGGGGAGACTGCACAGGGTTCTGTATCCACCACTGGGCCCGATTGAAAAATAGCAGAGGAGGGGGAAGGTCCTCTGCCCCCTTCTGGGCCATAAGCAGCCAGCATCTGGGCCAAGGGCCAGTTCTTGGATTCACAAAATGCCACATCACTAGACAGGAAGAAGCTCCCAAGATGTTGCCAAACTAGAGGATTAACAAAGTACAGGAAAACACTCAAGGCTCTTCCCTTCCCTTCCCCCACTTCACACCTCAGAAAATAATTAAGCAAAACAGCTTTCTGATTCAGGGATCAACAGCTTTGGTTTGTTAATTTTTTTAAGAAAAATTTTTTAAGAAAATCCAGGATAAACTGTCATTTAGTTACCAACCATGGTTTCAACTCTGTGAATTGGTCCAGGTGACTAACCTTGGTGGCTGTAATGTCCCAGCTCCAATAAGCACAGCATTCAGACCTCTGTCATCTGGATCAGCTGCAGGAGAGGAGGAGGAGGAGGTGGTAAGAACAGGCCCTTGCTCCTCTACCTCCCCTGCCAATTAATACTGTTTCCACAGTCAAAGAAAAAAAATAGTTCTGGTGGTCCTTATTACTCTCAAGTTTCTTTTCAACAGAATGTGATTGGGGGCTTTCTGTTTGCCCCATCCAGGCAACTGGCTTCTTGCCTGATTGCTTCATGTAGGCAACCTCTTGCAGCAGTATTCTAATAGGCAATACAACTGTAAGCACCATAAGATAACAAAAGTTAAGCTAGTAACTATGAGGTTTGCATTATTCAATACTGCATTGGGGATTAGGTGTGTGGTGAGGGAGACAGGGAGGAGCGGGAAACTGTGGGTGTCTGCAAATGTGGACTGGCCCAGGACCACATTGCAGCTTCTTGACGGGAAGGCCACATCTCTAAGCATTTAGACAGTGGCTCTGGCCCAGATAGATTAATGAGCTGAAGGCTGACCACCAAAGTCTTGTTAAGCCTCTTTGGCTCCTGGTCTTATATAACAGCAATATTGTACATCAGAAATGTCACTTCCCAGTGGAAATGATTCTGGGTCGTGTTTTTTAAATCCATTTATCTTCATGTTTGATAAATTTTATATGAAGTTTTAAAAGAATTTTTTGTTACAACAACATTGTGGTTCAGGAAATATAAAGCTATTATTCCTATTGCAACCGTAATTCACCTCCCTCCTACAAATATAATGGCTTATATTTCCTGCTCATTTGAAGAACCTCACTAATTCCTATGTCTCCAGTCTGCCAATTCACAAAAACCTTCAGCACATTAGTGTTCATTTGAGAATATTACTTTTTAAATAGTACACAACAGGACACTTATCACAGAGCATCATCATGAGCACCCAGAATGAACTCCCATTTGTTGCAACAAATGAACAGAGAATCAGTTTGGATTATGTTTGTTCTCTTGGTCATTTTCACGATTTAGCAATATTCGCTGGGTCTCTGGCACTTTTAGGTATTAATGAGGTTCTCTCAAGTTGAAAATCATGGAGAGGAGTAACTAGACCTGCATATACCCTGCCCTGAAGGGGGAAAGGGAAGAATGGGGCTTGTGCTTATGGTAGGATTTTTTTTGAATACTAAAGTATGCAGGTAAGTAGTAGGAAACTGCTTTCAGACACAAGTGCAAATAGAAAAATCTCTGTCCTCCCTCATGTTGAAATGATTACTAGCTTTTTGTTGAGTTTTACTTTGAAGTATTTCAAATCTGCAGTGGCTTTAGAGAGTGCTTTGGTGCAGAGGTACGTGAAAGTGAAAAAATAACTTACTGGGTGTTAGTCATACTAGTGATGGTGAACTTATTGTGAGCACACTGGTCAGGTCCTCCTCCCCCTCCAAGAATATTTTGTGATCTATAGGAAAGTGGGCAAAGAAGAAGGATATTTTTCTGAAAACAAAAAGTTGAAGTGCAAGGGTGGCTATTAAAAAGCAAATTAAGTTTGTTATTTAATTATTAGTGCCCTACTGTATTCCTTCTCCCAAAAGAGGTCTTTGAATTTTTTGGAGGGGCTCAGGAAGATGCAGTTTCTTTAAGTGGTATGATGCTTTTGTGTAATGAGAGCCTACCTATAAAAGGGAGAACATGCTTCATAGATTGCTCAGGAGCAGGTTGTTCCTTTTCAGGAGCTACATTTTGTTTTTAGAACCATCTCACTGTTGAATGGGGCAGCAACATAATATGATGAGACTTGTCTTCAGTGGCTTTCTGAGGACTATCAGTGTTCCATGGCCAGGAGTTCAGGTTAGACCAGGACCTTTAGAGAAGTATTTAATTAGTTACTGAAATTAAGAGGTGTTTAGACAAATTTTGCCATATTTGAGTGAGAAGAAAAAGGGGGAGAAGTCCAGAAGATGCTGCTTTAGATATAGCTTTTAAAGTTACCAAAAAGAAGGAAGAAGAAAATGCAAGTCTATTCTGCTCATAAGAGAAAGTATGCCGGGAAATTCTTTGTTGCTTTGTTAGTTACTTAGACATAACAAAGTATAATTTTTATAGCCCTACCAAACTGTAATGATGAAGTTAAATAACTGCTATAAAAGAAAAAGTTCTCCTAGTCAAGGTCATAAATTCCATCTAGATATAGCAACAAAGGACTCCAATGAAGTCTGGACACCATTATTCATATACAAGGACCATGAGTGTGTAGTGAAGATTAGTCTTTTTTTTCCCTTTATTTAACTTTTCATAGGTTTTTTACTTTATTAATACTGTGAATAGGAGAAAATCCCAATTATCCAGGTTCTATCAGCACAATTCTCTGTGCTGTTCTTTCCTTTTAATTGGCCTATCCAGAATCGCAACACTCATAAAATCCTTGCTTAATCTAGTTTTAATATAAACTAAGGCTTGGGAAAGCAGTTTTTTCACCTTTCCTTAGAAAATATTGACTCTATAACTGCCCAAAATTCTTATTCAAGTCTCACTGTGACATTGCCCTAGTTTATTGGTAAAATCTCTATAAAAGAGATTAGTAATATTCTTTCTACATTTGCCAAATGTGACTGGGTGGGTGTGGCGTGTAGGGATAGATACTGCCTCTTAACTATGTCCAAAAATGAACTTTTTATGTGACTTAATTTGAACTGAACAATCAACAACCAAATTTTAACTTTCAAATATGTCCCCTAGGAAAATGAAATTGGGTTAGCGCTAAGGGCTAAATATTTACTTAAAGAACATATAGCCGATAATAATATAACTGTTAGTTTGTATAAAATGAAGGGCACTAGGTAGGTTCTCATTTCGTGTTCAGTAAGTGGTACTTAGCAAGGAAGTTGCCTCTGTTCTCAGCAAGAAAACAAAGATGGCAACTGGCATCTTTTTATATTCTGAAATGGAACTTTCATTCTACTGAACTCTTACCCATCACCTGAATGAAAGTATAAATTTATTATCTACATGTATAGTTATATTATAATTGGGCACAGACTAATGCTTTATTCTTTCTCTACTCAAAAGATTCTTTCTAATGTTTTGTTTTCTCTTTACTCAGAACCATATTTACCTCTGACCTCAGTTGAATTTATCATGTCTTGAGTTTCATTTCGTGTACATCATAAACCTTCCAAGACCAACTCATCAAAGGGGTGAGTTATGTCTCTTCATCTTCTAGGAGAAGCTAATAGGACAAGATTGGAGAAAAAGAAAGATAGGAGATATAGGAAGGCTTTTTTGTTTTCTTTTTAATTTTGTTTCGACTATTAGTATATTTCCTGCTTTTGTGAAATGAGATTTTCCAAAGATGATATTGGCAGCAAAAATATAAGTATTTTCTCATTATGACAGTAGTTGAAAACTAGGATGCACTGGTTGATAGTGCTCTGATAGGAGGGAGATGGATGTGGTAATGAAATTGTTTCAGAAAGTTTCAGTCTAGCTATAGCAACCTTGGTTGGGTAAGAATTCTGTAACTTTCTCATCATGGTAGAAAGGCCACATTTGATTAGATAAGAAGTTGGAAATGTTATTTAAGATATGCTTGGGTGGAGAAAGAAGGCTTGACTTGAAAAGAATTTAACAGATTGTGAGGTATAGAAGATAAATAGCTAAATATCTTAACATGCAGTAGCCATCACATCACCCTCAGTGGAACCTAATTACCAAATTCCCCTTTCACTGAGTTGAATCTGTTTACAATTATAAAATACATTTAATTTATTTATGCACCGAATTATATCAAGACTAACCTCTGCCACTTCAAAGATTGGAAGAGAATGGAAAATGCCAAAGGATGTATTTTCCGGGGCAATCTGAAGTTCAGAAAACAGATATATTTTAGTCAGTGATAAAGGCAAAACCATTAGCAAAATACTTCCCCTGGAACTATGGTCTGGTTTGAAAGCATTCTCCAAGATTTACCATTGCTGCTATTTTATCTCTGTTAAAATATAAGTTGGGAAGTTTGAGCTCCATAGCAATAAATCACCAGTACCTTTAAGAGTTTGAGTTAGGGGGATGTCTCTCTTATAGGCTTCTTTCTCTCGTTACCTCTTTTGTACTGCTTCCCTAGATACTGAGGGCTTTGGGGAGAGGGAAAGGGAAGCCCTCAGAATCGAACTTCATTGCCTCTCGAACTATGGTAATTCATTGATTAGTAACAGACATGATAACATGGCTCTTTTAAAGTAATTTCCAGATAGTATAAAGGTAAGCCTTAAGACCTTTTAAAAATAACTGCACACACACACACACACACACACACACACACACACACACATATACACACACAGCCTCTCTTACTGCTTTTGTGAGACTAGGTACCTGAAGTTCTTGTGAATTTACTGGAAGCAGACAGCAGATTCAGTCCTGCTAGAGAAAATATGTTTGGATTCTAGTACTAATTACTTTTTTTCAGAGGCCACCATCCCTTTTATCTGATTTTAGCATTTTCCTCAAATAAGCATTATCTGTTTCAGAAGAAATAAGTGACAATTAAACCAGGTTTCTTCAGAATTCTGTCTGTGTGAGAATATTTATATGTTTAAATACTTATTGTTAAGGATTGTTGAATTTTAAGTTTCTCTTAGAATCACCTTCCTTCCAACTGTGAACAAGTTACTGTCTTGTAATTTATTTCTTTTCTGAATGTATGTTTGTCCATTATCTGTTTCACTGTGAATGGTGGTTCTCATTGTTTTAATGGCTTCTGTGCATTAGGAGTGGCTGCACTTAGACATGAAGAGATATTGGAAATATTTAGAAGATTATGAGAAATATAAATCTTTGGTGGGGAAAACTTTCTTGTCCATCCTTCAAGTTTATATGTAGTGGCTTGAATTAAAAGAATGTATATGGGCAAGATTCTCTGAGCTATCCTCATATACTCTTATGTATTTGTTACTCACTTTGTAAATCTAGCAGGTTTAGCTCAAAATATAGCAGAGACTCCTGGTTTTGTACAGTGCATATTTTTATCTAGCATTTTTCTTGAGTATTTCTTCTTCTGGAATAGAGATTTGTGGGCCTGTCCTCTATATCCAGTGAACACTCTTTTCTTAATCCTCTCCTATTGACTAGACATTTGTCTACAAAATTCCAGAATATTTGTTCATTAACTCCTTTGTTAGAGCAAATTATACTTACATAGGAAGGGAGCTTGTGCAATGTGACATTTCAGGGTTACATAAGTTTTTGTCCTTCTAATAAAAATTATTTAGACAAAACCAATTGGTAACCAAAATCTGACCTTCTTTGGAGGCTTCCCATTCAAAAGAAAACTAATTTCATGAATGATAATTTTCTTTAAGCAAGAATTTTCAACCTTTAAGATTTAAAAGCCCAAATTTTAATTTCAATTATATGTCTGGTTTTGTTTTGTTTTGTTTTTATTTTTTTTCCTTACTTTCTCTCTCAAATCATCATTTTGTCCTTCCATTTGCTTTCTCATTTTCTCCCTTAACTTTCTTGTTATCTGATCTTAGGTCTTTTATATAATTTCATGAGTAGTCTGAATTCACTCATTTAGGATGGACCAGTAGGCTTATCCCTGGCAACCTCCCACATACACTTAGGAACATTTGCATGGGTACCACTCCAGAGAGGTGGAATTTACCCCCTGAGACAGATGAGAGGAATCTTGGAAAATGTTATTAAAGCAGCATAGTCAACTTTGTTCTCAAGCTGTAAGGTCAGTTTTTAAGTTGTTATTATTAGTAACTAGCTAATTAAAATTATATCTTCTAATCACCAAACTAAGATAATCATGGTAGTAGCATTTAGGAAAGATTGCAGAACCCCCTTCATATCTCTAGGAGCACCATCCTCCCTACAATCACAAAGGGCACCCGATTAGATTATAGCAGCTGTGGTCTTAAAAAGAGCCCAGAGCCCAGCCATGCTGAGTGTGATCCATTGGTACATGTAATTTGAAGTAGTAACATGTTTGAGTAAAGCTTGAGAAATCAAGCTGCTTTGTAGCTCTCGTATAGGAAAGCCAATGGCTACTAACTTGGTTTTTTGTTTCCTTCATTAAAATTGAGGAATTTAAGCGTATACCAAGCTATTGCCTTCAGAACTCGTTTGAAGCATTCCAAAGCATATATACTTTTTTTTTTTTTTTTGCAAAAATTAGAATACTATCTGGATTTATGAGCCTCTTTGTCAGGCAAGTCATTCTATTGAAATTGAAGTAACAATAAGCCTTTCCAAGATTATAAATTGATCTACTCTATGAGCAGCAATGGGATAATAGGTGGTAAATGTAGTTACTGTAGCACAAAGTTGTTCATCTTAAAAGAAGGGAAATAAAACATGGAACTACTTTTGATACTAGTGTTGATTTGATGCAACTCTTCAACACTAATCCCACTAATGGAGTCATAGATTAATGTGACCTCTGAAGAAGTCCTGAATTCAAGGTAAAGTCAAAGAACAGGCTCTTTTTGGAAAGAACGTCTGACTCCATCCATTTCCAAAACCATTTTCTGAGATATCAGTGATTAGAAGGGTTTCCAGGCATCCCCTGCATCAGCCTGCACAGAGGTACAGGGTGAACCTGATCACAAACCGCTGACTCAGATGGCCACTTTTCCCATCTCCCAAGGAGATATCCTCTGAAAGCTGTCACATGATAGGGTGAGATGGAATAGTTTAGTATCATAGTGATCGATTTCATTAGCATTTCAAATCTTGGCACCTACATTAAAATCTAATTTAAGGGCATATATAAAACATCCATTTTTTTTTTTTTTTTGAGTACACCTCTTTGCATCAAAGGAACAGAGTTCATTTAGTATGACTGTCCTAGAAGAATCTGGGGGCCCAAGCTGCTAAACTTGTCACATTCAGATTAAGGAACACAGAAATTTTCTCAGTGAGCCAAAACTGATTGTTAAAATAAAAAGAGGGATGTTTATTGCTGGCAGCATGCTTACATATGAAACTATTTATTGTACAGTGGATTCATGGAGAATTAGATAGTGTCTTGGGATTTGCATAGATGTCAGTATGTTGAAAGTATGTTAGTGATTATAATTGGGAACCTATTAAAGGGAACTGTGGTCCAGATGCTATCCTAATCACTCATCCTAAGGGATCAGCATTCCACAAAAACCTGTTCCATTACAAACCTTTTGGATTGACAGTCTCACCTTACTCTACTTTTATATCTATGCACTTTAAATGAAATTAAAGAAAATTTTACTCAAATAGCCTTGGAAGTTTCCTTAAAGAATACTTTTACTCTAGGAAACCTCTGACCATCTTCTGTATAGAGTAGAGATTATAAAATCCTAGACCCAAAGCAGAAGCATAATTACATCCAGACAAGTTGTCATTTGAAACCCTTCAAGAATGGGAATCTACTACCTCCCAAAATAGCCCATCCTACTTAGAGGAAATCCTGATTGTTAGGAAATTTTTCTTTACATCAAGCCCAAATATGCTTTTCTACAATTTTCACCCACTGGTCCTTGTTCTGCACCCTGGGGCAATGCAGAATAGGTTTTCCGATTTCCACCCAATTGGCCCTTTAAGTACTTGAAAACAACTATTACATCCTCCTTGTCTTCTTTTCTCCAGAGTAAACATTCCCAGTTCCTTCAGTTGACATGGCTGGGATCCACTTCAAGATGTTCACCTACTTGCCATTATTTTTCCAACAATTCAATGTCCAGAACTGAACATATTCCTCTGACAGGGCAAAGTACAGTGGAGCTGGGATCTCTTATTGGACACACTATCCTTCACTTATGCAGTCTAGTGACAGTAGCTGCCAAGGCGTATACTGGCGTGCTCCAGTGGGCCAGAGTTCCATTGGCGTTGCTATTCACTGTACCAAGGCAGATTCCTGCCCATACTTAGCCATGTGATTTTTTTTGTCCTTACCTCTCCAAAGATTTTCCTTTGTGGAATTTAATGTGTATTTATGTGTATTTAATGGTCTCAAAGCCCATTTCTGGCTCTTTATATTTTGTGGTTCCCAGCTTAACACTTTATCCATATTCTCCAGCTTGCTCTTGCTAAATGGTATTATAGATTTAGAGTTAGAGAGGAACTTATAGACTATCAAAATCCAACCCCTTCAGCTCTTCAAAGAGGAAACGGAGACACAGAGATCACAAAGCTGTAAGTGTCTGAGGGATTTAAACTCTGATCTTTGGGACTTCCAAATCCAGCACACTGTCAACTTTTCTTCATTGCCTCATGATAAATCCACTTCTTTAATCCTTCTCTGCACATCCTTAAAAATGTATTTTTGCCACTTTTTGCGTGCTCATAGTTGGTAATGTGCTATTGTCTACTGAAGCCTCACATTGCTGATCTATATTGAGTGTTCAGTATCCCAGATTCTGAGATCCTTTTTATGTGAACTGTTATCTCACTGTCTGCTTAAGCAGTTGAGTTTTGGAATCCAAAATTCTTCCTATAGATAGTAAACATATAGTTAATCCATTCCCTTTTCTATTGACAGTTCAAGAGCACTTGGTCTTTCCTGGACATCTGCATTTCTCTTTCAAGTCTTCTGATTGCAGGACTTGTTAAAAGCTTAATCAACTGTTCTCTACTCTCATGTCACCTTCTTGCCATCTGCCAGGCTGTGGGTGAAGTGGAGTACATTCTCATGATGTTAATGAGTACAGAAATGACTAGAGGAGTCTTTGGACTGGGGAAACGAGTTTTCTCTAGGGAAAAGTTGGTTCTCAGTAGCATTAGATTAGATATTGTTGCCACAGATTCAAGTCACCCATTTTCTTAGTCTTACTCTGAATGAATGACGTGCTCCCAAGTCAGCTCTGGCAAAAGTGAGGGCTTTTGAATTAATAATATCATGGCTTTTTTGTTTCATCACTTAACATTGAAAAACCTAATAGATATCGGACATAGTAGTGTCAGTTGATAACTATTTTAGATCAGGGAAGGAGCTGAAAAAGAAGAGAATGGGACCAATTTCAGAAGCCAAGATTAATATACCTCAGGCTGATTTGGCACTGGGATCATGATTCATTTATTTTGAGATGTTCCAACCTTAGAACATCCCCTCACATATCACATGTAGCTTTTGCTATGCAAAGTGAGCCAAAGTTACTACAGAGGAGTGAAAAATGTGATATGTCAGCACATGCTCAAATTAGTATATTTGTAGTTTTCAAGTAGGTGATAGTAAATGCTTATATGGCTTCTCTCTTTGAGCTGTTTTATAATAACTCCCTTTGGAATGTGAGCTCCATTTTACCATATCTGACTTAGAACCTTTTTCTTTTCTCAAATGTTTATGCTAAGAGATGAACAGGTTCCTCTAAATTTCACATTTTTCACATGGGAAATCTACAGCACAGTTTTACATGAATTTTAATCCTTCAGCATTAGCATGCAATGTGAGGCCCATTTTAGACCAAAATAAGATCACCGAAATTTAGGATTCTTATATAGATCTTTCAGATTGAAAACATAATTCCAAGACACCAGATGGTAATAGTCAGACAATCACTCTAATAGGAAAGGTACTTTAAAGAAAACTGGGACTCTAGCAAGTTGATCACCCTAATTCACTGATCTTTCTCATCAAAGAAAGATTTTGAGACAGCTATTTCCTGTGCCTTATATAAGTAACTTCTCCAGTAATTATAGTCGAATGAGAGAATTGCTTCTTGTCAAGTCCTGGATGAATGCATACACAGAAAAGGAAAAAGGAATTGTTGAAAATCCAAGGCTTTAATCCTGGCGTGATTCACCAACACATTAGTGATAGGGAAAAGGAGGTTCTGGAGTTTATGATTTGAAAAACTAGGTGAGAGATAATTAAAATAATTTAAGCTTCATATCTAATTGAATTTTTAAATAGGGGGAAATGCAATGCCTTTGTCTACTATAATATGAGCCACTTATTTCAGAGTCTGCCCTTTGTGACAGAGAAAACCCCTAAAGATCACCTAGAGGAATAATTTTTTGTGAGAACTAGTTCTTTTGCCTGCTCTTTTACCCCCTAGATGGAGCCATTGTATGATTCCCTCTACAGAGGTTCCCATTTAAAATAGCAGTAAATTTTGTAGTTTGGTACTGTGAATGAGAAAATAAAATAAAAAGAAAGGGGGCCTGGAAAAGACCCCCAGACATTATTCTTCCTCACTTGGTTCTTCTTAGACGTAAAAGTCTAAAAGTTCAAGGCCAATTAGAAATAGATTCAGTAAGATTAGGGTTCTTTCATCTTTAATCTGGAGAAAATTTTTACAAATTCATTAACCCGGTTTTTAATAGACATAATAATTACAAAGCAGGTAATCAAAGCCAAAAGAGCCACTGTGAAAATGAAGTTACAGGGAGGGAGAAATATTTTAAATAAGTGGCTCTTTAATGCCAGTGATGCCAAATCGAGAGAATCACTGAGAGAAACTGACTGACATCACTCTATAGAATAGACAAGGCAGTCACGTAGCAAAAAGATCTAGAATTTATATGGCATTCGTAATTTTATTTTTACAAAAGTAATTTTAACTCAAATAACTTGTATTAAAAAAAAAATGAGCCTGTTTTCTTTCTGGGGAAGGGAGGGAAACTGGCCAAACTTAAAATAACACTAATATAATTCAGTATAATTCAATTGTTTGTGCACATTTGTTTGAATACAGATTGGTATATTAAAGATAGCTCCTGCAAAGGAATAATGGTAAGTTTGATTATTTTCTTATTATCTATCTTTTTTCCTAAGTCTATGTTTATAAATATATTTACTCATCTACTGTGATCTTGGTAACAGAATAATTTCATTTAATTGTGTCAAAGATTCTAAAATTCTAATTCCACACAAAGAGAGCTTTTTATTGCTTTGGTTGTATTTTGGCCAAGAAAATATTTCTTTGCACTTTCTATTTATAAAAAAGCTATATAGCACAGTGTAGCCACTTAATACAGTTAGTTGTTCCCTTGAGATGAGATATAGGTGTTAAAGTAAGGTGCATGTTAAAAATGAGGGAAGTAGGAAAAGAACTTTAGTTGAATGTGGCCTGAATCTACCTGGGAGGGGATCGGGAGTAATACAAAAGTTAGGCTATGAAAAACTCTAGGGATTGCTCTAATAGGGCTGTGAGGTAGCCAGCCAACCCTGTAGGATGTGTGGGTGTGGGTGCTTTTGTGTGTCTGTGTTAGAGAGGTGTTTATTTGAGGCAGAGAAGTAACTGCAGATTCTTCTACCTCCCATTCAAAACTAATCATGTGTCCAGTTGTCCAGTCGCCCCAGGGAGGGGAGGCTGGATGCGTTAGCCACAGCTTTAGCCCTTCTACCTCCAAGCACTAACCGAAGGGAATGTGCCGCATCCAGGAGCTAAGAAGAACCAGGGCCACCTTGGACAGGCTGAAAGGTCTGACATTTTCTTTGCCAGGCTTATGTGTTTAAAGTAACCTTCTGAATTAAATCCACTTCAAAACACTTGAAAAACTGATTTAATATTTTATCTATAGGCTTTCATTTGGCAAGAGTAGCCAGTAGAATCACTTTTTCAAAGAGGAATAGAATAGGATAATCCCAAAAGTCTATTCAGATCCAAAATTCTTGCTTTAACTACTGTTTGTGAAGCGTTAGGAGGGTAGCACTCTCTTGAATTGTTAGTGTGGATGCTTCTGTCTGTAGGGGAGTTAGGGAGTGAGTGTGTGCTTCCATCTCTGTGGGGAGGTAGGAAGTGAGTGTGGATGCTTCCATCTCTGTGGGGAGGTAGGGAGTGAGTGTGGATGCTTCCATCTCTGTGGGGAGGTAGGGAGTGAGTGTGGATGCTTACATAAAATGATTTTAAGGGCTTCCTTTTCAGATCTTCTGTGTTTTGTTGTTGTTTTCATTTCTAAGACTCCTCTTGGTCTACAGTCCATTAACATCTGATCAGACAGGGTCAAAAGTCAGAGATTAATCATTTGCATTTAGTACATGTGTTTCTCAGATAGTCCTTCATGCCTTCCCATGCTATTAGGGCTATCAGAGTCTGTGTATGTCTTGGGGAAAATATTTGTGAACATAAAAAACTGAGTTTCAGCATTGAAATATCATGATAAATTTGACCTGGTCTAGTTAGTAGCAAGCTGAAACCAAGACCCAGATTTCCTGCCTGTAGTCAGTGTTTTTTCCACTATTAACACATTACCTGTTCATCCCCGGATAGACAGCAATAGTGTTGTACAAAGATAATTTCTTACTTGGCACGGAGGTTCACTTCAGTATCTCCTAGAGCACAGTTACACACAAACCAGCTAACACCCTGGTATCTTTATTAGGACTCATTGACACATCAAAACTGTTCAGCTGGCAAAATGGGATCTTCATAATTTAGTGATGATACATGAGCCTGAACATCCAGGTTTCGTAGTGCTATCTTTTTTAAAATTTTGCTTTACTTGATTAACATTGTTGGGGGTGATATTCCTGTTGTTAGCAAGAAAAGGGACTTAATAGCAGCACAGAACCCTCAAAATTTTCTAGTTTGAAAGAACTTTACCTCAGGGTTAATGAGATTTCCAGAATTCAAGGGTTAAATTTGAAACTGATACATACATTTTTTTAAATTAATGATTTAGATTAGCTAAGTTAAATCTAGATATGGTAATAAAATATCAGTTTTCCCTAAGTGTAATTATTTAGGACCCAATCTTTGTTGGAGCTGTTTTGTTTATGTAGTATAAGATATATTATTGGCCATTCATAACTAAAACAACCTTCAAACAGAAACACAAATTTATCCAAGATTTGTTTTCTATCTTAAATTTTTTTTTCAAAGTACCAAAAGTGTTAAAACCTGCATATTTGTTTTTTAATCGAGATGAACAAACAAACAAACAAAAAACCTCAAATAGTCTTTGAATCTCAGTTGTTAAGGGTACTGAGTAGTTGTCCTTCTTTGAGTAATTTCTTTTTTCTTTTTCTTTTTATTTTGCTGATGAAATTGGAGTTAAGTGATTTGCCCAGGGTCACACAGCTAGGAAGTGTTAAGTGTCTGAGACTAGATTTGAACTCAGGTCCTCCTGACTTCAGGGTCGGTGCTCTATCCACTGTGCTATCTAGCTATCCCTTTAAATAATTTATAATCATAAATTTAATCAAAACAAGGCATCACTCTGCCTTCAAAGTACTTATTAGAGCTGATAAAGTTGACGGCTACTTATTTTTAATACTTTGTACCTTTTAATAATAAAGCTTTGGCCAGCCTTCTGTTATTAAGGCATTACAGAGTGCAACTGAACAATAACTGACTAAAAGTAGGGAAGAGAATGAACTAGTTTTGTAGGAGTCTGTTCTATATAATTATTGGCAGGTCAAATCAAGTAGTATTTTTGAGCATGTAATGGTCAAAATAATGACAAACACAAGTTTCTGACTGAATACATTATGAATATTTTAGGAAGACAAGGGTGAGTGAAATCATGGGAACTCATTTACCATGACAGCTCATCTTTTTTGTCTCTTTAGAGTAGTTTTCCATCTTAAGCCATGGTAATACCCTAGACTCAGGAATAAACTCCTGTTTAGGAAAATCCTTTCATTTGACTTCTTCGTTGATCAGAGAAGAATTCTTTTTTGTTCTGGTACTGCCAACATAACAAGACTGGATTTTATCTTAAGTCAATATTTTTTTTTCTGCATATAAAGCCAAAGTGATCAATGCCCAAGTAATTCTAGTAAAGTATATTTAAACCTATGGAGTAGGAGAGAAATACAGATATCATCCTCTCTCTCTTCTATATCTCTCTTCCACATGTCTTGGATTAACACTGGTTTTAGAGGTTTTTAAAAAATTATTATTATGGAGCCCATCTAGACAACATTTTTTTATAGTTTAGCGATAGGGAGTCTTCTCTCTTTTTCTTTTTCTTTTTTTAAATTTGATTGGTCTAAGGCTACCTTGATGCATGGCCATTGATTGTCAACGTGAAGCTTATCTGATGTATAGCCATTGATTAGCAGATGATAAAATGGGCGATCTGTGAATAAAGGTATCAAAGTAATTCTGGAAAGAGATGAAATCATAGTGTCTACTTTTATATGTCTATACCCATCATTATTTCTCATTTGTCTTATCCCTCCTCCCTAAAAATTGTATAAGATTCCCAAATTGTCTCCTATAATAATTTTCAATTTCAAGGTTCCAGTCTTCTGAAGTACATCTTGATCAGTAGTATGGACCTGCTCTTGTGATAAAAGCCAAGGTACCTAGGTGTCATGTGTGCAGCTAGGCAGATAATCATTTACTAGAGGCAATTTTTGGCTGATAGAAAAGGCTCATATAGATTTCTCAGTTATTTTAGGTTTCTTTCCTCTTTGGTGTTTTTGTAATGAAAGAGAAGAATGGTGGATAGACAACCAGAAAGAAAGAGAGTGACTTATATAAATAGAAGTGTCTAAGCCAAGCTGAACAGGGAGGGTAGACCCAGGTAACTTTGACTATTGTCTCTCAGCTTGGCTCTTAAGTGAAATTGCAGTTAAAAGAGGCTTTCATTGTTCACTGGAGTTATTGAATGAAATGCGGTAGCTAAGGCCTGGGTGTTTCTAAGTGTTCAACAAGGAATCTGAAATAGCTCCTTTTAGTATCTCTGTCTAGAATATAAAAGAACCTATTAGTTCCATTAGCTTTTTTGAGGAGCTCTGGTAGCCCTGTATTATATCTTCAATTACCTGAAAACCTTGTTTTTGTTTTGTCCATCATCATTCCTGATTCCAGAGTATTTAAAAGGTGTACTCCTGTCTCCTACCCAAATAAAAAAGAGAGACTGAGAATGAGATATGTAATCAACCAAAAAAGGAAGAAAGTATCCATGAACCATTGACCTAAAATTATGGCCCCCATAATTCTTCCTATTTTGCCATTCCTAATTCCAATCTAAATGTTCTTGCCTTAGAGAACACATTCAACTCACTGCATTTGCCCCAACTAATAACTTGAATTTTAGTGGGTAAAGGGTGGGAAACAATGATAGCTGGTTTTGGTGGGTGGGGAGCAGTCTGACACAGAAGCCGACTCAGCATCAGGTTAGGGCTGTTTGATAACAGCAATTTCTGCCTGCCTGCTGAGTTGATAAATGTTGTAGCCTCATGGTGCCATTTATAGAAAAGGCCTCCTTCCTCTTGGGGTGATGGGCTGTGACCATTTGGCATTTACTGCTGCTGTGGGGCTTCACATTCACCATGGTGACGCTGAGGCTTTAGGGCCACCACCCGGGCCAAGA
This sequence comes from Antechinus flavipes, assembly GCF_016432865.1. Taxonomy (NCBI): domain Eukaryota; kingdom Metazoa; phylum Chordata; class Mammalia; order Dasyuromorphia; family Dasyuridae; genus Antechinus; species Antechinus flavipes. The sequence continues at coordinate 422,632,048 of NC_067401.1, read as the reverse complement.
ACCAGGAGAAGCCATCTAACCCCTTCATTTCACAAATAAAGAAGCCGAGGCCCAGGGAGGTGTAGGAGGTGAAGCGATTTCTGTAGGGCCCCATCCATAAGCAGTGGCAGGGACGGGACTCTAGCCAGTGGACTTAGACTCACAACCCATCATTCTTCCCACTGGACCCTGTGCCTCCCTCCGGCAGGGTCTTCACACTGAAGAGCTGGATCTATGGCTCACTGTGAAACTTTACTCCATTTGTATGCTACTCTTAGCCGCACTGGATTAATGTGTTTTATTTTGGGGGACAGGAGCATAAGGGGAAGAAAAAAGAACAGTTTTTATCTTGCACTTGCAGCAAGAGATGAATCAGATTTCATCTTGGCAAATAACCATAAACCTTGGACAGATTCCCCCGGCCTCCTGGGCTTGAGAACTCTTTCTCCTTGATTCTTTAGAAGACCCTTCTCGCGACAGCATTTTGTGAGACACTATCGATGGAAATTATTTCTTATCCTAATCCATTGACTATTCCACTGGCTAAGGGTTTTTGCAGGGTGCTATTAACCAATCCTTTTCACCCCATTACTCTCCATCTGAGCCTCTAGATATGACAGCAAGAATTGTAAATTGGGGAGCTTGGATCTGGGATGCTTCTAGCCTTCAGAGAATGTCAGGAAAGTTTTTCTCTTCCCTTACTATTAGACAAAATTAGTACTTTAAGTTTGGGAATTTCAGCTGAAGTCCGTACAGGGGAAGAATTGATTAGAATAGCCCTTATACTAGCTTCCTCAGAATTTAGTGGGAAGTCTATTCATGCTGGTGGGAAGGCTTTGAGGGTAAGATGAGGGAAAAACTAATGTAGCAATTATTGAGTTTCTTTCAGGTGATTTACAGGCTGAAAGAAATTATCCAAACTGTTCTCTATGGTGCTTTTTCTTATGTGGTGGGTGTTGTCCCATCTCTCCCTCATCATCCCTGGCACTGTGCCTTCCCACTGGCTTCTATGAAAAGCAAATAGTACTGCACTCAGCTGCCAGCCTTCCAAGACACATTTCCCTTCATGATCTCAGGCTTCTCACTTCTGCACAAAGCTGGAGATGTAGCATTTTCCTTCCATTTGGAAAGCGCTTTGGTTTTCCTGAGAAGTGGAGTATCAGATTGAAAATGGCCAGATTCTATTCTGGTGGTAACTAAAGGAATCGGGGGAAAAAAGAAATCCCCATTTTCCAGTTTTACGATATTGCCCTGATCTCTCCCTGTGAGTTTGTAAGTTATCATAACATTCCTAAGCAGCATACAGACTTAGCTTATATTGCAAGTGGTTTTTCCTCATAAATTAACCAAGAAGGATTCACACTGAAACAGACAATCAGTTTCTAAAATATCCCCTAAAAGGGAGAACACGATAGTCTATATTTATCAATTAGAATGTTTACCAATCTCTTTTTCCCTTTTGAAAAATTAACATTTGAGGTTATGTCCTTCTCCTGGAGCAATTACTCCATTTACAAAGATGCATCAGGAAAACAAATGGCCCAGGACTGCTTCTCCTCCTCTCTGTTACTGCTGAAGCTGAGGGACTGGGCTTTTGCATCTTAGGTTGAAAAGTAGTTGCTTAAAAAGTATGTTTTACTGTAACCTTAAACATATCTACCTAGAGATATGAATACTGTAGGGTTATTTTTCCCCCACCTTTTAACCATTATCACTTAAATGTAAACCACCCCTCCCTTACTGAAAAAAAAATGCACTTTAAATCTTATTATGTGTGGCTGTTGCTGGCTTTGCAGCCAGATCATTTGGGTAGGAGTTAAGGAGGGAGAGCTGTTGCCAGATTTTTTGCTGCTGCCATCACCTGGCAAATGAGTGCAGCTCTGCCTCCTGCCTCAGCAACCCCTCCCCAAGAAAAGTAGATCAGATGGTTTGTGGAATGCACGAATTCAGAAATGTCCGTTTTTAAATGAGCCCCACCCCCAAAGAAAGAAAAAATAACCCCAGATGGGAAGAGGTCTCCAAATGTTAGCTTTCCCCCCACCCCCATTCAAAAATTCAAGGTGAATTCCCAACCTTAGAGATTTTTTTCACAGTTAGGAAAGTTCCTAACTGTATTTACTTCTACTTAATGTGGGGAATGATTCTTGAGGTCCTTTTGATTTGATGAGTCAGTGTTCACACCAAAGAGCCAAGTGGTCCAGGTGTGGTCCTACTCTGTTACTTCTAGATATCAGAATTATTCCCTTAGATTATAAGTTTTCTCAACACTCTCTTCCCTTAGACTCTTCTCTTCCCCCAATCACAGGATAATAGTTCTTGGTGGGGCTGCATGTCTCCTGGCAGATAGCCCTAGGAGCAGTGTTGTGGGGGGGAGGGCACAAGGGTGGGCAGAAGACTGGGTTTGGGGCAAGGGGAAACAAAGAAAAGGTGAAGATACAGAACTATATTAATGTATTTAAAGCAGTTTAGCAAAAGCTTTCTCGTTGAACAGCTTTAAGAACAATGTGAATGAAAATTTAGCAACTTGGTTAGGAATCTTTGAAAATTCTATAAATGTATACTTGAAATTCTGTTTGTATAAAGAAAATGCATTTTCCTCTTTATTTTAACACTGTGTAAAAGAACATTATGCATGTGAGTGGTTTGAGAATTAAATGGTTTAATACTCTTATCCTGACCCCTCTTTTCTTGTATGTAGAAACAATTTATTTTAAATAATTTAAAATTTTGACATATGATGGAAATACCGTGACTTCATGGATCTCCTGTTCTTTGGCCGTGTCTCAGCAAGCTCTTTGCTGCTGCACTTTCTCAACTCCAGATGGTTTTGCAGGAACCCTACCAGTAGGTAGTAAATGGTTTTTGAAAATGAAATGTTCACACGTAACCCAAAACAATAATGGTCAACATTTTATTTATTGGTATCCACAAACCACACTAGGGAGAGGTACAGATGAGCGGGAGTACCTCAGTTCATACAAGGGTTGGATATTCTGCCCATGAAAATGATGGTATTGAGGGCAACTTCCCTGATCAGAACCAGGAAAGGCCTATTGGCGTTGAAGGTCACCCTGTTGAAGTTGAGCGAACGCCCAGAAATCACCACCGAAGTGCTCGCGGCAGCTTCGCTGCCTTCCTCGTTTACCTGCCATCAGATGGGGGAAAGATCACATTAGCTGGCCCAGACGTCAGCAGCCCTTCCCGCTGGCCATTTAAGCTCTTTAAAATGCTACTGAGTTACTTGAGTTCTCGCAAGTGAAACCGGAGGAATGGAGCAGTTGTGCATTACAGAACCACATCCACCCTCCTAGGGCAGAAAACTAGGGTCGCCTGAAATCACACCTTTTCTCCGTTCTTCAAGCGCTCCCTCCAAGCAAGACTGCAAGGTGGGCCAAGCATCCCCAGAAATCCCAGCCTCCCCTCCCACTGCCATCCCTCAGGCCTGCAGCCCTGCCAGCGGCTCCGGTCCTACCGCACCGGGCTCTTGGGCTGTACCCTGAAGGACTCTTAAAAGTACACTCTCTCTTGCCTTCTCACAGGTCCCCCCCTACAAAGAGGAGTGAAGAGTGAGGGGATTTCTGGAGGTGGCCCCGCAGAGAGTGGATTTCTCCAGAAATGTTTGGCCTGGGCCCCAAGAGTCTATTCATTCTACTTGAGCAAGTTCTTTGTGTCCCCCTCCATATGAAATTCCCTATGCTTTTTGCTATATACGGTTAGATACTACCATAGATTTCCATGCAGCTCAGTCAACTCACGCTTCTTCACTATGGCTTTTGCACAGTTTTTGTGAAAATAAATTGCAACAGAGTATTTCATATCCTCAATAATAGACACAGAGCCAAATAGAAAAACTAGAACAATGCTTAACTAGCAGTTTTCTCAAGGGCAGCACACAAAATGAGGATCCACGAATTATTTCCCCAGAGATTAAGTTCTTATTAGCTGTGGCCCTTAGGTTTCTAAGCTGATCCCAGACCATGGCGGCTTCGTGGGGCCTCAGAGGGGATTATATCTTGAACCCACAGAGAACTGATATTATAGTTTAATAGCCTCACGTAGTCTAGAGTAAATTAGTGTTTCGGGTTCTTCCAATGATATTCCAATGCCTCTAAATATTAGTTCAGAAGAATCTGTCTGGAGTTCTGGGAATAGAATTGTCAGCATCAGTTCAGATCATCTTCAGCTTCTGCTGATAGGAACAAATTTCCCCAAGGAGAACCCAAATCAGCTCAATAATGAGACAAATGTAAAGGATTTGGCCGGGAAAGGGGCCAGGCTATAAAACTTCCCAAGCACAGACACCTTGCATTTATATTTTCTGGTATCTTCAGCTTCTTTAATGTCTGGTTCACTTGAGTACACTTAGCTGAATGATTAAGTGAGCCTTTTAGGGTCATTCAAAATCAAAGTCAACACACTTGGAAATAGGGCTTACAATTTTACGCATCTTGTATCATCCCTGATTTGACCTGAGAACAATGAACCAATCGGAAGGCTTTGGGAAGACATTTGGCTTTGAAAGACCAGAAAACCAGTTCCAATTTGGGTAGTGGTTTAGTCCTACTTAAGCCAAACAGTATGGTTCTGATGTCTTTCAATAAACTCCGAATATTATACTCTTCTAGGTGGTGGAAATGCAAAGATGTCCCTTGCCTTCAAGGAGTTTATATTCTATTGGGGAGAAGACAACATATAAGCACATGACTATATACAAAATGACTAAATCAGGGAAACGAGGAAGCCTTCATTCTTCAACTCATGAAAAAGGAATTCTCTCGAGTTTCAAGTTTCTCTTCAGTATAAAACTGCTACATTGTGCCTTGTTAAGGCAAACAGCCGGCCCCCAACAATTAGCTTGGGTTTCAAAGAAGGCTCCGTGACTAGTCATCACGTGCCTATCATGTGAGAAACACTTAAATGCTTGCTAATTGATATATAAAATAAATATGAATTTTTTGGTGGGGAGGGAGAAAGGATAGAAAGAAACATTATTTGCAAATGGTTTTTTAACCTTGAGCAAGATCTATAGGTAACAACACTACAGGCTGCCAGAACCAAGATGTCATTTTATTTTTCATGAGGTTGAAAGTTAAAGATCTCTCACTTCCTCCTACTTTCTGTATTCAGAACTTGGCCTTTGTTGCCAGCTTACAGATACTGCTAATAAGGATTCCCTGCTTGTGGTTAAATTTTTGTGGGGGAAAACCATTGTAATTTGATTTTTGCTGAATCCCCAATAGTTAAAAGCCATTATTTTAAGGGTTGCCTGTCTGGGAAGCGGGTAGTCTGCTTTTGATTGATTATTTGGGTCAGTCCACGATACAGGGAATAGGTAGTTGCTTCCATATTATCTGATGAGCAGCACTTAACCCCACAACTCTAAGAAAAAGGCTACCTTACCTCAATCAGCCACACTCTCTAAAATGTGCACATTATTCACCTATTTGGCCTTGGAAGTTCCCTATTAAGATCCAAGTAAATTGTTCAAGAAGGCCAAAATACTAAATCGTAGTTACCCCTATCAACGTGCCAAAAACTAGTTGACTACATTTTCTCTGAAAAAACTATAAAGGACACTTTAAGGGCTGGTGGAGGATGGAGAAGGAATGGATCCACTGCATTAGTCATTGCCAGAAGGGCAGTTATGAGGGATTGCAGTAGCACTTAGCCCCGAAGGGAAGGAGGAGCTGGTGGCTTGGGACCAGAGAGCTATTGTAAACATGACCTGCACAGGTGACACCCTGATGGTCATCATGACTGATGGTTCCTTTGCCACCTGTCTACACCCACAGTCACCCTTGCAACAAGGCTGCAGAGTTTCAGTTCTATGAGAAGCTCAGCCAGGGAAAAGGAGGAAAGGGACAGAGATTTACTGACCTCCAGAAATGCTTTATGGAATGCATCTGAAACAAACAAGTCTCCCTGGCCTTCTGCAATGATTCCTGGGGGGAAAAAAAGCAACAAAAACATCATATCCCGAGACAGAGGAGCTAGTTACTCCCAAGAGAGAATCCCCTCAAGTTAAAAGAGGTCAGGAGTTTCTAAAAAAGGTTTTGCACATACTTAAAAGCCTTAGTACATTCAGTTGAATTAAATGAGCCCAGCCTTCCCATTCAACATTATTACTAACATATTTATCACACATTGAAAGATACTTAGGCTTATTCTAACTGGCTCATAGGAACTCAAATTTGTGCTCACAGATACGGAACGGCATAAAAGCTATATTCCTGGAAAAATATATAAAAACTGCCATCTATGAGGGTTCTTTATCATCTTGGTCAAAACCCATCATCCCCTTTGTAAATGGAGGGGACGGCAAATAGAATAAATGCCAAATATTATAAAAGTCATATCCAAACAAATTCCTGCATTAAAAATGTCCCGTCTCCTGACATTTTAAAGAATACCATAGTTGGACAAATCCCAAAGAAGAAAATGAAAAAGCACATAATTGTGAAAGTCATTTAGACAAGGACTCCTGGATCTGTGTCATAATCTGTAACACTCCGGTTTAGGTAATTTTATATATTTTATAAATTTTATCAAACTTGATTCATTTCATCTTTTTATTTCTTTATTGTACTGTTTCTATGCTTTTATTTTCAAAATCAATTTTTTTAACTAACCAAAACTTCCCTTTTCTACCTCCAATCTTATCTCTCTCTCACACACACACATTGGAGGGAAAAAAGGAAAAAAAGTCTGTAACAAATGTAATAGTAGAGTAAGGCAAAAATACATTCCCTTGTTGGCCACATCTAAAAAATAGGTATAAGTTGAAATCTGATCTCAGACATTAGATGTGTTATCCTGAGCAAGTCATTAACCCTGTTTGCCTCAGTTTCCTGTTCTATAAATGGCCAACCACTTAGCCAAGAAAACCCTCGTGGGGTCACAAAGAGACAGAGATGATAAGGACATATCGGTCTGTATTCCTTGTTGGGAAATTGTAAGCCATCAATTTAGAAGCCATTGATTTTAAGAGCAAATTCAATCATCATTCAATGAGTTAGCTGGGTGACCCAGTGGATAGAGCTGAACCTGGAATTAAGACTTTTGACTTCAGCTGTGGCCTTAGGTACTTACTAGCTAGTCACTTCACTTCTATCTGCCTTAGTTCCCTCATCTGTTAAATGGGCATAAGAATAGCACCTTCCTCTCAGGGATGTTGTGAGGCTCAAAGGAGGTAATGGTAAAACATTTAATAAGACCTGGCACATAGTAAGTCCTAATAAATACGTGTTTCCTTCCTTCTAAAAAGATAGTAGGGGTAAAATTTTATAAAACTAGAACTAATTATAGAACATGACAATTTTTCACATTGATTTAACAGCCATTGCCTTAGTAAATATTAACATTTTAAATATTAAAATGTAAGTGTTGAAAATTTAATAAAAATTAAATAAATAGTAACCTTAGTACACTTTTCCATTTCTCTTTCTGTCATTTGTGACTGTAGCATGCTGGGGGATGTCAGAGGAAGAGGAAGAGCATTCAGAATCAGGGACCTCTCTGTCATTGGGTCTCCAGCCCCGGGAGACGGGAGAAGTCCAAAAACGCTCCCACTCACCTGGCAGCTCGGCCCGTTCCGGGTGGAAAAGATCCTCCAGGCCCATCTCTTGAAGGTTGTCCTTCACACTGAAGTTGTCTTCAATCCGGAACCGGGGCACGTGAACTGCCAGCAAGGTTTCCTGTAGGCTCTCGAGCCACTCTCGGAGTATGTCAGGGGTCAGGTCCCTCTCCACCTTGTCTAGGGGCTTGTCGGGCTTGGGCAGGATCAGCACCATGGTGATGTCATCGCCTTTGTAGGGCAGCTCAAGCACCTCCACCTGGCTGCTGCCCCTCACGTGACTGTAGCGGAACTTGTTCTCCTGGTACATCATGAGGGCCGAGCACTGCTCCCTGTCAGCCTTGTAAAAGGGCTCCTCCTTGGTGTTCTCCTGGCTGAACTTGGACTTCCACCAGCCCTGGGGGGGAGAGGGCGGCTCAGCCATTTACATTCTTAATAGGAGGCTGGAGACCCTGCCCTGAGAAAGGCGACCCCCCTTCTCCCCCCAAGGAAGCAGCGCCATTCTCAGGGAGGTAACGACAGGGCCTCCGGTTAGACCCCCGCCATCCCCCCGCCATAAAGGGGCTGGATAACTGCTCTCCCGTTCCTTTCATATCCCAGGAATCACCCGTTGGAAATCTTGGGGAAGAGAGAAGTTGGAAATGTTATGAGTTTGTCAGAGGCAGCGACACGCTCTGGAAAGAAAACTAATAACAATAACAGTAATAAGAAAGCTAACATTTATACAGAACTTTATGTGGCAGGCGTTGTACGAAGTGCTTTACAATCATTTCTCTCCTACTGACCTGGGAGCGTTGGTCAGAGAGGGTGTGACCCTCTGGAAAGGGCACTAGTAATAATAATAATAACAGCTGAGGTGTATAGAGTGCTTACTGTGTGCCGGGCAGTGTACTAAGTGCTTGACAATTATTTTCTCTCCCGATGACCTGGGAGGAAGGTGCTATTACTCTCCTCATTTTAGGAAAACTGAGGCAGATGGAGGCCAAATGAGGCTGGATTTTAACCAAATTTAAATTTGGTTATTAAATTAATTAACCAAAATTAAAAGGGAAATAGGAAACTGGAGGAAAATGTTTACAGCAGTTTTCTTTGACAAAGGTCTCATTTCTCAAACATATAGGGAACTGAGCCAAATTTATCAAAATATAAGCATTCTCCAGTTGATATAAATGGTCAAAGGATATGAACAGGCAGTTTTCAGAAAGAAGTCAAGAGTCACATGAAAAAATGCTTTAAATCATTCCTGATTAAGTTCAAATTAAAACAGCTTTGAGATACCACCTCACATCTATCAGATTGAGTAACATGACAGAAAAAGAAAATGACATGCTGGAGAAAGTATGGAAAAATTGAGACACTATTGCACTGTTAATGAAGTTGTGAACTGATTCAAGTATTAGAGAGAACAATTTGAAACTATACCCAATGGATTATAAAACTGTGCATCCTTTTTGACCCAGAAATATCACTATTAGGTCTACATATCAAAGAAAAAGGAAAAGGATCCATACTTATAGCAGTCGTTTTTGTGGTGGCAAAGAATTGGAAACTGAGGGGGATGCCCAAGCATGGGGAAATGGCCAAACAAGATTTTCGTGGAATACCACTGTGCTATGAGAAATGATGAACAGGGTGGTTTCAGAAAACCCTGGGAGGACTTCTATGAACTGATGCAAAGTGTAGTGAGCAGAACAACATTGTACACAGTCACAGCAATATTGCAAGGCTGATCAACTATGAAAAATTGAACTACTCTGACGGTGATCCAAGCCAGTTCCAAGACAATAGGATGAAAGATGCTATCTCTTTCTACATAGAGAACTAATGAACTCTCGAGCCAAATTGGAGGATACTTTTTAAAAACTTAATTTTTCTTCATTTTTTTTTTTGGTCTGTGTTTTCTCTTTGCAACATGACTAATATGGAAATATATTTTGCATGACTTCACATGTATTTTGTTGTTCACTTGTTTTGCAGACGTGTCTTAGCTCCATGACCCCATTTGGGGGTTTGGAGGCAAGGACAATAAAGTGATTTGCCATGTCCTCCAGCTCATTTAACAGAATAGGAAACTGAGGCAAACAGTGTAAGTGCCTTGCCAAGGATCATATGAGAATCTGAGGCTGGATTTGAAAGATCCTCCTGATTCTAGATGTGGCATTATGCCACTATGCCACCGAGAGTGAAAGAGCAGGGGGATGAGAGGGAATTTGTTTGTTAAAAATTTTTTACATGTAATTGGAAATATTTCGTGAAATAAATAAAAATATTTATTCTTTAAATGAGAGAGTTGGACCAGAAGACTAACAAGGTCCTTAAAGGATTTTATGCTTCTCTAAAGAAAAAAGTCCAGATTATTTTTATAGCTTATAATAAACTGAGTCTGAGTGATTCTTGATACCCAGATTGCAGAACTTCCATCTTTCCAAGCAACTGTTACCTTTGAGTGGCTGAGTTTCTACATTTGTCAGGGACTCAGCAATGCTAAGGGTTGATGCTGCATTTAATTATTTTGTTAATTACAAAGCCATTCATTACTTTAAAATCATCTTAATTTATTTGCTTATTTGGGACCACATTTGTGATTTCCTTAGTTTGGAGAATCTTCCTCTACTAATGCAAGAAGTTAGTCAACAAACATTTGTTAAGCATCTATTATAAACCTGAGGAGGCAACTATTCAGCAATTTATACTTTTAGAGAGTTGCCTGGATCCAGGTTAAATGACTTGCCCATGATCATAGTCTTTATGTCAGAGGTAGCTCTTGAACCCAGCCAGGTTCTGCTGACTAAACCAGCTTTGTACCCAATGTGCCATGTTGCATTTCTGTGTTTGTCCCTTTTCCCCCATAAATAGCCAGCTGAAGGAATAGGGAAAGGGATGGAAGTTATTCTTTTTGGCTAGACAGGTTCACGTCTTCATCCCAACTGGCTTCTGGCCTTGGCCCATCAGAGAGCAGCCACAGAGAGATCTTTCCCCCATTTGTTACGGCAAATACAAGATATGCCGGATGCTGCTAGGAGGGGTCTGAGTGTTCCTGACCCTTTGTTCCCACACTGCCACAGTGTCCTGTCCATCCCCCTCCCCTCAGTTAGCCTTGGATCAGCCCTCTGGAACAAGTTTCCCTCCTTAAAGATTACTGGATGCGTGGGTCTGCCAATGACGCTGAAGGAGGTACAATCATACGTGGCCAACATGGAGTTCTTGAAGCAGCTCCCAGAGATGGAGAGGATTTCGATCTTTGTTCATTAGTATGAGAACCTGATATCCTGAAAAACTTAAGATTTCCTTAGTGGGGAATTCCCCCTCCAACAGCAGAGACATATTCACTTTTCAAGAGTTACTAAGAAATTACTTTGGGCAACCTTTTGGTGATGGACCCCACTGGGGAGGCTGGTTCTGAAATGAAAGTCCCATTGCCCGTTGCTGGGCCTAGAGCTCAAGCCCTCCCAAATTTCCTCTCAAAACTTGAACTCTGTTGACCTAATCAGGACATAACCAAAAGCCTGGCTGTTAGTTAATGATGTTCTTTAGAGTCAGTTAGGATGGGATCCAGGAGAAAGCATTCCATTTAATTCTTTAATAAAGAGACTAAAGAGGATACAACAGAGGACTTGAATTAGCCAGACAGAACTAGATTGAAATGGATCTAGGAAATGCTTAACAAAATAAAAATGCAATACAACACAGATCGCATTGACCTGTGCTTTACTAAATACGCTGCCCACAGGGATCCGTTTCTATTTGAATCTGACACAGGTGATGGGCACAAATGTACAAGTTGGTATATCTACATACAAGCTTAAGTGAACATGTGTATACACACACAGCTGATTGATATTACAATCACTGTGCTAATTTTGTTGATGATATATATATATATATTCATGTAACTCTTGTATTTATTTGTCTGATGATTTTTCTCCCCTCCTAGTGCACAGGAACTATTATCTGATTCATCCCCCATAGGTCCTAGAACAGTGCTTTGAACACGAGATCAGGAAATATATTGAAATTCAATAGTGGTGTGTTCAAGAATAAAGATCATCTCAAATCTCTGGGTGAACCTTCTTTCTCACCTCAAAACCTTCCCCATGGGAGAGTGGGGAGAGAATTAGCCCTTTGAGCTTTTTTAATACCTTGAAGTAAATAGTGTTGACCAGCACCAAGACCGTCAAATCAGTGATGGCACCCTTGGGAATGACATCAGTGATGAGCCCTTCGGTTTTGTTTGAAACCCAGTCATTAATGGTCATTCTTGACAGCTCTGGGTCTTCCTAAAGAAACAGAACAAAAAATGATTGGTACATGTTCCCCAAGTTTTGTCCATTTGTTTCTATATATAGTATATATAAGCAGAGTACAGATTAGCCTCCATTTGTACGTTTTCAGCAGACAGACCAAGCCACCTGGAGGGTAACCGACAGCCCTCGGACCCATCAGTGAGTTGGGGGAATGTCTGCTAAAACTCGTGGAGGTTTCTTCAGACATGTTCCAATAATTGCGGGACGGAAAATAACTAAAAACATGGGGATGAGCCTTCTCCTCCATCTATTTCAGGTTCATCTTGTTTAAAGAAAGAATGCTACATTTTCAAGGGAAGAATCCCGAGGGCACTTGCTTCTGACAAGACCCCCACTGCTTTGGGGAGATTACTAAGGGAAGGAATGGCGCCTGTCCCACTCACCTTGAAGTTCAGGGGCTTCAGCTTGGCTCCGTACACCACCTCACTGATGTCCTGGTAGGTCTCGTTGAAGATGAGAGACTTTTCTCCAAAGAGGCGATTGGCTGCCACCAGTTCAGAGGATTTATTGGCTTTTCGATAAAGCCGGCAGTTCAGCTTAGCGAAGAAGAAATGAATCTGGTCTGATGTTTTCTCTGAAATCGTATCAAACTTGAACACCTGAAGAAACCAAGCACAGGAACCACAGAGGAGTTCATAGGAACGTAGAACCAGAACCTTATTGCTCATCTAATCCAGGGGTTCTTAACTGTATTTGTACTATCTCGGCAGCTTGGTAAAGCCAACAGATAATGCGTAAAATAAAATAAAATGCATAGGATTGCAAAGGAAGCCAACTACAGTGAAATCTATGTTTAAATCATATAATAAATAAAACAATATTTACATAATTAAATGATATTTAAGCAAAATCTATTTTAAGAGAAGATTATAGACTTCAGGTTAGAAAGTCCAACCCCTTTATTTACAGATGAGTAACTCAAGACCCAGATAGATGAAATAACACGCCAAAAGTCGTTCAGGTATCAAATGGAAAAACCAAGGCTCAAACTCGGGTCTGATTCAGCACTCCCTGCTCAGCATAAGATGTTCCACCAACATCTTGTTGCCTCTCTTATACTTGAGACTTTGTGTTCGAGTTCTTTCTCTTCTTAAAAAAATGAATGGGGATGCTGGGTCAAAAGAGTGAAATTAAAGATGGAGCGTTAGTCCTGGAGTGAGGAGGACTTGAATTTAAAATCCGACCTCAGATAGCTTACTTGCTATGTGACCTGGTCAAGTCACCTAACTGCAATTGCTTCCCCCACAAAATGAAACCAAAAAAAAAAAAAAAAAAGTGGAATTATAGCCATGGACATTAATGATTCAAGCTTTTTTTTTTTTAACTTAATTTTTCTTGATTTTTTTTTTTGGGGGGGGTGAGAATCTGTTTTCTTTCATAACATGATATTACACATGCCTTCTCAATGGGATGGGAGTGGGGAGGGAGGGAGGGAGAGAATCTGGAAGTCAAAGTTTTAAAAACATGTTAAAACTTTTTTACATGAAACTAGGGGAAACTGATTCAACATCCACATGCTCACATACCGACTTTCCTTCCTTAAGCAGTCTATCTTGCCATCCTAAATAAAACCATGTGCTCTACTTCTGAAGTGGGGGAGCACACCCAACTTTCTACCTTTTATTATTCTAGATTGTGATAGGAAACAAGAGGCAACTCTCCCTATACTGATGTAAGCTGGCCACCTGCCACCCAGCTTTGAGGGGTAGCCAGTCTAGAGAGCAGGGAGGAAGAAAAAGGCTTTTTCTAGCTGCTTGGGACTAAGACATGAGATTCATGTACAGATATCCAACTCCTACTGAAATAAACTAATCCTCAACTCCACATTGCTAAGATTTTCCCCTTCATCCTTCAGACAACTTGTGGCTTCTGCCAGGACTTTGTTTTATCCTGATTTCGGTGTGTTTTTGCTTTGTCCCCTCCTGGGAGGGCCCAGCCCAAAGCTGTGGGAACTATAAAGGAGTCTTTCTCTGATATTCCACTGAAGCCCTTCTGCAAACCATGGCTGGCTACAAAGCTCACAGGGAGGCATGCTGACCCCAGGCCTGTCCCCTGCAGTAGGAAGGAGGGCTTCTCTCAGCCTCCTTTCCCAGAAAGATCATACCTGTGATCTTGCCGAGCAGAGACACTGGGCTTCCTTAAAGGCGGGGATGTTTTAAAGTCCAATCATAATTCAAATACTTTTTTATAGATAGACATGGAAAAGGAAAGTGGCCCCCAGTTAGTTATTCCCAGAGGCTTAAGTCCTTTCCCTGTGCAGGTTCCCAACTTTGGTAAAAATCTCTGAACTAGCCCTTGTTTCCATTCAGGGGGAAAAAATCTAGAAACTTCTGCTAAAAGTTAGGCTTATTTTTTTCAGAAATGATATGTTCAGAAAAATATGAAGACATTTTTGCAAGAGAAAGTCTTCCTCATTACTCAAATATATAGGGAAACCAAGCCAAATTTATAAAAATACAAGCTATTCCCCAATTAATAAATAGTCAAAAGATATGAACAAGCAGTTTTCAGAAAATGAAATTAAAGTTAACAATAGTCATATAAATCATTATTGATTAGAGAAGTACAAATGAGCTACTTCATAATTGTCAGATTAGCTAATGAGAGAAAAGGAAAGTGACAAATACTAGAAATTTGTGGATGTGGAAAAAAATTTGGAAAACTAATGCATCGTTGGTGGAATTGTGAACTGATAGAACCTCTCTGGAGAACAATTTGATCCAGTAATACCACTACTAGGTCTGCATCCCAAAGAGATCAAATAAAAAGGAAAAGTAGTTATTTGTATAAAACCACTCACATCGGCTCTTTTTGTGGTGGCAGAGAATTAGACATTGTGGGAAAGGCCATGAACTGGGCAATGATTGGACAAATTGAGGTTTCAGAAAAACCTGGAGAGACTTACATGAACTGATGCAAAGTGAAATGAGCAGAATCAGGAGAACAGCGAACAAAGTAACAGCAATATCGGATAACAAACTATGAAAGACTTAGCTATTCTCAGCAATACAAAGATCTACAACAACTCTGAAGGACTATGATGAAAAATGCTGCCCTTGCCCTAAGAAAGAACTGATGAACTCTGAGTGCAGCCTGAAGCTGACTTTTTTCACTTTCTTTATCTTCCTCCCTCCCTTCCTTCCTCTCTCCTTCCTTTCCTTTCTTCCTACCTTCCTTCTTTCCTTCTTTCCTTCCTTCCTTGCCTTCCTTCCCTCCTTCCCTCCCTCTCCTTCTTTTCCTTTCTTCCTACTTTCTTTCCTTCCTTTCTTCCTTCCTTCCTTCTTTCTTTCCTTTCTTCCTTCTTTTCTTCCTTTCTTCTTTCCTTTCTTCCTCACCCACAGCTGGCCCTCTGAGCCCCAAGACAGAAAAGGGGGTAGAGAAACACTCCCACTTTAAGAAACAAAATGATAAATCAGGGTGATCATTCTCGTGACAAAAGAATTTCTTTTTTTTTTTTTCTTTTTTGAGTCAATTGGGAGTAAGTGACTAGCCCACACAGCTAGGAAGGGTTAAGTGTCTGAAACCAGATTTGAACTCAGGTCCTCCTGACTTCAGGATTGGTGCTCTATTCACTGCACCACTTAGCTGCCCCCCAGCAAAATTATTATTTTTTTTTTACAAAAAGATCTAGCATTTTATTCCTCTGAGTAGTTCCTGTTTCCCTAGAACTGTTCAGGCTCATAAAGGGAAGACTTAAAGGAGATCACAGGCTGCTGGTGGAAGCCTTGCACCAGAGGGGAAATCGGACCACTCTTTGGTTACCTCCATGAGTTGCTTGAGTGTGTTGTTACAAGCACCCAGCTTGGTCATGGCGAAAGCCGTGGAGATGCTGAGAGGCGACATGAAGATGTTCTCATTGGGGTCCTTCGAAACTGCCAGCTGCTTGTACAACTCCGTGGCAAAGCGGGAATTGGCTTCGGACAGCTCCCACACGCGGGGGTTGGTCAACTCTGGGGCTTTCTTCTGCTCCGAGCCCCCATCTTCAGAAAGTTTCTTCTCTGGGTGGCGGTAAATGCACATGGGATTCACTGGAATGTCTCGGGGCTTGGCGGTGCAGATGTCCCCCACCGGGTTCCAGTGAGAGCTCACGCAGCCCCAAAAGCCAGCAAGCAGCAAGGAAAGAAGGCACAGCTTTCTAAAAAGAGCCACACAACAAGAAGATTATACAGACGATCAATTCTGATGGACGGGGCTCTCTTGAACAAGAAGATTCAACCAGTTCCACTTGCTCAGGGATGAAGAGAGCCATCTACACCCAGAGAGAGCCATGGGAACTAAGTGTGGTTCACAACATAGCATTTTCACTCTTTTTGTTGTCTGTTGTTTGCATTTTATTTTCTTTCTCATTTTTTCCTTTTTGATCTGATTTTTCTTGTGCAGCAAGATAATTGCAGAAATAAGTATGCATATATTGGATTTAAGATATTTTTACCATGTTTAACATATATTGGATTACTTGCCAATGGGGAGAAGGAGGGGAAATTGGAACACAAAGTTTTGTAAGGGTCAATGTTGACAAATATCTACCAATATGTTTTGAAAACAAAAAGCTTTAATAAAAAAAAAAGATGAATGTTGAGAACCACCTTTGTATGTATTTGAAAAAGTAAAATACTATTAAAAAATAAAAAGAGCCATAAAAGAAAGTCAAGAAAGTTGATGGGACCCTCAATTTCATTCCACAGATCTATGACAACTTGAATAGCTGCTTAAATAATTGAGTCTCCTGCTTCTCCCATATACTCATTTTCACCTGCTAATACTGTGATTCTCCCCTCTACTCAGAACCCTTCAGTGATTGCCCATTACTAAATGAATGGAACTCAGACTCATATTGACCTTGAAGGCTCTCCAGAGTACAAATTTGACTCTCATTCTACTTTCCTTTATTCTAACCCAGAGAACCTTTATTCTAATATTTTTCTTTTTTATAAAATAATACCTTTTGGTTTTTCAAAATTCACACAAAGATCGTTTTCAACATTCACCCTAATGCAAAATCTTGTGTTCCAAATTGTTCTCCCTCTTTCCCCATCTTCCCCCTCCTCTAGATGGCAAGTAATCCAATATAGATTAAATAAGTGCAATTCTTCTATACATATTTCCACATTTATCATGTTGCACAAGAAAAATCAGATCAAAAAGGTAAAAAATGAGAAAGAAAAAAATCAAACAACAAGAAAAGGTGAAAATGCTATGTTGTGATCCATATTCAGTCTCCATAGTCCTCTCTGTGGATACAGATGGCTTTCTCCATCACAAATCTATTGAAATTGGCTCGAATCATGAAATCCTAAAATTTCAGGGAAGTGAGGGAAGGTAATTCCAGTCAAGAAGATGAGGATAGACTTTCAGTAAAAGATGAGGATAGGATGTTGTTTTGTGTATTTGTTGTTTGTTTTGTTTTTGCTGAGGCAATTGGGGTTAAGTGACTTGCCCAGGGTCACACAGCTAGGGAGTGTTAAGTGTCTGAGATCAGATTGGAACCCAGGTCCTCCTGACTTCAGGGCTGGTGCTCTATCCACTAGATAAGCTAGCTAGGTTAAACTGCCCCTAGGAAAGTTTTGAATGAAGTTTGGGATTCTGTCAAGCAGGATGAGGAAGGTGTGCCTTCCAAGTTTGTACAGTGATACAAATAATAATTTCATTATTTCAATAAGCAGCATTTATGGTTTGCAAAAAGACTTTACTTACTATTATCTCATTTTGTTGTGCCACAGTTCCCTTTTGATGTCCTGACCTAGTTTCCCCATTGTCCTATTTAGTTATTCTGCCTCAGGTTATAACCTTTCCCTCTTAATGTTTGATGAGATAAAGGTCTACCTCAGTTGCTCTGCCCCTAAACCCAGGCTATAATCATTCCCTCTTAAATGGTTGATGAGATAAAGGTTTTACATCTTTAGGTTTTAGACATTCCTTCTTAATATTTGACAGGATAAAGGTTTATCCATTTTAGATGTCATTAGAATAACAGGAGCCTCTCCAGTACCTCCCTCCATTGTGTCATCCTAGGTGCCTTCTCCCATAAGGTCATCCCCATCCAGGTACCTCCCCCATTATGTCACTGTTCTTGTTATCCTATAAAAAAGCTTGCTGTCTGATACTCATCCAGCCCTGGGACTAAGATCCATTTGGTCCCAATATCTCTCTCCATTTAATAAACTATTAAATGGTCTCTAACCTCTGTCTTGCTCAGTTTCTCCGGCATTACAGTTTGATCTCCATAATAACCCAGGTTATTATTATTTCCAATTTACAGATGAAGAAACCAAATCTGCATCAGGTTAAATCCCTTGCCCAAGGTCACATGGCTAATAAAAATCTGAGGCAAGATTTGAACTCAGGGCTTACTAACTACATGTGCTACCCTCTATCCACTACATCCATCCAATCTAGAAGATTATGAAGGGGTACTCCCTTCCCCTACACAGAATAAGGCTAGAAAAGTAATTTGGAACCAGGTTTTGAAGCCCTTTAAATTTCAGAGAGGATTTCTTCATAGTTGACCGAAGAAGTGATAGAAAACCTTTGGAGTTCCTTGAATAGCAGAATGACTTAGTCCTGTGGTTTCAGAAAACCACGTGGGCAGCTGTGTAGAGGGTGGGCTGGAGAGGGGAGAGACTTGAAGGTGGGAGGCCAATTAGGAAGCTATTAACAATAGACCGGACTAACGGCAATAAGGTCCTGAACTAAGGTATTGGTTATGTGAGCAAAGAGAAAGAAACGAAGTGAGAAACGTGAAGACAAATGGCCAAGTTTGGTGACTGACTAGAAATGTGAGGAGCAGACCCACAGATGGGTTTTAATTTCCGAGAGATAAGGAAATTCGGAAGATGGGTGAATCTAGTTGGGAAGATAATGAGTTCGAGATGTCTACGAGACACTCAACTCAACTCAACTCAAGCTAATTGGTCTTATAAGACACGTACTCAGGAGATGAACTGAGGCAGGATATAAGCCAATCCGGTTCCCATCTGCTTCTCCCCATTGTTTCCTCCTAGCAGCTCTCACATCTGCCCCCTTCTCTCTACTTGTTTCTTCCCATTAACACACCCACCACCATTACTCCCAGACCCAGTTCAGACCCATAACATCTCTTGCCTGGAATATTGCTAATGGTCTCGAAATCAGTCTGCTTTTCTCAAGTTTCCTCCCTCTCAAACCTGGATCTAATCAAGTTATGCCCCCGAACATTAAACTCCAGTTATTCCTTAATATCTCCATAAACAAATACAAACTCTTGGCTAATAAGTGGTACAAAGGATGTTGGGGGGTGTTTTATTCAGGTGTGGATGAGACTGTACATGATCTCTGAGATCCCTGCGGTTCTGAGGTTCGATGATCACCACGGGCTGAGGAGGTAAAGAACTCATGTAGAAGGTGGGATCGGAGCTGAAACAGGGGTAATAGTGGGCAGCTAGTTGGTACAGCGGGTAAAAGCCAATGCTCTTGGAGACAAGAAAACAAGTTACCTTAGACATTAATTGTATCTCAGTTTTCCCACCTGTAAAATGGGGATAATAATAATACCTGCCTTTCAAGGTTGTTGTGAAGATCAAATGAGATAATTTTTGTATAGTGCTTTGCCAACTTTACAATGCTATATAAATTGTTGTTTAATAGTTTTTAGTTCTGTCTGATTCTTTGTGACACCCTTTGGGGATTTCTCTGCAAAAACACTGAAGTGGTTTGCCATTTCCTTCTGTAGCTCATTTTACAGATAAGGAAACTGAGGCAAACAGGATTAAGGTCACACAGTTAATAAGTGTCTGATTTCCTTCTGTAGCTCATTTTACAGATAAGGAAACTGAGGCAAACAAGGTTAAGGTCACACAGATAATAAGTATGATTTCTTTCTGTAGCTCATTTTACAGATAAGGAAACTGAGGCAAACAGGATTAAGGTCACACAGCTAATAAGTGTCTGATTTCCTTCTGTAGCTCATTTTACAGATAAGGAAACTGAGGCAAACAGGATTAAAGTCATACAGCTAATAAGTATCTGATTTCCTTCTGTAGCTCATTTTACAGATAAGGAAACTGAGACAAACAGGATTAAAGTCATACAGCTAATAAGTGTCTGATTTCCTTCTGTAGCTCATTTTACAGATAAGGAAACTGAGACAAACAGGATTAAAGTCATACAGCTAATAAGTGTCTGATTTCCTTCTGTAGCTCATTTTACAGATAAGGAAACTGAGGCAAACAGGATTAAGGTCACACAGTTAATAAGTGTCTGATTTCCTTCTGTAGCTCATTTTACAGATAAGGAAACTGAGGCAAACAGGGTTAAGGTCACACAGCTAGTAAGTATCTGGGGTCAGATTTGGACTCAGGATGTTGAGTCTTCCTGACTCCAGGCCTGGAGCTCTGTGCACTGTGCCTCCTAGCACTATATAAATGCTAAGTATTAGCATTTACAGAGACAGAGTCAAGTCTTATTCTTTGCATCCCCGAGCTGTTGAGAGTTTAAAATGTGCTACATTCCACGTTCCAGGCTTCAACTCCTTAGACAGCTACACAGTTTCAATTTCACATTTAATAAAAACAGTTTGATCAAGCATTCTATCAGCCAAAATCTATGTGAATTATCTGTCATTTCTATATGAACAGTACCATGATGACAGTCCTACTGTCTGCAGGTTCTTGAGGTGCTTTCCAAATAGTCGACCACAAAAGCAGAATTACAGAATCTCAGGTTTAGCAAGGACATCTTACATTCTAATTCACACCCCAGGAAGAAAGAACCCAGCTTTTTTTGCTTAATGACTCATGCTGATGGGGAGCCCGTTGCCTCATGAGAAAATCATTCCATTGTAATGATACATCACCAGAAATCTGTCTCTCTGACTCTTCCTCTGGGACCAAATAGGAAAAAAATCTAATCAGAGAATCACAGACATGACCATCTTTTGGATCCTTAAACATGGCTCTAATGCCTCCCCTACTCCAGCTCAAACAATTCCATTCCTAGAATAAGAAAAAAATTCACAGTGAATGCAACCAATTGCTGGTTGAACAGTGTTTTTCTTTGCAAAGGAGAACGTATCCACTGATATGCACAGAACATCTTATAGAAATCACAGAATTTCAAAATTGAAAGGAAACATAGTTCTTTAAGATTCTGCTCAATTGTAAAATCAGAGTTTGGATCTCTTGGATTCCTGCCAGCTCTGGGTCCTATGACCCACCACACTAGAGCAGGAATCTTCTCTACAATGATACCAACAACTGATCATCCCGCCTCTTCCCTCAAAGACTCTCCAAATGATGGCAAACTCACTGGATCCTGCTTTTTATCATCTATCAAGTCATCCCCAGGTCCCCAAATGGTCCCCAGTTCCCCCGCCATCTTGGCCATCCTCTACTAGACACCCTCCAGGCTGTCAATACTTTGATATTGACGGACTTATGACCTCATCTATATGAATACTTTTTCCCAACTCTTCAAATCCACCCAAGCCTTTTCTCTTGGGTGACTCTTGTGTCCTCCATAGGACAATCACCAGCTGTCTGATACTTTCCTTTGTCTTTTTTTTTTTTACATTTTTAATAAAATAAAGCTTTATTTAAATAAAACTTGAACAACGTAAAAGCTATCCTTACAATGCTTTCCTTTTTAACTGTTGATATTGTGTGCCTATCAGTGGAGCTATTTTACTAGCTTATTCCTCATTCTCATTACAAGCCAACATGCCTCCTTTTCTAGTCCTATCTCTGCAACCAAAAAAATGGCCTTTATATTGCTCCTCCTGTAAAATTCATTGAGTTAACCTGTTATGGCCTAATCATATGCAAGGTGATCTTTAATTTTTCATAAACGGTACTGCCCCCTGACTTGTAGCCCTTTGGGAATCACTGGAAAAATATTGATGTTTAAAAAAATGAGTCTTTGTTTCTGGCAGAGTTTGGGGGTTATTAAAGCACCACAAAATTTCCTAAAGTCAAAATGACAGCGTTCATCCTCCTGTGTGATTATGGTTTCAGTACCATCTTCCTCCATGAACAGTAATTATCCAAGATAATTGGATAGGGGAAATTGCAAGGTTTTGTACCAAATTTTTTGTGCCAAAAATTCAGAGCTTTGTTGTTAACCAATTAGCATAATAAAAACAAGAATGTAGGCCAAGTGGACGGGAGAGAATGACTTGGCTTTCTTCACCTAGCTTTTTTGTTTTTACTCAACTACTTTCCCATTCCATTTGGAGCAATATAGATTTGGTTTGGTTTGGATTTTTTGCCTAATATTATATATATATATATATATATTTCCAATTTTATATAATTTTAAACATTCATCTTTGTAAGATTTTGCGCTCCAAAATTTTCTCTCTCCCTCCCTTCCTCCTTTCCTTTCCCCCTCTGCATAACAGCAAGCAATCTGATCCAGACTATATACATTTATACATATGGTACACGTGCATATATGTCATTTGAGAATAGCTATATATGGGTAGGTTCCTGCTTAGCGGCTCCCGTTTCTATTTCTGTTTAACACCATGGTTGTACATCTTTCAAACAATGGTGTGATTACAAATGGGATCGAAAATCTTTTGCAAAAGTCTGCTTGTTTTCTTCTCTTATCTTCAAGCAAGTCTCGAGTATGTCTGTGGATTACTGCAATAAAGATAGAAGTATATGAACCTGTAAATAGCCATATCTTCTTAATTGCTTTTGAAATAAGACAACCAGATTTTTTCCCTCTAAACAGTTTTATTTCCACTCCCCCAACCCCAGCAAACCCAGCAGCCCATGAGGCAGATAAGCTGCATCCCAGGGGAGCCCCATCAGAAAAAGAGGAACGGCATTTAGGTCCTCAATATGGGAATTTGGAGACTGGAAGTTCTCAAAAGATGGAACAGGAGACAGGAAAGAACTGACAGCCTTCCATTAATTCTTTCTTTTCCCCCACAGGACAGGAACAGTGACTCCACCACGAAATGCTAAAAATTTTCAGACAGCAAATCAGCAAGCATTGGTTAAGTGGTCCCTGTGTGCCCAGCATACATTGGGCATCCAGAGAAAGGTGAAATACAGTCTCTGACCTTGAGGAGCTTCCGGTTTTGTAGGGGAGACAATACACAAATGACTGTGTAAGAATGAGATCTACACAGGCTAGACAGGAGATAATCTTGGGGAGAAAGCACTCTCATTTTGGGAAATAGCTTTTTATAGATGCTGGAATTTCAAGGGAAACTGAAGGAAGCCAGCAAGATTTCTGGAGAGTGGGAGAACAGCAAAATCGTCTTGCAGAAAGTGCCAGTTAGGAAAAGAAGGAGGAGGAAGAGAAGAAACATTTATATAGCACATTAAGGTTTACAAAGCTCGAAATGAAAGAGGATAGGTAGCTGGTTGGTTCTCCATTGGATGGAATCATACATTGGTTCTCTATTAATATTGTAGATGGAATTATACAAAGGAAAAGTAGTAAAGTTATAAGGGAGTTACTTCAGTATTTCAGGAAATAAAAGAGAGAAAAGCTATCTCCATGTCTTTATATAAAAGATCTGGTAGAATTGAGTTTTGGGGAAATAATTTAATGACAGTGCAGTATACTATATTTTCATTCTAGGAAATGACATGGAAGGGCAGTTAAACTTTTTAAAATGTTCGAAACTTGAATTTACAAATCCCCATAGGGCAAGAATAATCAGAGACAAAATTGGGAGGAAACAGTTGTTGCTTGCTGGTTATATTTATTTTGCACACAGTCCTGCTCTGTGCAAGCCATAATTTGCCCCCTGGTTTTTTTTAATATTAGCAAATCAGTTTAATGTATCAATACCTCTCTGAGGTTCTGGTGTGTTGTATCTTAAGTAATTTTTTTAAAAAGTTAAATTTTTAAAAAGTTTATAAAGCTCTTTACATGTTATTTCATTTGGTCCTCACAACAATCCTGGAAAATAGGTGCTGTTATCACAAATGAGGAAGCTGAGGCAGCCAGAAGTTAAGCAATACTTGCACAGAGTTACACAGCTAGTGTCTGAATGATTTGACCCCATTCCAAGTCTACTGTGTGAAGTTGTTGCCTCTAATTTAGACTTAGTGTAAGGAAAAACATCCTAAAATAAAATAAAAATGGAATAAAAGGAGCTAAATGGAGGCTCAGGAAGTAGAGCACTGAGTTCAAATCTGATCCCAAACATCAACTGTGGGATTCTGGGTAAATCATTTAACTTATTAGCCTTAATCCACTGCGGAAGGAAATGGCAATCCACTCCAGTATCTTTGCGAAGAAAACTTCACAAACATGATCACCATGCTGGGAGGCACAGGGTTGCAAAAAATTGGACACGACTGAATAACAACACAAAACGGGGCTCACTCAGGAGGCAATGGGGTCTCCCTCACTCAAGTTCTTCAAGCAAGTACAAGTGGTAACACATCAGGAATATTGATAAAGGGAATTCTTGCCAAGGATAGACTGGACTAAATGACTATGAAGGTCCCTCTCAAGAAGGAGATTTTTTGATTCTGTAATAATCAAAGATCCTCAAAATTTTGGATCTTAAGAATCCTTTACATTCTTAAAGATTTCTGAGGATTCCCAAAGATATTTTGTTTCTAAGGGCTTTATACCAATATTTATCATATTAGACGATAAAACATCTTAGTATCATTATAAAAATAATTTTGGTCTCAAATACCAACTGAAAGGTTCCTAGAGACAGTGAGAATCTAAATATTATACTTAAAAAACCTCTTCTATTAGAGCATCCCTAACAAAAGAGCAATGTTTTATTGGGCACTGGGCAGGCCATGTCTGGAATATTACTCTGAGGGCTAATAATAAACCACAGTAGCTAACATTTCTATAGAACCTTTTTTTGCAATGTACCACACACAGATTATCTCCTTTGATTTTCACAACAATCCTATAAAGTAGATGCTTTTTATTATTACTTCACAGATGAAGAAACTGAGACAGGCAAACTAAGTGACTGTCCAAGCATCCGAGACAGAGATATGAGCTGAGATTTCCCAGACTCCAGTTCTCCATCTACCGTACCCCTTAATTGGTTCAAGTCAAGAAGCACATTTTTTAACAATTCATAACATATGTGTGTCTGTGTGTGTGTACATACAGATATACGTGTATCTATATCAGGGTGACAAGGATGTTAAAGGGCTGTGAACCATATTAAATGAAAACTACAAAACTGAGGGTGTTTCGTCTAGAAAAAAGTATACTAAAAATGTGATATTATAACTGTCTTCAAGAGGGAGGAAAGTTGTCTTATGTCGCTCAAGGAAGATAGCAGAACTAGAAATTACAAAGAGAAATGTCTCAGTTTAATGCAAGGAACAATTAGAAGTCTTCATCAATAGACTGTCTCAGTGGAGTAGACTTCTCTCCCTGTCACTAAATTGTTTAAGCAGAAATTGGACCTTATATTAATGCTGCTCTTAGAGAGCCTGGCTGCAGCAGGAAATCTGATAAGATGCCCTCTCCAAATTCTGAGATTTTATAATTCTGTGTCTTAAGGAAGATTACCCTGGGAGAGATGTGTAGAATATATCTGAGTGCATAGAGAATAGAAACTAGAGGATATTATATTCACTAAATCTCCATTCTGTCTACAGGAAGATCCCCAGATTCCCAGTATAGACTAATCATTCACTTCATGCCGGGGAAGCAGAGGTCAGAAGGTAAACCACTAAAAACACATTCTAAAGGACATCGGCTGATCAAAGGGTATGCTCCCTGAGAAGCCTCCTGCCTTCCCTGTTCAATCAATCAAATAAGTAATAATTTATTAAGCATTTGTGTGCTCAGGCAGAGGCAGCTAAGTGGCTCAATGGATAGAGTGAGGAACTCTAATCCAGACACTGAGTAGCTGTGTGATCCTGGTCAGCGAATCACTTAACCTCAGTTTGCCTTAATCTACTGGAGAAAGAAATGGCAAAGCCCTCCAGAATCTGCCAAGAAAATGCCACGGACAGTACGGACCACGGTGCCCCAAAGAGTCAGACAAAATGTACTCAGGTCTTGGGGCTACAAATAAAAATGAGTCGGGCTTTTCCCTTAAGGAGTTCACATTTTACTATCACTTGGATCATATAAAATATTCACAGACAAACAAGTACAAGATTTATACAAAATAAAAGTACACAGCAGATGGGGGTAAGAGAGAAGGGAAAAGCCCCCAGATGCTTCTATTTCGTGTTTGGGACAAATATCAATGGGAAGAACCATTTTACCCAAAGAAGAGTTTTCCCGGATGGAAAAGGCACTTTCTAATTCGCATAGCAGCTGGGGAGCTTCTGGCACGATCCCCTAACTTCCTGAGGTGCTCTGGAGTCCAACTCTTTGGAGAGGAACGTGTCTTTTGGGCACATTCATTCTGTACTGCAAGGAACATCCTATCTTTCCTGTTCTGACCTTCACCCAACAGGGGAGGGGAAAAAACATCCGATTTGACATCTACTGAAAGAACAAAGAGATCTCAACAAGCTGAGAGACGCTCTCAAGATGTACTTTTTTGAAATAAATTGAGCATTGATTGGCTTTGTTCCTCTGCAATAAGGGGCAGGCAGGTGGTACAAGGGAGAGAGGTCCAGGTATGGACTCAGGAAGACTCCTCTTCCTCATCTGAAAAACCAACTGGGGAAGGAAATGGCCAACCACTCCAATATCTTTGTCAAGTGGGATCAAAAAAAATTAGAAAACATAAAGAGTTAGAAAAAAAAGTCAGAAAACATGACTTAAAAAGACTTTAAGGGAAGAATGGGGTAAAGGGAGAAAATTTAATGGATTCCAAATAAATATATAAGGGATACTCCGAGGCAGAAAATGTAATCACAGCTAGAAGCAAAGGAACACCGAAGGGGCAAGCACAATGAGTGTCCCCCCTTCCTACTTCATCCACTCCCCACCCCCCAAAGCGTTCCCTAGTTTTAGATTCTAGAAAAGACATTTGACTCAATGAGACTGTACGCTCCTTAGGGTCAGGGACTGTTTTGCACAGAGTAGGACTTAATAAATGTTTATTGATTGATGTATGGGAAATCCGCAGAAATGAAAATTCTCATGCTACAGATGTTTCAGTTGTAGTATGGAAGTATAGCTGCCAAGGAGCCTGATCAATAAGGAAACAGATGTGGTTTCCCAGAAACTCCACGGGAAGTTTGTCTCTTAAGAACAGCCACAAAAGATTAAAGCAGACTGAAGAATGGCACGGCTAAAGTGGTGAGATATTTTGAGGAATGAGAAAAATGCTGAGACTTAAAAAACTTATATCCAGGCCAGGAGACAAATTTATAATTCTGTAGAGTTTTTTTTTTTTAAGTATTTTAAAAGATAGGGTGGAGCTTCCAGTTGCATCTGACTTTTTGTGGATCTATTTTAGGGTTTTCTTGGCAACGATACTAGAGGGATTTTCCATTTCCAATTCCATTTTACAGATGGGGAAACTGAGACAAACAATACTAAATTACTTGCCCAGGGTCACACAGCTAGGAAGTGTCTGAGGCCAGACTTTTAACAATTTCAAGTCATGCTTTCCAACTACTTATGACCCCATTTGGAGTTTTCTTGGCAAAGATTAGAGTGGTTTGCCATTTCCTTCCCCAGCTGACTTTTTCAGAGAAGATTTTTCAGAGGTCTTCCTGAGTCCATACCTGGACCTCTCTCCACTGCACCACCTAGCTGCCCCTTACTGCAGAGGAACAAATCTGAGGGCCCTGACAGCCCTCAGAACGGAGCAGACAGGACCAAACTTCAATGCGTGAGACAAGGACATCGGGATTTTAATAGACTGGAAGCTCAGGAAAAGTCAAGTGGGGTCCCTTACTATTAAGAGGCTGACATCTCAAATTGCATAAAGTGGATCTAGAATCTGCTAACCAGAATCCCAGCCCCTTCCCCTACTTTTTGGGTTGTCTTTCCCCATTAGAAAGTAAGCTTCTTGAAGGAAGGGCCTGGCTTTTCTCCTGCCCCAGCACACAGTAAGTGCTTAATAAATGTTAATTGGATGGAGTCATAGAGAGAATAGTTAGACTCCAGGAAGACCTGATGCCAGCCTTTGGGAATCTCCTAACTTCACGATGCCCCGGGCAACATTTTGGGACTACAAATTATCAGACTGATGTGGATCTGCGTTGGTAAAGGGAATTTATTTGTCAGTGATTCTATATTAAGGAAATCACAGACGGAGTGGGGAGTATCTAAATCAGCCGTTTTGGGTGGTGCTCCCAGATATCTGGAAAACTAAGCTTGGAAGAGCTCTTAGGCTGAATGAGTTATTTATTAGTTTGTTTGTTTGTCTCACCATTCTCAAGCATTCCTATCCTCTGCCAAACCCTGAGCCATGCGTTGGGCCCTCAAGGCATCTGGGCTAACTGGAAACGTTCCATTCAGGGCGCCATATTTTAGATGGGACATTAACAGATGTTCAATGGAAGGGGACCTTAATGGTGAGGAATCTAGAAACCTTGCCGTATGGAGTTTGAAACATTAAAAAAAAAAATTGGAATATTGGCTTGAGAAGGCCTTAGAGAGGAAGGAGAGGATGTGATACCATTTTCAATTATTTGAAAGATGTTCATGTGAAATGTTCATGCCCCAGAGGACAAGACCAGGGGCAAAGGGTAGAAATGAAAGTGCAGCATTTTTGGGCTCAATTAGAGCTCTCCACAAATCAGAATCATGTATTTTGGGAGTCAATAAGCTCATCAGAGAAGCATCCAGGCAGAGGTTGCATGGCAGAAATATTAGGGACTCTCTAAGGTAGAAGAAAGGTTATTCAAAATGATCTCTAAGGTATCTCATAATTCTTCATCTCCTTGTGTCTTTCTCCTTTCCATTTGCTCCTGATCACATACCAGAAGCACAGTTAGAGTGGGAAAAGTAGAAAGGGAGAAATGCAAAGCCATTTAGGACACCCAAAATGAATGTAAGTCAGGCTTCCCCCCAAATCCAGAGGCTCTGTTGGCCTTCAGCTTCCTTTCCCCTATCAGTCTTCTACAGCTTTATCCCTGTGGCTTAACCTGTAGCCAGCAGCATCTTCCATCTCTGTTGCTGGCCTTGGACCCCAAGATCCACACAATTCAGAGGAGGACAGAAAACTCATTGACTTGTTCAATCATAGGACTGACAAGGCTTCTTAGACTACTTTGAGTATTTGTGATCAGGCCCTTGGGTTCTGAATCAACATCACAGCCTAAGATTTGCAATTCCACAGTGCTTTAAGCTTTACAAAACACTTTACTCGCATTATTTCATTTAATAATGCACCAACCAACCCCTTCTTGGGCACTCAAACTCTGACAGTTGAGTCATATCCCCCCAACATCTATTATATCTGATATATATATTTCCTATATAGGAAAGCTAATTTTCCAGGGGCCCAGAAAAAGCCATATAGAGGTATCCAGCAGCAGGTAGGGCAGAATGCTGATGATCATATCGCCAAAAATTTCTGCAAGTTGAAGAAGAAAGCACAGAAAATTGAGAGGGAAAGGAAAATGGTCTTCCTTGGTCACATAAGAGATTGGCAAGAGGTTGGGACCACAGGGCACTCTGAGCCTGAATGCTCAATACTACTGACTTTGACTTGTTACATGATCTGGGGGCAAGACTTTCAGCGTCTCAGTTTCCTCACCTATGATGCTGATAATTTCCCATTTCTTGCTTCAGTGAGGTCTTATGGGACACACTGCTTGCTATAGAATCTGTTTCTGGAGACCAATATAATCCAAGAGGCACTTTCTTAGCATTGATAACAAATATGTGAACATGCACTAAGGTCTACAGAGAGAAGGTTCTTCTGAAATTCTGACCCATCCTACTCCCAAGCTGCCACAGCCTTCCCTACCTTGGAATACTTCCATAGTGGATAGAGTCTGGTGGGGTCTTTCAGGTCTCATGCAAAGTATTCAATCTTTTAGAAGTAGGGGACAAAAAATACTATGAAGAAAAATATTATCATTTGCCTTTTCTGAGATCCCCATTTATATATCTTCATGAAAATAACCCCCATGTTACCCCCCAGCTAGAGAATGAAGGGCCTCTCTAGCTCCCCACGTATATTTAGGAAGTCCATGAAAAAGTTTTATTCCCCCTATCTCCAGGATCCCACCTTCCAAAAAGGTGTATGGAAGGTGAATCCATCTCCTGGACCTGGCAGACCAGGTAAGGTCTGACATCTCTCCCAACATGGCTGTCATTTAGAAATCAGAAATCCCACTGAGGAAATGTTACAGGGAGATTCCTCTTACCTTCCTCCACTATCTCCAGGTCCTTCCCCATGAAAAAGCATGGCGCCTAACATCCTCTTCAGACCTGAGAAAATGGAGACTGGTGTATTCCTGGGCACTGATTCATTCCCTTCACACAGGCTGAAATTCCCGGAGCCTGGGGGTGGCCCACAGAGCCAGGAAGGGGAGTACTGAGATCAAAGGTTGATGACCGGCCCCTAAGGGTTAAGCAAAGATTGAAGCCAAGCAGTTGATTAATCAGTACAGAAGTTTTAAAGTTCATTTGGTCCAGGAGAAAGTTTGGGCCATATCACAAATATACTTTGTCATTTTTTACAGAAAGTAAAAAAAAAAAAAAAAAAGCAGTTTAGGTATTTTTTTTAAATTAAAGCTTTTTATTTTCAAAATATAAACATGGATAATTTTCAACATTCATTCTTACAAAATCTTGTGTTCTGATTTTTCCCTCCCTTCCCTCCACTCCCCTAAATGGCAAATGATCCAATATATGTTAAAGATGTGCAATTTTTCTATACATACTTGGGAATTTTTTTAAACTGCATGGAAAAACTCCTTTTTTGAGTAGATCTCATTTTGGGAGCTTTGTTTTTCCTTGATTAAATAATCCATAAACTGGGGGGGAAAAAAGGCTGTAAATAACTGGCCAGATTGCATCACTAGGAATGTCCCTCCCTCTCATCCATCACTTCTCACTCATTTCAACTTTCATTGCCTTGCGAGGATGGGGGATGGGAGGGAGAAAGTCCACAAAGGGTAGTTAGTAGGCAGGAGGTACAAGGAGAAGTTTCTGAGATGGGAGCTTCAAGCTAAGCTGATCCCAGATCTCTCTGGGAGCCAAGAGTGATACAAAAACACAGGCGGGTGAGGTGGGAGTGTACCCTCTACTCAAACCCTTGGGACTTAGTGGTTCAAGAATTAAAGGAACTTCTCCCTACCCTCCAGAGCATATGGAAAGTGTTTCTGGAAGCAGGAATGGAGAGGAAACTTTGCAAGATTCTACCTAGTCTATAAAGCTTAGGTTTTTTTTCCCCCCCTGAAAAACATAAAACAAAAATTCACTTATAAACTTTAACATCCCTGTTAGTGGTAATACAAAGCAGGGTAAAAATTAATGGAAAGAAGGTAGTATTCTCTGTGTCTGAACATCCTTTCAAAAGTCTACTTGTTTCATATCTATCTGAGAGAAAGAGATGACACAGAGACAGAGACAGAGAGAGAGACAGACAGACAGAGAGAGAGAGACATACAGACACAGAGAGACAGAGACAGAGAGACAGAGAGAGAGACAGACAGACAGAGACAGAGACAGAGAGACAGAGAGAGAGACAGACAGACAGAGAGAGAGAGACATACAGACACAGAGAGAGAGACAGCGACAGAGAGACAGAGAGACAGAGACAGAGATGGGGGAGAAGGGAAGGAAGGAGGGAGGGAGAGATTTTTTTATTAATGCTTTTTGTCTGTGCATTACACTCACTCCAGAGCCTGATCCTCTCTCTTGTGACAATGAAAAAACACTCAGTACAGAAACTTTGTCTGACAAGATATCAATTTTGTCCCAGTATCCTCTCACCTCCTTACTGAGATGAGGTGGTAAATTTCATCATCTCTTGTCGAGGACCTTTCCCGGTTTTTTCAATAGAGTTCAGTTTCTTTTCTGTGATCTTTGGAGTTAATGAGTAACTAACCGATAAAACGTTTCTATACTAATTTGGCAAAACACACAGGGACTCAAAAGAACAATCCTAGATAGAAATTTCCTATTTCCCACCTAAATTCTATTCAAATTTAACTCCTGTGTCAGGAGCTCTTGAGGCAGAAAGATTACTTTTGGAGGGACAGATCTTACTTGCCACTATTTAGTATCTTGGGGAAAAGCTAGGAAGGCTGCAAATAATTTCATAATTGTATCTGATCACTGGTTCTCCCAATCCACCTCCCTTTCTATCAATTCTCCCCCCACTCTAAATGCACCCACCCACTTCTCTATAAGGTAAGAGATTTCTATCCCCAACTGAATGTGTATGTTATTCCTTCTTTGAGCCAATTCTGATGAGAGTAAGGTTCAAAGCATTGCCTCACACCTGCCCCCAGACATTTTCCCTTCCACTGCACTGTCTCTTCAGCCTTTAATGTGAGGTGATTTATCCCATTCTACCCTTCCCTTCCTCCTTCTCCTCTCAGGGTATCCCTCTTTCTTACCCCTAAAATTTTTATATCATCCTGTCATATTCCACTCATATTTGCACCTTTTGTCTACTCTAACTGCCCTAATAGTGATAAAATTCTTATGAATTACAAGTATCCTTTTCCCATGTAGGAATATAAACAGTTTAACCTTTTTGAATCCTTTGTTTTTTTCTTTCCTGTTTACCTTTTTTCCTCTTCTCTTAACTCTTGTATCTGAAAATCAAATTTTCTGCTCAGCTCTGGTAGAAGATTTTCATTGGGAATGTTTAAAAG
Organism: Antechinus flavipes; assembly: GCF_016432865.1. NCBI lineage: Eukaryota > Metazoa > Chordata > Mammalia > Dasyuromorphia > Dasyuridae > Antechinus > Antechinus flavipes. The sequence goes on along the minus strand of NC_067401.1, from coordinate 422,599,511 downwards.
CTGACTCTGCCTTTGCTCCAAGTTTTGTCCTCTGAGCCCAAATAGAACAGGCTCACTGGCTCTTCCATGTGCTATCCTTTCAACTAAAGGATATCTCCCCATCCTTAGGTCGTCTCCTTCGGAATAAACCTCCGCAGTTCCTTCAACTGGGTGTCAGAGAAGCTCCCCATTGTGGCTGCCTTACTTTCAAGGTCCCCTCATTGGTCAGCTTCTGCCCTAAATGTGAAACCCGTAATCCTGATGTGTTCTAATGCAAGAGTAGCACAGTCATTGTTCTGGCCAATAGGATGCATCAAGTACTGATGAACTGACAAGGTCAGAGATTTTCCTTTGCCGGACTCACCTGCTCCCTCACTCTTATCCCCAGCAGGGGCTGCCTAGAACCCATCCAGGCTCCTTTCCCTGTTCCCTTGGCTTAAATGAGATGGGGAATCATTCACTCTTTTCCTCCAGATAAGATGGAAGATCTCCATACCTTATGTCACCCCACAAGACTGGGGAGTGATTTAAGAATAACATCATATAAAGGCCTCATTTCCAAAATATATAGAGAACTGACTCAAATTTATAAAAAATCAAGCCATTCTCCAATTGATAAATGGTCAAAGGATATGAACAGACAATTCTCAGATGAAGAAATTGAAACTATTACCACTCACATGAAAGAGTGTTCCAAATCACTATTGATCAGAGAAATGCAAATTAAGAGAACTCTGAGATATCACTACACACCTGTCAGATTGGCTAAGATGACAGGAAAAAATAATGATGAATGTTGGAGGGGATGCGGGAAAACGGGGACACTGATGCATTGTTGGTGGAGTTGTGAACGAATCCAGCCATTCTGGAGAGCAATCTGGAATTATGCCCAAAAAGTTATCAAACTGTGCATACCCTTTGATCCAGCAGTGTTTCTATTGGGCTTATATCCCAAAGAGATCCTAAAGAAGGGAAAGGGACCTGTATGTGCCAAAATGTTTGTAGCAGCCCTGTTTGTAGTGGCTAGAAACTGGAAATGAATGGATGCCCATCAATTGGAGAATGGCTGGGTAAATTGTGGTATATGAATGTTATGGAATATTATTGCTCTGTAAGAAATGACCAGCAGGATGAATACAGAGAGGCTTGGAGAGACTTACATGGACTGATGCTAAGTGAGATGAGCAGAACCAGGAGATCATTATACACTTCGACAACGATATTGTATGAGATGTATTCTGATGGAAGTGGATTTCTCTGACAAAGAGACTTAACTGAGTTTCATTGGAGAAATGATGGACAGAAACAGCTACACCCAAAGAAGGAATACTGGGAAATGAATGTGAACTATTTGCATTTTTGATTTTCTTCCCGAGTTATTTTTACCTTCTGAATCCAATTCTCCCTGTGCAGCGGGAGAACTGTTCGGTTCTGCAAATATGTATTGTATCTAGGATATACTGCAACATATTTAACATATATAGGACTGCTTGCCATCTTGGGGCGGGGAGGAGGGAGGGAGGGAAAAAAACGAAACATAAGTGATTGCAAGGGATAATGTCGTGTAAAAATTATCCTGGCATGGATTCTGTCAATACAAAGTTATTATTAAATAAAATAAAATTAAAAAAAAAAGAATAACATCATAAACTGATGCAAAAACCACCATCTTATACGGATAGGGGGATGGGGTGTTATACCTCTTCAAATATCTGCAGAAACTATCAATCACATTTGTGAATTATCTGTGTGTGTTACCTCTTTTCTATATATTAAAGTTTTTATTTTCAAAACAAATGCATGGTTTACTTTTTTATATATATTTTCACTTTTATTTCATTATAAAACTAAGAATATGTTCCATCAATGGTTCTTAAGAAACAGTGACTGATGTTTACAGTGGGTTTGAGTTTTTGTTTTTGTTTTTTTGGTTGTTGTTGTTGAGTATTCTTTTTTTATTATTAAAGCTTTTCTAATTTTCAAAACATAAGCATGGATAATTTTTCAACATTAACTTTTGCAAACCCTTGTATACCAAAAATTTCCCCCTGCTTCCCAGCACCTTCCCTAGATGGCAAGTAATCCAATATATGTTAAACATGTGCAATTCTTCTATATATATTTTCACAAATATCATGCTGCAAAAGAAAAATCAGATCAAAAAGGAAAAAAATGAGAAAAAACAAAATGCAAGCAAACAACAATAGAGAGAGTAAGAATGCTATGTTGTGATTCACACTCAGTTCCCACAGGCCTCTCTCTGAGTGTACATGGCTCTCTTCATTATTGAATAATTGGAATTGATTTGAATTATCTCATTGTTGAAGAGAGCCACGTCCATCAGAATTGATAATTCTATAGTTTTGTTGCCATGTATGATCTCCTGGTTCTGCTCATTTCACTCAGCATCAGTTAATGTAAGTTTCTTTAGGCATCTCTGAAATCATCCTGCTGATTGTTTCTTACAGAACAATAATATTCCATAACATTCATATACCACAATTTACCCAATCATTCTCCAGTTGATGGGCATCCACTCAGTTTCCAGTTTCTAGCCACTACAAACAGGGCTGCCACAAACATTCTTGCACATACAGGTCCCTTTCTCTCCTTTAAGATCTCTTTGGGATATTAGCCCAGTAGTAACACTGCTGGATCAAAGGGTATGGCAGAGTTTACTATCTTTTTAAGCATAGTTCCAAATTGCTCTCCAGAATGGCTGGATGTGTTCACAATTCCACCAACAATGCATCAGTATCCCAGTTTTCCCACATCCTCTCCAACATTCATCATTATCTTTTCCTGTCATCTTAGCCAATCTGAGAGGTAGTACTACCTTAGAGTTGTCTTAATTTGCATTTCTCTAATCTGTAGTGATTTAGAGCACCTTTTCCTGCCTACAAATGGTTTTATTTCTTCATCTGAAAATTGTTCATATCCTTTGACTATTTATCAATTGGAGAATGGCTTGAATTCTTATAAATTTGAGTCAGTTCTCTATATAGTTTAGAAATAAGGCCTTTATCAGAATCCTTGAATGTAAAAATTTTTTTTCCAGTTTGATTTCTTTCTAATCTTATCTGCATTAGTTTTGTTTGTACAAAAATGTTCTAACTTAATGAAATCAAAATGATCCATTTTGCATTTCATAATGTATTCCAATTCTTCTTTGGCCACAAATTCCTTCCTCCTCCACAGATCTGAGAGGTTAAACTATCCTATGTTCTTCTAATTTGCTTATAATATCACTCTTTGTGTCTAGATCACAAATCTATTTTGACCTTATATTGGTAGACCTTAAATATGGGTTAGTGCCTAGTTTCTACCATACAAATTTCCAATTTTCTCAACAGTTTTTGTCAAATAGTGAGTTCTTATCCCAAAAGCTGGGGCTTTTGGGTTTGTCAAACACTAGATTACTATTGCCATTGACTACTCTGTCCTGTGTAACTTCTCTTATTGATCCTTTCATCTGTCAAAGTGGAGAAAGTGGTAAAAGGCCAATCTGGACCTGATTCCCACAAACAAGGAGGGGGCACATGACCACTCCCCTCACGTAATTCATAATAATAATGGAAATGCTGGCCTTGCATAGGCCGATACGTTGGATTCTGGAGGAGCGAGTGGCCGACCCGGGGCTGGCGTGCCTGTGAACATTGCACGTCAGAACTTTGTGCCCACGTGCGAGGGTGGACCGTAGTGCCAGCCAAGGACTTTGTGCCTTCTGAAGCACGTGCTGACACGAAGTTTGTTCTATTAGTTCTTTTCATGTGTTACGTAGAGTGTAAACTCTCAATAGGCCCTGTTTTACACATATATACACAGAGATGGAATAATTAAAATACAGGATAGATAAGATAGAAGAATTAGGGTAGACAGGATGGCTAAGATGGATGGCAGGTGCTCTAAAGGTTCTCAATAAAGGTCACCAGAGTTCACTGAGGAATGATGGTGACAGATCTAAGGGAACCACTTTGGTAGCTGTGCAGAGGATAGATTAGTATAGGCAGAAATTAATTAACAGGTTACTGCAAGAGTCCAAGTAAAGAATGATGAGGGTTTTAAGTAGGGAACCGTCTGAATGAACAAAGAGAAGGGAACAGCTAAGATCCTTGGGAAGTAGAAACTGTAAGATTTGGCAACTGACTGGGTATGGGAAGTAATAGTCTCTGTATTTTGTTCTTCTCAGACCATAGCTAGAAATAATAGTTGATGTGGATCTAATAATTGCTTTCATTGATTGTTAATAAAAGCTAACACTGATATCCAATAATAATAGCTGACCTTGATATCTAGTGATGATTACAGCTAACATTTATATAGGATTTTAAAGTTGGTAAAGCACTTTTCGTAGATTATCTCATTTAACCCTCACCAAAATTGACAAAAGAGGTAGTAATTTTGTTCCCATTTTACAGATTAAGATGCTGAGTCAGAAAGGTTACTTGATCTGCCCAGGAATTTCCAACTGCAGTTCAGCAACTTAAATGCCAAATCTACAATACTGTGTTCAGTTTTGGACACCATCTTAAGGAGGATGCTAAAAAAAAATAAATTCAGAAAGTAAAATGACTATGATTAAGAGCCTTGAGTCCATATCCTGAAATCATTAGAATGGGCTGAGGATATGATTTGAGGAACATGAAAGTTATTTCCACATGTCTGAATAACTATTATATGTTAGAAGTATTAGATCTCTCAATTCCAAAAGAAACTGAAATACTGGCTTGCAAAATTTAGATGCAAACTTGGACCTGAGGTAGGGAAATGGTTAATCAGTTATCCCAAATGTAATCTACTGCTGCAGGCCTCCAAAGATGGGAGTCCCCGATCTCCCACTGCAGCAGGAATTCCTATGAGAACATACCTGCATTGGACCACTCCTCTTCCTAATGTTTTGGTGGACAGAAAATAGCAAATTGAGTAGTTTGACATGCACCTTACTGCAAAGGGATGAGGGGAAAAGGAAGGCTCCCATGAACTTTGCTATAAGAAAAGGCAGCATCTAGAAATGCTCAAGAAAGAAAATAAAAAGGGAAATCATTTCAACAAGAAGCCTGGGGTTTATCTGAAAACTAATGTAGATGTAGTGAATTTACAAATCAATTTAGATTTTGAAAAGAATATATAAAAAGGCTACATAACAAAAAAACAAAAAGCATGTTCTTAGAAAAAATATTCTTGGAATTTCACAATTCATAAAAATGTTGATGTTAGCAAGATTCTTAGGTTTCACTAAGAAAAAAAAGTGGATCAAGGCAGGCATAGATTTGGACATATTTAATCTGCTGAGAAGTCTTGAATGGAGATATGATAGTTGATTGATGACATTTAAGAGGCTATTTATTATAAAAAGGACTTAAACCTGTTCTATTTAGACTCAGAACCAGGAATAATGGTGAGGAAAATGTTAGAAAAACAATCAAAAGGGATTGTCTTGAGGTCTTCTAAATAACCAAGCAAGGTAAGGATTTCCTTTTGTGTTGGGGTTGGACTACAACTCCCAACTTCTCAAATAATACACTTTACCTCCATAATTTCTCCCCCTTGGTGGTCTCCTCTGCTCCTCCTACTTCTCTGTAATTAGCCCTAACCTCTCTTCTGAACTTAGCCTGCGTCTCAACCTGTTCCTCATTGGCATCAAAGTTAACCTGTTCAGGAAGAGCTCCCATTTTCACTTTCTATCTTCCCATTTCCTATACCTATCCCACAATTCTTCCTCTCCTCCAAGTTTGCAATATTGGTCTCTTGACTTCTTCTCCTTTGAATTCCAATTAGCTGCTAAGCGCTGTCCCACTGTATCTCTTCTTCTTTCTACTCAATCTCCACTCAAGTCCAGGCCCTTATCACTTCTCACCTGCTCAGTTTCTAGTCTTCCCATTCCTTAGAAGCCAAAGTAGCTCTCCACAACTGGAGGTCTACTCTAGAACTACGTCTCCTCTATGGTCAGCAATCTTTACAGATTCCCCAGGGCCTCCAGCATATAATTCCTCAGTCATCTAAGATTTAAAGACCTCCACCCTCAGGGCCTGACTTCCCTTCTTTTTAAAAATTCCAATAGTATTTTATTTTTCCATTACATATATTCTCAACATTCATTTTTGTAAGATTGAGTTCCAAGTTTTTTCCCTTCCTCTTTCCCCTCTCCCTTCGAGAGTTATCTGACATGTTATACGTGTACAATCACTTTAAACATTTCTGCATTAGAAATGTTGTAAAAGAAAAATCAAAAGGAAAAACCATGAAAAAAAAAAGTGAAGTGAAAAATGTGAAAATAGGATGCTTTAATCCAGTCTCCAGACGAAGATTCTCGGATCAATATACTGCTGAGAAGAGCCAAGCCATGTCTATCGTGGTTGATCACCACATAATTTTGGCGTCACAGTGTATAACGTTCTCCTGTTTCTGCTCATTTCATGTCTTTCCAGGCTTTTCTGATATCAGCCTGTGATCGTTTCTTATACAACAATAGTATTCCATCCCTTCCTCAGCCATTCCCCAACTGAAGGGCATCTACTCTGTTTCAGATTCCTCACCAAAAAAGCCCATGTGGATCTTTCACTCTTCCATTCTCTTCTGAGCTCCCTTCTCCTCCTCCTCGTACCCACTCCCTTTCATTTGAGCCAGACTGTTTCCGTACTTGTCCCCACTTATCTACCCTCCTCACCTCCCAAATCCTTTTAAGGATCAAGCTGCCTTGTTTGAAGTCATTCTGATGATTGTGACCCCAGCCAGGGGCTAGTGTACAGCATCGTCTGGAGGGAAATGGGGGAGGAACCCAGGGCCCAGCACAGAGCGAGCACGGCCTGTCCCGAGATGTAGAAGAAATCTTTTTAGGTGGGCAGACACCTGTGAACTTCCTTCACAGGCCCGATGTCTCACATCCCAATCTCACAACTGACCATCAAGCAAATTGTCTAACTTATTTTTTCAGCCTTGGTTCCTCCATGTATCAATCCTGTAACTCTACTGTTCCAGGATATTCTCCTTAGCCTCCCAAAACCCCCAAGAATTTTTCTCCCAAAGTCCTCCACATTTTCTCACACTGTTAATACACTGCCTTCGGGCCCGCCATGCAGCAGGCCATTTTGGGTGCACTTCAGGGGTGGGGCACCTCCACAAGCCAGGCTACCCTTTCTCCCCCGGAGCCCTGAAAATGTAGGTGGGTGACATGTAAAACCCTGTGCCAATAGCTTACTGGACCTCTCTGTGGCTGCCTGTTTATGATACATGAAAGAGTTCCCATTTGTAATACTGCTGTGCTTTTTAAAAAATTGGGGCCAAGCTGCATATTAAGTTGATAGGCAAATATTTCTCATGAACAGAATAAAACGCTTTAGGCACACTTACCCTTCTTCCCCCCCAAAAAAGAGACTACACATTTCTTCATTAATTTATCATTTAATATAAATGCTGACAGAAAGCAGATAAGATCTTGAAGACACTTTCATATATTTACAAACCAAAAGGTGAATCACCTCCCTTCTATACTTAAAATAAATTTTCTTATCTGCAACTCATATAGGAGCCTTAAACACTAGTAGGAGCAACATGAGGCTGAGTCAGTTTTAAAGGTAATGGAGAGAAGGAAGAAGAGTGGCATTTTCTTTATGAACAACATGCACACAATTTCCCCCTCACATAAATTTGGAAAAAAAATTGACTCTATACCTTTGAAAAAACTTCTAACAAATGAAATATGGTACTTTTTGAGATCTATAGTTAGTTGCTGCTTGCTGCCATAACTACTGTTTCTTCCTTCTAAAATGTTTAGAAGGCTTTTTCAAAAAGTAGACATAAATGGAATAGAGGAAAGAGAAAAAAAATCCATTTTAAATAGCACTTTTCTTTATCCTATTCCAAAAGGAGAGTCATAACATTCACTTTCACATTTCAGTTTCCCCACATTTTAATGGATTTAAAGAAAGGTTCACAGATTACAAATTTCACTCACAAATTCCAGTTACACTAATTTGGGGGAGGGAGGGTGAAGGGGGTTTGAAACATGAAAAGAAATATAATCAAAATTTAGCAATTTTTCAATCAGTTGCTGCTATAAGGCGCAAACTTTTTTTCTTTTTCAAAGAGATATTTTAGGAAGAGAATAAGGAATTGAGGCATAGGAATAAGGAGCAGGGAGAAATCGTGTTACAACAAAAATTAACAAATGATATTTTAACATTGATTTAGAACAGCAGACATGAATGTTCACTTATCCAAATTGCTAAGTGATTAGATAGAATTGAAGTCACTTATAACCTGACTCAAATCTCATGGTCTCCTTTATGAACCTAGACTATTTATTTTTGCTTTGTTAAATATACCTCTGCAGGGCACAATCACATACAATCAATACGATTGGTAAATTACACGAGCTCTAACCCAAGCATATATGCACCAATGTTAAAAAGTTCCTTTTTTTTTTTTTTAAACCATAACATAAAAAATAAAATAAATTCCACCCAAAAAGGTGATAATGACTGTAGAATGTCTCGGGAGACTGGTATGAGCCTAAAGACCAAATAACCATAGACAGATAAAGGGAAAAGGAGGAAAGAAACCACACATACTATGAAGGAACCTCACAACTACAAAGTTGCTTGGGGAATTCAGAAAATTTCTCCCATGACATCTTAACCCTTTTTTCTTTCTTCTCTCTTTATCTTCAAAAACTCAAACTAAACCAAAAGAAAAAAACAGAACTATCCAAAATTAAAACCTGAAAAATGAATAACAAAAAGAAAGAAAAATAATTTTGAATATTTTAAGTTCCAGTTACCAGAATGGGAGAAAAACAGCTTAAAAATGTTGGCAATAATGTTTTTGGAAAAGAGTAGTCTTTTCCTGGGAGGTTCCTTAGTAGCATAAAAAAAAATATATGGCATGCACAAATTAAAATGAAAATTCAAAACCACTTAAATCAGAAAACAAAGGAATTTTAAAGGAGCTGTTCCGGATAATATTTGAATTACAGTCAAATCAAAGCAGAGGGATCAAGCCAATCTATGGTACTACTGATAGCTACAGGTACAAACTCATGCCTCACTATAGTTTTTTTTTAAGAATACAAAATTAGGAAGGGCCACAAGACAGCTTCCAGTTGTAAGATGACTGAGTTTATACTGTTTGGATGCCAAAGACTTATAAGCTTTGCCTGCTGAGAAGGGGGATACCCTCTCCTGCCCTCCAACCGGACTGAGACCTCAATATAAGAACTCAGTCATCAAATTTTCTAATAAACATCAAATATCCCACAGATTTATCTTTTTCATTTGATGCATTCATTTCTGGACAACTGATATTTTTGGTAAAATATAGCCTTGCCTCTCCCCTCTAGCCCAAAGAAAATGTTAGTAAGTATCTTCTTCCTTTTTTTTTTTTTTTTTGGCTGTGGGCATGGAAGGAGCAGAGGGTGGGGGGGGGGAGGTGGGGGGCAAAAAAGGGGAGAAGTTGAGGAAGGAAGGGAAGGGTATGTCAGAGGCTTTTGGTTTGGAAGAAATTCATTATTTGAATGAAAATCCAAGGGCAGATAATAATGTGCTAAAATTCAAATAACTGTTCAAGAAAAATTTAGTTTAATAATATATACACATCACATATACATATCCCTTGTCTCTTTTCAAAACAGAATTTGAAAGGGCTGTTATTCACTTTGCTCAGTATAGTACACAAAAATCCTCTTAATGGGAAAATAGTTCTTACTCCTGGTATTTTAAGTGATATTTCCCTTACTCTTTATCACCAAAACAAGAATATAACAGTCTAAGTGTAGCATTTAGCATTCATTACTAGTAACAGTCAACTATGGATCCTAATGATCCAATAGACAAATTTCTTTGCTTTTGAATGATCACATAAAATCTAAAAGATGAAGTATTCAAACTTAACTGTTATTTCTTTTTAAAAAATGCAAATTTCCCATTAAAAATGTTTTTGAAGTAACTAAAAGCTGTTTTAAGAATACTTTGTTAAATCCAATACATCTAAAAAATACAAACTTAAAAGTCTTTTCAGCAGAATGTATTCAACCAACCAAAGCTGGAATTAAAAAAACAAAAACAAAAACAAAAACAAAAGCTGCTCTATTTTTAAATACAAGATTATCTGGGGACACAAAAATGATCATACTGAAATTTAATTTAGGTAATGTCAGAGGAGCAGGAAGGAATAAATGAATGAAGGCAAATTAAGGATGGATATCATAGCAAAGTAATGCTATAATAAGAGGCACCGTTTTATACCCCTGGTATTCTGCTTACATTGTTCTTCAGTCTGACAGTTCTGCACCAATAAACCCTTGTGGATTAAGGACAGAAGTTTGGGGGAAGAGGAAAAGTGGGCCACATATACTGCCGCCACTTGGATTCTTCTTTCAATGGGAAAAACAGTCTGAGACAACAGCTCACTACAAAAACCTTAGGGATAGACTGGGCAATTATTGTCTGTAACACATAAAGAGGTTGGAGGATTTAAGGTGGGGAATATTCAAATTACTGATGCAGTACTCTCACTTTCAACAAAAAATTTTCAGTGGAGCTTTAAAAGATTTTCTATGTGGATTCCCTAAAGAAAAAAAAAAAAAAGGAAAAAATGAGGAGAGGTGACAAATAGTATTAACTTCCTTAGAATATATTTTCAAAAACTACATGATCCTTCCTTCACTAGTAGGGGATCAGTAACGTTAACTGTATCCTCTTTGGTAAAAAGGACCTATGGGCATATTAACAACTCCACTTGTTCTTGTAAAAAACTCTCCCAAATGCAACACAAATATACCTTGCTTACTAGGCTGGATGTCTCTTAATACCATTTCTAATCAGTGATTTGTTCAATAATTAATTTGTCGAGTCCCATGACTTGATTACAATGATATTAGCCTCTTTTCCCTTTATATACAAAGTTAAAAGAGGCTGAGAGAGTACAAAGAAATGTATGACAGGTATATGAAAGCAATAATGAGTTTCTTAAAACACACTATTGTAAAAGCTAAGAGACTAATCAGTTTAAAGAAATGACTTTTCACTATCTTTATACTTTATAAGGCTTTAGCAGTTAACTTTAGACACATCTGTCCGCACAGTATTATGAACTCATAAACAATCTAAATGGTTTCACAATCAGAAAAGGCTACTAATTCCCCCAAACCAAAACAGAGTAAAGCACAAGTCTTTGGCTCTCCTTTAAAGAAAATAGCAGGCTACCATTCTTAATCAGACCTTTGTTTGCCTACCAGTAGGGCAATACCACATTTGTGCATCACTGAGTAATAACACCATTAGAAAAGGCAACTTCACAGAAGTTATTGGCTAAGCGAATTCATTTGAATGCTCTGTTTTGAGGCAGCAAGCTGTCACTGTTGCACGATTGGGGAGGGTGGTGGGTGAGCCAAGGATATAAGCAGAATGGAAAATTGACAAAAAGAAACCAGGTAGCTAAGGAATTATTTTGGGGGTTATTATTAAGCACAGTGCTGCAAAATTTGAGATGTTTTTAGAATTCCTATTCTGTAATGTGATGGGCTTTAAATAAATAATAAAGTGGCAAGTGAGAATCATATACAATTCCTTTCTTCTGGGAAATAAATGAAATGAGGAAGTGTGGAAAAATACCAAGTAAGGAATAGAGGATGGATAAAGTGAGGAAGAAGAATCACCCCCACAATACTCAAGTCAAATATATCTCTGCTTCCCTATTCTCCAGTTTCTCATCCAGGGCTGGCCTCAGAGGCAGGGTTGTGTCTCTGTCAAACACTTCTCTAATGTGGGCTTTGGACAAGCTCTCCCTTTAACCAGGAAGGTCATAAGGAATGAACTCAGACATTTCATCATTTCATTTTCTTTAAAGGCACATAAGGAAGGAAATCTACAGACTGTTCATAAGTGATGGATTGACTCTAAAAATGTTGAAGTAAATTGCATATTTAATAAGGGCAATCAGATCTAAAAATCACCTTCCAGAAAACTGAAAAATTCTGAAGAAACATTCTTAGTTTAACATCCCCTAACACAACTAAGCCCTTATTCTGTTGGCTAAAAAAGAGAATTATCCTAGTGCAATGCTTTTAAAATCTTGCCTTTAAACCACTCACCTATAATTATGTCTCTCTAGCTTTTTCTAAAACTGTTGGGCAAAAAAGCCATGCTTTAAGTTTTATGCCATAAATTTTACTTTCCTGGTACACGAGTAAGCCAACTTCTCATTAACCTGACTGCATAAACAGAAAAAGGAAATGAATGTTTTTGATAGCTCAAAGAAATAATAATTCAGAAAAAAAAATCATTTTTTCTAAGGAACTATGGTGTCAATCAACAGTTCTTACAGTGGAGGTATAATCGTATTTACAGAGTTTGTCAACTTCCCAGGAAGCTTAATCATGGGAAGAGATTATAAAGTAGTATTCAGAAGAATTTAAATTTTCTAAAAAAGTGTAAATTTTGTAAACTCTATTTCTAACCTGACTGGTTTCACTTGCAAACTTTCTCCAAGGAAATATGGAAACGACAACCAGAAATTTAAAACTAATCCAACTAAGTAATGGCGAAAAAAATCAATGCCTTTTGCAGATATTAACAAAAACTAGTTTGAGAACCAAGTAGATTATGTCCAAAGAGGACAATCACCTGGCCAAGTTACTTGCAACAAGGACACTGTACAAAGTGCAGCATGAATACAAAGGGGGGGTGGGAGGGCAACAGAACCACCATATACAATATTTTGGATATTGTTTTGCTGCTGTACACAGAGAAAAAAGTAGATTTGGAGTAAACAAGTTATAAGCATCGTTTTAATGATCATCTATCTACCTAAAGTTTTCTCTGAAATATGAAAATAGGGAATCAGAAGCAGTAAATACATGCAATAACTCAGAGATTATTTTTTCAAAATTACATATTTAAAAATAAAAACAAGGTGGCTACAAAATTCAAACAAATTTTTTTTGGTTTACCCACATAGATGTATACTGTAAATTCAATCTAGTTGGAAAATGCTTTTGTATTGTTAAAAATTTGTTTTAAAATTTTAAAGAATGTCTCGAAGGAAAAAAGATAAAAATAAGCTAGTGAGGGCTGCACTAGCAGTAGACATCACTATTTTTTCCCCTCAAAGAAACCTCCATATGGATCTTTGCCTTTGTTCTGTGCTGCTACACAATCAAGGTCCCTAAAACTTCTACAGAGCTGTTTTTACCATAGGAATGCACCATAACTTATAAAATTAATCATCTTGCCTCTCGAATGAAAGAATTGTCTAACATATCCAAATGAAAAAAGGGATTTGTCCAAATCATTCTCTGATGAAAGTTCTACACATTGCCTTTTGGATGTATGGAAAAATGAAGTGTTGAAACCTTGAGAATCCATCAGGGATACAGAAGCTTTTTCTTCTCCCCATGGAAAATAGGTATTAAAAGAAGAATCATTTAGGGGCTTAACTACTCTGAAGTCAAAGTTCAAAAGGTCAGAAAATCAGAATTTTTAAGTGAGTAAAAAGAAAAATGTGGCTATTAACTGGAAAAAAAAGGTCTAGTTTTTGTTTAAGTTCAGTGCTTCTACCTCCCAATCGGACATTTGATCGCAACAGCTGCGCTCATGCGAAAAAATCCTTAAAACATACTTAATATATATACAGATATAACTATGTATATGTGTATATATATATAATATATATATAAATTTTTATTTAAATAAAAAAGAAAGCTCGAATCCCAAGCCAATATGTGTATATCAAATCCTTGACCAGCCAGGTCTGTAGGGCATAATCAAATTCAATGTGAAATAGTATATAAATGCGGTGCCTTGACTGGGCAAATTAAATAATTGCTACTCAAAAGAGTGTTCTGTTTGGACTCTCCTACTGGTAGGCAATGGCAGGACTGTATCACCTTCCCCTCCCACCCCCCCTTAATTAACAGTATGATGGACAAAAAGCTTAGCCCAAGGTTGCTATGACCTTAGCAGGAGTTAAGGGTTAAGAAAAATAAAATAAACAAGAAAAATATTAACTCTTGCTTTTACCCAACCAAAGCAATGCAGTAACTTATTACATAACCAGTGCTTTCTGATTTAGTAGTCTAATACAGAAAAGGAAACAAATCAGGCCAAGAGAGGGCAATAGGCAGGAAGAAAAGGTGACTTCCATCAATTTATCCCCACCAAACATCAGATTTAGAGGCTTTCGGCTCAGGGTAGACATAAAATATCAGAATATGTGCAGCAATAATTAAATTTTGGCAAGAAAAATTCTTCATTCCTTTCAATGGCTTTGTAAAGTATAATTTTAAAAAAAAATGTGGTCAGTGAAGAGTCAGTCACTAACCCTGATTTTCAAGTATTAACTACCTATTTCTGATAACTGGGGTTTTTTTTGGGGGGGGAGGGGAGAGAGAGAAGAACAGATGCTTAATCATTCAGAATGTCATCAAATGCCAGACAGTTTGTTTTCTTTAGTCCTTGAAAATAAAAGCACTTTCAATGTCTCAGGTAGTACTATGTTCTCAGGACATAAGACACCTAAAAGGGAAGTAGTTACTGAATTGTTTCAGTTAAGATTGGAAGTTACACATTCTATCACTTTAAGATGTGTGGCTCCTGAATACACTATGATTTCCACTGGAGTTTAGAAGCCAACAAGAGCTTCAAATATTTAGCCACTATTTCAGCATTTACAATAAGAATCTCTAGCCTAGTTAACTGAAAAAGCATATTCTGTGCTTTCAGTGCTAAACTATAAATGGCTTTTATCATAACCTGGCTTAGTGTTTTAGAAGGCAAATCAGTATTCTAATTATATTATGGAGTAAGTTGGTATTGGTGATTAACAATGATGGAACTATTCAATTTGTTAATGATGGATCCCTTCTAAGGTTTAAAAAAAAAAAAACCTAAGACTTGCTTACATGAATGGCTTTAAATACAGATTCAAAAAAAAAAAAAAAGTATTACTAACCACCATTAAAACAAACATTTGTTTTGTTTAAAAAAAAAGTTTACTGCACATTTTCTGACATTACAGTCAGTAACTGATTTTTTACTTCTGAAGCACCTTAAAAATTCACACAAGAAATCCAGGTGCATTTTTGTTTGGGGGAAGTAGGTGGAGTGGAGGGTGAAGGGGGAAGAAAGGGAAGACAGAGGGGCAAGTTAGAGAAGGGTGTGGGTAAGAAGTATACACTGGGTATGTAATAATACCAAAATAAAAGAAAAACCTACTTCATTAAGATCATACAATTAATCAAACAGAGTATATATATAATATCTTCTTCTTCTTTTTTTTTTTTTAAAGCCCTGGATCCAAGGCGTCCAAAGTTATTAAAATAAAGTTCATTCACAGAACAAAAACAAATTTAATCTGAATTGCTTGCAGATACTGCTTATTTTCATTTTTTTAATTAAAAAACGCATTAATGTGAACTATGTGCAGGTTTTGTTTTCAGTAGTGGTGTTTGTGCACATCATCTTCGAGCCTGCTGCTGTTCCTGGGTTTCTCTTGTCACCCTTGGAGCAGAAGATCTAGAAGTTATGAACACCACTCCTGCCCTTCTCTTCTCCACAAACTGAACGTGGGAAGAAAGGGGCTCTTCTCTCTTTTTAGGGAGCAGAGCTGGGCGTGACTCCCGTCCTCGGAGAGTCATTGTTATCTCCTCCTCCCTCAGGATCCTCAGCCAGGGTCAGAGAGGATGTCTTGTTTGACAGGAGGCTGATGTTCTCTTGTGATAAGGATGATCCATTCGGCACCTCACTGCTAAGATCAGAAGGATAATGGATAATGTAAACAAAATGAGGAGAGAACGAGAAAAATTTGCAACTCAAAATTTTAAAAAGAAAATATAGTAATATTTAAAAGAACAAAGTTATCATTAGGTGTCATGCATGAAGCTTTTCCCCCTCCACTGAAAAACAGAAAAAAAAGAACCCACACTTAAATATTGTGAAATTGCATTCTTGACAGCCATTATTCATTTGTTTTAAGACTTTATATCAAAGTCTATGATGAAATTATTTCTTCTACCAACTAAAGAACTCCCAATATTATTTGATGACATGAAGTGTTAAAGCTAAATCTTATTTTCAAATACAGAGATGTTCAAAATTATGGCATTTAAAAACTAACACTGTGAATAGCTGGGTATGGTGGAAACTTGACAATAGACATAGTGGAAGTTCCTTAATTAACATAATTCATTTTAACATCAGGAAGGATCAGGAGTGAACAAAACCTTTGAATATTTCATTAAGTTTAGATTAATTAGCCAAATCTCTATAGCAGCTCTGCAAGAGAAGTTCTGAAAAAAAAAAAAAAAAACACTAAAATTTATCTTTTTTCATCTGAAGTACAGATTCAAAATTATTAAAATTCAAGCTGACAAGATCTTAAAGTGGCTCCTAAATTTTAGCATAATCCAAAATAATTAATCTTCCTCCAGGTACTACATAGAAGAGCAGAGGAATGATCATTTCTTTACCTGAATGCCAATGCAAGGTCCTCAGTGGGTACCTTGTTTTGTGGTTCTGCCTGTCCATTTTCTGCTTGCTTACTGGAACCCAATTTGTTTTTCATGTCCAGAGAAGATTGGTTCTCCTTTTAAAGAAGAAGAAATAAACAATGATCTTTCAATTATCTAAGGTAATGTACTTAAGTGATAGAATGGATAATACAGAACCATAGATATTCCAAATATTATTCTTTAGTTTAGAAATACAGACTCAAAAACAAAGTTAGATTAACCGTAATCCACGTCCAGTTCTTACCCATTCCCAGTGAACCACTCTAAATCCTGAGACCATATGGGTAATAAATGGCAGTAGTCTTTGAGGCAAAATGGCTAATTTTAGGAGGTAACTATTTAACAACAAAATGCCCTTTTCACATATGAAAATAAATTCTATTACTAACTTGAAAAGCTCAAGAAAACTAATCTATCAATCAAGATTACAAATTTCTTGAATGTAAACTGCTTGCATTTTTGTTTTTCTTCCTGGGTTATTTATACCTTCTGAATCCAATTCTCCCTGTGCAACAAGAGAACTGTTCGGTTCTGCAAACATATATTGTATTTAGGATATACTGTAACCTATATAACATTTAAGGATTGCTTGCTATCTGGGAGAGGGGAAAAATCGGAACAGAAGTGAGTGCAAGGGATTATGCTGTAAAAAATTACCCTGGCATGTGTTCTGTCAATAAAAAAGTTATTTAAAAAAATGACAAATTTCTTTAAAAGGGAGGAAAGAACCACAACATAAACCCAAGAATATCAATACTAGCTATAAAATCCCACAAACTGGTATTCTTTGGAAAAAATGAGTAAAGAGCAGAGCATGTTCAAGGAAAAACAACATTAAAAAGTTGCAGGATTACAGCTTTGATTAATCATGCTATTTCTATAGTGATCTACTGAAACTTATGTCTCCCAATTTGGCTCTCGATTTTTAAAAAGGCCCTCAGTAGTTTTCCTTAATGCAGTATATGAAGAACATAGAAGGAGAAAGCTAATTTTTTATGAACTCAATGTGATCCTCTTCTATGACTCAATAGATCTCTGATTACAATCATTCAACTCACTCACCAGACTCAGCTCCCGAGTTCTCTTCCCAATTTCCCTCTCCACCTGGTGTAGCTCCAAGCTCAACTGCTCACTTGACACCATTCCGGGCCACTTGGGAGGTGGTGGTGGAGGCTGGGGAGGGGGCTGGCCTGCCAGAGTGTTGGTTTCCCTCTGCAACAGCAGCCTGTTACTAACAGCCTAAATGCACAAAGCCAAGCATACGTACAATTCGGTATTCATGCCATGCACAAAAAGTGAACAGGAAATAAGGGAGATTACTGCTTTATGAGAATAATGACCTAAATATCTTTCCAACAAAAATGATGGCATTAACAAGCACTGTGTAAAATATTACAGTATGGAGGCATTGAATTTTTTGTTTTCCTTTCCCCAAAACTTACTTAGTACTTATTTTAAAAAAAGGACTTAGGTCATCCATGTTTGAGTTGATTGGTTTTTTTCTTTTTTAGCTGAAATAGCACATACTGATAAAAGATTTAATACTTCCAACCCCTTTTGAATTTTGGAATCCAAAAATTTTTTGCTGGGATTCTAAGCCCATAAACTTTTCAATGGAAATTAATTACTTAATGTAATGGTAAAGAGATTTAGGAAAAATGACCGAGGTGACTATCATTCAGCAAAATCATAAAGGTCCTGAATATCAGACAAAAAACTGACAAGCAATATACAAATATATCCTAGATGCCATGAAGTCTAAATGCCAGCCCAATAATACAAAGGAATACATGAAATTATAAACAAATAAAACTCTAATAATTCTTCCTAATAATAAAAATGAGGATCACTATTAGTCATTATTGTCTCCAAAATAATCTACAATCATTTTTCCTGAAGGAAAATAACATTTTAGTATTCACATTTAATACTCTAATGATTCTGTCAAGAAGATGCAATTATATCTAAAGGATGATAAAAAATTTTAAAACAGTAAGATTTAATTAATCTTCATCTATGTTCCCATAAGAATGTCATCAATATTGTTACAGTTGATATTCAAAATTCCTTTTACAAACTTGCGATCAAAATTATAAAATAAATCAAGTTGTCTTTTGAAAATTATTTTATTCCAAAATCAATCTCAATCTCTCTCTCTCACACACACACCCCTTCCTATATGTAGAAGTGGTTATTTCTTAAATTTTGATTTCTTAAAAAAATCCATTTCAACAAATTATTAAGTACCTACTATGGGAAAGGCATTATACTAGGTCTGGGTATAAAAAGACAAAATAAAAGTCCCTGCTTTCAAAGGAGCTTATATTTATACAGATAAATAAATATAAACTAAAGAGAGAGAGCAACAATTAAGGGAGGAGGTAGGCCCTCAAGTCCACAAGGAATACATATTGGTAAAACACAGAGTTCAAGAAATGAAAAGCAGGCCCTTTTAGCTAAAATACAGAATATTCAAATAAGATGACTGTGAGCACAGGTACTTTTTCAGATTCCATTTTTCAAAGAACATTATTTATGGAATTAATTACAAATGGTGCTAAGTTCAGGAAAAAAGAATTCAAATCAACACTTAAAAAGAGTACTTTATATACAATAGACACTTAAATGTTGGTGAATGACATTAATGAATAAAATTAAGCTAAGAGCATTTGTTTATAGTTACTATAATTCTGTAAGATTGTTAATAGATACATAGAGCTCCTACTGCTTAATATTAACAAAAATGTCTTCTAGATATGGAATTTAGTTATATATATATAGTTTTCAGAAATATACATTTAAAATATTCATAAAAAGTTCGTTCTTGGTAGCAGCCATTTTTCTCGTGGCAAGGAACTAGAAACTGAATGGATGCCCATCAGTTGGAGAATGGTTGAATAAACTGCGGTATATGAATGTTATGGAACATTATTGTTCTGCAAGAAACAACCAGCAGGATGATTTCAGAGAGGTCTGGAGAGCCTTATGTGAACTGACACTGAATGAAGTGAATAGAACCAGGGGATCATTGTAGACAACAAGATAATGTGATGATCAATTCTGATGGAACTTGACCTTTTCAACAGTGAGGTGATTCAGGCCAATTCCAATAGTCTTATAATGGAGAGAGTCATCTGTACTCAGAGAGAGGACTAGGAGGACTGAATGTGAATCACAGCATAGTATTCTCACCTTTTTTGTTGTTGCTCATTTGCTTCCCCCACCCCCACCTTCTCACTTTCTCCCTTGAGTAGCATGATAAATGTGGAAATATGTTAGAAGAACTGCACACATTTAACCAAATTGCTGTCTAGGGAAGCGGGGAGATGTGGAAGGAGGGAGAAAAATTTGGAACACAAGATCTGGCAAAGGTGAATGTTGAAAACTATCTTTGCTATTATTATTATTTTTTAAATGCTAAACAACCCTGCCCAAATTTAAACAGAAAATTTTATCACTAAAATACGACACTCTCTGTAGTATTATCAAGTTTTTCTCAAATCTCTTGAAGCTACTTCAAACTCAACTGCCAAAAACGGAAACCCATGCTTAGTCTGGTACCTCAAGTCCTCGAAGCTGGGTGTGCTGGTTAATTTGGTGGTTCAGCTGCTGCAGCTCCAGTCTCAGCTGTTCTCTCTCAGCGGAGGGTAAAGGCTTCCCATGGCTGGCCACTTCTGACATGGACAATCTCTCCCTTTGATGGAAAAGCAAGATAAGAGACTGAAGTGCAACTACTGTAGCCACAATAACTGGATGTCAAGAGAAAACACAACTCTTAAGAATTCATAGCAAACTTTGTGCATACTTTTTGACCCAACAATACCTAGGTCTGCATCCCAAAAAGAGCAAAGAAAAAGGACTCATTGGCACAAATATATTTATAGTAGTTATTTATGTGGAGGCAAAGAATGAGAAATGAAGGGGATGTTCATCAACTGGAGAGTGGCTGAACAAGCAGTGATATACGATTGTGATAGGACAACAGTCCGTTGTGCTATAAGAAATGACCAAGGAGATAATTTCAGAAAAAAACATGGTAAAACCTGTATGAACTGATGCAAAGTGAGAAGCACCAGGAAGTTATTGTGCTGAGGAACAGCAATATTGTAATGAGCAATTGTGAAAAAATTGAAAACTATGATCAGTAAAAGGATCTGAGGTAATTCCAAATGATTCACCAAGAAAAAATGCTACCCATCTCCAGAGGTAATTGATATACTCTTGAGTGTACAGTGAAGTATGATTTTTGTACTATTTTACATTTCTAAAAATGACTAATATGGAAATACATTTTGCATGATTGCATATATATATAACTGTTATATTGTTTGCCTTCTCAATGGATGGGGAAGGGAGAGAACTTGCAACTCAAAATTTTAAAAAAAGAAAAAATAGTAAAAATAATCATGACAGAGAAAAGGAAAAACAATTCACACCTCATCCACTCCCTCCACAAAGACAGACAGACAGACATACCTTTCAGTGAAGTGTCCCTGAGAAGGCATAGTTTGGTGAGGGGAATATGGAGAACCTCCCCAGCCACCATGAGCTCCATATGGACTGTAATCTTTAAGAGAAAGAGGGATTTAGGGAATATCCAATTCACACTGGCTTGCTTTCCTTAAACTAGAAGTTATTAGATTCTTAGACAGCCTCAAAAGTATAGTAACACTTTTCTAAAACTCTGATACATAAAACATTGACAGACTAAGAATACTTCAGTACTAAATGAAAAAGTCAAAATTATCTCATCTCACTCTTGGCAAATTCAGAAACACTCACCAGAAATGCTGATTGATTTAGTGGAAGCCCCCTGAGCTGCCAGAGCCTGCATTGGGCCAGAACCCTGATACATGGTTTTGGAAGTTCGAGATATGGCACCAAACCGAGACACTGTGGGTCGATCACCAAATGGGATGAGGTCATCATCACTGGTTTCTGCTACTCTTCGCTGAAGCTCCAGCCTCTGGTCTCTCACACTTTTACTATCCACATTCTGATAGACACAAGTGAAAAAGAAAAAGCTGAGTCCCATCTTAATCTTTTTCTACTATAATATTTCTTACTTCTAAAGACTAAAAAATCCTATGATAAAATTAAAAAAGATGAGAGTATAAGGATTCTGAAGTGTTCTAATTCAACACAGAATTACTGAATGGTAGAACTAGAAAGGTCCTTCTGGATCCTCTAGTCAAATTTTTTTTTTTTTTTAAGTGTGTGGTCCATGAGTTTGCTTGTCTTATATTTTAATTAATTATATTTCAAAATAGCTGGTTTTGTTTGTAATACTATGTTTTATATTTTGTGTATTTAAAACATTCTGAGAAGGTATCTACGACACAAAAAAGGCTAACAACCTCTGCTTGCAATCTATAGCCTAGGATGTTTTCCAAGACTTGATTAAAAAGTCCATGAGTTAAATCCTGAATAATACATTTCTTGCCTAGAAGAGCTTCAAGGATAGAGTAGGGTGGGAAATGCTTGTATGGCCAGTTTAAAGATAAGAGGGAGACATATTTCCATTAACATAATTACATTATTATCGCCTTCTTTCCCCTCTCTATTTCATTAGGAACTAGCATAGAACCTGCATAGATAATTGTAGACTGAATGACAAGATTTTTCCAAAAATAAGTTCCTTCACTTTTCATCACATACAAACTAAAGTAGACTAATTCTCTACTTCCCACTTTTGATCATATGCTAGTATTGAAAAAAACAAAACACAAAGTTGGAAAAGAACTTACCAGGCCAATCCTCTATCCTCAGAGATGTTAAAATGTAATTGGGAAATATTTAACAAAATAAATAATCCAACACAGACAATATTAATTTGTGATTTTCTAGGTCAATAAGATCTGTTGGGATTAAGATCTTATTTGAGTGTAACATACCACTGTCCAACTGATAAAATACATTCTGCTACCATACACCAAACAGTAGATGTATAGCTTCTTCTTCAATATCTCAAATAACAGGGAACTCTTTACCTTAATGTTGTTAACTATTCCATTTTGGAGCCTGCTCAAATTATGAAAAAAGTTATTCCCCCATTGGTCCTAGTTTCTTTCTCCAAATATAAAAATAAACCTAATTTCTCTTTTCACATAACAACCCTTCAAAGCAGAACAAAAATTAGTATTCAGGGTTCAGGCAGAAATTGTTCTAAACACTGTGACAACTAATGGATTACCACTGCTCCTGACTTATTAATAATATCTGATTGGTATTAATTGTACCAATAATATTATTTGTACTTAAAAACTATTTTTAAATTTAAGAGTATAATATATAGTAAATATGGCTTTTGATCAAAGACATCACAGTGAGCTGTGGTTAAGATAGAGATTGACATCGAACAGCAGGAGAGCAGAAAAAAAGTGGGGCAATCA
This sequence comes from Antechinus flavipes, assembly GCF_016432865.1. Taxonomy (NCBI): domain Eukaryota; kingdom Metazoa; phylum Chordata; class Mammalia; order Dasyuromorphia; family Dasyuridae; genus Antechinus; species Antechinus flavipes. Next base: position 422,576,636 of record NC_067401.1, on the reverse strand, counting down.
GGGTTCTAGGTGGCAAATTCTAAAGTTAGGTACATTTTGAATTTACCTTTAAAAACTCAGGCTCTCCCCAAATGAAGAGATGCCTGGCGGGGCAGGGGCCAGAGCCTACTGAAAAGACAGGGTTGTACCTACCGTCATGTCCACACCACCAGGGACAACAGCATCTTTGGGTTTTGCATCTTTGGTCCCAATGTAGGAGCCGATGGTGTCGCATGACCAAGGGGAATATTGGCTGTAATCATTCCCTTTATATTTCCCAGCAACTTTCAGGTCATCATCCAAATACTATAAATGGACAGGACAAAACTGTGGGTGATCAGGACAAAGATGAAACAAGAACATTTCCAAATAATATTTTGTTAGCAGCAAAATGCTGGCAAGTTCTGTGGAATAAATACTTCACATTACAAGGGTTTTGTTTGTTGGCTTAAGTAATAAAATTGTAAAGTCATCCCTACAGATTCTAAATATTTGAAATTTAAGTCAACACACAATTAACATAACTATGAGGAGTTCATGACTGGTTTTACTGTCAATGGTGGTAAAAAAGGATTTTAATACCATCATTCTCATCAAAAAGAAAACCGAGTCCAAGAACATATTCAAAAGCATGAAAAATTGATGTAAATTTCTTAAGTTGATAAAATGCTACCTTATTTATCTATTCAAATATAAATGAAAACCCCAAAATGTGATAAAACAGGCAATAAACCAGTATCATTTGACTGGCCTGTCACCTCTTACAAATCAAACTATTCAAAATAGAATGTGAGGTCAGCCAGTCAAGAAGAACAAGTAAATGCCTGTGCTATGCACTAGGGAGATAAAGAAAGGAAAAAAAACAGTTCTTCCCGTCAAGAAATTCAGTCAAATGGGAGAGACAACATGAAAACTATGTATGTAGTTATATATATTTATCAGAATAAAAATGACAGTTTCTTGGTTTTTGTATCCCCAGTCTTTTACCACAGTGTTTGGCACATAGAAAGCCCTTCAAAATCCATGTTCAATTTGTAACCAACCTAGAAAGATTAGATAAAGAGAATGGATTGGAAAGGCGACAGTATAAAGTGACAACAAGAGTACGAAATTAAAGATAGTCAAGTGAGAGAGAAAGGAAGAAACATATCAGAGAGATGATCAGAAATAGGGAAGATAAGAGTAGAGTCAGAGATGATTGCAATGGGAACAATGATCATGTTCTCAAGGAAGTGAGAGCGGGGGTGGAGATCACAACCAAAGGGGAAAAAACCCAGTGAATGCCATTTTGAACATGTTGAATATGAAATATCTGGGACCTTCAGGTGGAGCTGTCTATCAGGGAATGGAACTCAGAGAAGAGATGAAGATGGGCTACACAGAAATAGCAGTCAATTGTACAAAATCAGAACTAGGAGAACTGGTGAGGTCACCAAGAGAGAGTGTACAGAGTAAAGAGTCCTGGGGATAAAATCTATTTGGAGTACTTAAAGCACAGAGGGCAAAATCCCTTTCCTCTCCTTCCCCCTCTAGATCCCATCTGACATCCTTTGTTCCTGAGGCTGATGCTCCCAAACGTATTCCAACATACTGGTTTGCACCTTGTCTCCTCCACTAGATGGGGAGGTCTTTAAGAGCAGAGGTCTTTAAGTACAGAGGCATGGAAGAACTGCTTTCTGATTTAATCAGGAGACAGAACTCCTAGGAGGAGGAAAGTGTCAGAAAAAATCTAGAGAGGTCAGTTTAGTGGAAGTCAACAAGGGCAAGGACTAAGAATGAACCACAGAATGGAATAATTAAGGCAGTATCAATGACCTTGAAGAAAGCAGTTTAGCAAATAGGGTAATTAGAAGCAAAATATGACAAGTGAAGGATAGGCAAAATAGGTGAGAGATTTCATTTCCTTCTAGACCTTTTTCTTAGCTAAAGTCAAGATAGATCACCTAAAAAGCTGTGTGGGGTAGTGAAAAAAGCCTTGGGTTCTAGTCTAACTCTGCCTGTAACTCCTTGTCCTACTTGGGACAAATTACTCAGATAAGTTATTCTTTTGGGTCTCAATGTCTTCATCAATAAAATGATGGAGCTATAGTAAATAAAATTGTTCTTCTTTTAATATTAACTTTCAATGACCATAAATGATGGCTTGGTCATCGGTGTTAAGATTTACAGGGAATGAATATCAACAAAATGTCTGTAGGACAGCTCCGAGTAAGGCCTCTGTATAAGTGCCTAGAGTCAGGTCACTAAAGCAAAGTTTGAGTTGGAAAATTTATTTCTGGGCAGAAAGAGGATAGCAGCTAAGACACTAAACCTCCTCAAATACTTTTAAAAAAAAGTGTTTAGTGCCAAGGTATATAGTACTGCTAAATGATGTGAAGGAGAGGGTTTTCATCAATGAAAGGTATTTCTGTTTATCTGTCAGTACACTGAAATTTAAGGAGCCCTGGATATTTCCAACTGCTGCTGAAAGCCTCCCTCCCTCAGCTCTTCTCTGGGGATCCCTCATGCAGCAGTGTGTACATAGTAGATACATAATGTACATAGTAGATGGCCTCTGCTGCCCCGGATTACACTGCTCCTACTGTGTCTCATCTTCCTTTTATTTTCTTCTCACTCCATCAGAGGACGAACCAATCCTGATGTACCTCACCATCATTCTGTGGTCCTTTCCTCTTTTTGCTTTAAAGTTTCTAGAGACTGAGGGATATTGGAGTTGGGCTTTATCCCTCCTTGCACACAAGTGCTGATTTATTTTTAAAATTTGTTTCAAGGATGTCCTGGAGGTATGACGCTGACTTCTAAATGACGAATATAATCTTGAACTACAGTTATAATCGCTGAACTGTAAAGGAACATGTCGATCTCATAATCAGTAAGTAGGAGGAGAGCTGATTCCCAGGCAGCAGAGCCCTAAGATGGAATGCTCCTCCCTTAGTAACCCACTTCTAGGAGGAAATCAAGAACAGAACATCAACCTAATTTAAAAAATGAACTTTGTAGAATATAGCAGCATTCCAGCATGTTTTCCATTGCTGCTGTTATTACGGGGAGAAAAAAAAACTGTTATCGTGTGGATTTAGAGAAGAAAGTATAAACTATTTTAACTTTACTAATTTGTTTAATCTACATTTGTAAAACTACTAAGTCATTCCTCATTAATCCAAACAGAGCTGGATATATTTACTTTTCTTGTCTCAGTAGGCCAACTCTCAACTTCCTCTTATTCATTACTGGTAATTTATCTAAGTAATCTTATTTAATTTTAACACAAGACAAATCAAAATATTATTCATTTTTAAATGCAACTGAAAAACTGCTAAATGAATAGTCAATTTGCTTTTAAATAGACAGACAATGAAGGTTCAAGATCACAATGCTTGCTTACTTCCTCTGGATGGAATGAATGGGGCAAGGTTGGTGAAGGTGCAAAAGGAGGTGGGGAGATGACTTTTCTCTCTTCGAGTTGGGCCATGATTTCCTTCCGTCTCCGATGTAGCTCATCTAGACTAGGGTGAGCCTGCAGAGGAGGTGGTAGTCTGCTATAAGGCTCCTAAAAATGAAATCAAACATTTAGAAATGATATTAAAAACTCACTGAATAATCTAATGTATATTTAAATAGTTAATACAATTGGTACATTCACTTTATAATATATGTTTTAAACATATATTCGTTTCCAGCTCCAAATATGTAATCTAAAGACATTTGATGTCCAAAATTTAAAGCCAACCAAAAAATCTGTGCAAACCCTCAAGAGTAGCAGGATAGATTTCCTACTGAAAGCCAGGTAGCATCACTCTTCAATTAGGTTGAAAATTTTTTTACAAGTTAAAAAATTAAGAAAAAGACAAAGAAAGAAAAAGAAAAAATGGCTTCATCATTAATAGCAAATTATTTAAATTATTAAAGTATGAAAATAAAAATAAAATCTAGAAATAGAGCCTTTGCACATATTTCAAAAGCTATATGAGGTAGCTAAGTGGCAGTGCTAGGTACCTATTCAAAAGGTTAAAGAGCCATTTAAACAGACCAATTCATGAAAATAGCAATTTTTAAAATTGGCATACTCTGATATACGGAGGTCTTATCTGACTTGGATGTGGACCCACTGGATAATAACCCTCTATTTGCTGGTATCTCTCTCTGGACTCGGGTACATAAGGTGAAACAGTTGCAGGTGGAATCTCAATGGGTACTGGGCTTTCTTGGAAAATCTCCTCTCGTGGATAAGACTGAGTAGGGTATACACGACGGCCATCATAATGTGGTGGGTACATAGGTGGGTACTGTTGTGGTTGAGTCCCATACTGGGAGTTTACTACACGATCCTGGAGGTAGGGTGGGTAATGATCCAAGTATGGAGGGCCAGGTTCAGGAGCAGATGGTGGAGGCCGGACAAAGCGGGAGACACATTGTGGGGTTGGAGGATAGTACATCCCTATAAAGATAAAACAAGCACCAAAACCAATACTTGTCAGCAATTTTAACCTCTTTAACTGATCATGATTATTAATTTACTCTTTGCATTATAAAAACAAACTGACAATAAGACCAATTCATTAGGATGAGGGAAAAAATAATGACCTTGAAAGCAACAGCAAAACTTTTGAGCATTCTCCTATTTACCACTGCTCTTTCCCCTAACCGCTTCAGGGTGGGCTATAACAGACAAGACTGTGGTGTGCTCCTCCCCAAGAAGATAATACCAAATGTTCCTCCCTCTCCTCCTGCCCCAAATTTTAGCCTAGACAAAAAGGTTTATAATGTTAACAAAATGAAAATTCATTTAAAGGCACTACTTATTTCATATTTATCCTATCCTTTTAATTTTATATTTTGTATATGTAATTCAAATAACATACCATTACAGAGCATATGTACAATAGTTTATAAATAATATACATGGGGTTTATTCGTATACAAAAATTTTATTGGCGGTGGTCAAATAAATTTGGAAATGACTTCAAGGACAGAGGCTCATTGTATGACATTACTAAACTATGATCTTAGTGTCAAGAAATGAGGACTGACAGTTTCTGGTGACTTATCTCTTGGTTCATAAACCTGTAACCCAAAGGGCACAGTGATGGAGAAGGCTCAACAAGGACAGAGTTCTAAACTCCAAATTGGTTAGCTTAACAATAATCAGATGGGTTCTTTGCACAGTCAAAAAGGTATACATTAAAATAAAAAGAGTTAGAAAAATATCAAAAACTATTATTATTATTTAAACCATAACCTTTTATTTACAAGATATATGCATGGATAATTTTTCAGCATTGACAATTGCAAAAGCTTTGGTTCCAATTTTCCTCCTCTTTCTCCTTACTCCCTCCCCCAGATGGCAGGGAGACCAATATGTGTTAAATATGAAAAACTATTATTTTAAAAGCAGAGAAAAGAGAAGGATGTAGTCAGTACTGGTAACAATAGCCTGTAAAAAAACACCTGCAGCCTATTCTAATTCAAGAATAGTCCATTTTCACTGCTCTTCTGGTATCATTTTATATTTAAAGACATTAAGCTTTAGATTCCTCTCTCTGTAACATCCTCAAACCCTGTTAGTCAAACATCTATGAGATTTTTCTGAGAAGATATTCTCTCTCCCCCCCCTACCCCAAATCCACCATTTTCCTTCCTTACTACCTGAATTCTTATTCGATACCTACCTATTCTTAACAGCATCCCTCTTCTACAAGTCACCCAGGCTTAAAATCTTATCTTTATTTCTGGTCTCCTCTCTTTGCCATAACATTCAATGAATTACCAAGTCTAATAGATTTTATCTGAGAACACTGTCATTCTGATGTGTGTACATGTTCGTGTGTGCACACACACCTACACATACTGGGGAATCAGGGCTGTGAATTCAGCAAAACAAGAGAATTCTTAGCTCCCTTTATCAAGACAGATTTGCACTCGGGAGCCCTAACTTTCTCTAGGGGACCAAGGTGTTAAAAGTCACAGCCATCCTGGGACAGAGAATTAAAGTGCTTCTGACACCACAACAGACTTTCTATCCACCACTACATCACACCCATTTTTGATTAGTGTATCGTCCTTGGTCACACAGCTATTAAGTGTCTGAAGAGAGATTAAAACCCAATTTGTTTGCTCCAGGCCCCAACAATGACAACTATGCCAATTAAAACAGAGGACACACATACAATAAAGTTTGCAAAGCAATACATGTTTTCATTTGATTCCAATCAGATATAAAGCTGTAGAAAGATTTTCTTTTCTTTTTAAAGCTCTAGAAGCAAAGAAACTGGGTTCCAATCCTGCCTCAAAAGTTTACTGCCTGAGCCCTGTTTGTAGTGGCTAGAAGCTGGAAAATGAATGGATGCCCATCAATTGGAGAATGGTTGAGTAAATTGTGGTATATGAATGTTATGGAATATTATTGTTCTGTAAGAAATGACCAGCAGGATGAATACAGAGAGGACTGGCGAGACTTACACGAACTGATGCTAAGTGAAATGAGCAGAACCAGGAGATCATTATATACCTCAACAATGATACTGTTTGAGGATGTATTCTGATGGAAGTGGATTTCTTCGATAAAGAGAGCTAATTCAGTTTCAATTGATCAAAGATGGGCAGAAGCAGCTACACCCAGAGAAAGAACACTGGGAAATGAATATAAACTGTTTGCATTTTTGTTTTTCTTCCCGAGTTATTTTTACCTTCTGAATCCAATTCTCCCTGTGCAACAAGAAAACTGTTCGGTTCTACACACATATATTGTATCCAGGATATACTATAACCTATTTAACATGTAAAGGATTGCTTGCCATCTGGGAAAGGGGGTGGAGGGAGGGGAAAAATCGGAACAGAAGTGAATGCAAGAAATAATGTTGTAAAAAATCACCCTGGCATGAGTTCTATCAATATAAAGTTATTTAAAAAAAAAAAAAGAGAGAGAAATGTCAGGATAAGAGAAAAGAGAGAGAAGGATAAATGGGGATGGAGAGAAACACATAGTGGGAAATTGTTACTGTGAAAAAAATTATAGTAAGTTTCTATGATAAAGACTTTATTTCTCAAATATTAAAAAAAAAAAAAAAAAAGTTTACTGCCTGACAATGGGCAAGTCATTTTTACAATGAAGAAGGACTCAAACTGTTTCTATGCAATTCTAAATCCATCATTCTATGATATTTTGCTCAAATCTAGGAGATAACATTACTTTCAAAGGAAGAAGCTAAGGGAGAGAGAAGTCAAGTGATTTGCCCATGGTCACACAGGAATGTGTTTTTGAATTTGGGACTTTCTAAGTTAAATTTAGCATCCTATCCACTAAACCAATATCTTCCCCATCTCTTGTGAATTTTATTCTCTGCCTTGACAGTATAGAAAGGTGGAATGATTTAGTTAAGTGACAGAATGAAGAATAAAGCCAGAAATTAAAAGGACCTTGACTGTCTAGAACACTGAGCTGAATCTATTCAGAAGTGCCTTATTTAATGGAAAATTCCAATATTTAACCTATATTGGATTATTTGCAGTCTTGGGAAAGGGGTAGAAGAGGAAAGGGAGAAAAATTTGGAACACAAGGTTTTGCAAAGGTGAATGTTCAGATCAGGGAGGACTGGATGGCTGTTCATCGTTTCTTCCAATCCTCTGCAACACCAGTGTTTCCCTTTAATTTAGCCTATAAATTATTATTTATAAAAGAGCTTTGAATATGTTCTTCTTTGTTCAAATACCTTTAATGAGTCCTCACTGACTAGATGAATTAAGCTCAAACTCCTTAGCCGACCAATGGTTGTTCCTCAATAAAGTTACAACTGCACTTTTTAGCCATAACTCCTTAATCATCCTAAATACATCCTATACTTAAGAGCTAAAACAACTCTCTAAAAATGATCTACAATTTCCTCCATCCATACTTTTGCTCTTGTCATTCCTTCATTCTGAAATCATAGGATCCCAGAGCTGGAGATAGAAGTGACTTCAAAGATCATGTAAACCTAACTCCTAATTTTTATAAATAAAGAAATGGTTCCAGAGAAGCCAACTGACCTGCCAGTGTTACAAAACTAGTAGGGAACAGGATTGGGGTCTGGACCAGGGAACAAAGCTGTCAAATGGCACAGCTCGTCCTTCCTGTATTCAGGGGCTGAAACTAGAACAAATGAAGTAACCCTTTTGACATGTGAAACACTCCCACCCCAAACTCTAAGAGCTAAATGCGAATGTACTCCTCTACCCAAACTCATAGCCAACCTGGAATTCTCCGGCTGCACATTAGCCCCTGAGAATCTGGAGGAGACCCTGTAGGTTACAATTAATGCAAGGGGTACCAAGGGGCTGTGCATTCCAGATGATGACTATTGAACCTTTAAAAAGCCCATCCTTTGCTCTTTTATTCGTCTCTCAAAAATAACTTTCTTGATTGCCTTAAATGGATGATTTCTGGTTCTTTGTATAACCTTAGACAATTTATTTAGCCTCAGGACAACTAAGAGTCTTCTAAGATGACCTCTGGGTCTGTCTGATCTAGACTGATGATTCTATGATCTCTGAAATGCACTGAATGTGTGAACTTAGAATACTTGTTTGACCCAACAGGATATAGTTTATTATAGCAGGGTATGATCTTGCTAATTTCCTGAGTTTCAAAGGCAAGCAAGGTTTCCAATGAAATTCTACATTCTGTTAACAGGCATACAACAAGATTTGAAGAATTCCCAATGAGTATATATTGACTCCTATATACATGAGCATATAGCATGTATGCTGTACATGCCCAGCACATCATCCGATATATATATATATATATATATATATATATACACACATACATATACATATACATATATATGTTTTAGGCTAAAAGACTGTGTTCAAGATATAACAACTAGCAAACCTCCTGTTACCTATTAAACAGACTTTCATTTCCCTTCTGTTTTGACTTGTCATTTCTATGACTATATGAACACTCTAGATAATAAATAACAGCACAATATTGCTTAGAAGATAGTCTTAGGTTTTATTTCCAGCTTTGTCACTGGCAGAACTTAACATAGCTCACTGCATAATTGTTTGTTATTGTTAATGTCATCTACCTATCTCATGAAATATGCAGCAATAATAAACAAAGTACTACTTAACTACTATGCTAAGATGGGTTATACAAATGAAGGGGGTGTTACTACCTGGTGGATATGGTGCTGGCTCAAAAGGAGGAGCAGCCCCTCGAGGATCCTGATAAAATACGTCTGCTTGCTGTGCTGGGTATAGCTGGGAACCTCGTGGTACCATAGGAAGAGGTTTGGTAACCGGCATGGAAGGCAGGTCTGTCGGTCCCCTGGGAGGTACAGGGTGGGGAGTCACAGGTAAGGCAGAAATGTTCTTAGGTCCAGGTTCCAGTCTAAAAACAAAAGGAAAAACGTTTTAATGAACGTTTATGTTTTCTAAAGAAGTTCTCTCAGAGTCAACATGCTATGTATAACAAATTAATCTGGCAGATTCTAGGAAGTAGCATTTAATAATTTCTGTAATCCCTCTAATAAAAAATAAAGTGGTTTATTTCTCCTGTGCTGCTTTCTTTTTTTTAATCATTAGCTTATAGAAATGCAGCCACAAGAAAAAATGGGAAATAAAGAAGGAGTTTGAGATCAGAAAATATCTACTGTTTCTTAACCATGTTTATACAGAGGAAACCCAATCAATAGTCAGGAAGCTCATACAGGTCAGGAGGGGATCCAGGAGCACTGCTGCTCAGGTGGTCAATCTTTCCTGGCTTCAGGCCAGAATCGTAACTGGAGTCGGTCCCTCGGGGGATCAGCTGGGTCACTGCATTCCCTGCTGACACAATTCCATTCGGCAGGGCAGTAGCTTTTCTGCTGGGCAGGTCCACTGCCCCTTCTTCTGAAAGGATAGCTGCTGAAGGTAGGCCCACCTCATTGAGCTGGCCTAAGGAGGCACTCAGGGGTCTTCTGGGAACCAGACGTTTGTTCATTTTACGAAATCTTCAGAAAAACAGAATCACACACCAAAACAATGAAAAAATTAAACCACCAACTAAAAGGAACAGTTTCTCACAAGCACAATAGGGAAAACTTCACTTTCTTATCATATAAATTTTCCAGCAATCAGATTTCTTAAAATAAATACCTGATCAGATCCTCCTTTTCGAAATAACAGTAAAGCATTATAACAGAAAATATCTTTTATCTATAAGAATGTGCATGTAGAAAAATAGACAAAAAAAATCATGTATATACCTCATTCTGCCTTGCATATTTATTTATTCAACAAATTAAAAATTAGTTGATTGAATGAAACACTCATAATGAATATTCTGATTAAAGTCAGAAGCATTTTGAATTATGTGTATATTCACTGTATTCTACTACTCTTTTACCATAAGTAGTCCATTGAATCACTCAAATCATTCTCTTAATGACAAAGCATTTTGTTGAACCTCCTACAGGGTACATTAGAGGAACCAAAGGAAAAAAAAAAAACCTAGATTTTGAAATCTTTTGCTCTATTATGTTCAATGATTGCAAAGAAGCCACTTTTATTAAATTCTCAGAGGAAAACTATCATAAAGGCATATAAAATACTACCAACCAATTTAATGGACAAGTTCAATTACTTGGAAGTGGCAAAATTTAACTGTTATTGTAATGAGAATTATGACACCTATGTAAAGACTAAATTTCTTTAAATTATTCTTAAATAAACAATACCCTAATGGTAAGAAGGAAATACAACTGGGTAATTTACAGAGACATATGAAATGAGAAATAAGCAAAAGGGAAAAAGAAGGAAATTTCTTTTTCTTATAGCTTGCCAGAAAAAGCCAAAGTAGATATGAGATTATAATAAAGCCTAAACTTTACTGTAGTTAAACTCCCATACTACAGAATCCTTTTTCAACTACGAAGGGAAGTTTGTTCTAAAATAGTGATTCTTTTGGTACACATTTAAATTTAGAAATCATAAATAACATGTAATTATCTCAAATGGTTTCTATTTGTGAATAGCTGAAAGAAGAGGGTCTATTCTTTCATTTAGCTTGCTATGAGGGAGGAAAGCCTTCACTTTTCAGATGTAACACAATAGTTTCCCAAAATACTGTCACTCCTTCAAGAGATATATAAATACAAAAATGCTTTCTCAGCTCTCCCTAACAAAACCCTCCACCAATTTGGTTGCTGTTTTGCTGCTCTTCATTTTTGACAACATTTTTTAAAGTTATTGTATCAACATTAAAAAAATTGCATTGATAAGCTGGGAAAACATTTTTACAATCAAAGGTTCTGATAAAGGCCTCATTTCCAAAATATATAGAGAACTGACCCTAATCTATAAGAAATCAAACCATTCTCCAATTGATAAATGGTCAAAGGATATGAACAGACAATTCTCAGACGAAGAAATTGAAACTATTTATAGACATATGAAAATATGCTCCAAATCATTATTAATCAGAGAAATGCAAATTAAGACAACTCTGAGATACCACTACACACCTGTCAGATTGGCTAGAATGACAGGGAAAGATAATGGGGAATGTTGGAGGGGATGTGGGAAAACAGGGACACTGATACATTGTTGGTGGAATTATGAACACATCCAGCCATTCTGGAGAGCAATTTGGAACTATGCTCAAAAAGTTATCAAGCTGTGCATACCCTTTGATCCAGCAGTGTTTCTATTGGGCTTATACCCCAAAGAGATACTAAAGAAAGGAAAGGGACCTGTATGTGCCAAAATGTTTGTGGCAGCCCTGTTTGTAGTGGCTAGAAGCTGGAAAATGAAAGGATGTCCATCAATTGGAGAATGGTTGAGTAAATTGTGGTATATGAACGTTATGGAATATTATTGTTCTGTAAGGAACAACCAGCAGGATGAATACAGAGAGGATTAGCGAGACTTACATGAACTGATGCTGAGTGAAATGAGCAGAACCAGGAGATCACTATATACCTCAACAATGATACTGTTTGAGGATGTATTCTGATGGAAGTGGACCTCTTTGATAAAGAGAGCCTTAATTGATCAAAGATGGGCAGAAGCAGCTACACCCAGAGAAAGAACACTGGGAAATGAATATAAACTGCTTGCATTTATGTTTTTCCTCCCGGGTTATTTATACCTTCTGAATTCAATTCTCCCTGTGCAACAAGAAAACTGTTTGGTTCTGCACACATATATTGTATCTAGGATATACTGCAACCCATTCAACATGTAAAGGACTCTTGCCATCTGGGGGAAGGGGTGGAGGGAGGGAGGGGAAAAATCGGAACAGAAATGAATGCAAGGGATAATGCTGTAAAAAATTACCCTGGCATGCGTTCTATCAATAAAATATTATTAAAAAAAAAAATTGCATTGGTATAGTTTATTATAGTAACTTCTGCTAACTTCCCGAGTTTCAAAGGCAAGCAAGGTTTCCAATGAAACTCTATGTTGTGCTAACAGGCACACAAGATCTGAAGTAATTCCCACAAGATGGACACCTACTTTTCCAATTCATCCTGTGAGTGTGCAAATGTGCAGCTGGCCCCCCGGGGGCACCCTCCTCTCTGTTTCATGTCTCGGCACATGTAAGTTTTATACTTGCTGTGCTGAGGAGGCTAAGAAGCAAAAATAAATAAGTCAATGAGTGAAATATTTAAATAGATGATTTTACAGTTATTGTACATAGTTTAAGGGTTTAAAGAAGCATTTGTCTTAAAGTTTCAGAATAAAGAACATAGTAATGTAATGCTTTCCACATACTTTAGTATCAAAACACAACAATACATTTTGCAATGCAAGACCTCTATCTAAGTAATCCACTATTTTCCTACTAGGTTTAATTTTTTTAATGGCAGTGAAATCATTATAGTTTAGGATTATAAGCATGGCTTTTAAATTAGTTTATAAAATCAGTGCCATCCAGAACAATACAGAATCTTAAAAAAAAAAAACTTATTTAACAATAACCATATCATGCTTTATTTAATATACATTTTAAAGCCTTGGACATCAATTAAAACAATAAAATTTTTATCAAATGACACTTCATCAAATCATCAATCTGCAAAACACCAGGGAAGTTTATTACCATGTTTTGGGATTCTACTCTGTAAGTGAAAAAGCCTTAAGATTTTCTTTCCTTCTTAAGGAGAATGAAATAAAGCACAAATTTTAGTTGTGAAAGTCCTTATCTTTATATATGGCTGACCTTTACTACAAAGTTTAATCTTTACTTCAATATTTCTAGATGACCACATGAACCCAGTTTACAAGAATTATGAAAAAATTGAAATTTAATTTTTTTCTGGCATCTTGTTGATACTTTTTCAAAAATATTGCTGATTCAATTTTGCAAAGTATTATCCAACTTTTCTTTTTTATGTCTGAGCCTTTAGTGACTTTACTTAATATTAATACTTCTATATTACCTGCTGCTGATCTGTTCCTTTCTTGCTGTGATTCTGAATATAATCAACCAGTCCATGCACCACTGTACGCACAGCAACCAACCCATTTTCTAGCTGTTCCCAGGTTGGAGGAGGGGCATCTATGGAAAATACAAGGAGGAAAAAAGCAAGATCATTTTACAAGGCTGTAAATAATATCAATTAAATTCAATTATGAAAAAGAGCAAACAATTTTTAATTATGCAAAAGATGATGTTTGGGCAGCCAAGAAAAATAAGGTCTTTACTTCCAATATGTCCTTTTAACTTTCCATCCAAAGTAGGAATTAACATAGAAATAGGGATTGGCATAAGCTTTTTCTCCTTCTATTTTCAGTAAAACCACTAGCTTTAAAAAAAAAAAAAAATGCAGAGGTTTTAGGTAAAACAAATAACCTGGTACCTCCTTGCTATTGTTAAAGGATTTCTCAGCTCACTGATTTTAAATATTACGAGATGCTTAAAAAAAAAAAAAATTAAACACCCCCCAAAAAGATGCTATTTAAAGGATCTTGAAAGTAAACTGTCTATACTTGTAAAATGAAAATAAACAATTCATTTCTTTGCCTGGATAACCACATATAGAAAAGACTTTTGTCATTTACCAGGAAAATATAGGTAATGATAATTTTTTAAAATTCCATGTAAATAATAAAATTCCAAAGTTCCCATCTCATGACATTTCCATTTTCAAGGTAGGTCAACTGAACTTGTGAAGTTTAAGTTGTTGCAAAATTTACCATGAATCAAGCTGAAAGTTGCCCCTTAAATGTATGCCAAGTGCTTCTTATTTTGCTTATAAGGAGGACAAGTCCAAACCCTCGTTCCAAAAATCAGTCCTTCACGCATGAGAAGAGCTCCTAAGTCTTCTCTTTTCTACTCAACTTCAATTCCTTTAAATGATTCTCATTGAGTATGGATGGGGAATGGAACAAGCATTTAAATTCCTACCATGTGCCAGTCCCTGTACTAATAAACCCTTTACAAATTTTATCTTATTTGATCCTCATAACAATTTTTGAGAGGTAGATGCTATTGTGATCCCCCATTTTATAGTTAAGGAAATACGTCATATATAGGTCAAGCCACTTGTCAGAGTAACTCAACTTGTAAGTGTCTCTCTGATTCTAGGCCCAGCATTTTATCTCTACTGTATTCATCCAGCTGCTTTCAGATATGGTGTGTATCTCTACAGAAATACTAGACCATACATTGGCCTACTTTAGTTAGGTCAGAATGAGCAGTTTAGAAAGGTCAGTGATATATACAAAATTCTGAAAATAAAATGCAGGCTTAGATGAAGGAGCCATTGATGTAATATGGAGAGAGTAAATTAAATTTTAAAAAAGCAAATTAAAAGTCAGCACAAGTTCCTGATATTTTCCAGAAGAAAGACCCACTTTTGACTCCCCCCCCCAAAAAAATTTATAGACACTCCCCCACCAAGATAGTAGACATATCAAATACTCAAAATTCATTTGTAGTTTATCAATCACAACAGCATAGACAACATTTGATAGAAACATCACACTTAATGAGATTTCAAACATTAAGTTTATTTTTTAGAAAGAATATCAATAAATATGTGATTGGTGCTAATGTGGGAAAGTGGGTTCATGGACCCAGGATAATGAAAATCTCCATGAACTTTTGGTAAATAAGGTGGCAACTATTTCCCTAGAAGAATGAATCTCCTTTTTGATGCTCATTTTCCAAGATCTTCAAAGGCTTTTCATTTCTAATTACTTCAAGTGTGGAAAAGAGCTCATTTTTCTCTTCAGACTAATTCTACTTAGCTAAAATAACAATGAAGGTCTGTGGAATAATGGATAGAGCACTGCATTTATCAAACACTTCTTAGGTGCTAGGCCTTGGCCTAAGAACTGCAAAGACAACAGACAGTCTGTCTAAGACTCAGAATCTCAAATGGCTGACCAGTTATATAGTAGAGAGAGTTCCCAATGATAAGATTACACATCTACCCTCTATTCCTAAAACAAAGACAGCTTATCTTGTTCTTTAACCAAGGATACTGTTACTATAACACAGTTCAATATTAACAAAAAGACACTATTAAAAAAACAAACTGTAAAATTATAAAAAAAAAAAAGTAAAAATTTTAATACTGATTAACAGACCCTAAACAGTTTTTTTGTATTATGTTTTTATGAGCCATATATGACTCAATAAGCATTTATTACCTTTTGTGAGCCAGGCAAAGAATTTTAAAGATAAAAAGCAAAATAGTTCTTTCCCCCAGCAACATATTTAAAATAAATCCAAGATGAATAAAGGACTTTAGGAATTAGATAATATTTGAGCTAAATCTAGAATTAAATCAGAGATTTCAAGAGAAGAAGATAAAAGAAAGGATATTTTCAGGAAGAGATAGGAGATATGGTTCTATTACACAAAGGGGAGTTATGTGTAAGAAGACTGGAAAAGAAGGTTGGCTCTTATGGAAATGTCTTACTTCTGAGGGCAGTTAATTCAAATGAAAAATATATGATATGATCTTAGAGATACTAAGGACTATTAAGGATTAATTCAGTACAGAAGTAACATGATCTGACAAATATAAGAGATGTTATAATGATACAAGTATCCTTTGGTGCAAAGAAATGTGAGAAATCAAAGTTAATTGCCAAAATTGTGAATCCAAGTAACTTGAAGTGTAAGAGAAGTGGTTTTGGGGACAAAGATAAGAAGTTTAAACATGCTAAGTTTGAAATAACATTGGAACATCTAGTTTGGAATATCCACAAGGCAGTTAAAGATGCAAGAATGGAGAGCTCAGGAGAAAAGGACTATATATATATCTGAAAGTCATCCACACAAAGATGATAATTAAACCATGAGAGACGATGAAGTCACCAAAACAGAGTGGAGGGGAAAAAAAAAAAAAAACAGAAATGGCTAAAGATAGAACCTTGATGCTACACCCACAGTTGGGGGAATACAGAGGAACTGTTGTTTACAAATGAGTTTAATTAGCTGGCATCTGCAGTCCCTTTCAATTGTGAAGGTCTATAAATGTTAAAACTGTGAGCTTCTTGAGGGCAAAGACTTTCTTCTTGTGTCCTCAAGAGTTTAGAAGAGAGACCTGAAAATACTAGGTACTTAATAATTGTTTTTTGACTGAAAGACTCTTGGCCTCCCTTCTCACCTTCACACCTAAGAATTTCTCATTTCTCTCAATACTTGGCTCAAAGCTCCCTGCCAGGCACTGGAACACTGGCGTAGGCCCCCTGCCCAAGGTGGAGCCACAAAGTCAGTAACTGGAGAGCTGGAATGGAAGGAGCCTTAGCGGCTGACCTGCTCTGAGGAGTCACAGAACCCTCCCCCAACTCAAGGTGCCCTCAGGCACGATGTGTGTTCAGCCTAACGGGGCTCTCAAAACTGCTTCTTGCCGACCAGTTTCTTTGAGTAGTCATGTGGTCGCTTCACTTAAGAAGTGTCATCTACATAGCTGAAACTTGCATATTAACCGTGTAACTGCATCTCTCCCTCATGAACTTTGTAAGAGCATGTATGGAATTGAAAGAACCTAAGAAATGACAAGTGGCTTGCATGACCCCAAGGCCCCAAAAGAGAAGACCCAGAGCTGAGAGATGGGCACAACAGGGGGACAGGGCCACTGGCCCAGCACAGAGCCCATGCTGGGAAGAAGGGCACAAGCAGACTGGAATGTAAGGATGGAGCCAAGTGATAATGAGCCTGGAATGTCAAATGAGGGCAAATCTGATAAAGTTGAAGGAGGATGTACCTAAGAGGAGCCTCCCAGGGGGGCATGTGAGGCAATGAGAGCCTGCACTCAAAGGAGAGGAGGCGACATACTGAAAGGCGCAGCCAGGGCCTCAGCAAAGACCGGGACATGGCAGTGAGAATAGGAGTCAAGGAGGTCACCCACAGTGTAGACCTGGGGACCTGGAGGACAGGGTCGCCCTCTCCGGGGACAGGAAATGGAGGAGGTGGGGAGAATTGGGAGAGAAAGATGTCTACTGGATGTCCAGTATGGAGACAGAAGGCAGCCTAAAGAAGGATGGGCAGTCTGAGAAGCATCAGCAGAGAAAGGGCATGAAGAGACCCACGGGAGCTTATGAGACACCCACGGGAGCTTATGAGACACCCAGAGAAGCACTACAATACATAAAGGTTAGCTACCTGGACTTGGGTCAATATTTGCTAATAGCTCCAGATGGGGTCGCAGGCGATTCAGGTTTGCAGGGTCACCAGTCCTCTGAAGAGCAATTGTTAGTTCCTGAACACTCTGTGCAAATGAGGCTGGGGTCTGCAACTTAAAAAAAGATAAATATTAACTTTCCCAGAGGTTAGACAACCTTTTTCATTTCCAAAGGAAAATTTTTTTTTAATCACTCATTTTTGTGGCTTACTGCATTTCATTTTTTACCTGGGGGAAAGATTCACTTTGTCACAATTTTGATCCATCAAATTCCTTCTAATCACAAAAGTTAATCTGAATATATAGATCACCATTCCCCAAATAATCAAAAGCTACAAATAGGTAGATCAGAAAAATTAATTATCAATAACTACCTGAGAATTTATTTAAGCTCAAAATTAGAGAAATGGTCATTAAAAATAACTTCTGAGACATATCACAATACCTAATTCACCACTGGTGGAGCTGTGAAGAAATAGGCACATTATACTACAAGTGGAGTTGTGAAGTGATAGCAATCTTTCTGGAAAAGCAATACAGCATTATGTTGTAAGAAACACAGAAATTTATGAATCACCTATTATATGTTGGGTACTTTGCTAGGCAATGGGGTTAAAAAAGGCAAAAAATGAAACAGATTCTGCCTTCAACAAGCTTCTATGTACATATAGAAAATATCTTCAATATGAAATGCAAACTAATTAGGAGAACTAGCAGCTTTTGTGAAGGCAGTATTTGAATTATCCTTTAAAAGACACCAAAGGGGGCAGCTAGATGGCGCAATGGAGAGAGCTGGCCCTGAGGAGAACCTGAATTTAAATCTGACCTCAGATACTTAACACGGAATAGCTGTGTGACCCTAGCCAAGTCATTTAACTCCAATTGCCTTCCGCCCTAGCAAAAACATCACCAAATCCAAAACAATAAAAGACACTAGAAATTTTAAGAAGTAGAATAGAGGAAGGAAGGCCTTGTAAGCATGGGGGCAGCACACACTTAGGTGCAGAGAAAAGCAAAGCCAGTTTTACCCAAACTGTATAGTGAATTAATATCTAATATGGTTTGAAAAGAATTAAATGGATATACTTTAAATGTTATCCAAGAGTTAAAAGAAGCCACTTGAGTTTATTGAGCAGTCATGTGAAATGTATGCTTAAAAAGTTTTGATCCAACAGATACGCGAAAGGATTTTTTTTAAAAGAAAAAAAACTCTTTAAAAATATCAATAGCAACATTATTGGTAATAGAAAATCACTGGAAGACTGTTCACATAGAGAAATTGTGACATGAATGCAAAGAAGTATTGTTGGACTTCAAGAAGTAAAGTGAAAAATATGTAAAATTTTTTAAAAATTAAAAACATTTTTAAAAGTGACATATGAAAACACTTAATAAGACTTACATGGAGTAGTTCAGAATCAAAGAAAACAATTTACACAAAGAAAAAACTGATAGAAAAATGACAGAAATGATATAGGAAAAATGATACAATTCAGAAAAAATACACTTAAGAAAAGTTAGTTCTAAGAGGGCACACATGATTAAAATGATTTTAATAAAGTTAATATACAATAACTTTTTTCAAAACTGTAATACAAGTTTATAATTGTGCACATTTTAGAATCTGTATTTGAATGTTTTTGCTCTTAGTCATCCAATCATCTCTATCCACACACAAGCAAGAGACTAAAGAGACATACTAATTTCTTCAAGGTGGTGACATACACATTATTATTACTGCAGAAAAGATTTATCTTGACAAAGTGACAGGATCTATTTCTTTAGTAGCATTAAGCAGTGCTAATTCATAATCCTTCTAATCATAAAAGATTATCAATGAAGAAAGTGATAACAAATTATAACCCTCAAAGCCTCAGAGCATATGTAAGAATAACCACTTTACTCACTAATCCAAAACATGACCTTTTCTTTCTGCAATTAATGTGGAAAAAGTCTCTCTGCCTAAAATTGAAGAGATAATATATAAGTCAGAGACAAATCCATATCTGATAGGTTGTCTATTTAGATTTAAAAGTTAATTATAAACCAAGACAAAAAAAAAAAAAAAAGCCTCCTTCCCAGATTTCACATGTTCCACAGATTCCTTAAGAGTTTACTCGAGGAACTCCAGAACTGGGACATGTGTGTCAGAGTTGTTAGGGGGATCCTGGAAGAATATTTTGATAAAAGTGGCTATGTCCATATAATAATTAGAAACTCCTTCAAATTAGATTTTTACCAATATCTAGGGTTAGTAATTGTACTTATGATTATAGTCTATTGTACTTAATATATTTGGAGAACTGAATAATGAAACTCAAAAAAGAGAAGAGAGATTAAAACAATGTGAACTCAAGAATAGACAATGACCCTAAGGAACAAACACTGATATTGATCAATTTGTCTATTCATAAAAAGTAAAAGTCTATCTTAGAGAACCATTAGAAAATAAAACTCTGTACAAAAAATATGAGCTGTTTGCTTTCCAAGTAATGAAAGTTTAAAGATAAGTCAGATATAATAAGGAACAAAAAGAGACTTTACCTTGTCAATAATAGACTGCATGTGAGATTTATGTGACTGGTCTCCATAAAGAAGAGAAGACCATTGGTCTGGGGCAATGCGCAAGCCTGCCTCCATGGCAATCTGAACTATCTGGGAGTCATGTTCCCGACGAAGCGCTTCATATGTCCTAAACTCCTCCTTCAATTGCATTAAGGAGGAATCTTCATCACGTTTTGTCACCTGAGGAATACAACAATACACACACATACACAAACACAGAGAAAAATCCATGCCAAATTATAATAATGCAAATGCACAAACATAACCAAAATTCTGCTTTCTGACCCCCACACTATAAAATAAATTCATCCTTCTGCCCTCAAGAAAGTTGTATTTTTAAATTGTATAATTTCATAAAAGCCTGCAATAAGAAGAATGAATAAATATAGCCAAAGGAATTTATAAATGCCAAGAAAACACTATTTCACAAGAGGGATTAGTGATAGGAGACCTGTTATTTTATATTTGTTACAAAAATTTTGCTTTTCATCTTTTGAGCAGAAGGGCAGGATAAAATACTATTAAATGAAAAAGCAAGAATTTTTGAGATTTGCAAAGTGCTACATCATTTTAATCTTGTTTAAAAGAAAATTCATCTTGACATTTTTATTTAACAAATTCTTAATAACCTGATTAATCCACCTTGAATCTTAAAACTCTTAACATCCTCTTTAAAAACTGAACTAAGCTTTATGTCAAAGCTCTAACAACTCAGAAGACAAATCCCAAATTCTAGCACCACCTATATTCAACAAAGCTTTATTTTACAACTTCATATTCAAAGAACATTTTTAAATAGTTACTTTTCAGAATTGATGATATAAAATAATTGTTTCTTTTCTATCAGGATAAATCTTATTTTAACAAATCTTACCAAGAGAGAAATTTTTATATAGCAAAAACTTTCTAAGGTCCAGTTTGCTCAACTTTGAGCAACATTTAATATACTGTCCATATAATCTAGTGAAGACTTTCAAAGAACATTCAGGCCGTTTTGATTCATTTAACATTTTTATGTGAAGGAGGAGAATCTATTTCTTAAAACCTGGCACCCAATTTATGCCAGTTTTGTACCTTGAAACAGGAGGCTCTGTACAATAGCTGAACAACATGTCCAATGCTGGTTTTTGAGGCTTGAGGAAATCGTGGCTCCAATCTTTGCACCACAAATAGAACCAAGACTTTTCGAGACAAAGCAGATCCATCTTCTAAGGCCAACAGCACCAGTTTCAGGGCTTCCTCCTGCATTGCTGGAATAGTCAGGTAAAAAATCAAATTTTATTCTGAGTTGTCATAGGAAAATTCTTGTAGGTTCTCAGGTTTGACATTCCCTCCTAGTCTGGACAAAGTGCTTCATCTTAACATCTTACGATCAGAAAAGGACACTAGACATTAACAAAACTCCTTACCAGAATAATTCAGTTCCTCTGTCTATGCATAACATGCCTGACTCTTTGTGGCCTGTGGCCCATTTGTCCTCTACTCTCTCTCCAAATCCGTCCCAAATTCATATTCACTGCTTCCCTAACACTTACACTCTGCTGTACTTTTTACTTTCAATCTTTCCTAGCATTAGTCTTTTCTAATTGAGTCTTGTCATTATATGGTCAAAGTAGCTTCAATTGCTCCTTCCTTTTTTTTTTAAAGTAACTTTTTATTGACAGAACCCATGCCAAGGTAATTTTTTACAGCATTATCCCTTGCACACTCACTTCTGTTCTGATTTTTCCCCTCCTTCCCCCAGATGGCAAGCAGTCTTTTACATGTTAAATAGGTTACAGTATATCCTAGATACAATATATGTGTGCAGAACCGAACAGTTCTCTTGTTGCACGGGGAGAATTGGATTTAGAAGGTAGAAATAACCCGCAAAGAAAAATAAAAATGCAAGCAGTTTATATTCATTTCCCAGTGTTCTTTCTTTGGGTGTAGCTGCTTCTGTCCATCCTTGATCAATTGAAACTGAATTAGCTCTCTTTATCAAAGAGATACATCCTCAAACAGTATCGTTGTTGAAGTATATAATGATCTTCTGGTTCTGCTCATTTCACTTAGCATCAGTTCATGTAAGTCTCTCCAAGCCTCTTCTGCTGGACATTCCTTACAGAACAATAATATTCCATAACGTTCATATACCACAATTTACTCAACCATTCTCCAATTGATGGGTATCCTTTCATTTTCCAGCTTCTAGCCATTACAAACAGGGCTGCCACAAATATTTTGGCATATACAGGTCCCTTTCCCTTCTTTAGTATCTCTTTGGGGTATAAGCCCAGTAGAAACACTGCTGGATTAAAGGGTATGCACATTTTGATAACTTTTTGAGCATAGTTCCAAATTGCTCTCCAGAATGGCTGGATGTGTTCACAATTCCACCAACAATGTGTCAGTGCCCCTGTTTTCCCACATCCCCTCCAACATTCCACATTATCTTTCCCTGTCATTCTAGCCAATCTGACAGGTGTGTAGTGGTATCTCAGAGTTGTCTTAATTTGCATTTCTCTGATTAATAATGATTTGGAGCATATTTTCATATGTCTATAAATAGTTTTAATTTCTTCATCTGAGAATTGTCTGTTCATATCCTTTGACCATTTATCAATTGGAGAATGGCTTGATTTCTTATAAATTAGAGTCAATTCTCTATATATTTTGGAAATGAGGCCTTTATCAGAACCTTTGACTGTAAAAATGTTTTCCCAGTTTTCAATTGCTCCTTCCAATAAATACAGTTAATTTCTTTAAGATTTTATGTCCTTGCTTAACTCTCCTCCAGGACAACAACTCAAAAGCTGTACACTACTACAAAAACTGCCACTTTGACTCTATGGGTCATTGTGGGCAAGGAGAGGTCTCTGCTTTTTAGCATATTCTCCAGAAAGGCCACAGCTTTCCTTCTAACAAATTTTAATTTCATAGTTACAGTGATCTTTGAGCCCACAACTATCCAAACTGACACCACTTCCATTTCTTTTCCTAACTGCTAGGAGTGAGCAGAGAAGATGCCATGACCTTAGGGTTTGTTTGTTTTTTTCCATGTTAGGCTTCAAGTCAGCCTTTTCATCCCCTTCTTTCATTTCCAAGAGGCTTTTTAATTTTTCATTTTCTGCCATCAGACTGATATCATCTGTACATCTGCGATTGCTGATATTTCTCCTGGCATCCTTAACTACAGCTTTTAAATGACCCTCTACATATATAGAATTAGCTTTTAAAAGTTTGAACAATTAAATAGAACTACTAACTTAACTAGAAAAAAGCTGTTGTTGCTGCCATTCTGAGTTACAACATCTCTCAAAAAAACTAAAGCGGAAGAGACAATGGAGACAATACTAAGACAAATATATAATTTGAAAAGAGAACAGAGAAGAACAGTGAGAAGTGGCAGGTGATGTCACTGAGAAGAACAATTCTACAGCAATATGGAGTCCACTTACAGAGACAAACAGCTTGAGATACCTTAATACCATCAGGTTATTACCTAGTACAATCAATGTTAATGAGTAAATGAAGAGATTAAATCATGGCATAAAATCCATCCAAATTGAGTAAAAATTTGGGGAAAAGTTTTAGTATTAATAGCATTACACTTCAGATTTTTGCACAATTCAAAAGAGTGGAATAACTACTTAACCAAATTAATAAAACAAGAACCTCTGGAAATTCAAACATCTTCAGCAATCCTAGACAAGACTGTAAGAACTTAGTAAAGATAGATGATACACATACAATATCATTAATAAAAATATCTTTTACCTGGTCCAAGGAACTGGCAGCCCCTGGCCCTGACTGCTGCCCAAAGATTCGAAGAAAGTTGTTGAGGATTCTGGTGCTGGAGGATTAGTTCTGTGACAGTCCGTTCCCCTAAAGATCGAGCTGCCCTCATGGCACGAATTCGACCTTCTTCCTCCACCAGTTGGCAGTGGACTAACGTCACCAATTTCCTCTGCATTGGGCGGCTCAGAACACTCTGAGTGGTGCTGTTCAGGCCTACTCCTTTAAAAGACAATATAAAAATTAATCTAATCACAAAATTTATTTATGATAGCACAGGCGGCAATTAGTCAAAAGCCACTGAACTATCTACCTGAAGATTCACTGATAAACCATTAAGCATGCACCACAAAGAATCAAAAAGGCAAAGAAATGATACATACAAAAAATATTTACAGCAGTTTTTTTTTTTTTTTTTCAGCAGAGGAAAAGAATCAGGACCATAGGACTGATAATGAACCACCAAAAGAAAGATGATGGACTCAAAATGTGAAATAAATAAATTTCTGGAACTTCTTTTACCTAAATTGTTCTGAATTTTATTTTAAAAGGCTCTTTGTGAGTTTTATTTTTCCTGGTTTTCCCAAATAGGAGTAGAGAGGGAGAAAGAAGAAATGATAAAAGAGAAAGAGGGTCCCTGGAACATCTTTTTAAAAATGCATAAGAGAACAGAAGGCCACAATATTTCACAGATAAGTAGACAGGATTTGAAATTGAATTACATTAATTGGAATATATTATGCATAGAGAATGTATATAATATTATTTACATGCTACTCAATTTCATGTATATACATGAAAATGCCCATTTTATTGGTGGATAAATTCAAAATAAAAAGTATAATAATAATTTTTTTTAAAGCCCACCTGTTTCTTAAGGATGTCAGAGAAAGGGTGACTTAATTATGTAAAAATATTCTTGACACTTTTTTTTAAGAACAAAATTTATTTTTCTTTTGCCCTAATCATCTTGAGAAACAGACCTAATTGTATAATTTGAGTATAATTCCAGGTTGCTTCCCGAAATGATTGAATCAGTTTAAAATTTTTACCAAATGTATTAATATCTCAATTTTTCCACATTCTCTCCAACATTTGTTATTTTTACGTATTCTTGACACTCTTGCAAAAGGTCTTTATTACTATACAGTGTTAAAAAATCAACTAAAAACACAATAAATGCCCACTGGCTAGGGGATGGCTAAACAAATTATAGTACGTGAATAATACAATATTGTAGATACAGTACTATGGAAATTATTCCTGAGCCTTAAAGAAAACAGGAAGAAATTAAAGAACCATTCAAAGATGTACATGAACTGACAGGGTGTGATGCAGGGGCAAAAATTCATTACTACAATGGAAAAAAAAAAACAAAAAACAAAATGTGAATTTCAACCCCCATGCAATTATTATTAACAAGATTGGTTCTGAGGAAGAGACAGGATAATGTTCCTCTCTATCCTTGCAGAGATAGAAGATTATGAGATATTGCTTGTACTATGAATTCTTAAGAATTTTCTCATTTATTTATCTTTTCTTGAGGCTCAATTTAATCATTCTCCAATCATTTTACAAAGACAAAAAACTAAGATAACCCCAAATCCATAGATCAGGGCATGGCTGTGATCTTGTACTGATCATTTCAGGGCTCTAGACAACCAATAAATTACAAAAATAAATATATGAATTAGCCAAAAGAATACAGGGACCATTTTTGCTTTTCTCTTTGTACACTAAATACCTTTCAAATTCTTTAGCACATAGTTAGTACTTAAAAATACTTGATAATTGAGAGAGGAAAAAGGTGAAGAGGAGATTGAGCAGGAACTCATCAAAAATTATAAAAATGTATAGAAAACAGCAACAAGATCAGATACAAAAGATGGCTCTAAGAATGATTATAAACTATAATGACAATGACAATAATTCTAATGAGTTGCTAAAGCTGAAAATGATGAGGCTGACAAGGAATGCTAAAGACAAGAGTAGAGGTTCTTTTCAAGTCATAGGAAAAAAGTAGGAACAATTTGGATACGTGTGTGAGTGTATATTATATGAATTTCAGGGACTACTCTATGCCAATTGCAGAGGCAAATATTTGGTGATCAATGTATTCCATGGGGGCAGGCATATTCTTAAAGGCAGAATCTTTCTTCTACTGTTTTGCTTTCTTCATAAAGGAGAACCAATGTGTCAACAAGAAAATTGAGAACAAAAAGGGCTGGGAAAGTGAAACACAAAATGAATACCTCGTTGCCCTTGACAAATTTATATCTCTAGGACTAAAAGAAACTTAAAAAACCAGGAAAATTTAACTAGTGAACCAGTTAGGGTTTTTTTGCCCTATGACAATGACAATGAAATCTAACCAACAACAACAACGACAACAAAATTAGTGAGGTTGTGAAAAACTTTTAAACTACATCATTAAAGGGATGATTACTATAAAAAATATATTGATAAAAGTAAATCTGGAAAATCCACCTAGAAAACATGTCAAACCAGACCAAATCACACTTCTTTTCTTTATTGGACAGGGAATGTCTGCAGAGTGGGACAGTGACTGTGAAATCAGATGACCAAAGTGTCCCTCCTGCCTCTTGGGAGAGCCATTTAATCTCCCTGGTTCACAGCTCTCTTGTCTAGGTTTCTATATCCTTTTACAGCAGGAGATCTGCAGTAACAACACTTGACAAAATCTAACACCTTATTCTTAGAAACAAGATGGGAAAGACGGCCTGAATGCAAAAGTAGTCTTTTAATTGCTTGTTATCAATTTGGACCAGGTTCTTTGGTTAATAGCATAGAGCTCAAACTTAAAATCTAGAGATGACACAAAGGTAATAGCTAGCTGACACATTAGATGACTGAATTGCAATCAAAACAAACAAAGATCTCTACAGACTAGATCAATGAGCCTAATTCAATAACATGAAATTGAAAGGAATAAGTTTAGGATTTTATAGTTTAAAGCTACACAGCAGCTAATCTAAAATAAATGTATAAATAGATAAATAAATAAATGAGAGCACCTTCCTCCCTTGGATTTTAGTTAGCGTACTATACAAAGTGAAACAAAACAAAACAAAAACCCAGGTATTATATGAAGGATAACAAGGAGGATTCAAAAGGGATTCAAAGTGATCAGGGTAAGGGCGTTAAATCTTATTCTACTTTTGTCTATGTTCAGTTCTGGGTGATACATCACAAGAAGGAATTAGCAGTTGGAAAGTGACAAAAGGAAAAAACCCAGCAAATGATATGAGAATCAGATAACAAATTGGAATGCTCAGCTTTTAGAATAGGAAAAAAAAAAAAAAAAACTTGAGGGTGACATAAAAGCTATCTTCAAGGGAAAGAAACATTTATTAACAACTTATTATGTACCAGCTACTGAGTTAGGGCGCTTTAACTCACAATACAAATATTTGGCCTCACAATACAAAATAAAGAAAAATGGACAGAAGCTTCAAAGAGATAGTCTTCAGTGTGATAGCAAGAAAGACTTCTAAATAATGAGACTTATCCATAAGTGTAATAGACTGACTCATACAAAGAGGGTTGGCTCAACACATTGGTCAGAATCCCAAAAAAAGGTCTCTATAATCTTGCATGTTAAAGTCATTGTTTTCTAAAAATTGTGTTGCATGATGGGTTTGGGCTTATAAAAATAAACAGGTCAATAGCAGATTGTCATCTTTTAAGACTTCTACTAAAATCATTTGGATAATGAAAAATAGGCACCATTCTTTCTAATATTGCTCTCAAGAGGAATTGGACTAAGTGTAGAAGACTTACCTCTCGCACTGCTGAGTGGTTTCAAATACAATGCCAATTCCTCCACACATTTCTTCGCTTCCTCATAATGTTTTGTATCTTCTACCCCACTACACAAAGTAATGGGCTGCTGCTCAGGGACCTGTACACCAAATAGGACAGATTACCTAATTACCTAGTCCTATACTACCATCTATCAGGCTTATTATCTCAGATGCATATCAATGATCTTCTTAAAAGTGGGTATACACTACCAGTAGCTCTGAAATGAATTTACCACATCAACAGGCCCATTGTAATATTCACCAACCCCATGCCTTGCTGAATAAAAACACCATTGTCTGGATACCACCTATATATACATTAAAATCTATATAATTTAAGAGAAAGAACTGTCTCATTTTTCTAGTCCTATTCCCTCACACTTTGTAGTGTTCAATGTGTACTAAGAAGTTAAAAAAGGATCTAAAAGCTAGAAAAGGGGATGAAGAAGGTCTAAAAGTTTTTAAGTTTAAGACATTGTCTATAGAAATTGCGAAATTCCATTCACATATCTAAAAATCACTTCAATGCACATTGTATCCACATAGAAATAACGTGAATGGCAAATCTTTTACACAATAGATTTTTTAATATAGCACTATTTTTTCAGGATATTTTCCTATTCCAGAGCAGCTAGGTGGTAAAGTGGTTAGAGCATCAGCCTTGAAGTCAGGAGTAAAAATCTGGACTCAGATACTTAACACTTCCTAGTTGTGCAACCCTAGGTAAATCACTTAACCCCAATTGCTTCAGCAAAAATAAATAAATGAATGCATGAAGGATGTTTTGCTCTTTCTTATTAAACCATCATTCAAATAAATGACTTTCCACCATTAATGACTTAAATTATAAAAGTTATTTTAAAAAAATCCATCATTCCCTACTGACTCCTATTGTTTGGAGAAGATGGATGTTGAACAAGAGAGCTCTTCTTAGATTTTCAGTTTAAGGAAGGGGCTCCGGAAATAAACCTCATCATTTCTCACCTGGACTTCATCACTGTTGAAGAAATCAATTTTCCTGCCCAATTAAATTTAGTCTGAAACACATGCTTCTGCAGCACTCCTTACCCCTAAGACTTCTTCCTCTGATTGGAGAAGGTAAAGGATTAACATCATAGAGCTCCTTCCAAATCCTCAATTTAAGGGAGGGTATCTGAACCTTTCTCACATATCTTCAGGACTTCATCATGTTCCCCACATTGGGGTGCCCTATCTATTTCACTATCTCCTTTCCAGCTTCTTTTTACATACATTCTTGTACCAAATTGTTAACTCCTTGAGGGCAGGGACTGCTTTTTTGTTTTTAAGTCACCTTCTTGAATTCATCTTATATATATCATCATTATATATATCTTCCTCTCCAGGACTAACTTCTCCTTGAAACTCCAGATTAATAGAGCCTGAAGAAAGAGCAGGCCTATTCCCCTTCATCTGCCCTAAGGCAACTAGAGAGTGTAGAGGAGAGGACACTGGGTCTAGAGTCAGCTCCAAGTTCAAATTTCAACCAAGACACTTACTAACTGGGTAACCTTGAGCAAGTCACTTTCACCTGTTTGCCTCAGTTTCCTCCACTACAAAATGATAGTAATATTCAGCTTTAACTTGAAGGGTTGGTGTGAAAATCAAATGAGGCAGATAATATTTTTAAAGTCTTCATCACAATGTGTGGAACACAGCAGGCACTTAATTTTTTTAAAATGTACATTTATTTTTAGTTTAGTAACTATTGCTTAACTGTTTAATAATGGAACTGGAAATTGAAATGGATGCCCATCAGTTGGAGAATGGCTGAATAAGTTATGGTGTATGAATGTTATGAAATATTATTGTTCTGTAAGAAATGATCAGCAGGATGATTTCAGAAAAGCCTAGAAAGATTTATATTAACTGATGCTAAGTGAAATGAGCAGAACCAAGGGACATTGTACAGAGTAACAAGATGATTACTGCTTATAATATAGTTTTAGTTCTGGCACAGCTAGGCTACCTTCATTAGCTTTTTTTTTTTTTTTCATTAATTTCCTGAAATTTTTGACCTTTTGTTCTTCCAGATGAATTTTCTTTGTTACTACTTTTTCTAGATCTGTAAAATAATTTCTTAGGAGTTTTGATTGATATAGTACTAAATAAGTAGATTAATTTAGGTAGTATGTCATTTTTATTATATCTGCTCAGCTTACCCATGAGTGCTTGGTATTTTTCCAACTGATTAGCTATGATCTTAAATTTCAATTAATAATAAATTGACAGCCAATGAGCATTTTTAAAGCACCTGAAGATCTGGCGTGCCTTTTACTTCATATTATTTGAAGCTCATACTAAGGTAAATTCTGGTAACTCTATTTTTCAGATCAGGGCACTGAGGCTGAGAGGAAAAAAGAAACAACAGCTCCTCAGTGTCTGAGGCCAGATATAAATACAAGCATTCGTGACTAGAAGGGAGACCCAATGGCCTCTGAGGTGTGCTGTTCCCAGTAAGCAAGATTCTTAGAGGTCCTTTTCCCCACAACATCCCAGTTGCTGCTGCTGATACTTTATTCTACTACAGAGAGATTAAAAATACTAGGATTCTTTAACCAATAGTATTAATCCTTCAACTGAATCCATATGCACATTATATAATACTTTAATTGTGCCTATTCACATATGTTTTTTTCCCCATTAGTTTTTCCTTAAAATATATAGAAGAAAGGAATGCACAACATGGGAAGTACATGGCTCATCCTACCTGAGCACCCACTAACTGCAGCAAGGCTGAGTTCACAGGCAGGAGCTCTATGTCGGTGTTGATAGTGGTCTGGTCAAAGGGGCACGCCTTGCGGTGAAGCTTGTTCAGGCACATCTTGCAGACAGTGTGGCCACAGCCGAGGCTGATGGGCTTTCGGATCGTTTCGTCGAATGTCTGAGTGCAAATTGGGCAGGAGAGGAAATCCGTCCATTGCGGAGCTTGTACAGGCATTGCTTAAGTAATTACAATTCACAACACAAAAATCTAAAGCACAGATTCCACTGGAATCAAATTCTTTCAAAAAAAAAAAAGTTTGTTTGTTTTTTAAATATCTTCTGTAAATACAGTCAGCACATAGTGTGAAATATAACCTGGAAAAGAAAGAAAAAAAGATTATTTTAAGAGAATTTTTCAGCTTTGTATTTTAAAATTCCAACAACAAATCCCATTCTCCCTTAAAATCTGGATCTATATATTTTATACCATGTTTACATGTCAGAGATGGTATATTTATAACTTCATAAAATCAGAATATTAAAGAAACGTGTTAACAGATCATTCTTTTTTAACCACCTCATTTAAGGAAACAGACTCAAGAACACATAGTAAAATGGCCAGTAAATAGCAAAGTTTGGACCAGAATAAAATCTCCGAATCTATGATGTTACCCAAATAGTTACTTTTTTTATTTTATGAAATGAATCATAAACCCAGAGATCAAAAGTTTAAAAAAAAAAGCGAACTTTTTATTTTTATTTTTTCAGAGCTCTACATTTTTCCTGCTATATACACTATTAACTGACATTCATCTAAGTCATGAAGAACACTTGCAGATAAAAACTACTTGGAGTTTTTGAATGACAAAGTGATGATCCATAAAGGGCATAAAATAGCCCAACCCAGGGAAGAAATTGGGGTGAGGAACCAACAGAACAGGGAAGTATGATACCATGGTGATGATATACAAAGAAGGTACAGAGTTAGAAGGTATTAACAATTTAAAACTACCATGAAGTTATTGATCACCAAAACTATGTTAGTAATTAAAAAAAAAAAACTATTAAAGGACTGGGTTTAGAAGTTCTTAATTTGACAAAAACTGCTGTAAAAAGTACAAAACAAGTTAAGAAATTAGATCGCTTCCTCTGTTCCCTCTCTCACACATACATCAGGAAATAGATATGTGACTTAAAAAAATAAAAGGTTATATGCTTCACAAATTTGAGAAAGCAATAAGATATTGCCTTGGCATATATAGCACTTAAGAAATGGAGATGATCATAGAACATTAAATGGAT
Organism: Antechinus flavipes; assembly: GCF_016432865.1. Lineage (NCBI taxonomy): Eukaryota > Metazoa > Chordata > Mammalia > Dasyuromorphia > Dasyuridae > Antechinus > Antechinus flavipes. The sequence goes on along the minus strand of NC_067401.1, from coordinate 422,544,856 downwards.
TTTAAATTTTACAAAGGAAAAACATTTTTATAAAGAGGATGAACAATTACAAAGCAGAGAGAAGCAGTCTACAGAAAGCTTGGCAAGATATCCCAACTAGACATTTAGATGAAAATTTAAATATGGTTACAAACAAGGAAAAAGAAAAGAAAAGGACTTTTAACAACTATTGCAACAAGCTCTTTTCACCATTAAGGAGAATAAAAACACCACATTTGGACCCTACCTGACATGAATCTGAGGTGCTTTCAAAAGAATTACAAGATGATGAAGACCAAAAACTAAAACCAAAACCCCCAGTTAGATTAGATCAAACACACAAAGAAGAGATTTCTGTTGGAGGTGACTTAATAGTGAGAGGCATCAATTTATGAGGCAAATTGATCAAATGTTATCAAGAATGGAAATATGAGCTTTTTTAACAGAAAAAAGGGGGAAGGATAAACAAGAAAACATCAAGAATTATCAACCCATAAACCTAATTCTCCTATCTATTCAAATCATTGTGAAACATTTGTTCAGCATTTACTATATAGCTAAGCACTGTGACAAAGTATATGCAGAAAAAGTTTAGATCTGATGGTGGAAGATGATGTGTAAAAAAAAAAAAAATTGTGTAAAAGCTGAAGGCGGGGAGGGGAAGAGAGATGATCTGTTCCAGAGGAACGGCACAGAATACAGACAGACATCAGTGTATCTGTAAAATAATGGAAGATATGTTGGCCTTCCTTAAAATATAGTTCTGAGAGGAACCAGCGAAGTAGAGAGAGAAGCTGCAAGGGAACTTTCAAAGTGAGAAGTTGAGTATTGAATGAACTTCTTATGACCAATTTCTTTGGGGTTCAGCTTTTTTTTTTCCCCCAGTTGAGTCCATGACCCCATTTGGGCTTTCCTTAGCAGAAAGACTGCAGTGGTTTGCCATTTCCTCTCCAGCACATTTTACAGATGAGGTAACTGAGGCAGACAGGGTTACTGTGCACTGTGGAGCCCCAAGCTGCCCTGGACAGGTCCCTAGGGCATGGTAGATTAGGGAAGACTAATTAATGGCCTGGGAAGGAAGAACTTCATACAGGTCATTTTGGGATGAAGCAATCAGATCTGGTGACCTGCCCCAGGTCATACAAAGAGTAAGAGCTAAGTGTCTGGGGCCAGATTAGTACCCAGGGCCTCCTGACTATGGGCCAGCACTCTGTCCATAACATGTCTCACTGCCTTTACATGAAATGAGCGCATTCTTGAGGAGGGTGGGCTCCTGTCAAGATATATGGCATCTTCACCATCTCACTGGGGTGGCCCCTATCCCTTCCATGGGCACATGGCTCAGGAGCAGGCAATGCTCACTCCTGGGATAGACAGCTGGGGGGGGGGGGGAGGGGGAGGAGAGAGAGGAGGAAGGGGAAGAGAGGAGGAAAGAGGGGGAAGGCGTGCAGTCAGAAGGACAGATTCAGATCCCATTCCAACTCCAACTCCTGGCTGGGAGATCCCAGAAGAGTCAATTAATGTTTGCCTCCATTTTCTCAATTACAAATTGAGTATAGAAAGAGCAGCCACTTTTTAGGGTTGATGTGAAGATTAAGAAAGGTACCTGTAAAGTGCTTAGTATGCTATCCGGCTACCTGTACATATGTAAACACACACACAGAGTAAGAGAGAAGTTTTCGGACACAGTAGCACTGACATAGTGATTTGAGGATTAAAATTTTTAGACAAAAAGTTCAGGGAAGAGCATTCCAAACCTGGCGAAAAAGATAAGCCAAGATATAGAGGTATTCAAGACATACTTGGGAATGAAGTAGCAGTTAGGGCAGTTTAGCTAAAGGGGAGAGTAGCATGGAGGCAAAAAGTATTTGAAAAGGGTAGGAAAATGAGAAAGATTGTACAGGACCTTGCATATCAGGAACTTCTAATAAGGAGTAACCAGACACATACAGAAGTAGAATAGGGGAAGGAGGACTCAACAACCTAAGTCCTCTTGGGAGGCTATTTTTAACAATTAAATGATGAAGGCCTGTTCCAATGATCCGTGAGGAAGAGAACAATTTACGCCCAGAGAGAGTTCGACTGTGGGAAGCGAGGGTGGATTACAACATAGTATTTTCACTCTTTTTGCTGTTGTTTGCTTGCATTTTGTTTTCTCATTTTTTTCCTTTTTGATCTGATTTTTCTTGTGCAGCAGATAATTGTATAAACATGTAAACATATATTGGATTTAACATTTTTTTTACATGTTTAAACATATATTGGATTACCTGCCATCTAAGGAAGAGGTGCAGGAAGAGGAAGAAAAATTTGGAACAAGGTTTTCCAAAGGTCAATGTTGAAAAACTATGCATGCCCTGTTTGTAGTGGCTAGAAACTGGAAAATGAATGGATGCCCATCAATTGGAGAATGGCTGGGTAAATTGTGGTATATGAATGTTATGGAATATTATTGTTCTGTAAGAAATGACCAGCAGGATGAATACAGAGAGGCTTGGAGAGACCTTCATGAACTGATGCTAAGTGAAATGAGCAGAACCAGGAGATCATTATACACTTCGACAACGATATTGTATGAGGACATATTTTGATGGAAGTGGATTTCTTTGACAAAGAGACCTGAGTTTCAATTGATAAATGACGGACAAAAGCAGCTACACCCAAAGAAAGAACACTGGGAAACGAATGTGAACTATCTGCATTTTTGTTTTTCTTCCCGGATTATTTATACCTTCTGAATCCAATTCTCCCTACGCAACAAGAGAACTGTTCGGTTCTGCAAACATATATTGTATCTAGGATATACTGCAACATATCCAACATATAAAGGACTGCTTGCCATCTAGGGGAGGGGGTGGAGGGAGGGAGGGGAAAAAAATCGGAACAGAAATGAGTGTCAATATAATGTAATTATTAAATAAAAAAACTTAATAAAAAAAAAAAAAGAAAGAAAAAAAGAAAAACTATGCATGCATATGTTTTGAAAACAAAAAGCTTTAATAAAAAAAAAGCTTATTTTTCAAAATACATGCAAAGATAGTTCTCAAGATTCACCCTTATAAAACTTAGTGTTTCACATTTTTCTCCCAACTCCTCTCTTAGACAATAAGCAACCTAATATAGGTTAAACATGTGCTATTCTTCTAAACATATTTCTACATTTATCATGCTGCACATGAAAAATCAGATCAGAAAGGAGGAAAATGAGATAAAAAACACAAGCAAGGAAATAGCAACAAGAACAAAAAAAGGTGAAAATACTATGCTGTGCTTCACATTCAATCACATATTCTCATAACAGCAGCCATTTCTTCTAGCTTCAGGCCTTCATCTGATGCAGCATTATGCTCTTTTAGGGAAAAGTAACCTAGCCTGTAGACTAGAGTTGGCAAAAACCTCTGCAACCCTGCCACTTTGATGGGCCCTGCTCCCTTTCTGGGCTAGACTATTCTTAGCAGCCAATCCATAGAACCCATTTTCTCTATTTCTTCTTATTCTTCCCAGCAGTAGATGGCAATAGAGAGCAGTCCAGCCTCTCTGCCTAACAAGTGACAGAGCAGAGATCTAAGTTCCCCTTTGCCACAGTTCTGAAAAGTGGTTTTTTTTTCTCGTTTTTCTCCTGTCTTCTTCCAAACTTTTCTTGATTCAACAATAGGGGTCTCAAAACAGGGACCTTAGATTATGGTTCACAATCAAATTTTTCATCCTTCTAGAAGTATTCAGATAAATTTCACTAGACCCATAATGACAGAATCAGAATGAATAGAGATAGTTTGCTTCAGTAATTTATATTTAAATATTTGCAAGCCTGTTAGGTTAATAACTGAGGGATTAACTATTTTAACAGTTTTGCAAATATTTAAATTCAAATTACTATCTATCTCCATTCACTCTGACATTCTACAGCTTATCATGTACTAATAACTGACTGTGGTTTCAGAGCAGAACTTTAGGCTTAAACCTTTTATGAGCATATGCACTGACTGAAACTATGGCTATTTCCATGGAGAGCTATAGTAGAAAATTTAAAAACTACTTTTGTTGTTCATTTGTTTCTGACTCTACATGATGCCATTTGGAATGTTCCTGGCAAAAATACTAGGTTGGTTTGCCATTTTATTCTCCAGCTCATTTTACAGAAGAGGAAACTGAGATAAATAGTGTTAAACAATCTGCCCAAAGACCCACATGTGCAAAAGTGTGTATGGCAGCCCCTTTTGTAGTGGCAAGAAACTGGAAACTGAGTGGATGTCCATCAGTTGGAGAATGGCTGAATAAGTCATGGTATATGAATATAATGGAATATTATTGTTTTGTAAGAAATAATCAGAAGGATGATTTCAGAAAAGTCTGGAGAGACTCATGCTAAGCATACTGATGCTAAGTGAAATGAGCAGAACCAGGAGATCATTATACATGATTATATGAGGATCAATTCTGATGGACATGGCTCTTTCCAATGAGACAATTCAGGCCAGCTCCAGTGATCTTGTGATGAAGAGAGCCATCTACACCAGAAGGAGGATTATGGGAACTGAGTGTTGATCTCACACACATAGCATTTTCACTCTTTTTGTTGTTGTTTGCTTGCATTTCATTTTCTCTCATTTTTCCCCCTTTGATCTGATTTTTCTTGTGCAGCAAGATAATTCTATATATATGTATGCATATATTGATTTTAACATATTTTTACCATATTTAACATATATTGGATTACTTGCTATCTAGGAGAGGAGGTGGGATAAGGAGGGGAGGAAATGGAACACAAGTTTTGCAAGGGTTAATGTTGAAAAATTATCCATGCATATTTTTTGAAAATTAAAAACCTTTAATAAAAGAAAAAGAGAAAAAATTCAGATCTCCCTTATTCTAGGTTCTGTCCACTTCACCATCTATCTGCCTCTGAGATCCTTTCCAATTCTAGACTGGGAATATTTAAGATTTGTACTAATTTAACTAACAAGGTTATTATGAGTGAAAAGACTGACTGTATACATGCTCGTGTGCAACCGAGTCTGAACCTATTTAAGTATTCACTTCACTATCTAGCTGTCCCTTAAAATGCTATGTTCTGGGGCAGCTAGGTGGTATAGTGGATGGAGCACCAACCCTGAAGTCAGGAGGACCTGATTTCAAATCTGGCCTCAGACACTTAACACTTCCTAGATGTATGACCCTGGGCAAGTCATATCGACCCTAATAGCCTCAGGGGAGGAAAATGCTATGCTCTGTAGTTAATAAAAAAGTAAATCACATTGCTTTCACATATCTATCTAAGAGCATTCTTTGAAGGATTTATTAGTTGATCTTATTCGTGGTAAATTGGTTTAGAAACAGACAATTAAGCAAATGTTATTTTCCCTATCATGACAGAATTAGGATTTTGAAGAGTACTTAGAGCCCAATTTTTAGTTGTCTTAATTGTCATATTTGCTTATTGGGATTTTGGGCTTTAATTAATTAGAGAAACAAGGACAGTAACATTCCTACATATATAGTATTGCTTAAGAAAATAGACATGTTCAAGGGACTACATGCCAGATACCAGAAACAGAAGATCAAACTGAAACAGGTCTTTGGTAGTTTGAGGAGATGGAGGGAGAAAGTGAGAAAACAACATAGAAAAAAAGCAATTTAAAGAGGGAGAATAGGAATCAAACAGGAGATGGGGAAAGGTAGGTGACTCAGTGGACAGACACCAGATTTAGGCTCAGAAGACTGGAGTTTAAATCTGCCTTCAGACACTAACTATGTGACCCTGGAGGAGCCACTTCACCCTGTTTGCCTCAGTTCCTCACCTGTGAAATGAACTGGAGATGGAAATGGCAAAGCACTCTAGTAATCTTTGCCAAGAAAATCCCAAATGAGATCACAGAACATCGGACACAATTGAAGCAACTTAACAACAACATTTACTTTTGAATTTTCACAATTTTAGTTTCAAGCATCAAAGTCTCTGGAAGTAGCCATAATTCAGTCAATACAAATGTGGTCTAAATAGACTTTGGATCTGAGATAATAACTCAATTGAGAAGTTCACACAGAACCTGTATTTTCTCTAATTTAAGCATGTACTATTTTTATGGTGCTGTAGACCCTAATAGCTGTAGTTACTTTTAAAAAATATATTTTAGTATTCATTAAAAATTTTTTTTTTGAATCCCAATTCTCTCTTCCAGTCGTTCCCCCATTGAGAAGCCAGCAATAAACCATTATGTGAAATCATACAAAATGTTTATTACTCATGGTACCCCCACCAAAAAAGGGAAGAAAAGTGAAAAAAGTATTCTTCAATCTGCACTCAGTTCCTCAGTTCTCTCTCTGAATATAAACAACATGAGCCCTTTAGAATTGTCTTAGATTAGTGTAGCTAAGCCAACTGTAATTGTAGTTGTAGACTAACATTGAGAATTTGCAAGAAATTCCAATTTCCTAATTTAATATAGATTACTGTACATTTTCCTATGTTCTGATAAGTAAGTATTAATGAACCAAAAACGCTTAAGAAAACCAGGATTCCCATTTATCCCAAGGTTGTTTCATCAAATGAAATTAATATTTTATGTGATTCCATCAATGTTTCAAAAGTATCAGTTTCACATGATTTGGAGTTGGAAAGGACCTTAGATAAGGTGTAGATCAACCCTACACCCTACTAACTTCTATTTTAACTACATAAAATTAAAAAGTTTTTGCTGAAACAAAACTAATGCAGGTAGAATAAGAAGAAAAAGTGTTAATTTGGGACAAAAAAAATCTTCAAACAACTGATAAAGGCCTGATATTTAAGGAACACAAATATGTAAAAAAAAAAGAGCTAGTTCTACAAAAGATAAAAGTGAAAAATCCAAAGGAATAGTGTAGTGTTGGGGGCCAGAACTCTGTACTTAAAACAAGGATTCTTACAAGGTGCTAAACTCAGTGGAATTAATAAAACAATGATTATCTAATTTAGAATGATGATTAATAGTTCTCTAGTTCAGTACATGTACTTAGTACTTAATATAGTTCTACAAGATTCACACCTATGATAATGTAATTATAATAGAGTATATAAGGTGGGACAAATTTAGCCAGATTCACTCCATCTCAAACCACCATGGTGGCTGGCTGTCTTCCTGCATTTCTTCCACTGAGACCAAGCTAGCCTGGGCCCCAGGCAAGGAGACAAGAATTTGTACTTTCTCCCTGGCTATTCTTGTGGTAATTAAACTTGTGGTGCTGAAACGAGGGCTAGTCCAAAGACCTCCAGCAAACCAACCAGAACATTACAGAATAACTTCAAAATAAAAAGCAAACTAGTAATAACCGAATAAAAGAATATTACAAATCATTAACAAGTGACTGATGTAAATAAAACAATTCTGAAGTTTCACTTCCTCCCGGGGCAGGTAAAAGTGACAAAAGATAAAAATTATTAAACGATGGCTGAGCTATAGGAAAAAGGCACATTAATACACTATTAAGAGCTACAAATTAGTCCTGCTATTCAAGAAAATAATTTGGAATGATACTAAACAACAACAAAAACAAAACCTATTATTAGTATTTCCAGCCAAGAAGGTTGTATGAATAGAGGGGCAAACTCTCCTAAATCTACTTCAGTAAAAACTTGAAATTCCTACCAGACTGTTGTTCTGTTTTGCCCATCTCTTTGTGACCCCGCGGACTATAACACATCAGACAGAATAATGAACAAGAAATCCAACACAAACAACAGTTACATTAAGTGAAATAGAAAAGGAAGCCACAAGCAAATCCAGCACAAGAACAGGCAAATTTAATCTCCCCTAAAAACCTACCATCACCTGAAATTGGCTCTAAACGCAGCCAACAACAAATAAAGAGGGCCAATATACAAACCAAGGTTAATTTAGGTGTCCGGGAGCTCTCAAGTCCCAGATGCCCTGTCCTGGTATTCCAGTAGAGGAGCCCTGAAGATCCTGCCTGCTCTTTTATGAGTTTGTCAGCAGAGCAAAAAGTGAGACTAAGCAGGGATCCTTCCCACAAAACCTAGTCCCTGGCATAAAACCCAAAATAAAGAACTAAATTTGAGAGATCTGTAAATCAAAGAAAACAGCAACCAGTATCAAAAATACTGTCAACCCAGAGATTCCCAAAAGAAGCAAGTAATTCTAATAACTGCAAATAGAGACTCAGGGGAGGAGGCAGGGGGGCGAATATATACTTTGATCAAGCAATCACTTCTAGACAAAATGTATATATATTTGTCTCCCACAATAAGCATGCACACATACAAACACAGAATATACTTTTTGATTCCGAAGAAATGAATGAAAGAGGAAAAAAGGTCTCATATAAACAAAAATTTTATAGTAATACTTTTTTTTTAATTAGAAAAATGATCAGATTAGAAAATAGGAGAAAAGTGATTGTCAAATGACTGAGTAATGACCAAAAATATTGTGGTATATATACTTCTCTACAATGGTCAGGACATAGATGTGTTCTGCTCTTTTTGGAATCTCGTGTGAAAATAGTTCAATAGTAAGTAACTCAATCCTTCCAGGAACCTCCTAAAGGGTTCATGATCAAAGGCAGTAAGCACAGAGTTCAGGCAACTGTCTGTGAGGTGGGTCACCTCACCGGATTTTAAAAGATCGCTTTATTTTCAATTTTAATCAGATTATCCTAAAATAAATAAAATTATTTTTAAATTACCTCAGAATTCCAAGGCAAAATGTAACATCGCAGGTATTCTCTAGGAACATGTGTTTAATATCATGAAATTTTGTTCCTAAAGAACAGAAGCAAGTCTTGTGAAGAACAAGGTTATATAAACATAATTCTTATGCAACCTATCTCACAAGGAGAAAAGTATTTTATAAATGTTAAAATGCTACATGGATGCCCATCAACTGGAGAATGGTTGAGTAAATTGTGGTATATGAACGTTATGGAATATTACTGTTCTGTAAGGAATGACCAGCGGGATGAATACAGAGAGGACTGGCAAGACTTACATGAACTGATGCTAAGTGAAATGAGCAGAACCAGGAGATCATTATATACCTCAACAACGAAACTGTTTGAGGATGTATTCTGATGGAAGTGGTTCTTTTCAATAAAGAGAGCTAATTCAGTTTCAATTGATCAAAGATGGACAGAAGCAGCTACACCCAAAGAAAGAACACTGGGAAATGAATATAAACTGCTTGCATTTTTGTTTTTCTTCGGGTTATTTATACCTTCTGAATTCAATTCTCCCTGTGCAACAAGAAAACTGTTCGGTTCTGCACACATATATTGTATCTAGGATATACTGTAACCTATTCAACATGTAAAGGACTGCTTGCCATCTGGGGGAGGGGGTGGAGGGAGGGAGGGGAAAAATCGGAACAGAAGTGAATGCAAGGGATAATGCTGTAAAAAATTACCCTGCCATAGGTTCTATCAATAAAAAGTTATTAAAAATAAAATAAAATGCTACAGAATTGCTTACTACATATAGAAGTCACAGCTCTGAAATAAGAGAACCTGAGGGTGAACTAACACCACTTTCAGTGACTTAAATCCCTCCGGCCTCTATTTGTTCATCTATAAAAATGAGTTGGCTAGATGAACAACCAAATCTTTTTCAGCTCTAATTTTATGACGCTAAGCCACAAAACCCAACATTAATACATTTTTCTTAGTAATACTATATGATTGTGAATCTTGGAATACCACAAAGTTGCAGATGACCCAAAGGAGATAATTGACTAAAGTAGGCTGAAGAACAAATTTCCCATAATTATCTATGTACAAGGAGACTCATAATGGATATCATTCAAAAAAGGTATTGTCATCAAAGTGGATTAGTCCTACATAAAGAAAATACATGTCGTACAGTATGTGCTCTATTTCTATCACATTCTTATCTCTTCTGCCTTTTAAACTTCTTTAAGTCATTCGTCTATTCAGGTAACTACTTTCTCTCCTTTTACTCTTCCTAAATCTTCAACTGGCCTCTGACCTCACAAACCCAAGTATTAAATTTTTGAAGAATATTTCTTCCCGTCTAAGCTTAACAGGAAATTTCTCTGAAAATAACATCCCTGATGTAGTTATATAGTTTATAGCTAAGATTTATAAACATCACAATAATGCCCTCACCAAATTCATTTGTATATTTTGTAACAGGAACAAGGTTTGGACCTGTAATTTCACTGATATGGTGAAATTGCAGGTGAAGAAAATCCCTATGACAAATGCTGGTCAGCATCTTACCTACAACTTATAAGTTTCAGAGAATGGTATCAAAGTAAAATCAAAATGAGGTTTACTAATCTAAATATGAGGAACTCTACAGGCCAGATAGTGACTAATGTAATATTATCTGTATTTTAATTTATTTTGTTATGTATTTCAGGCTGCACTCTGGGAATGTTGTGGCTCCCTGATGGGTTGTTATGTTTGACATTTCTGGCCTAAAAGATTTGACAATTTGTCCAAGAATACAATATGTCTGAGGTGGGACCTGAATCTCATATTAAGCCTTCTTTGGTTTTGGGGTCAGCACTCTCTCCACCATGCCATGTTTACTTTATATAAAAGGAAATTAGGACCCATAATACTCTCTTTTAAAGAGAAGTCTAAGCACCCAAATGTCTTGAAAGGAATGCGGGTGAGGGGATGACATCTCTATATCTCAAATTCAGTTAACATAAGCAAAACAACTACACTAGAGGCTTGTTTTATGTGATAATTTATTTGGAATTGAAAACAAAAGTTTATACAATAACCTGAATAAAATCAAAATATAAATTGGTAAACAATGAAGCAAAAAGACAAAAGAAAACTACCATGGGGTTATCACACTGCACTTTGGGGAGAAATATTTATCAAGTGTTTAAATTTTTGTTTGTTTTAGACAATTTTCAGATGAAGAAATTGAAACTATTACCACTCACATGAAACACTCTTTCATTTCCAAATCACTATTGATCAGAGAAATGCAAATTAAGACAACTCTGAGATATCACTACACACCTGTCAGATTGGCTAAGATGACAGGAAAAAATAATGATGAATGTTGGAGGGGATGCGGGAAAACGGGGACACTGATGCATTGTTGGTGGAATTGTGAACGAATCCAGCCATTCTGGAGAGCAATCTGGAATTATGCCCAAAAAGTTATCAAACTGTGCATACCCTTTGATCCAGCAGTGTTTCTATTGGGCTTATACCCCAAAGAGATACTAAAAAAGGGAAAGGGACCGGTATGTGCCAAAATGTTTGTAGCAGCCCTGTTTGTAGTGGCTAGAAACTGGAAAATGAATGGATGCACATCAATTGGAGAATGGCTGGGTAAATTGTGGTATATGAATGTTATGGAATATTATTGCTCTGTAAGGAATGACCAGCAGGATGAATACAGAGAGGCTTGGAGAGACCTACATGGACTGATGCTAAGTGAGATGAGCAGAACCAGGAGATCATTATACACTTCGACAACAATATTGTATGAGGATGTATTCTGATGGAAGTGTATTTCTCTGACAAAGAGACTTAATTGAGTTTCATTGGAGAAATGATGGACAGAAACAGCTACACCCAAAGAAGGAATACTGGGAAATGAATGTGAACTATTTGATTTTTGATTTTCTTCCCGAGTTATTTTTACCTTCTGAATTCAACTCTCCCTGTGCAGTGGGAGAACTGTTCGGTTCTGCAAATATGTATTGTATCTAGGATATACTGCTACATATTTAACATATATAGGACTGCTTGCCATCTGGGGGGGGGGGGAGAAGGGAGGGAGGGGAAAAAACGAAACATAAGTGATTGCAAGGGATAATGCTGTGTAAAAATTATCCTGGCATGGATTCTGTCAATACAAAGTTATTATTAAATAAAAAAATAAATAAATAAATAAATTTTTGTTTGTTTTGTAATTAATTCAGCAAAACTTTACAAAATAACTACAATGTTCAAAGAACTATGCTAGGTACTGGAAACAAAGATCAAACTGAAAAAGACCTTTGCTAGATTAGGGAGAAAGTGATAGAATAGCATGTAGACAATGAACATATACCAATTTAAAAAGGGAGAGTACAGTAACAACTGGGGAGGAATCATGCAAAAGGAAGAGAGAGCTAGGTGGCTCAGTGGACAAGAGCACCAGGCCAGGGGTCAGAAAGACTTGAATTCAAAGGTGTTCTCAGACACTTACTAGCTACCTTGTATGCCTCAGTACCTCTGCCAAAAAAACCCCATGTGATCCTGAAAAGCAGAACACAACTACTAAGCCTGAACAACAACATGAAAGAGGCGACTCCTGGGGTTGAGCCTTGGAAAAAAAGAGGGATGAGAAGGCGAGCACTGGAGCACTAAGGGATGGCTTGGGCATACACACAGGAGTGCTTGTAGCTGGTTCAGACACCAAAGAACCAAGGTCACGCTTCCCATTCACGAACCACTGTCACTTGTGATTTGGACTTGAATGACCAAAAGAAGTGAAATGGATGATTTTGTGCAATGCTGAGGTCAGTGGTCCTCACCATAAACAAAGGACAAACACGCTTCTTTTAACCTGCATGCAGCATCCTCCTTTACTAAGGTTTCCCCCATTAGATTATAAGGTCCTTGAGGGCAGGGACAATCTGCCCTTAGCACAGTAGACAGCACACAGTACATGCTTAATCAGGGTTTACTACTAATTCATTCTTTGTTACCACAAAAAAGCATTAAAAATTTATATTTCCTCCAAACAGGATTAAAGATACTAATAGTTATTTGATCCTCATTACAACTCTGTAAGGTATGTGCATTTATTATCTACTTATAAATGAGGAAATCGTTTTTTGCTCCAGGATCACAGAGCTAATAAATGTCTGTCAGAGAAATTGGACTCAGCTTTTAAACCTTAACAACTGTGTATTGATAGGACATCATATTCAGATGACAAAGAAGTTTTATTAATTGCTACGTTTATTTTCTGGGGGAAAAATCTGTTACAGTCATGGGCATACAGAAAGCATATGGACCTTAGGGGGACACATCTTTGCAGAACTGAGTGTTTTCTTAGCTGAGCCATATGGGTTGAGGAGTACAAAAGATTAGACTTCCAAAAGAAAACCACTGTTAATGAGGTGGGACAAAAAAGATTGAGTGAAAGATAAGTGAAGGCAAAAAGTAAACTATCTAGAACACTCAAAGAACAAGTGTGGCTAACTTTTAACTTTTTTTTCCTAAAGTTGAACATAGTAATATCAACTTTAAGTAGAAATCTTTCTAAAATTAATTAACATAGTCCCCTTCCTGAAATAAAAAACTAAACCCATTCCTTCACAACAAAGACCTTTCAAATATTAGTTATTTTTTCTGTAATGGGGATAAATTAGAAGCCTTCTCAAAAGATCAGGGGTGAAAGCAAGGATGCTCATTATCAATACTATTATTCAATATTGTACAAGAAATGTTAGCTACACCAACAACAGAAAAAGAAACTGACAATTAGAATAGACAATAAGGGAACAAAATTGTCACTCTTTGCAGATGCTATATGGCATATATAAAGAACGTCCTAATAAACTACCTGAAATCATTAATAACTTTAGCAAAGTTTCAGGATACAAAATAAGCTCACATAAATCATCAGCATTTTTATATTTTACCAACAAAGCCCAATAGCAAGAAATAGAGAAATTCTATTTAAAATGACCATAAATACTTACAAGTCTACCTGCCAAGACAAACCTAAGAACTATATGAACACAAACACTTTTCACACAAATAAGTCGAGTCTAAACAGCTGGAAAAAATATCAATTGCTCATGGATAGATAAAGCCAATATGACAATTCTACCTAAATTATTCTATTTATTCAGTACCATCAAAATACCAAAAAAATTACTTTATACAGCTAAAAAAAAATTCATCTGGAAGATCAAGATTAAGGGAATCAATTTTAAAATGTGAAGGAAAGTGGCACAGTGGATAGAGCACCAGCCCTGAAGTCAGGAGGACCTGGGTTCAAATCTGGTCTCAGACACTTAACATTTCCTAGCTGTGTGACCCTGGGCAAGTCACTGTAGCCCCAATTGCTTCAGAAAAAAAAAAAAAAAGTGAAGGAATGTGGTCTAGCAAAATCAGATCTCAATCTGTATTACAAAGCAGTTAATTTACCTCAACTATCTGGTACTGGCTAAGAAATAAGAGGGGTGAACCAGTGGAATGGATTAGGCACACATTACAGAATAATAACCATAGTAATCTATTATTTAACAAATCCAAAGATGCAAGCTTTTGGAACAAAAATTCAGTATTTGACACCTCTACGTACTCCCCCCCAAAAAAAATTGCTGGAAAAACGATAAACAGTATGGCAGAAAATAGGTGTAGAACTTCTCATACCACTATGTACCTAGATAAGGTCAAAATGGATATATGATTTACACATAAAGGATGACACTATAAGAAATTAGGAGAGATGCAGTAGTATATTTGTCAGATCTATGGATAAAAGAATTTAGGACCAAAGAAAATGGAGACAGCATTATAAGATGTAAAACACAGAATTTTGATTATATAAAATTAATTTTTTGCAAAAATTTAGCAACAAAAATTAAAAGGAAAGCAGAAAGCTGGGGGGGAAATTATTTAACAGGAAAAATACAAGTCATTCCCAATTGATAAATGTTCAAAAGATATAAACAAGCAGTTTTCAGATAAAGAAATGCAAATTATCTATAGTCATATGAAAAAATGCTCTAAATCACTATCAATTAGAGAAATGCAAATTAAAACAATTCTGACATACCATCTCACACCTATCAGATTGACTGATAAAAAGGAAAATGATAAATGTGGAAGGGATGTGGGAAAAGCGGGACATTAATTCACAGTTGATTGAGTCATGAACTGATCTAAACATTCTAGAGAACAATTTGGAAATATATCCAAGGGCTATAAAATTGTGCATACCTATCATCCTTAGATCTATATCTCAAAGACATCCAAAAAAGGGAAGGGAGGGAGATCAGAGGAAAGATCTATTTGTACAAAAATATTTATAGTGGCTTTTTGTAGTGTAGAAAGGCAAGAAAAAATAAAGCCTATCAATTAGGGAATAGCTGAACCAGCTGTGATATATGATCATGATGAAACACGAGTGGGATATAAGAAATGACAAATAAGATGATTTCAGAAAAATCTGGAACTTATATGAACTAATACAAAGTGAGCAGAACCAGGAGATTATTGTACACAGCAACAGAAGTACCATGTGATAAAGAACTGTGAATAACTAAGTAAATAACTAATACAATGATCTAAGGCAATCCCAAAAGATTCATGATGAAACATCAGTCTCCAGAAAAAAAAACTGATGTTGTCTGAATATAAACTGAAGCACACCATTTTTCACTTTCTTTTTTTGTTGTTGTGCTCAAATCTTCTTGTACAAAATGATTAATAAGGAAATGTTTTACATGATTGCAGATGTATAACCTATATCAGACTGCTTACCATCAAGGAAGGTCAAAATTTGGAACTCAAATAAAAAAAGGTTAAAAAATTATTTTAACATATAATTGGGGGAAAAAATAAAATATCGCACAAAAAAAAAAAGAATCCCAATATAATCATAGTATTTGAATTTGTACTGTATGTCCACTGAGCTAGAATGGATAATCATATTTTATGTGATTATAACTACAAATACAGGTGACCACTTCAAGTATTCAATGTTTCATATTAGGACTCAGCTGTATTAGCTAGCATTTATATACCACTTGAAAGTTTGCTAAATGCTTCATAAATACTATCTCATTTTATCCTCACAACAACAGTTAATTATGATCTACAAGCATTGCTATTGTACCATGATGTCCCAAAAATACTTGATCCGGAACTGAATACTGCCTCTGTCACCAATCTAACTCTAACTATGGGAAAATCATGACCTAGAAGTCACTTTTTATTGTAAAATAAGTATAGACATATACACTACCAACTTCAGTCACACAGTGAAAGTAAGATAAAATGTCAAAGTGCTTAATAAACTATCACCACATACAGTTCTGGCTTCTAATCTCTTATGAGATAGGGAAGCAGATAAAGACTTGATAACATTGCCAAAGAGATAAATAAGTTCTGAGTACAAACTTGCGAGGCTCTCCTATGAGTTTTAACATGAGCTTAAATTCAAGTATTTTAATGACATTGATTTTCTCTATCCAAAGGCCTTCTTATTATTTCCTGGTTTAAGGTTATATTCTAGAAAAATTTAAGATTATTGTAAACTATAATTGAAAACCTAAACACCCTACTTTAAATCCTAAATCTTATTAATCTGGTATATTAGTTTTCCAATAAGTTGTCATTTATAAAGAAATATCCAATGATGTAAAAACCAAAAAAGAGGGAAAACAAAAGATATGACTAATTTTCACAAGTGCTCTGGCTCTGATCCATTCTCTAAAGCACAGGTCTGAATATGCCTTTGCTGTGTTCAAAAAAGTTCTAGTCTCTAAGATAAAATAAAAGCCTTTCACATTCCAGTAGTACACTATTTTTCCAGATTTATTTTATTCTGCTGCACCTAATTCTATACATACCCTTCTTCCAAGCCACTTTCCCCATACACCTTTGTTCCCTTCTCCCCTTCCTTTCCCCTTATTTCCTTACCTCCCTCTCAGCAATCCAAGTCCCTCCTTCAAGGCTCAGCTCACTGTCTTCGTCCCTAACCTCTTTCCTGCCAGTTAGTGCTCTTCCTTTCCCAATGCCAGAAATTCCTTTGTATGCGCTTTGAC
The DNA here is from genome assembly GCF_016432865.1 of Antechinus flavipes. Classification (NCBI taxonomy): domain Eukaryota; kingdom Metazoa; phylum Chordata; class Mammalia; order Dasyuromorphia; family Dasyuridae; genus Antechinus; species Antechinus flavipes. The sequence goes on along the minus strand of NC_067401.1, from coordinate 422,528,120 downwards.
TTTATATCAAATAGTTCATACCATAGCTTTCTTGTAAAATCCAAATTCCTTGAGAGCAGATGCTTTCATTTTTGCCTTATCTCCCTAGAGTCCAGAATCCAAGGAGAATGCTTCCTGAACTGAAGCCCTTCAAATGACTCATTCTTTAATTACTACAATGCTTCAATAATTTGATAAGATCACAGATCTATAGATTCAGATTTCCTCCATTTCTGTACAGGATCCTAACCCAGTCTCCAAATTCTGAGTCAAAGAACAAATTTTAAAAAAAGAAAAAAGTACACACATATACACAAATGAAAAAAACAAAACTTTTTATCAGTGCCAAAAATTTAAAATTTTCTTTCATATAATCTTACAAACACGCCTGGGATGACCCCTGAGTCAGGGAGCAATAGATTCAAGTCCTAGTTCTGACACATACTGGCTGAGTAATTCTTAGGACAGGTCACTTAGGGGATGTAATGCTGCAGGCAACTCAAATTGTAAATTGCAAAATCTGCTATAGAAATGGTTTCCTTATTGGAAGTTTCCTACACCAATGAAATCACAGGACTAGACAAAAACCAATTACTGTTTTTGGGTATCCTTAACAAGTAAATACAAATCTAACACAATTCAATTCAAACATTCATCAAGCTAGTGTGAGGCACTATAGTAGAAATGGTAATACAAACCGGAAAAAAAAAAAAGGTAAACATTTGATTGATAGGGGCAAAGAGATATTCAAACAAAATACACTAGTACTGGAGAAAGAGCAAATAACCAAACTGCAAAGCACAACAGACTACCAAGGCAAAGACTTTGTAGTCTACCCTATCTATTAACAAGAGCTGACATTTTATAAAGCTTTCTGGACATTTGGAAAGTGATAAATCATGTGCACTATTTCACTCATTTAACAACACGACCTTCCAAAAGCACAGGTTTGACCATTCTTCTATTCTATAAAAGCTAGAGGGCAACTAGGTGGTACAGTGGAGAGAGCATGGCTCTGGAGTCAGGAGGAATCTGATTTCAAAATCACACACTTAAAAACGCTTCCTAGCTTTGTGACCCTAGCCAAGTCAACCACAGCTTCAGGGATGGGGATTCCCCCCCACCTCACCACTCCGCCCAGGTGTAAATTCCCCACAGTGGCCATGCTTTAACAAAGTTTCAGTCTAAACAAACTACTTAAAACAAAGATCTAATCCTATCACTCAGATGTTCTAAAGCAGTCAGTGAATTCTTTTATGACTTAAAGGGATAAAATACCACTTTTCTGTAGAATATCCTATTTTTCACCAGCTTTCTTTTTTCGGCGACAGAAGCAGCTGCTATAGCATTACTAGACTGCCACCTCTCCTTCCAGGACCAGTTAACTAGTTAACTAACAAGGAGGGACTGCTCCTTGGAAAAGCCTTTCCTGACCTATAAATTAGAAAATGATCCATCTTTCTTTCAGTCTCTCCAGCCACTCTAGCTGATCTTAACTATGTAGTCAATAACAATCCAACTTGTATAGAAATTACAGCTAAGTGAGCCAACGAAGAGAGCACTGGACTTCAAAATCAGGCGTTCGAATCTAGCCTCAGTCATGAGTCACTTTATATAATAGCTGCCTCAGTTTCTTCTCAGTAAAATAAGAACAAAAGCACCTCCCTCCCAGGATGCAGTGAAGCTATCTGTAAAGTACTTGGCAGACCTTTATACACAAATGCTAACTATGTAGACAGCCATGAGATTGTCCTCAGCAAGGACTGAGCCCATTTTTCAATTTTGTGTTCTCAGTGCCTACCACTGTACATAAGAGGTACTCGATAAACATTTTTAAATTTTCCAACTTTCTCTTTCTTTGAATTGGAGTATAGCAACAAGACTCAGGTTCAACTTGATGAATTCAGTCTTTTCACGATGAAAAAATGCTATCTAATCTTCAGAGAGACACTGATGAACTCTGCAGTGAGCACTTTTTTCCACTTTATTTTTCTTACCTTTTTTTTTGGCAACATGACCACTAAAAAATTTTTTTTGCACGGTTTAAAGGTATAATGAATGGATATCATCCTGCCTGCCTTCTCTGGAGAGAAAATTTTGAATTCAGAATAAAAATAATAATAATTATACTACCATCTATTCTGATGGATGTGGTTCTCTTCAACAACGAGGTGATTCAAACCAGTTCCAATTGTTCAGTGATGAAGAGAGCCATCTACACCCAAAGAGAGGACTGTGGGAACTGAGTGTGGTTCACACAACATAGCATTTCTCACTCTTTCTGTTATTGTTTGCTTGAATTTTGTTTTCTTTCCCAGTTTTTTTTCCCTTCTTGATCTGATTTTTCTGGTGTAGCAAGATAACTGTATAAATATGTATACATATATTGGATTTAACATATACTTTAACATATTTAACATATCTTTTTACGTATTTAACATGTTTTGGACTACCTGCCATCTAGGGTGAAGGGGAAGGAAGGGAACAGAAAGTTTTGCAAGGTTCAGTGTTGAAAAATTAGCCATGAATATGTTTTGTAAATAAAAAGCTTAAATTAATTAAATTAAATAAATTTTAATTAAAATAAATAAATAAAAGTAATAAGTAAATGAATAAATTTTAGATCAATCTTTAAACAGGTCTCTCCTAATTAAGAAGCCCTATGTATAAATACACTGGTTTAAAAAAAAAATCTGGTTCCTAGTCAAATAAGTAGTATATTTCTTTGATGTACAATAGATGAAGCACTGACTTGGACTTAGACCAGAGTTCAAATCCTACACCAGACATTTGTACTCACTTCCAGGGAGCAAAGTTATTTAACTTCTCTCCCAAGATTGTTCTAGGAATCCCATGAGAGGGGGCAGCAGCTAGGTGGCACAATCAGTGAAACATTGGATCTAATATCAGAAAGACCCAAGTTCAAATCCAGCCTCAGACACTGGTTGTATGACCTAGGGTAGATCACTTAATTCTGATTTCCTCAAAAACAAACAAAGAACCAAATGACAAATGATAAGTGCTTTTAAAACTTTAGTGTTACTGAAATTGTAGCTATTATTAGTAACAATCTATGACACAATTACATTAGACTAAACTTCTGTGATAGCTTAAAGTTTGTTTGTAAAAGATATCTTTTATAAAACCAAAGTTCATCCTGGTTTTCATTATATGATATAAGTAAATCTAGGTAGTGTGTTGGGTTTGTGGTCAGAAAGGCCAGAGTTCAAATACTACTTCAGACACTCCTTAACTATGTAAACCTAGGCAAATAATTTAAACTCTGCTTCATCAATAAAATGGGGATAATAACAGCACCTATTACACAAGATGTTTGTGAGGATTAAATGAGAATATATTTGTAAAGTGACTTGGAAATTGTAAATTTCTATATAAATGCTTCCTACTTCTAATATTAAGAGTTGTAAGGGACCTTAAAATCATGTCCAAATCCTTTATAGTTTAAACATGAGGCTTTGAAATTAGGCAACTTGTCTTTTGTTTCATGGATAACGAATAAGTTTCAAATCAAGACCAACTTGATGCTTATTTCTTAAGTGTAGTGCTAGTATATTTTATAACTCTTCTTAGATCTTTATAACACTAAATACAACTTCCTTTAAAAATGGCAAAACAACACTGTATCTGTTCAAGTTACCAAATTTGAAGAAAATTCTTCAAGGAGAGGTAAGAAGAAATTTAAAACTTTTACCCACTGGCTACAACATGTTTCTATAAGATAATTGAAAAAAAAAAAAGTGTCCAAAAAGAATTAAGACTACAGTAGAGTAACCAGAAAGGTGCCTAGATTATTCTAAAGTGATCTTTGAGATGCTTGATATAATTATATCCCATAAAGCAGCATTTTTTTTTTCTTCAGTCTTAATTACAGTCTTACAGGCTCTATTGTAATTTCATAATGATGGCACCTAGAGATTTTAAAATGGCTCCTTCATAAGTTATTGTCTCAAAGATGCTCATTCCACTACTATAGAGAAATATATTTGGTTAGCACTTTGAGATATTTAGATAAAAGAAAGCCAGAGAAGTTCAAATTATTATTGTATTTATATTTAAAATCTATCAGGCAAAATTGATGAAACTGACACACTGCTAAGAACAAACATCAAAAGAATGTTATTACTATGTTTAATCGTTTTATAACATCTTAAGTAATCTTTTAAAAATTAGTTAGAGCATAAAACAATTATTTTAACATGACAAAAATTTGACCCTTTTAATTCAAACAATGAAAATCTGATCCAATCCTTTGAGTCTAATGGCTATCATTTATTGAGTAATTCTTTAAAGAAAAGTGCAAATGGGTAAAAAGTCGCTGTCAACATCAAATTTAAATTGAGTTGAGTAAAGGGGCATCTAGACCATAAATACTAGGCCCAGAGTTTGAATATACTATAATATCCAAATCTAAATGCTAGAATTGGAGATGAGAAATTAAACTATAAGTTTATTTTTAACAAGCAATTACCCTTAGAAATCCTACAATAAGGAAAATTCTTATTGGTGAGTCAATTCCTACGCAGTTGCAAGAATAAGAAATGACGAAATCCAAGCTTCCCACAAATTGATTCAGTGTGGGCTAATCTAAAGATTCAAGTCCAATTCACAGACAAGAAGCAGTATAATACATTGTGAAGTAGTCCTAAAGTAGAAGTGGCAAATACAGGCTCAAATCCCACCTCAGTAACTTAACTATGGCTGGCGGGGGCAGGGCAAATCACTTACCTAACCCTTTAGTTTCTACACCTGTAAAATAAGAATAATACTTGTAGCATAACTAGCTCCATGAATTATTTTGAAGCAAGGTGTTTTGCAAAACAAAACAGTACCAGGTTAACCAAGAGGCACCAGGTCCCAAGACTAATCATTTGTCAAAGCAACATTTTGTCAGACTCCATTATTTGCTTGCAAGAGACTGAGAAACAGGCATAATTATTAAACAGTAGCTAAATCTCATGGATCTCATAAAGAATGAGATGCATTACAGAATAATCCATTAGCTTAAGGAAAAAGCATATTTTGGGTTCTTACAGTTTATCAGGTCCCAAAAAAGCAAACTTTGATACTATGAAAAACTTTTATTTTAATATTACATTTTTAAAATTCTGTGGACTTTTATTTTTATATTACATTTTTAAAATTCTGTGGACTTTTATTTTTATATTACATTTTTTAAATTCTGTGAAATACTTTCAAGGAATACAAGTGATTGCATAATAAATGCAAATAAATGAAGATTTTGTAATAAATCATACAAACATGTATAATGAGTTTACAAAATTCCCACTTCCTGTAAAACTTAAAACCTCTGTGTATATTCATTCTATATACATATAAATAAAGTTTATCAAATAAAAAGTACCTAATAGTATACTTGCTAAGCAATAAAATAAGACATTTATAACAGCCATAGGCAAACTCGACAATCTTATCAAATTATAAAAAAGTCTTTTTATTTATTTATTTGGTTATTTTGCTGGGGCAATTGGGGTTAAATGACTTGCCAGAATCACATAACCAGGAAGTGTTACATATCCGAGACTAGATTTGAACTCAAATCCTCCTGATTTCAGGACTAGTGCTCTTATAGACTGCGCCACCTAACTACCCCTCAAAATTCATTTTCAATAAGGAACCTAAATGTAAACCTATGTTAAGATAACCTATTCCTGTTCTTTCACATATACGTGTCTGTTAATTGAAATATTACCATGAAAAAAGAAAATTTCAATCAAGCTATGGAAAAAGTTTATTAGGTGATCAGAAACTATCAGTTGGGAAAATCCTAAATGAAATGTAAAAATATGCTTTGAAATCAGTTCCTTATTAAGGTTACATGTATCAATTTTGTGGATACCAAAAAAGTATTTTCGTGATGTGTCTACAAAATTAGCCAAGTTAGAAAGGGATCCAGAAGCAGAGAACTGTGGAAAAAAGAATTTATGATAAACCATAGTAAGAAGAAACCTTTTATGATACTGATTATTAGTCAGAACATGTAACAAATTGCATGGATAGGGTTGAGAAAATACTATCACCTTCCAATGCCTCAGTTTTTTCCTCTTTAAAATGAGATACTACAAGGTCCTGAGGTCCCTACCAGCCATATTCTAACTACTTTAAGATATAATGCTTTGAAGAGGTAAATCGGAACTCAAAACATATGCAAGTTTAATCATCTCCCCAAATAATATTGACTTGTAGAATAGGGGAGGACAGAAAGCACTGATATTGATGTAACTCTAATAGATCTAAACTGATTTAGTTAGAAAAATCATGATTCTGTATTCTATATTCACTCAATATGGCAGCAGTACCAATCTAAATCATAATTACTTTGATGATTTAAGTGCAAATACAAAATTTCTGCCACAATTGTCTAGAGTTGTTACTTATCGGGTCAATTGTCCTACAGAACCACACAATTAAATTCTGATGTGCTGCCTACCAAGAGCCAGAGTGGGTAGTGGATTAAGAACTGTCTTAAATGCAAAGATACCTGGGTTCAAGTTCTGCCTGACAGACTACCTATTATCAGGAGGGTGAACAATAACTTCTCATTATCCCAAGAAACTAAGGCTTGAAGGAGGTGTAATCTTCACTGGTAGACAGAATTAGCAGTTTGATAAAAAAGTAAATGACAATAAGATATGAACAGCAATATGCACTACTAGGATCTCGAATGAGTTGAAATACATTATATAAAGGATTTGAAGGGAATTTACCACTTCCTTCAAACTTCACTCAATTGGCCTGAACAACAATTTTTTAAAATGAAAATAAAAAATACTCACTTGAAAAAAAAAGATGCAGTTGTTTTGCAAAATCTTATTTACAATAGCAGGAACTAAATAAAAATGTTCAATGAAAAGAGTAAAAAATACCTAATTTACCTTTGAAGATACAGAATGAAATATTTAGGCCACCTCCCCTCCAAAGGGCAATGAGCTATACTTTAAATTTCCCAAGACCATAGTTAGTTAGCTCAAGTTTCAAAGCCAATACTGAACTGCTTATTCCCTAAACTTAATTCTTCATTGTGAATTCCTGTAAATGTTAATTATGGATATGCTGGGTAATAAATGCTGATTTAACTTTAAAAAATGAAAAACACTCTTTAGACATCAACTTTCAATGACAAGACCCCCATCCAATTCCGGTTGTTAGAATCCAATAAGTGAAAGTTGTTAAAAAAAAACATGCTTTTAGGACAGAAATAAGCAACTATTTGGGGTCAGAAAGTTGCTAAAGCAATGTTTTCTTTTGATGTATTCAAGCTTTTTTAACATTAGTGCCCACATCTGCAAACTCCAAACACGAAATATCATAAGAATTGTTTTCTTTATCCCCATAGATAGAATAAAATGGCTGAGCCACTAAAAAAAATTAAACATGGTGGAAATGGCAGGTATAAGTTGGAATTTTTAGAAAGATGGCACTACAGGATAGTGCAAAAACTGTCATACTGCCATCTGTTTGCAAAATTCTTACTCCAAAAAAAAAAAAAAAAAAAAAAAAAAAAAGACCTCATCAATTCAGAAACAAAAAAAAAAAGAAGCACCCAAACTTCGAACCAACTCCGTAAGAAAAAAGCTGGCACCGAAAAATTCTGGGCCAAGTCCTGAAAAGCAAAATTACAACACAGCCTCAGGAGCCAGGAGGGCAGCAGTTGTATTCCTGGATCTGACCACATGTGTCTTGGAGAAATAGACTCCGTGGAGTCGGTTTTGGGGTTTTTTTCTTGACCAGATTTAATGGCACTTCTTTGCCATAGGTCTCGGTCCAAAAGGGAAAAAACCGTGTTTGACTGAGGTTCGGTCCTTTTTGTTTTGCACACGTGACCGTATCACTTCCAGTTGTCATTTTAGGACATAAACAAGGCAGAGGTGGACGCTCCGGGGGGGGGGGGTCCTCCCCAAGTTCACGGTCACACTCACAGTGGGTGGCTAAGGCAGAGAAGTCTCCAGGGCACCGGCTATCCCCTTCCACACTACTCGGGGTCGGGCTAAATAAAACGCGGCCCCTCACCCCCTGGGATCTCGGGGCCCAGACCCAAATCCTAACAGGGAACCTCAGAGGGAGGGAGGTTGGGGGGCAGCTTTCAGGGCTCCCCGGAGGAAGGGGCAGCCGTGAGGCGGTGGCTCTTCTCCGCGGCTGCGGGGTGGTGAAGGGGCGGGGCATTTGCCGCGGGTCCGAACAGCCCCCAGCCCTAATCAATCAATCACTCCACCAAGGAGCAGTCGGGCTCCCGGCTCCCCACCGCCGCCACCGCCGGGCGGGTCCGCAGACGCCCGCCCGAGGGCAGGGCGGAGCCCGGCCCAGGCCTCCCCCCACCCCAACCCGGGCGGCGGAGCCACTCGAGGCCGGCGGAGGCCTGAGGCCTAGCGGCGGAGGCCCAGGCCGAGAGCGGAGCCTCCCCGAGCTTCCCGGCCGCGGCCCCCATTGTTCCCCTCGCCCGCGGCGGCCTCCTCCTCACTCACCGCGCCGGTCCGAGCGGCAGCGCCTCTCAGCTCCGGACCCCCGCGGCCGCCGCCGCCGCCGCCGCCGTCACGGTCCCCGCCGCCGCCGCCCCCGCTGCCGCCGCCGCCGCCGCCTCGGACCCGGGCCGCCGGGCCACGGCCCCCGCCGCCGCCAGCGCCGCCTCCCAGCTCCCACCTGCTGCTGCCGAGGCCGCTCCGGCAGCAGGGGCCATCTTGTTAACCAGCCTCTTCCTCCCCCGCCTGCGCCGCCGCCGCCGCCGCCGCCTCCCCGCCGCTCGGGGTCCTGGGCGCCTTCCTCTTCCTCCTTCTCCTTCTTCTTCTCCTCCTCCTCCTCTTCCTCCGGCTGCAGACGCCGCCGCTGCCCCTGCCCGCCGCGGCGGCTCTGGGCCGAGACCCCGCCGCGGCTCCTCCCCTTCCGAAGGGGAGGGAGGAGGAGGGAAGGGGAGGGGAGAGAGAAGGGAGGGGGAGGGGTGGTAAGGAGAGAAGAGGGAGGGGAGGGGAGGGGCAGGAGAGGAGAAGCGGGAGGGGGAGAGGAGGAGGGATGGAGAGGAATAGAGGAAGGGGAAAAGAGAAGAAAGAAAGAAGGGATGGAGAGGACAGGTTAGAGGAACTATAGAGAAGAGAGAAAGAGGAAGAGAGGAGGGATGGAGAGGAGAAGAAAGGAAGGAAGAGGGAGAGGAGGGGAACAGGAAGAGAAGGTGAGGGGAGAGGGAGGAAGGGAAGGAAAAGGGGAGGGAGCACAGGAAAGAGAGAAGGGGAAAGGAGGAGGGAAGGAGACAGGGAGGAAAAACAGGGGGAAAAAAGAAGCCCTGAGTCACCTGAGATCCTGGCCGCCCTCGCCTCGTCACCCTCAAACCCCCCGGGGCCAGGGAGCCGCCCCACCCCGACGGTCCACCTTGACCTAAGGGTCCAGAGCGAAGTGGAAAATTGGGACGCGTGCGCTGACGTTTGTAAAGCTCGCCCCAGTTCTTCAACCAGCTGTCCGCCCCCCCCTCCCCCGCTGCGCCCTCCGCCCCGCACCGGCTCTGGGACACTGCGGACCCCCGACAACCCCCACGTGCGCACACGCACGGACACCCCCGGCGCCGACCCCCCTCCAAACCCTGCTCCCGCTGGGCAGCCGCAGTGGAAGCCTGTCCAGTGACTTAGCCGGGCTGCCCAGCGTCCAGATACCCAAGCCCTCGCCCCCTGCCCCGAGACATATTACAGAGGAGTCCGGCGCGGGTGGGGGATGGGCGGAGTGGTGTGCCGAGTGTAAAAGCAGGACGTCTCTGGGGTTATTAAGGCTGATATGTTGGAGCGTAAAGTTAAAAAAAAAAAAACTCAAGAGTTTTAACTCCTTGGCAAGAATTAAAGCAGGCGGCAGAATTCCTTGAAGTCTGGTCCTTGCCGGGACACGGTGTATTCTGGGTCCCAGAACACAAGGGAAGCGCGCCCAGTCCCTGCCACCCTGCGACGTCAGCCCTCTGACTTTGCTCCCGGGCACTTCAACCGCTTTCCCTCAAGTTTTTGCCAAGGCGAAAGTGACGTGGTTTTCTCTACTTATCCCCTTTGCCCCCCCCACCAAGGCCAAGTGTACAAAGTCCCGCCTTCAAGGTGCAGGTCCTATTTAACCTTACGGAGAGGGAAACTTTGTCGAATTAACAATGCCTGTTTGTTTATCCTGGAGATACAAACGTCCCGCTCCTCCACCGGTCTCTTTCCAGATGACCTTTCGATGCCCTCTACCACTCTCCCAAGAGCCGCCAGAAGGCCCGCGGATGCACCTTTCTCTGGAGCGACTGGGCTTTAAAACTGCCGTGAGGGGGGTGGGGGTAGGGTGAAGCTGCCCCTTATTTCTCAATCCGTTCTGCCGCAACCCCAGTGCTACTGACAACCTAGCTCTCCAGCTAGCACAGGTTAGTTTAGCCAGTGCTTGCTCTCCTCCAGCGAGCCGCGGGGCCTCTACCCCCTGCTAGGAAAAACATTAATCTGTTACTCCTGCTTTTCCTCCTCCTCCTCCTCCTCCCTCCTCTTCACTCCCGGGGAACCTTCCATAACAGAAGGCTTCAGCTGCTGTTGCTAGGCAAACATGCCAACTCTCCCTATTTAGGGAAAGCGAGTCTTTCACCCAACATCTCTTTAAAATCACGTAGATAATTTTAAAAAATTTAAACCAGCTAACAAAGTAGGACACCATTTAGTTGACCCACCCCACAGACTTTTTTTACTTATATTTTAAAATTAAAACAAAATTAAAATAAAAACTTTAAAAATTAAACTTAAATTCGTTTTCCAGTTACTCTCATTTGAAACGTGCCATTAAAATTCACTCAGTTTAATCACGGAGGGGGTTTCCCCAAATTCATTTTCACGATGCGCCCAGCCTTCTGTAATACACTCCAGTTAAATTGGACGCCTTGCAGGAATGCAAATATTAAATCTAGGAAGAGTGCTGTTCTATCTTAACCAAAAAATTGGCAAGAGTCACAATTTTTAAGTGAAAAATTACTTTTTTAAATTTAAGACTGGGCTAGATTAGAAATGACAAAGTCTAATCTGATGGAATTACTTTTCACTGAGCACAATGCATTTTTTTACATACTGAATTAACTAATTTTTTAAAAGTGTACTACTTAATACAAAGTGTTGTGCTATTAAGAATATAAAGCTGACAGTTGAAACTGGTCTTTCTGCAAGGTTGATTATTGCAATTTTGCTTGTGCTCTCTGTGCTCCTTCAGGCAAATTTGGCAGGATGGATACAAGAGCAGCTTGGGAGGAAATGATTGCAGTATTTATAACAAAAAATAATCCTACAATGTCTAGTTACATACGCTGGGCTCTCTGTAAAAGCCAGGGTTATGAGATTCATGGGAAAATTTGTCCCAAATGATTTAGTTTATTAAGAAGGGGAAAAATATGGCCGAGACATAGATTATACAGGGTTTTATTCCCAAATTTATTACTCAGTCTAAGAAATATGGCTAGTAAATGCAATTCTCTTTTCCGTCCTTTTATATTGATTATATTTCTCAAGGGAGTAAGCATTTGAATATTATCTGAGTGAAAAATGATACAACTAATATAAACTTCAATAAGAATATTTATAAAAGATGGAGACATCTTGGGATACCAATCTTTTTATCACAACTTATTAAAATTAGGCCACTTTTCCTTTTAGACATTTGTAAGTAACGAAATGTGGTGGGAAGTCAGACAATGCCCTCCCATTTTTATCTAGAATGTTAGCCAATCAATAAACATGCATTATGACACTATGCTAGGCACAAAGGATGCAAATACAAAAAGTCCTGCCCTCAAGGAGCTTACTTTCTACTGGGGCAAGAGGACAGATTTCCTGATTAAAAATAGGGATTGGGAGTGAGAGATACTAACACCTGAGAGAATATTTTCAGAAGTAGGTCTTCTTGAGTCTATCCCCAAAAGGCACAGGGGGTTCCACTAGACGGATATGAGGGAGAATATTGCAACCCCAACGGACAACAAAAAGTTTGGCTAAAAGTCAGTAGTACTCTGTAATGTGGCCAGAAAGGTAGGCTTCCAAAGCCAACAAGAAGAGTTTTCATGAATGGGTAACTGTCAAAGCTTCTTGAAAAGGAAAGTGACATGGTCAGATCTGTTTTAGGAATATCAGTTTGGCAATTATATAAAAAATGGGTTAAAGAAGGAGAACATAAATGCAGGAGGGCTAATTAGGAGACTACTGAAATGTCAGTAAGAGGTGATAGTTTGAAATCAGGTGGCTGTGGGCATAAATGGAAAAGAATTTGAGAGATACTCAGAAGGTGTAATTAATAAGACTTGGCAACTAATTGGATATGGGAGTAGAAAGCTATAGATTTGGGAGTCATCTCCATAGAGGTGATAATTGAATTCATAGAAAATGATAAGATCTTTGAGAGAAGAGGACCAAGAGTCTATATATACCCTGTATTACACTGATAAGGGCAGATTGTCTCAACCCTCTCATGAACTTTCTTTAAGCCAGCTTCAGTTGGCTTATATAGCTTTGATGAGGGTCGCTGTATACTGGAAAAAGCTCTGGGACTCAAGATCTGGGCCCGAACATGGGATTGTACCAGGCAGGCACAGGCTGGGGCGAAGAGAGGAGTCGGGCAGCAGGAAAAGCAGGCTTATGTGAAGGAAGAGGAAGCAATGGGCATTTGGAAGAAGTCCAGTGCAGTCATATAAAGCAGTGATTAGAGACTAGCCGGCACAAACTTGGAGGAAAGCCAAGGGGAACTGGGTAGACTCTGTGGTGTGGCCTGGATTGCCAGTAAAAGGCAAGCTGGCCCCAGCACATAATCTTGGCTCTAGACTGGTACCCCAAAACTAGAGCAAGAGGAAGATGGCATCAGACCTTGAGCTTCATCACTTAATACTGTCTGAGTCCCACCAAGATGGCAGAGAAGCAGAGAAATTAAAGTTGATGATGTGAACTGGAACAGAGCAGGCCTCTAACCTGTGGGTGGCTGGAGCTGCGCAAAGCAGGCTAGGGACACAAATAGAAGTGTCATTTCAGAGTGATGAAAATGATATTTGCAAGTGGAAGCCCTTCCTCCTAAGAAGGAAGGCTTAACATGCTGGACCAAAAAGGCAGGTCTTCCACACTACAAGTGATTCAGGAGCATGACATAATCATTTTTAGATCCTGAGTTACCTAGGGGAATAGTATTGTCTCAAGTCTTAAGGGTCATGCCCATCCTGCAGGGCACAGAACCAAAGTTCTGTGATGACAGGGATTATGAATATATGATAGATGGCCCTGGGAAAAAGGGCAAGCAAAATCCCTCAGTGAACACCCAGTGCTGGTCCAAGCAAAATGTTTTGCCAGAGAGTGATGTCATTCCTGAGCGCAAAGGATTATTGGTATGCCAAGCTCAGGATACAGTCTGCTTTCTGGGCCTTAACTCTGGGAAACAGAGTCTCTCCAAAATATTTTTGACAATGGTCACCTTCAGGAGACAGTACATTTTCCATGAGAAAATATTTATCTCCCTGTTATTTACCTTCCTATTTTGTCTTAATTAAATGACCATCAATTTTGGAAGCATGTATTTTTTTAATATGATTTCCCATTGAAGTTGTATTGATGAAGATTTAGGCTCTGGTGTGGAAGAGTGAGTCACCTAGGACCCAACTGGGAATCAAAGTTACAGATTAACCTTCCTAAGCCTCAGTTTTCTATGAAATGAAGGGGTTGGGTTAGAAGGCCCACAAGGTCTCTTTTAGTGCTAAATTTGTGATCCTATGTTTTCATAAGTGATCAAATATTGCCCAACTATATGTCACTAAATATGATAATCTAAGTGAAATGGAGGAATACCTACAAAAATATAGATTATCCAGATTAACAGAAGAGAAAATAAATTATTTAAATTATCCCATTTTAGAAAAAGAAATAGAACAAGCTATTAATCAACTCCCTAAGGAAAAATCTCCAGGACCAGATGGATTTACATGTGAGTTCTACCAAATATTTAAAGAACAATTAATTCCAATACTTTGCAAACTATTTGAAAAAGTAGGGAAAGAAGGACAATTACCAAATTCCTTTTATGACACAGATATGGTCCTAATACCTAAACCAGGTAGGGTAAAAACAGAGAAAGAAAATTATAGCCTAATTTCCCAAATGAATACTGATGTAAAAATCTTAAATAAAATATTAATAAAGAGATTACAGAAAATCATCCCCAGGATAATACACAGTGACCAAGTAGGATTTATACCAGGAATGCAAAGCTGGTTCAATACTAGGAAAACTATAAGCATAATTGACTATAATCAATAACTAAACTAACACAATCATATGATTATCTCAATAGATACAGAAAAAGCATTTGATAATATCCAACACCCATTCCTATTAAAAAAAAACAACCCACTAGAGAGTATAGGAATAAATGGACTTTTCCTTAAAATGATCAATAGCATCTATTTAAAACCATCAGCAAACATCATATGTAATGGGGGCAAACTAAAACTATTCCCATTAAATTTAGGGATGAAACAAGATTGCTCACTGTCACCATTACTATTCAATATTGTATTAGAAATGTTAACTTTGGCAATAAAAGAATAAAAAGACATTAAAGAAATTAGAGTAGATAATGAGGAAGCCAAGTTTTCACTCTTTACAGATGAAATGACAGTACACCTAGAGAACTCTAGAAAATCAACTAAAAACTATTAGAAACAATCCATAACTTTAATAAAGTTGCAGGATACAAAATAAATCCACAGAAATCATCAGCATTTTTATATATTACCAACAAAGTCTAACAGCAAAAGATACAAAGAGAAATTCCATTTAAAATAATTGTTGATAATAAAAAAGCATTTGGGAGTCTACCTGCCAAGGCAAAATCAGGAACTATATGAACACAATTATAAAACACCTTTTACACAAATAAAGGTAGATCTAATCAACTGTAAAAATATCAAGTGCTCATGGATAGGCCAAGCTAATATAATAAAAATGACAATACTACCTAAATTGATCTACTTATTCAATGCCATACTAATCAAATTCCCAAGAAATTACTTTACAGATCTGGAAAAAAATAATAACAAAGTTCATCTGGAAGAACAAAAGAATTTCAAGGGAATTAATGCAAAGAAAAATGCAAATGAAAGTGGCCTAGCTGTGCCAGATCTAAAACTATAGTATAAAGCAGCAGTCATCAAAACTATTTGGTATTGGCTAAGAAATAGAGTAGTCAATCAGTGGAATAGCTTAGGTTCATAGAACAAAATGGTCAATGACTATAGTAATCTATTTGACAAACCCCCAAACACCAGCTTTGGGGATTAAAAATTCACTATTTGACAAAAACTACTGGGAAAATTGCAAACTAGTATAGCAGAAATTAGACATTGACCCACATCTAACACATTATACCAAGGTAAGGTCAAAATGAGTTCATGATTTAGACATAAAGAGTGATGTAAACAAATTAGAGGAATATAAGATAGTTTACCTCCAGATCTGTGAAGAAGAATTTGTGTCCAAAGGAGAACTGGAACTCATAATTGAACACCAGATAGATAATTTTGATTATATTAAGTTAAAAAGTTTTTGTACTAACAAAACTAATGCAGATAAGATCAGAAGGGAAGCAATAAATTGAGAAATCGTTTTTACATTCAAGGGTTCAAATAAAAACTTCATTTCTAAAATGTATAGAGAATTGACTCAAATGTATAAGAATTCAAGCCATTCTCTAATTGATAAGTGGTCAAAGGATATAAACAGACAATTTTCAGATGAAGAAATTAAAACCATTTCTAGTCATATGAAAAAGGCTCTAAATCACTATTGATCAGAGAAGTGAATTAAGACAACTCTGAGGAACCATTACATACCTCTCAGATTGGCTAAAATGACAGGAAAAGATAATGACAAATGTTGGAGGGGATGTCTGAAAATTGGGACACTGATACATTGGGAACTATGAGCAGATCCAACCACTAGAAGAACAATTTGGAACTATGCTCAAAAACTTATCAAACTGTGCATACCCTTTGACCCAGCAATGTTTCTACTGGAATTATATCCCAAAGAGATCTTAAAGGTGAGAAAGGAACTCCCATGTCCAAAATGTTTGTGCACTTTTTGTAGTGGCCAGAAACTGGAAAATGAATGGATGCCCATCAATTGGAGAATGGCTGAGTAAATTATGGTTTATGAATGTTATGGAATATTATTGTTCTGTGAGAAACGACCAGCAGGATGAATACAGAGAGGACTGGCGAGACTTACATGAACTGATGCTGAGTGAAATGAGCAGAACCAGGAGATCACTGCACATGGCAACAACAAGACTATACAATGATCAATTCTGATGGGATATAATGAGGTGATTCAAATCAATTCCACTTGTTCAGTGATGAAAAGAGCCATCTACATCCAGAGAAAGGATTGTAGGAGCTGAGTATGGATCACAACACAGCATTCTCACTCTTTCTGTTGTTGTTTGCTTGAATTTTTGTTTTCCTTCTCAGGTTTTTTTTTTTCTTTCTAGATCCGATTTTTCTTGTGCAGCAAGATAACTGTGTAAGTATGTATACATATATGTTGGAATTCTTGTTCTTCTTTAAAATATATAATAAATATGATGGTTCTCTCTGGGGGAGAGGGTTCAGGTTTCTCGGGGAGGTTTTCTTCGAGTCAGCTTTAGTATCAGTTCAGATCAATAATTACCCCAAATGCAGCCAGCTGGTAAAAACACAAACGTTTATTTTCTCCTTCCAAAGTAGCCTGGTCAATTGAGGCCTCTCTCTCTGCTTGGTTCCAAGAGCTCCCTCTGAATGTCTCCAAATCCAAAGGTTTTGTCCTTCAGCCTCTGCCTCTCTTTCTTCAGCCTCCAGAGCCAGCACCAAGTTGAATCTGTCTTGCCTCTGAGAGAGCCTTCTCAGTCTTCACTGAGCTCTCCACTCGTAGCTTCTTCCTCTGAAAGCTCTTCTTCTGCCACCAGCCAGCCAAGTGGAAAATATCCCAATGAATCACTCTTCACTGGCTTACATATGACTCTTCTGAGAGAATGGGATTATGGGTTTCTCCCATAGTGCTCTCTGGCCCTAAGAGCTTCAAGGGAGGTGTGAACTCGGATATCTCATACTAAACCCTGAAATCTCCCAAAGGTGTGAACTTCAATGAGTAAAGGTGTGAACACAAGCATTGTATCAATTAGTTCTACTTAGTACCTTGTTTCAGGTTCTGGCCCAAAACATCTTCTTGTAAGATCAGATCAGTAATCTATCAACTCTAATGAGTTAGCAGTTTGTAAAGATTCCAACACATATATATTGGATTTAACATATATTTTGACATATTTAACATGTATTGGACTATTTAACATCTAGGGGAGATGGTGAGGGAAAGGAGGGAATAATTTCAAACAAAAGGCTTTGCAAGGGTCAGTGTTGAAAAATTACCCATGCATATGTTTTGTAAATAAAAAACTTTAATAAAAAAATTAATTAAAAAAAGAAGGAAAAAAATAAAAATGAAAAGTGATCAAATATAAAGCCATCCATATTATCATGGCTTATTTACATTGGCTTATTTAATTTACAATTACAAATGGCTTATTTAATTTGAAAATAATTTTTCTTATTTTACATCTCTTATCTCTGTCTCATGTCCCCTCACACAAGTTCTATGGATTTTTAAATGAAAAGAGTGGACAGTCATAAAAAGTCTTTGAGTATGTGAAACAGATATATTTTAAAGGACAAACTCCTAGAGATCATTTTAAGTTCTATGTTATATTTTCATTGTTTCATTCAGATGAAGCATATCATAGAAAAATCAACTGATTATTAATCCTTTATTATTAATATTCTGTGATTCTCCATTGAAACCCCCAAATTAGCTTCTTTCTTAAACAAAATAATTTTTCCCTTGAAGATGGATGAGCCAAGGGAGGCTTCCCCTGCAATTTAATTAGGCAAAAGTAGTGAATGGAGTACTAACCTTGCTATTAGGAACCTTGGGTTCACATTCTGCCACAAATGCTTAACTAATTGAGTTATCTAAGCCATTCACTCCATCTCTGAGAGTTTCATCTCTGCAAAGGGAATATAATAATCATATGACTAACTCCACAGGCTAGTTGTAAAGAAAGCATTTTACAAACCATAAGGTGCTATGTAAATATGACATATTATTAGTAATATTATTTTTAAGTTGGATATGAACTCAGATAAAAGGATCTGTTGCTAATTTATCTCACCCACAATTTTCTTACCAGCAGTACTCTATATTTTTATCTTTCGATTTTTATTTTATTTAATAAAAGTTTTTGTGTTAAGCAAAACTTTTGTGTGTTTTTTCAAATCTGTAGAATACTGCAAAAATAAAAATACAACCCTTACCCTAGGGCTTCAAGGTTACACAAACTGCATCTAATCTTGGGGACAGTTGCCCTTCTATACCCTGTCCTCCCAGTCCTATCATTTTAGGTCATTTTGTCCCTACCCAGAGTTTCTTCTAAGAACTTCAGAATAGAGGTCAAACTTCATTTGTTTACCCACACATGTGGGTAAAAGAGCATTAGGTCTGAATGAGTGAACAAATGGGAAGGCGGGAGGGGGGGGGGGTGGACACCCAACATTATGCTTTAAACACATGCTGTTGGCCAAGAATTCTGCTAAGTACTGGAGGCAGCTGGGTGTTTCAATGGACAGAGCACTGGACCTCAAGTCAGACTTGAATAGAAATCCAGCCCCAGATATTTACTAGTTGTGAGATCTGAGCAAGTCGCTTCACCCTGTGTGCCTCAGTTTTCTCATCTATAAATGATCAGGAGAAGGAAATGGCCAATTATTCCAATATCTTTGCCAAGAAAATCCCAAATAGGGCCACAAAGAGTCAGACATGATTGAAATGACCAACAACAATGAAGGAAGATCCTGATTATTCATCCATCTCCTTGCCATTCATCTTGCAAGAGCATTACTTACCTATTCCCTCTTCTTGTCCCTGTCTATATTTTAATAGAAAATGATCAATAATCAATAATCAATAAAAGGTTAATCAATTAATCAGTTACCCAGCTTTGCTGAATGCTGACTATGTTTACATCCTAATGGGGGAAGAGAACATACAGCATGGCTATAGACATATAAAAGTCAGATGAATGGGGGATTGATGCAAGGTGGGAAGGAAGGCAGTAGTAGGCTAGGAAATGCCTCATAGAAGCTGTAGATTATAAGATTGGTATTGAGGAGGGTTTACATGCAAAAACTAGTCCAGACACGGAAGAAAGCCAATGCAAAGCCCACCCTGTATTGGGAACTCCAATGTACTACTATGGCCACTATGACTAAATTGCATAGAGTAATGAATTTTAAAACTAAAAAGATTGGGATAGTTTGCCTGCAAATAGCTTTAAATACAGAACAGAGGAGGTTAGAGAGAGAGTTACTGGAGTTTATCAATTAGGACTTAGAGGATAGGACAATTGTTTAGAGCAGGAACAAGAAGATGTTTTACACTTAGTCTAAGTTCTTTTGATTTGATACCTAATTAAAGTGTCTAAACCAAAATGAGTTAGGGTTGTTTCAAACCACCCTCACACATACAATTCCACACTTTTATGGTACTAATTCAAAGGACAGGACATCTCTAAGAAGTCAAAACAAAACAAAACATTGGCTTGCTAGAAAATAACTGACTTCAAACCGAACTTTCACCATCAGAATTATTCATGATATTAGAGGAGGACAAAATCCTTCTATCCTTTCTGTGAAATCTTGGACAAATCACTTAACCTCATAGTGTCCTTGGCCACTATCTTAGACTGAAAGTTATAGAGAGCTGCTGATCTGCTTTAATGAAAGAGTTTCCATGGCAGGAGTTTTTTGGGCCAGTGAAATCATAGGAGATCAAGACCAAATATAAACAAAAACAAAATCTCCCAGCTCCATCCCTTGTTGATTCTCCAATGGCAGAGCCATTTGCCCAATCTTCTCTGAAGAGACTGGTATGGTTGCTCAAAAAGGTTCCTGACCTTTCAAACTTGGGGTTCCTAAAGAGGTTGACCCCTATGTCCATCAATTAGGGAGTGGCAGAACAAATTGTGGTATATGAATGTAATGGAATACTATTGTGCTATAAGAAATGATGAGCTAGGGATCTCAGAAAGACCTGAAAGACTTAACATAAATCAATTTTGAATAAAGTGACCAGAACCAGGAGAATATAGTATATAGCAACACTGTGCAATAAGCAATTATGATTGACTTAACTCTTCAGCAATGCAATGATCCGAGACAACTCCAAGGGACTCGTGATGGAAAATGCTATTCATATCTAGAGAAAAAACTAAGGAAGTCTGAAGGCAATTTGGAGCATATTATTTTCACTTTTGGGGGGAGTTATTTTTCTTTCTCATAGTTTTTCCCTTTTGTTCTGAGTTTTCTTTCACAACAAGACTAAAGTAGAAATATGTTTAATGTGATTGTACATGTATAACCTATATAAGATTGCTTATTGTCTTGGAGAGGGAAGAGGGAAGGAATGGAAGGAGAAAAATTTGAAGCTCAAAATCTTACATATTGAGAAATATCTTAAGCAATTTAAAAAAAAAAAATACTATTTAGTCAAAAAAAAAAAAGAAAGAAAAAAAAAGGTTTGGCTTTTCCAGGAATCACTCCAAACTTTCTCTTCAGAAGATTCAGGACTTCTCCAATGATCCCAAAAAGTTTGAGATTCAAGAACTCCTAACTCTTAACACCATAGTTCTTTTTATAATTGTCATCTCTCAAACTAAAAGATGATATTATTGCTACTTTATGGTGTGGTCAGAAACTTGAGGGCCAGTCATTCTCTTGGCTGAAGGGATAACGTATTATTCCTTCTAAAGCTCTAAGACAATTGAATGACTCTGGCCCACAGAAAAAAAAAATCAAGCTAACTCATTCTCAATGGACTGGGGGTGCAAAGTCTCAAATGCATTTAGCAAGAGTGGTTCAGTTACTATTTACTCTACCTTTTCCCAACATAATACTGACTCTTTACCTAAATGGGTTTCCAAATAAAACATCCTTTCTTTGCTCTGGGAAGTTGTAACAAAGGAATCTATAATTTTCTATCTTTTCAGCTCCAAGACACAATGCTCTAGAAACTCCTCAATTTTTAAAACTCAAGCTCAAATTGACCTCCTTTTGAATTATTCAACTTTCTTTTAAGGATCACTGGGACCCAATTGATCTCATTAAGTTGATCAATTCCATACATAAAAATATTTTAAAATCTGTCAGATTAAAACAACTATTTTCTGGCTTTCTAAAATAAAAAGTTTTGCAGCTGAAAGAAACTTTAAGGTCAATTAAACTAACTGTTTCATTTCAAGGATGAGGAAATGAGGGTTCATCAAATGAAGTGACTTATGAGAGGTCACATAGCTGGCTGGTGGCTAGTTCTCCTGATTCTAGGACAATGAACTTTCCACTCCCACATATTGTTTTATAGTATCTTCTGGAATTGTTAAAGTATTTCTTTTTGAGAAGAGAATTTTTTTTTATTTCTTTCTAAGATTGTAGGCAATGGTCATTAATTAAATAAGGCAGAAAAATATTGAATATTTACTATGCAAAAGGCATCACAAGAAACAAAGAGCAAGGAATATTCTCTAACATCAAGGAGTTTGCAGTCTAGGAGAAAATAAATCATTATAGTGTAAGGATTATAAGCTATATAGCACAAAATGCTATAGAATAATGCTGACAAGATGCATAAAATCATTGGTTATATTAAAAATTATATTAATTATAGCAGCAAAATCTTACCTCAGACACTTAGTTCCTTTACAAATCATCTTCTCTCAGATTCAGTTTTCTGATCATCAACTTCAGAGGTTGTTGTGAAGATCAAACATGTAAAGTGTTTGCAAACTTAAAAGACTACATATTACCTATTAATTGATAATATATACATATGAAAAAGAAACTGATGAGAAAACAGAAATGAACAGAGTATTACGATTCTTTTGGGGGCTAAAATATATATACACAGTTAAAACACAAGTTGTAAGTTCTTGAGGATTTATAGTTTTATGTATTATTTTGCTTTTTATTCACCTCAAGGTTTCTGTTTATGAATACTAAACCTAAAGTTTCCTTTTAAAAATTTATTTTTAAAAAGATTTGCATAAAACAATGAAAACTGTTGAGGGCAGAGAGACAGGAGAAAGAGCATAAATTTGTTTTTTAAGTAAGTTGTTTTTTTAAAAAGAATTGCACTAAATAAAATAGCATCTATGGAGGAATTGAATGGCACAGTGGATAGAACAGCCTTGGAATTAGGAGGATCTAAATTCAAATTCTATTTCAGAGACTTGACATTTAATAGTTGTGTGACCCTAGACAACCCACTTGGAGAGGATCTATAAAGGAAAGTCTATTTGAACGAAAGAACTACTTAAGAACAAAAGGCTTTCTTGGGGGTTGTGGTGATTCCCTCAGAGTTCTTCCCTATTTGCTTCAGGGAGTATTATAATCCTATCAGTGCTTCAGGCTTTCTCTGCTAACATCCACCTAGCTACCCAGGACTTCCTAACACACTTTAGGATTTTCTTTTGGCTTTGCAGTCTTATTGGCCAGATGCCTAATGATCCATTAATACTATATTAAAGAAGGGAAGAGGAAGGAGAAGGGAATAAGCATTTATATAAAGCATACTATGTGCCAGATACTGCGCTAAGTGCTTTAACAATTATTATCTTATTTGATCCTCAGCACAACTCTGTGAGGTAGACATTGTTATATTTTATAATTGAGAAACTGAGACAAACGAACAAGGAATTTGCCAAGAGTCATGCAGTGTCTGGGACTGGATTGAAACTCATGTTTTCTTTTCTTTTCCTTTTTTTTAAAATCATTATTTATTATTATTGTACCATGTAAATATAATTAAAGTGAAGTATTATTAAGTTAATTCATATTTTATTGACATATCAATTAAATGCCAGGGTCTTAATTTGAAGAAGGATGTAGTTTTTAAAAGTAGACAGAAAGAAGGGTATGGATATTAAGACTTGAAACTCAACTATGAAGCAGTAATCATGAAAATAATATGGTATTGATTAAAGATTAGAAAACTTAGTCAGATAATAATCAAATGTAACAACTCAATGTTTGAAAAATCCAAGTGCATAGCCTGTTGTGGGGAAAAATCTTTATTTAAAAAGGCCCTGGGGAAATTTTAAGCTGTTTCATGGAAATAAGGTTTATGCAATTTATAATATCTACCACAATATTTTCCAAGAGATATTGATCCTCCAAATTTGAACTTAGACTAAAAGGTCAAAGTATTGAAAACAAAAAACGCAAGGATGCATCTTTCATTACCATTTCCAAAAAATGAATTCTTAAATAAACAAGGAATATGGATGATCATAGAAAATAAAATGGATATGACTATGTAAAATGAGAAAAATCAATGTGAAACTCATGTTTTTTTGACTCCAAGCCCAGCACACTATTCACTGCTCCACGAGCTGGGTCTGAGATGGATGGATATTCATAGTCAGTTGCAGGGCTCCTGGACTATGGTCCCTATTTTGGACTGGGCTTTTATAAAAAGAAGAGAAAAACCAGAACTGAAAGATGCAAAAAGGAGCTAGAGATTCAGATTCATAAAGATTCAGACTGGATTCTCTGGAGAGGAAGTCTGTGCATTTATGAGCCTCTTTCGGGGAATTTCATGGACTCAGAGAAGGAAAATCAAGTAAGGAATCTCTGAACAAGGACAAGAATTCTGAGTCCAAAGCAGAGCAGAGAATTAATGAGACAAAGCATGATGTCAGTCAACAAACAATTATTAAGGGCTCAATATGCCCCAGGCATTGTATTGTGCATTTAGGAATATAAATATAAACAAAAAGAAACATTCCCTGTCCTCAATAAGAGTTTACTTTCTTTTTTCCTTTTTTTTTTTTAATAATAGCTTTTTATTTTTCCAAATACATGCAAAAATAATTTTCAATGTTCATCTTTGAAAAACCTTGTGCTCCAAATTTTTTCCCCACCCTTCTAGACAGCAAATAATCTAATATAGTTTAAATATGTGCAATTCTTCTAAATATATTTCCATATTCATCGTATACTGCACAAGAAAAATATGATCAAAAGAGGGGGGAAAAGCCACAAGAAAGGGGAAAAAAGCAAGCAAACATCATCACCATCAAAAAAAAAAGAAAAGAAAAATACTGTTATCCACTAATACTGTCCACATTCAGTTATTATGTTGTGACTCTGGATGTGGCTGGAAAAGCTTATTTTTTCATGAGGGAAAAAAACAATTAAAAGAAAGAGGGTGAGAGGAGTTGATGAAGAAATTCAGAGAACTAGGAACAAAATTGGGAGAGATATAAAAGAATAAGAATAGCTGTCTTGTGTACTTCCTCAAAAAAGGGTTCTGGAAGGAACTCAACAAAACAAGGAAGATGCAAGAATGAGTGGATTTTCCAGGTTGAGAAAGCTTCAGAAGATACACAAGTCTGAAGAGTTAGAAATAAAAGCAGAAGTCACTGGTTTGTGTGGATTCTCAGGTCCTCAAGAGGAGGGTTTACTTTCTATTGACCCCATGTTTTCTCCTTTTGGGGAGGGAGGCCCAACCTTGGTACTATAATCAGTCTTTAAGATTGTATGGAAAAGAAAAAGGCTCAGGGAGATTAGAATTGTTTTTACTCCCTTTTTATCTTTCCTGTAAGAATTATATACAAACTATGTTCTAATATCTGCTGGGGAAATTCTGACTAGGAACATAAACTGGAGAATGATATATGAGAAGACCTAATAAAAAGCCTGGTTAATATAAACTCAGAGCTTCAGAAGTAGGCCACAAGTTACTATAATATGGAATTGCTTTCTAAAAACAACAAATATGGAGGAATTAAAGAAATATAGGAAGACATTAAAAAAGCACTGATACAATGTAAAAAAGCAGATCCAAAAGAATAATATCCAAATTATCTGAAATTTCATTGGACAAAAGGTATATTTTTGGTCACATCTAAAAAGAGCAAATTTTATAAAATTTTCGTGTTGATTTCAAATATGGCTTCAGATTTTTAAAAATCACACACTGCTTTCACAAACATTTTATTTTTCAAAAATATTTCTCTTATTAAACAAAACTGTGTTATTTTAACTCTCCTAAAATGTAACTGCTTGTGATTTTGTTATATTTTGCCTGTAAGTCATTCTTTCTCTACATCAACCAGTAGTCAATCGTCTTGCTTAGACACTATGCCCTAATATACCTTTTTCTTGATGGAAGTGTCCTCAATGCACTTTACTAATAGCATTTAGATTTTCTGGGAAGATGTCCAAATATGAATCCAAAAAATGATCTTGAGTGATATTGCGTCTCATAAATTTATAATCCTTGAAAAGATGGTTGACAATGTCTTGGTAATTTTGTGCTTTGTAGGAATAAAGATGGGTTTAGTGATGGAACTTGTGATTTTACTGATAAAGAGAATCTCAGATGAAGAATTTCTGTTTACTAATACAGGTTGGTACCATGTATGAAATTTTCAATCTTAGAGAGTTTCCTAATCATTGAGAGACCATGCACTTTGTCCAGAATCACATACTGCCTTACAATTTTCCCAAAAGTTGCTGTCCACTTTTAAAAATTATTTCCATGCAGCACATTCAACTTCATTTAACTATTTCTCAAAATGTTCATCTTTCCCCACTTCCCTTATTTGAAGATCCACAAATATTTCCTCTTTTATTTTAGCTTCCCTAATTCTGGAAAATAATTCAAATAAATAACCTACATTATTTTGATACATTGCTTTGACAAATTTTTCATTCAGGACCAAATAGTAGTGGGTTTACCAGATTTTTGTTTCATAGAATTTATACTTTTTATCTCTATTTTTCCATTGACAAATAAAATTGCAATGAATAGTACATATAAATTATATACTCATTACATAATGAGTATATAATTATATATTTTATATTATATAAAGCAAAAAAATAGGAAAAACAAATAAATAATGTAATAGCCCCTTGAAAAAATGATTGTAGATAGGAGGACAGACTCTGCCTTTGGAAGGACCAAGTACTGGATCTAAACAATCAAGTCCATATGAACCAAAGTTTTACAGTCACAGTGGATCTTGATTAAAAGAGGTACCTACAAGAACAATAACTAGGAACTTCAGGGCTACAACAAACATGATATTTCCAGCAGAGATACCGATCCACACACAATAGTTTTTAAACTGGACAGGTGCAGGGAGATGAAATTTAAATTAGGAAGGTGAGTTTGAAGCCTAGGAAATAAAGGCTGGAATGGAGAACAAGGAAATAAAACTAATAAAAGCAAAATGTACTCACAGGTGGGGGATTCAGGCATGAAAAAAAGGGAGAATGTACTCAAGGTTGAGGATTTAAAAAAAGAAAAACACATTGAAACATCTTGTAAAAAGTGCTCAGAGGTGGGGATTTAGAATAAGAAACAGTAAAACATAATTAGAGGTGATGATTTGGCAGGAAGGTATGGTGATGTGGTCAGAGGAGGAGACTTAGAAGCCCGTGGGGGAATTAAACTCTTCAGATAGAGCATAACCTTTGCAGTTACTCAGACCATAGAGAATCAGGGGAAGGACTATATTTCCTCCAAATAAGGTGAATGCCAAGGGAAGGTGTAGTGATGTAATAGGGGTGGAGATTGGCATTTATGTAGAGGGATTAAGTGCTCTGGATAGGTTGTAACCTTTGTGGTACTTAGTCAGTGAGGAATGGGGGAGGAACTTGTGTTTTGATATTTTAAAAAAAATCCTAAATGTTCCTATTTTGTAGGATGCCCACTTTTACAGGTGTGGGATTAAAGACTTTTAATTTCACCCCTCCCAAGTCCAATGCAAATATTTCTCACCTTACATAAAGAAGCAAAGTCTTTTCTCAGGAATTTAAAAATTAGCTTGCTGTATATGTAACAAAAATTATTTGGATGATTAATACATTTAGAATGAACACTGAGAATTTAAGCTAGGCACACCAACACCCACAAAGTACAAATTCATTGAGAAAACAAGATTTTAAATCAGAGATCAACAACAAATGTTTATGAAACTCCTGTTCCATACCAGACTGTCCACCTGCCATCAATTTTTGACACATTATACTAACCATCTTTTTTTCTGCTAGAAGATTTTTTCATGACATTTGTTCTTGTTACAGGGTTGTTCATTGACTTTATGTTACAACCTGACATGTGCCTTTCTAGTGCCTTCTGTGTGATAATCACTTTAAAGTCTTTGAAGACAGTTGTATTTACATTGCCACAACATCAATAGAATGTTGATATAAAAAAAAAAAAAAGATAATGCTTCATTGCTCAACTCACAATGTTGGGAGAAATTAAAGAAGGCTTCTAGCATGTTAGGTGGCAAATTTATGAAAGGATTGAGACAAATGATTATTAATAATCAATGATTTGGGAAGATTCAGATTTTCCCCTTTTCTTCATTCTCATTTCAGAGACCTCAGTCTTTGAGGGTAGAGCTAATCTTTTCCTTTATCCAAACCCCATCCAAAAGGGGCAGTCATTATGTCATTATTCTTTGAATAATTTTTTAACTGAATAAATTCTTTGAATATATTGTCCTAGACTAGGAAACTTAGTAAGTTCAAATGTAAGTTCAGATCCAGTCCCTCATTGTTATATTCATTGTCTCATTCATAATTAACCAAATAATTGATTTCCATCCTTTTGAACATTCTTCTTCCAAAAACGGTAGAAGCTTAAACCTGCCACCATGAGTGTTTTTGACTTAAGAAGTCAAATGAACATCTTTTTAATAAAATGCAGGCATTATTAATAAAATGATTAAATTTCTCAGAAATTATATCTCAAATCTTTTTAAATTTCATAGGATGTAGATAAGAGATGTGTTATAGGCAGACATGGATGGACTGTGCTCTCCCATCATTGGAGAAAACTCCCAAATCCATTTGAATACATGAGTATGGATATATGAGACACTGAGCTATGGGCTAGGGATGCAAAAAGAAATAAATAAAATAACTCCTGCCCTCAGTGAACTTACATTCTATCAGGAGACACGACACATGTTCTGGACTGAGCCTTCCTCACTCAGGTCAATCACTTAGTAATTTATGTTTGTTGTTAGAACAAATATGATGTTTGTAGGTCTTTCCATATTTAACATAAGCAAATATATTTAGCAATATCATTTTATCTTTTTATTAATTATATCTGCAACATGTAGCAGAGTGTCTGGTACATAATAGATGCTTAATAAATGTTGATTGGATTGGATTGGATTAACACAGGAAAAAAATATTTAACAAAGATATGCAATCGGGACAAGTTAGTTGAGATAAACAAATCTCCCTTGCCTTAGATTTCCATTTCAGCATACCAATCAAAGTGTAGACAATAACTAAAGCTCTCTGTGACTTTTATGTACTTAGATGATCAATAAGTAATGCCAATAGCTTAATCTATAGACCCCTAAGCTAATCAAATGATGAAAGTGTTTTCAGTATCTTTTAAGGAAAAACATGCTTAATTTGCATAGAAGTGGAGATTATTGTTCCCACTATTCTCCACCCCTTGGTGGAAAATAAACATAAAATTCTTATGGTTTTCTACTTATCCTTCCTCCACTCAAATGAATTTAGAGAATTTAAAGATGTTAGAGGTCAACAGTGACCTAAAGGATACATAAGAAGTGCTGAAAAAGGATAAGGAACATAAATCAGAAATTCAGGAAAACAAATAAACAAAAAATGTAACAGCCCCTTGAAAAAATGACTGAATGTGGGAGAACAAAGACCAGAAGTCTTCACCTTTCTCTGCCTTTGGAAAACCAAGTACAGGATCCAAACAATCAGGTTCATGTGGTAGGTGCCGAATTTTTACAGTCGCACAAATTTTACAAATCTTGATCGAAAGAGATACTTGATTTCAGGAACAATACTAGGAACATCAGGGCTACAACAAACATGATAATACTTCTAGCAGAGATACTGATCCACATACAATAAATGGAAAAAGGAGAATTTCCCTGTGCTATAATCTACTTAGTGTTCCCTGACTCTCTAGGGTCAACAAAGGGTATATACCAAATCTTTAAGTCATTAGAAGACTCTAAGGGATTATTTCCCTTATTCTGTGGGAACTAACTACATACTTTTTACCTACTCTTATTTCCAGAAAACAAAAAGCCTCCCAAGCCTTCCATTCTTGATCTTCCAAACCCTCCCTGGAGAAGAATTATCCAATGGCCACTAGAAATTATAATGTAATGTGGAGGGGCCAAAAAAGGCTAGATTATAGTAAGCATTATGCTTCAGTGGACCTAATTTTGCCATTACTCATGTCCTTGTCCAATCTCTTGCTACTGGGTAGTGACAGACATATTTTGTTGCTCCCTGACCACTGCAACTGGGACTTGGGCTGCTGATTGAGATCCATAAATTATCAGCAAGTGCTCTGAGTCTGGCCCCTCCCAGAATAATTGATTGGTCAGTAGAATATTAGTCCTACTAGAACATGCATACAAAATTTATATAAAATGAATAAAATGTAATTTACATTTAACAGCTAACATCCAGCATATAAATCAACTAATGACTTTTCACTAATTCCCCTTCTTTTCTCTATTCTCAACTAAATCACATTCCATTATATCTTATTATTGAAAATTTTATATCAAAATTCATGCTCCTTCATGGTGTTGGGAAGGAGATTCTATTTGCATTTTTGAATTCAGCATCAAAAATTACATAGACAACAAATAAATCCTATGTGAGGAAATATATGTTGAAAAGCATTATATAAGTGAAGATGACATTAAGTGGCAACAGAACACAGGTTAAAGACAGCCTCTAAGTCAGCCTCTAAGCTTTTAAAAATTAAAGCATACTGTTCTTTCTTTTCTTGAATGGTAAATTGCAAGAGGTCATGGGAACATGGACAAACAATTAGCATCACTTTTGATTGTTGATTTATTCTATTGCTTTGGAGAATTGTGTCATGTTTCTGTGAGTTTGTTTCTTAAAAATAACATTTATTAATTTAAAAAGTGCTGTGAGAATTCAGAGGAAGAATACATATTAGAAATGAATCTTTCTTCTACTACCACAGAATGCTTTTTCTGGTATGACCTTTAGGGTTAACCTAGGAGAAATGAAGTAGAAAGGGGAGGAAGATGTTCCAGCTTACTGCACCCAGGAAATCTCACAAGTGATGAATGGTCTCCCACCCAACCTTGAACCAGATTTCATTTCTAATCCAGGCCAGTCAAGTATAAACCTGAGTACAGAGTGTGCCAGATATGCCAGATAAAAATAATTTGGTGTTTTGTCTCATTTCAAAAGTTAAAAAAAAAAAAGTTTAATCTTTTTTTTTAATGTTTGATTAATCTGGTCCGATGAATAAAAAGTATCTTTTATGATTTTAAGATGATTTTTAAATTTTTTAACATTCTTTTTTTTTGAGTTCCAAATTCTCTCTTTCCTTCTATGACCTCCCCCACCCATTGAGAAGGCATCTTATGAAGTCATGTAAAACATACTTCCATATTAGCTGTGTCACAAAAAAAAAACCAATGAAAAAAAAGCAAGTGAAAAAAGTTTTAATCTGTATTCAGAGGTCATCAGCTCTTTTTCTGGTGTAGACAGCATTTTACTTTTTAAAAAAATTGGTTTAATATATTTTTATTCATTTTGATAAATATTTCCCAATTACATGTAAAAATACTTTAACATTCATTTAAAAAAGTATTTGTTTTTAAATTCTTTTCCCTACTCTCTCCTCTTCCACCCATTGAGAAGGCAAACAATATAGCAATCATACATGTGAAGTCATGCCAAATACATTTCTATATTAGTCATGTTGTAAAAGAAAACATACAAAAAAGGAACAAGAAAAATAAAGTAACAAAAAAAGGTATCAAAAAAAGGTAACAAAAAAAGGTAACAAAAAAAGGTTCAAGCTGCACTCAGAATTCATCAGTTCTAACTCTGGAGGTGGATAACGTTTTTCATCATGGGTCTTTTGGAATTGTCTTGATCAAAGTAGCTAGATCTTTCACAGGAAAATGCTTATCTCATCTTTTCCTTTTCTATCCTAACAATTTTTTTTCCCTCCAGGCTAAATAACTGTAGTCTCTTCCACTGACTTCCATAAAGCATTTTTTTTGCCTTCTGAGAAGGCAAAAGTTAATTGACTTGCCGAGATCACACAGCTAGTATCTAAGTCTGAATTTGAACTCAAATCTTTCTTGTTCCAGGCCTGGCTACCCACTGAGTGACCTAACTGTAACTAGAGATTATGGGATTATATCTTAATTTAAGTGATCTGCTTGAGGCTTGATCCAGAGCAGATTAGAAATGTCAGGCTGTGTCTGTAAAATTAGCTTCCAGAGCAGGCCTTCAGGAGTCAGATTCTATCTCCCAATTTTTCTAGCAATGTTATCAGAATAGGCAGCTTTATTCTCTCCCTGTCAGAACTGATAGTTCTAGAAAAACTTGGAGATTATTAACTATTATCATTATTCACAGCTAAATGCTGTGTGTGTATGTGAGTGTATAACTCATGGTATTATAAATTTTAAATCTGAAACTTCTTTTCTCATCTACTTAATAAACTCACTCACCATAAAATGTAGGCACTTTAATAAGATCTATTAAAATTAAAAATTTTTTAAAATTTAATTAAAAATAAAAAATTTTTTAAAAATAAATTATTAAAAATAAAAAAAGATCTATTAGCAGCAACATGTTACAAAGAGATTTGGATAATTGTTGAGTTGTTTGTAGTGGATTTATAATTTAATCTATGTAGGAAATTCTCACTACAGAAGCTCCCTTTACTAATGTAGATCAGTTGTTCATCTATAAATTATAGTGGGGTTTTTGTTATTGTTCTTTTCTTTCTTTCTTTTTTTTTTGTTAAAACTTTTTATTTTCAAAACATATGCATGGATAATTTTTCACCATTAATCCTTGCAAAACTTTGTGTTCTAGTTTTTCCCACCCTTCCCTCCATCTCCTCCCCTAGATAGCTAATAATCCAATATATGTTAAACATGATAAAATTATATGTTAAATCCAATATATGCATACATATTTTTACATATCTTGCTGCATAAGCTTTTTTTCTTTTAAATAATAATTTTTTTCTTTTCAAAATATATACAAAGATAGTTTTCAACATTCACCCTTGCAAAACTTTGTGTTCCAAATTTTTCTCCTTCATTTCTCCCCATCTCCTCCCCTAGACAGAAAATAATCCAATATATGTCAAACACGTACAATTCTTCTATACATAGTTCCACATTTATTATCCTACACAAGAAAAAATAGATCAAAAAGGGGGGAAAATGCAAAAGAAAAAAAAAAGCAAGCAAACAACAAGAAAAAATGAAAATACTATGTTGTGATCCACACTCAGTCCTCTCTCTGGGTCCAGATGGCTCTCTTCCTCACAGAACCATTGAAACTGGCCTGAATCACCTCATTTTTGAAAGAGCCAAGTCCATCAGAATTGATCATCACATAATCTTCTTACTGCCGCCTACAATTTTCTCTTGGTTCTATTCATGTAAGTTATACTTTTAAGACAATTTCCTGAAAGTGATAAGTTAACATATATCCTGCTCCTATGTGTTAGAGGCAGGACCTGGACACATGAATTTTGTCACACTGGCCCTCTCCGTACAACATCAGGTTGCCTCTTCCAAAGGAAATATAATCTGAACACTCAGAGCCATCTGCGGTCTCATCCATTCCAAAGATCCTTCCGATGATTTAGACGGAAAGCACCCATGTCTGCCCATCCTGTGCCAATCTTGTCGTTCCATAAAAAGCCTTGGCAGAAAGCGCTGTCTCCATTTGGTACAGGAATGATCGTGGTGATGGATACCAAATTGGAGCAGGCTGAAGACCAACACAAAGCTTCCTCAGTTCAGGCCAAATTGAACAAACATTTGTTAAGCGTAGAAGCAAAAGGTTCAATGAGCACTTTCTTTTCAAACCATCTAAACAAACACATAAACACAGGTACAACTTAGTGTAGAGCAGTGGTTCTCCAAGTGTGGTATAGAGAATCCTGGGGGGGTCTCTGAAACCCTTTCCAAGGTCTGCAAATTCACAATTATTTTTAATTTCCAATGTGGTAAATATCTATAAATATAATCCAAATAAACAAGAGCTCTTTGGACAGATCCTCAATAATTTTTAATACTATAAAGATACTGAGAACCAGCAATACAATGAATCAAGATTGCTCTAAAAGACTTACGATGATGAAAAATCCTATCCGTATTGATTTTGTCTGAATACAGATTAAAGCATACTCTTTCTTTTTTTTTTTAACCTTTATTTTTCTTGAGGGTTTTTTTTGGGGGGGGGGGAAGGCTGGGAAGAGATCTATGTTTTCTTTCACAATGTGAGTTTTGTGAAAATGTTTTGCATAATTTCACATGGACTTTTTTAATGGGGATAAAAATGAGAATAAGGGAGAGAACCTGGAACTCAAAAACTTTAAAAACAAATGTTAAAAATTGTTTTAAATGTAACTGGGGAAAAATAAAAATACTAAATAAATTCATAAAACAATGCTAAAAAGAAAAAGATACTGAGAATAAAAGTTTGAGAATTACAGGTAAAGAGGACAAAGTGCTGGAGTTGGTAATAGAAAAACCTGGGCTTGAATTCTGCCTCAGATACAGATGATTTGTATGAGTCTAAGATGTCACTTAATATCTTCATTTTAGTTTTCTCATATGTAAAATGATGTTTTCGTGCTCTAAATCTTTGATGCTATGATCTACCAAGGCCCAGTCTTAAGTACTGTAAAATTAGAGTAAAGTAAGTAAAGTAAAATTAAAAAAACAAACAACCTGTATTTTATAATTAGCCTATCTGGAGCTCTAAGTTGCATAAAAATAAACATAATTTTAAGTTAATTGGAACTCATTGGCTATCAATTATGTGCAAAAGGGAAATATGTTAATTCAATGAACATGAAATCATTAAACATTGGGAGCTCTCTCTTTGTGTGTAATTTAAGCATAAAAAACATGAGGAGATATTTTGGTTTTCCTCTGACTTAAAAGTCAGATACTCTGGATATCTTCCCTATTAAAGGGAAGACCATCACCAATGGGTAATGCTGAGCATCATTTTGAAAAGTATGTGACAGAAAATTGATGTTGTACAAAGATAGTAGAATTGGCTACTGCCTTTTTGTTATCTAAAATAAACAATATAAAGTGAGATAATTTTTTTTTTTTCAGGAATTTCTTATAAGGAGATATCTGATAGATAAGTCTTTACATAAGACTAGGGTTAGATGGGTTGGCCAGGTTGCTTTGAATTAGAATCTAGAATTAGATCAAGAGGGAGCAAGGGAAGTCTTTTGGGACCAAGTATGGAAGAGAAAAGGAGATTTAGAACCTAGAAGGGAGGAAGAGAAGAAGGGAGGAGAGTGGAAGGGAGGGAAGAAGAAAAAGGTTGGAACAGCACTTAACTTTTTCTGTATCATGGATCCCTTCTGGTAGTCTCTTGAAATTTACTGATCGTTTTTCAAAATAATTTTTTTAGATGTATAATATAAACTAAAGAGGAATAAAAAAGAAATTAATTATATTAACATAGTTATTAAAATATTAAAAAACACTCAAGTTCACAAACTGAAAGTTAAGAATCCCTAGGCTAGAAAAAAGATATACATCCACAAAGATTCCCAGTTAGGTTGTAAGTATCCCCAAAACTTAAAAATAATTTCATCATTAAATTGTAACAGTACTCAGAAATTACAAGATTTATCCTCTTAGGTCAGAGAAAGCTATTATGGGAAAGTTTACTGTTACCGACCACCTTATTTAACCTCTAGGGAAGATTTTTGGTAAAACCTTTATGAAAAGTTGTCAGATGCAAAGAAAAATCAATAGACCAATTTTTAGAATCCAGCAAAAAGTAATTTACTACCTAGGATTGAAAGCAATGAAGTAATATGAACTGCTAGCTTGCTCTAGTGAGTTATGAAAGGAAAACATAAATGACTTTCTTTGTCTCTCTTCAAGATGTTGCAATTGTTTGCCCTTTATTGTCCAAGAGGACCATGACTTTGGGGAGGGGATGCTGTGACACGGAAGTGAGCTGAATTTAAGTGAGGGAGAGAGCTGTGCAATGTTACCAGTCTCACTTTTTTTCCTCTGGAGCCATCTGGGTCCAATAGCAAGATACAGACCAGGACGACTGGAGATGGTTCTGGATGCACAAATGGGACAAACCAATACATGACAGAATTGGGTTATCATCTTGCTAGGAATTTGCTGAGTTAAACTCTCTTACCAGTTGTTCAATATAATATTGTTTAGGTTTTTTATTTTCTCCAGGCCCTAAATATATGACTGATCCAATCTATATGTCAAAATCACTGAATATTAGAGCCATAATGGACATGAAACAGATAAAACTTTGGCCCAGGATGAGAAATTTAAGGGGTGACAACCACCCTCCTAAGGGATGGCATTTCCTCTCTCTAGCAGAGAACAGAGAATGCTTTCTTTAACTTCAGCAATGAAAAAACCTCTGATGAATTGAGTCATGCTTTTTCTTTAATACATTGCCTTTTGGTCCAGGTGTAAAAATTGCTAGTTATAGCTTTGCTAAAATATACAGATATTG
The DNA here is from genome assembly GCF_016432865.1 of Antechinus flavipes. NCBI lineage: Eukaryota > Metazoa > Chordata > Mammalia > Dasyuromorphia > Dasyuridae > Antechinus > Antechinus flavipes. Next base: position 422,492,437 of record NC_067401.1, on the reverse strand, counting down.
TATATTTGCATACATTTTCAGCCTCAGATCATTAAGCTGTAACTTTGAGTTAAGTTGTCATGAATCTTGCACATTCCTTTCTATAATTTTGGCTCATTGATCATTCTGAAATTATAAGCACTATACTCTGGTTTCCAATTTTGCATTTCTATAGTCATCTGCCAAGCAAATTTAGTGTCTATATAAAAAAATTAATTCTTCACAAGTACTCTCCAGAGGGAAGACATTACATAAATTTTAACAATAAATGGAAAATTATGACAACTGCAACATGCATTTGAATTTATTTCTTGAACTCTCTTTAGGAACATGAACTTTCTTAATTACACACTTCATTTGGGGCAAATCAAATCCTTCCTTGCCAAAATTATATGAAATAGGATTTTTAAAGCATTGCAAAAGTGGTTATCTGCCAAAGGTGGATTTGTGTTAACATCAGACTCTTTCTTCAGTGATTTCCAGATACATATTTGGAACACTCTGTGTGTTTCCAATTATCTCAAGAGGTGTTGGGAAATTTGTGAGAAAGAATAAATTCTAATTTAACTTTATTTTAATTTATTTTTTTGAAAATGTGCCATGGAGTATGTCTAGGAGGATTTGTTTGTACAATATGAAATCACATAATGATAGTGTTGCCACTTCAAAAAGACCTAATTAAAAAGTTAAGGAGATGGCATTTGTCATTTGTACCCACCTATTTCCCTTTATACTGCATCCTTCAAAGTGTCTCCTGGCTGTGCAGCCTTGCCATAGATTTTGGTACCCCATTTAGGTCTTCCTTTTCTTGGCATCAAGCCAAGGTTTTACCTGTCTCTTTAAGTTGTACTCTTTGCTAATAAACTAATCCATGATAATGTGATAATGGAAATTATTGATTGATAGGATACCCAGTCTTTGAGAATCAATGGCTTTGGGAATCACTATCTTAAAATAAAGGGCTAACTCTACTGCTAGGAATTTCCAGACAATAAGGAGATATTTCTTTATTCAGGGTCAGACATCTTTCACATTATAATGTGTAATTATCTGCCTACTTTTCTTTCTTATAGGTTCAACTTTAGTTAGGAATCATAATATTGTATTTCATTCCCTCCACTCCCATCATTAGACTAATATAAATAAAATATAATATATATGCAAATAATATATATTATAACCTAAACAAATATAAATAAGTAAATAAAATGAAATATAATGAATAATTTAAATCTATAATAAATAAATCAAATTGATTTCAAGCAAATTCAAGCAAATATCAAGCATTTTATCTCATAATGGAATTCATGTATCCATTTTTTTTTAGCATCTATAATGGGACTGTTTAAATAGGAAAACATTTTGAAAGAAAATTTCTGAAAGAGTGATTTTATATTTTAAATGGCTCACTTGTCCAAAGAGAGTATCATCATAAAGAAATGTACTTCTCTGTCATTCTTAACTCAGCTTTTGATCCCCTCCTATCTTCCTAATCTTACATTCTATCTTCCACCTTACTTTGTAATTCTAGTGCTGGGTTTAGAATCAGGAAGGCTTGTTATATTCTACCTTCACTTGAGCCATCCATCCACAATTGCAATTGTCCTACATCTCAACTTCTTTTTATGGCTAAACTCCTTGAGAAGGCCATCTACTATGGGTGCTTCCAATTATATTCCTTTATCTTCGCTCTGCATTCTAGATCTGGACCTCATCATTCAACTGAAATTGCTTTCCATGAAGTTAACAGATTGTCAAGTCTAATGGTCTTTTCTCAGTTCTTATCCTTCTCCATCTCTCTGCAAACCTTTGATAATAATACCATACTTTTTTTCCTGGATACTAGTCTCTTTAACTACTCAGACACTGTTTTCCCCTGGTTCTCTACCTACCTGTCTGACCACACTATTTTCCCTCTAATATAGATGAAGATCTTTTCCCTTAAACCTGTACCTATAAGTCCCTAAGACCCTGCTGGGTGGTCTCTCTGCCTCAAGTTTATATTCCACTCAGTTTTCAAAGTGATTTCCTAAATCACAGCTTTGAAGAGATCACTCTCCTACTCAGTAACTATAGCGGCTTCTTATTAGCTCCAGGATAAAATTTTAAAATCCTGTTTGGTTTTTAAAGTTCTTTATAACCTAACTCTTTCCTCCTATCTTTCCAGTCTTCCTAAAACTTGTGTGCTTTCTCGTACAATGTGATCTACTGACACTGGCCCAAATGCTATTCCTCTTGTGATACTCTTATCTCCCTGCTCAGTGCATTGACTGAAATTCTCTGCTTTCTTATCTCTGTTTCTTGGCTTTCTTCAAGTGTTAACTAAAATTCTACTTTTTGCCAGAAACTTTTCCCAGACCTCCTTACAGCTAATGCCTTCCCTCTGAGATTATTTCTACCATATCTTATTTATATCTTGTTTGTACCTATTTGTTTACATATTTTTTCCCCATTAGGCTAGGAACTTCTTAAGAGGAGGGATTGTTTTTGCCTTTCCAGGGCTAAACATAGTTCTTGTTATGTAAATGCTTGTTAAATTTTTTTTTAAGTAACTTGGCAGTTTAGTTCTAGTTAAGTCACAGATAGATAAAGAGAAAGAGAGAGACACGAGAGAGTGCACGTACTTGACTTCAAATCCTGCCTCAGATGCTTGCTAGCTCTCTGATCCTAGGCAAATCACCCCAAACTTTCTCATTGTTTCATCTGTAAAAGAAGCATAATAACAGGTCCTGTCTCACAAAGTTGTCAGGAGGACATTATTAGTGCTGTTGTATCAAATGATATATATACACTTTGCGAATCATCAAACACTATATATAAATGTTAAGTTGAATAACGATACTCATCTTGTTATTTCCTAATACAAAACTTCCATGTCCATTCTTTCTACCCCACCTCTTAAATTCCTCCCAACCTCTGACAGGTAAAATCAATATTTTTCTTTACAATTCGAATCAAGTACTCCCTTCTCCTAAAGGTCTTTCCTTGTCCATTGATTTCCTCCCCCCACCCTCCCCTCTCCCCCATTTGTGAGTGCTGTCTCTTTAAGGTTACCTTCCATCTATCTATTCTGTAATTATTTTGTATATTCTGCTTTATATATGTTCACTCCCCAGTTAGTTCTTGAAGGCAGGGATTACATTCACTTTTTTTATCTCTAGTATCTGGTACATAATAAAAGCTTAATAAGTGCTTGTCGATTGATTTGATTATCAGTATAATCTCTATTAAGAAAAAAGGTTAAAATATATGAATGATAATTTTTTGTTTTAGTACAAATTGATGTATTTTGTTACAGAGCTGGGTCATTATAGCCCAATAAGGACTAAGCTCACTAGGACTAAGTAAACAAAGGTGTAACTTTTAGGAGTCATTGGGCCATGTCTAGGCAATCTCCTTTGGTAGAGAGGGCAAGGAGTCACAATCTTCCCAGGTTATGTATGCCTACTGGGGTTGCTTCCTGACAAGACTTTCCCTCCTGGCTCCCACCCACCCATGACATCATCCTTTCCCCCTTTTCCTGGATCTGGGCAGAGGAGAATCCCTAGCTTCAACTTTATCCAAGGGCCACACCTGGCAATTATAACACATCCGAAATGAAAGATTGCCTTATTCAGTCGGAGGGAAGTGAATGGTTCTAGATTGCATTTTTAAATCATTTTTCCTGTTCAGAGGATGCACTGAATTACTGAGAAAACAAAATAAATCACTATTAACCTGATCTTGCCCCCCGATGATCTCTTAACTTCCCAACCAGAATAGGACAGAGTTCCAGCTTAGTTCTTGCATTAGAAGACCCTGCAAAACCGGTCTTCCCTTATTGCGTATTCTGATAACTATTTAAAGCTATATTCACAAGAGACAGGACAAACTATTTTATCTAAAGGAATCAGGTTTAAGGGGGAAATACCATCAGAGTAGTAAAAGAATGTGCCGGGGAAAGTAGTAAAACTCTAGTGAAACTGAAAGAGTAATATAGCTAATAGAAAGTTCAGTTATTCTATAGGGGTGTTTCTTCTGGGATATAAACTGATCCTAGACCCCTCAGCAATTAGAAACAGTCCCCCCAAATCCACCTGCCATTTTTGCTGTTCGGGAAGTTTTTAAAGTATGGATGACTCCCTTGTTCTTTTTTTCCATTCTCTATCCACAACTTCCATTCACTTCCTTCCTCTGATACTCTTTCTCTGTGTGTGTGTGTGTGTGTGTGTGTGTGTGTGTGTGTGTGTGTGTGTCTGTCTGTCTGTCTCTCTCACTGTCTCTCTCTCTCCCCCCTCTCTTTCCCTGCCCCCCCATCTTTGTCTCTCTGTCGCTTTGTCACGCTATCTCTATTTCTCTCTGTCTCTCTGACTTTCTTTCTCTATCTCTCCATCTTTCTCTCTGTCTCTCTGACTTTCTGTCTCTCTCTCCATCTTTTTCTCTGTCTCTGTCTCTTTCTGTCTTTCTGTCTCTGTCTCTTGCTGCCTGTCTCTGTGTCTGTGTCTGTCTCTCTGTCTCTGTCTCTCTCCCTTACCCACATTTTCTTGTCCTTTAAAGCTAACATTGCCCTTTTAGCCCCATCCAACTGTTTTTTGAGGGGGAAGCTACATCGTTTAGTGACAAGAATGTTGAGTTAGAGTCAAAAAAATGTGAATTTAAATCCAGTCTCAAATATTTATTATCTGTGTTATACTAGGCAAGTGATTTAACCAGTCTGCTTCAACTTCTTCATTGCGATATGGGGGTGATCATAGAATATACATCCCAGGGTTAGTATGAGAACAAGAATGAGATGATATTTCTAAAGTACCTTGTAAGTTCTAGCTATTGCTGTGTTTGCTATTATTTTCGAAATACTGCAACAATCTTGGTTAAGTTATTGTTGTTCAATCATGTTCAACTCTTTGTGACCTCATTTAGTTTTCTTGGCAAAAATCCTGGAGTGATTTTTTACTTTCTTCTCCAGCCCATTTAATCAATGAGTAAACTGAGGGAAACACTAGTCTAGAGTTACACAGCAAATGTCTAAAGTCAGAATTTGAACTCAGATCTTCCAGCCCCAGCATTCCATCCATTCAGCCACCTAGCTGCCTGATCTTGCTTAGAATGAAAAATCAAAACTGCAAATCTCATCATGCACAATTCTCATTCAAAAAAAGAGCTTCAGGGTGGAGTGGTTATACAAGGTTTATATTTAGGTTAGGTCAAAGAACTATATAGATAACCAAGCATAAATTAGGTAATCTCTTGCCATAGATGTAGAGGCCCTTCTTACTCAGGTACAGAATCTTTTAATTCAATTTATTAAACATTTGAATGCTATTAAGGTCAATGTACTATGCTACATGTTGGGGATGCAAAGGGAAAATGAAACCAATACATGTTTTTGAGTAGATTACATTCTGTTGGGGGTTCAGAACACATAAATAGAGAAATAGAATTAGGATAATTTAAGGGAAGAGAGAAAGAGCACTAATGTCCAGGAGTAGAGAAAGTTTTTGTATGTGGAGGGGGTACCTGAATAGAGCCTGGGAGGAAGCTAAGGATTATAAGAGATGGAAGTGAAAATGAACTATATTTCAGGAATGGAGAAAGTCAAGTGCAAAGTAACCAAAGTGGGATGTCGTGGCCAATGACATTTTGGCTAAAAGAGTAAGCACATGTCAGAGAGGAATATCTATCAAGCCTGGAAAGGTGGGCTGGATCCAGATTGTGGTGGGCTTTAAAAGTTGATCAAGAGTTTAACTATGTCAGTTTTATACTCTAGAAACCACAATGTGTGCTACAAGAGGCCTAGGACAGGAGGGGAAAAAAGAAGGGGACTTACCAGTTGTAGGATGGAGAGTGAGGTAGAGGAGTGGGCTTTGGGTGGGTAGGTTCCATTTTATACTATTTACAATCTTTCTGAGCTCACACAAAATATGGCTCATGTTATTCTCTGTCTTCCCTTTTGCTGTTACTATTTCTAAGGTGCACAGATTATAAAAAAATTAATTTATTTTTTCAAAAGTGGAATCTCACATAAGCCTTTCTTACTTTTTACAAATGTTACAAATGAAATATTTACCAAACTGTTTTCATAATCCTGGAGGAGGCTGCTTTTCTGAAATTGTGCTATTGACACTATTTGCTGTATAAATATAATTTATCATTTGTATCATTAAGTTGATATATCTCTTGGTCATTTATTTTTTATCCTGAAGATTTCATACTGAAATGTTTAATGCCAGTACAATAGTGAAAAGAAAAGAGCCTATAGCTGTACTGGCCAGAATTAAAATTGTATTGCTTAAAAGAAAAAAAAAAGAATTTAATCATAGAAGCCAGAGGGAATCCCAGGAGTTTCCCTTTTCTTGGAGGAATTGGATAGGTCTAGATGAGTAGAGACAATGATTTGATGAAGAAGAGAGCTTTAACAGATTGGGGGTGGGGTGGGGGGGTCGGAGATCAGAGAAGGCTCTTGCCATTACTTTGGGGAAAATTTACTCATAGCAAATTAAACTGAACCAAAAACTGATCCACCCCAACAACAAAGGAATTCCTTTAAGTGTTATTGCAAAATTTGGCTGTTCTTTTAGGTCTTTCCTCTTTAGCCTGTATACTAATTTTCCAGGTGTTAAAAGATATGAATCATTTGTTCCAAATCAGGTTCACATAAATCTCCTTTAGACTCCCTTCACAATGCCCTGCTTTAGACTACTTAAGGATAATTACAGATTCCAAAGCAAAGCGAATATATTAGCATTTAGTCACTTATCCTTTTTACTGTTTCTTAAATGGTTGATACTCTGGCTGTTATTATTAAACATCTTGTAAAAGTATCACATTTCATATGTGCAAGGAGCTTCATAATCTTTTTTTTTTTAAATTATTATTCTTTATCATGCAGAAACCTCCACATGGTTACACCAGTTCAGACTGTTCTGTGATTGCTTCTGGGCTTTCTTGATCTTGTCAACGGACCTTTGCATCGGTGGAATACTTGGATCTGATTGGGTGAAGGAAGTTGCCCTCAAAAGTCTATTAACAGAGTGAAAAACAGGTAACCACAACTTGGGAAAAGATGTGGCCAGAATAGAATGATTTCCTTGCAGGATGGACAAATTTCCATGATGTGCAACCCACTGGCAGTTTTCAGATATGCTAAGTTATCATGTTTCTTCCTCCCTTCTTTCTCAGAATGTAAGAAGTGTGAAAATTGGGAATTTCTCAAATGTTTCTGAGAGGCACATCCTTGAATATATGTTACTCCCAGGGAAGAACGAGCTTGAGGAAGAGTGATTATTCCTTTAAGTGACTTGATTACAACTTAGTTGATGATTGCAAATCACCCCAATTGGCCCTCCTTTTCAGGAAGTTAGACTGGGCTGCTGTTACTTAGCATATCTTGGTTTCAGCTTAATAGCCCTTCCACGAAATTTTATCTTTTTGTGTGATGATATCAATCTTGTCAGTTTGCAAGTACTTTAGGGAGAGATGACCTTTTAAATTTTTAACAACTACTTATAACAGTGTAAAATTATGAAAACATATCCAATCATTTTTGTTTTCCTCCAAAAAAACCAAAAATGCTCCACAGATATCTTATTTCTTCTTCTTCTTCTTTTTAGATCTTCTTGTCTTTATATATCTTTTTATTTTTTAATTGAAGCCTTTTATTTTCAAAACATACACAAGGATAATTTTTCAACATTGACCCTTGCAAAAGCTTGTGTTCCAATTTTCCTCTCTTTCCCCTCCCCCCCTTCCCTAGAAAGCAAGTAATCCAATATATGTTAATCATGGTAAAATATATATATTTGTAAATCAAATACACAGTCTTCTGTCAGGCATTTTAAATCCTTCCATGTCTCAAGCCCACCTTCCTAGACTTTTTATATATATGACTCTTCTTTCAGTTTCCATCAATTTGGATGGATTGGTCCATAAGTTTTGTTTTTTTAATTGTCTTTAGGAGAACAGTATGACTTTATTTTTAGTTTTAATTAAGACCTGGGGTGCTTGTAACAATGAATAATGTATAGGTGCTCTGACTATGCATTTGGTGAATTGTGAGATAATTTAGTTCAATTCATTTTAACATATTCCTTAAGTATGCACTGAATACCAGGGTACATACGTTTTGATTTCTCATCTCTGCCTTGGCATAGGCTGTGCTTCCTGGGTGGAATATAAACCTTTCTCATTTCTACCACTTATGTGTTTTCGCTCCCTTGAAACTTTGTCCAAGTACCACTTCCTACATATAACTCTTCTTCATGCCTTCAGTTGTTAAATGTTCCCCAATTATTTTGCATCTACTTTATAAATGTAACAGGGTAATCTGATAGCATGTTTTTAGTTCAAATCCTTATTAGTTCAACTGAAAATCTCAAGAAATAATCTTTTCTCAAGCTTAAAACCCTTTGTAGACTTTTTTTTTTTTTTTTTTTTTTTTTTTAGGGAAAGTGGGTAGATCAAAGACTGTGATCCCTGGAAATGATCGATGGTGTTAACCAACCTTAACCCTGTCTAGATAAGATCATTAACTCTCCAACCTTTGAAGTGATTGATGCTATGACCCACCTAGGGGCCCGAATCCTCTTTTTACATTCAAGGTAAAGATATCAATCTCAGGGAAGAAAAGGCTTTTAAATCTTAGTGGAGGGAGGGGATTGAGGAAGAGGAGGGGACAAGTGAAGTAAAAAATCCAGTAGTTTCTGTGACTTTAGTAGATTAAGTGACAATTGCTCAGGAATAGTAACTTCAAACTGTATTTTAACATATAGTAACCTTTTTCCTTGATCAGGTTCCTAGAGAGCTCTGAGAACATGGGTAGACAGGGCCAATATGGACATTTCTTACTTTAGGCTACAAATGTTTGGATTTAGAATAATGTTACACTGAATAAAATTGTGACTAGCAGATGTGCTGTAATGCAGAGTACAGTATTAATATTTTTTTCTCTTTCCCCTTGCTGATCTTTTGGACTAAGAATTGTATCTCCTTCTAGTGGGCCATATATTTTGATTTCTTGCTAAGTGGCCTCCATTGCGTATATATTTTAAGTTTACTTGTACGTATACATTTTGTATTTACTTGTATGTTTCCCTCCTCTCTTCCTAGAAGTTAAGCTCTTCAGGAGAAAGACTGCTTCATTTTTGTCCTTGTATAGTTGCTAGCATGGGATCTGACATATAAGAGATACTTAATAAATGTTTGTTGATTAATGGATCCGAGGGCAGATTTTTATGGGGACAAACAGAGAAGAAGCATGAAAGGTATTTGGACTGTGGAAAATCCAGAGTTCTGGATGTTGTGAAGAGGAGCTAACTTTCCTGTGAGCCTCTCATGGTTCAATGAGTTCTGTGACCAAAGGTGTCCTTCCCTCTCTGGTTTCCCATCTTGTGTCCTCCTCCTGACTCAAGCTATTCAGATGCATGACTGCTCATATGGCTTGGATGGGATGGTGATCAACAACTCATTTTCTTTTGATGAGATGGAGGATAACTATTAGACTTTAGCATCTTCCTTATCATTACATCCTGAAGTCTTTCAGACATCCCCTTTTGGTCTGCCTCTATACCCTCCAGACCTCCAGAATTGTTGTCCGACCTACTCATGTAACCTAAAGACTCCTTGGGACTTGATGTTGAAGCTGTCAGCTGCACCCTCAAGACCTCTATCTCTTAAGGGCTGCTAGATGGTGCAGTGGATGGAGCACTTGAGTTCAAATCCTGATTCATACACTTAATATTTCCTAGCCATATAACCCTGAGCAAGTCATTTAACTCTAATTGCTTTGCAAAAAAAGAGAAGGAAAGAAAGAAAGGAAGAAAGGAAGAAAGAAAGAAAGAAAGAAAGAAAGAAAGAAAGAAAGAAAGAAAGAAAGAAAGAAAGAAAGAAAGAAGGAAAGAAGGAAAGAAGGAAGGAAGGAAGGAAGAAAGAAAGAAAGAAAGAAAGAAAGAAAGAAAGAAAGAAAGAAAGAAAGAAAGAAAGAAAGAAAGAAAGAAAGAAAGAAAGAAAGAAAAGACTTTTGGGACTTTCCATCTCCCCCAAAGCTAAAATTTCTCTCAACTAGAACGTGAACCCCTTGAGTGTAAGCACAGCATTCATTTTTCTATTTGTATTCTGAGTACTTAGCACAGAACTTGGCACATAGGAATCACTTAAATGCTTTTTTGTTCATTCATTCATCTTGACCCAGGAGGCCATGGACTAGGGAATCTGGCTTGTTCCCAGTACAACATACCTGGCTACTGCAATATTCTCTCTAAAATGTAATGTCTTCCTTTCAGTTCAGTAATCACCATCCGGGTAAGCCAGGAGTTAAAGTCCAAATCCTTTATTGTCTCTTTCCAAGTCTTGTCTCCTTTCCTGCAGCCTGGTTAGCTTTCTTAAAGTTCAGATCCTTTATTATCTCCTTCCTGGGGCTGGGCAGCTTTCTGGGGAGCCTTTCAGTCTGGCCTTGGTTCTGAGAGCTTGAGCTCCTGCCTGCCTTCTCTGGCTTCTGAATCTCCCTGACTGAGGCTCCTAGCTTATATGTGCTCTCTTATCAAAGATGTGAATCTTGTAGAACTATAGTAAGCACTAAGTACATGTACTGAACTAGAGAACTGTTAAGCACCATGCTAAATAACCATAGTCTCTAGCAATTCCACTGACTTAGCACCTTGTTTCAAGTTCTGACCCATCACCGGCTACCATCAATTACTCTCTTTCTCCCTCTCATCCCCATCCCTCCAAGAAGGTGGTAAAAGAAATAATAGTCCTCCCTTCCTTGACCTTGAGATATAGTCAGAATGTATGGCGTCAACTTTGGGCAGCAGATCCCTACCTGGGAGAGGGACCTGGCTACTGTCAGGAGAAGCAGGACGAATCGCCTTGAATGTTGGGACAGTGGCATTTTGTGGCCCAGGGCAGCTAGGACAATGAATGCTTCAGTTTGTGCTCTTCTCAGACTTTTCTTGTTTCCTGTTTGTTGCTATTGATGTTCAGTTATGTCCAACTCTATGTAAACCCATGGACTTTCTTGGCTGCCATTTCCTTCTGAGCATGCTTCCATTTTAGAAAGGAGGAACTAATGCAAATAAAAGTCACACGTCTAGTAACTGTTTAAGGTTTGTATTTAAAATCAGATCTTTCTGATTCCAAGCTCAGTGATCTCTCCATATGCTATCTAGTTGCCCTTTCTTTTTCCTCTGCTCCTTCTTAATTCTCTTCTTCCAACCTCTTCCTGGGATGTCCGATATTTATAATTGTTGAAACAGTTAACTACTGAAAACATATAACTATTGAAACATATAACTATTGAAAGCTATTTGATTATGGAAATCTTCCCCCAGTGCTCACCATAGATAAGGGGAATTGAGAAGCTGAAAGAATAATTTTTGTTCTAGAAGTCTGTGCCCAGTCTCCACCCTGTTAGGAGGTAAGTAGAAGAATTCTTTATATTGATAGTGGTTTTTACATCTCAGACAGCTTCCTCCCAAGGCCAATTCACTTTCAAAGGCCCAGCTAAAAAGGTGAACTGGAACAGAATCTTTTTGGGGTGTGTGTGAGTATTTTATTATTATTATTATTATAACCTTGACAAACAAGAGTAAGCAAAAACATTTCCAGATAAAAAGATCAGAAGAGAATTGTACAGGAAACAGTCAATCTCACTATTATGTACAACTTTTTTTTGGTAATTTTTGTAATTATTTTTACAATTATATTTTATGATTATTTATACAGTTACATTTTATAATTATTTATACAATTTATAATTATTTTTACAATTACATTTTATAATGTTTGTAATTATATAACAATTTCAGCTCAAGTTCCAAAGCTATCCTGCTTGTGTCTCCCTCTAACATCCTTCTATTCTCATTTCTGTATGTTTTAAAATGTTTCACTGATATCTTTCTTTTCTTCCTAACATCACTATCTATCCCTCCCTCTCTCCTTCTAATTAACCCTTCTCTTACCAACCACCCCTTCTCTTAAAGCATTTCCTTAAAATAAATACTCAAATAAAACAAATCAGCATATTGGCATGTCTACAAATGTATTTCTCATTTGTATCTGTGATCATCATCTCTCTGGTGAGAGGTAGAAAAACATGTTTCAATATAATGCTCTGGAGACAAGGTTAATAATTTCATTGATCAGAATTCTTAAGTCTTACAAAGTTTTTAAATTTGTTTTTGTTTTTGTTTTGTTTTGCCTTTTTACAGTGTTATTCTTTTCGTAATACTTGTCATTTGTTCTTTTCACTTGATTCTAGACAGTTTATAGCTTATAGAATCAGGATTCTCTGAAATTTTTCATCTTTTCTTATGGCATAATGATATCCCATTACATTCATATATCACAATTTGTTCTAATATTCTCCAAATTTCGAAGGGATAGTTTAAGATTCTCCCCTTGGATTCCAGATTCCCCCCTCTTAATTACTCCCTTCAGGAATAGGAAATTTGTTTTGTTTCTAACTATTCCCTATTCAGCAGTATTCTCCCTAGCTACATTTGTTTTCTTGTGTTAGATATATTTGTACACCAACTTCTGTTTGTGTGTTCAACCCACATACATCTTTGTTTTTTTCAGATAAGAGTGAGATTTATTTGGTGCCCACTTCTTTTACCTCTTCTTCCTTAATAATGCTCTCTTCTCTTCACCCCAACGATGAGAAATCATATAGCTTCTTTCAATTGTTCAAAATAACTTTGCATTTCTAGGTAACTCAACTCTTGTCAGTTCACAGTACCTGGAATTCTCAGAAATTGCCTTATTATTTCTTATGACACCATTATATGCTATAGTAGTTGGCACTAATATTCCATTCTATTCATATTCTATAATTTCTTGAGCCATTAATTATCTAAGAGGCAATCTAAAGCAATCTCTTTAGATTCCAGTTTTTTTTCTCTTCTTTTTATATCTCCCCCTACCTTTCCCTGCTTTTTGTTTTCCCTTCAGTTTGTATTTTAAAATTTCTACTCAGTTCTGATCTTTTCATCAAAAATATTTCAAACTCCTCTGTTCTATTAAAAATATCTTTCTTCCTCTAGGTTTTTGCTCTTCAGGATAAGTTATTTTTGATTATAAGCCTGTATCTTTTGTTTTCTGCAATATTTTCTTCAACATTTTCTCTCATTTAAATTAGGAGCTTCCAGATCTTATGTGATCCTAACTATGGTTCCTTGTGTTTATTGTTGCTGTTGGATTTTTTTCCCCCCCAAATACTTGAAGTATTTTTTCTTTGTTATAGGAACTTTGGCTTTTGGTTAGAACATTCCTATAGCTTTTCTTCTTGGGATTCCTTTCAAGAAGTGATTAATATAATGTTTCTGTATTTACTTTGCTTCTGGTTCTAAAAGAGCTGGATAGTTTTCATTTATGATTTCTTAAAATATAGTGTCTCAGCTTTTTAAGAAATCATTGTTTTGGGGCAGCTAGGTGGTGCAATGGATAGCTCACCAGCCCTGAAGTCAGGAGAACTTGAATTCAAATCTGATCTCAAACACTTAACTCTTCCTAGCTGTGTGACCCTGGACAAGTCACTTAACCCCAATTGCCTCAGGGGGAAAAAAAGAAAGAAAAAAAAAGAAAAGAAAAGAAAGAAAAAAAAATCATGGTTTTCAGGGAAGCTACTGATTCTTAAATAATTTCTCCTTGGTTAGTTTTCCAAATCAGTTTTTGATATCATACATTTTGGTCAAATCATTTAACCTCTATTTGTCTCAATTTGCTAATAAAATGGGTATAATATGGGGCTGCATGATAGCACATGTCTGTAGTCCTAGAAGGATAAGGCTTGAGGATCACCTGAACATAATTGTTCTGTGTTCTGTGTGTCATGATAGTTGGGGGTCTGCAACAAGATTGGCAATATAGTGACTCTCTGGGAATGGAGGTCTACCAAGTTGCCTAAGAAAGAATGAATCCACTCAGGTCAGAAGTGGAGTGAGTTAAAACTCCCATGCTTATTGTAGTAGGATCATGTTTTTTAATAGCACTGTGGTTCATTCTTGGCAAAATAATGAAACCTGGTCTCTTTTAGAAAAAAAATCAAATAAAATAAATGAAATGGGAATAATTATAGTGCCTACCTCCCAGAGTTATTGTCAGTATTGAGGGGGAATGAGAGAAAGAAAGAGAGACAGACAGAGACAGAAACAGAGACAGATAGAAACAGAGAGATAGAGAGACAGAGAGATAGACACAGAGGGATGGAGAGACAGAAAGAGAGATCTGGAGATAGAGAGAGAGAGGGGTGGAGAGAGAGAGAGAGAGAAAGAGAGAGAGAGAGAGAGAGAGAGAGAGAGAGAGAGAGAGAGAGAGAGATTAATGAATCCTAAAAAGGTCATTTTTTTGAGCTTTCTGGTTTATACTATGTGTATTCCAACCATGCTCTCTAGCAATATAGTATTACAATCACACTTTGGTCTTTGACCTGAATTAAACTAAGAGCTCATCCATAAAGAATTCATGTAAGGAGTTTGAGATTAAAAAAAAAAAAAACACCCTTATTATACATAGATGAGGTATGGGGGGATTAAAAGTCCAGAGGTCTTGTAAGTAATATCATATAACTCAAATATTGTATTGACAACAATGTATTTTGGTCCCCTAAAAAAAAAAGTGTAAGAATGTTTTGCATATTCTGGATTTTTAAGCAAAAATTCCTTTTAAACTGTATCTGTTATGAGATTTTAAGTAATCCCTTTGAAGAAATATGAGAACAATGTTTACTTAGGCCTGTATTTAAATTAGGAACTATTTTTCAGACAGACCAGATTCTCCAAAGATGAAAGAGGACAAGCCTAGGGATGAAATAGATTTGATCTGGGCTTCTTCTCTTAAGATTAGCATAGGGAATGATGATAAAAAACCTTGGATCTAGTACTTATTTGGCCATTAACTAGTTGCAAGACTTTAAGAATTTATTTTTCCTGGCTTTAGTTTCCTCACATATAAATTACCAGGATGAGAGAAATAATCTCTGAGATTTTTTCTACTTCACATATTCTGTAATTATCCATGTATGAATATGAATCCAAGCTGAGAAATTATAAAAGATAAGGGAAATATTGGCTGTTGACTTGCTAAAAGAAAAATAGAAATTGTAGAGTTTCATTGACTTAGAATTGTTATGCATCTTGAAGGCCTTGTAGACTAATTCCTTCCTGTTACAGATAAGGAGATAAAGTGATTTGCCACACATGATTACTCAGATTTCCCTTAAGTCTAAAAGGGAGAAATCAGTTTGCCAGAATCAATCAGTTAAGCAGCTCCTATTATAAACTTAGCATTATATAAAGTTCTAAGCACATATGGCATGTTTTTTTGCTCCCAATACCCATATAATTCAGTTGAATTGACAAAATTAAGACATTTATACACACACACACACACACACACACACACACACACACACACAAAACAAAACAAAACAAAAAAAAACTATAAAGCAGTATATAGTCAAGGGCTAAGTTGTATGTCCTTAGCTCCTAATATAGTATCTTGAACAGAGTAGTATTTTATAAATATTTGTTGAGCTGAATTGAATTGGCTCTAAATACTATTTATAAAAGGAAGAAATTGTTATGAGTTGTAGTAGTCACACTAGTTGTATGACCCTGGGCATATCACTAAACTGTCACTCAGTTTGCCTTGGTTTCCTCATATGTAAGATGTGCTGGAGAAGGAAATGGCAAATCAGATTTTTGCCAAGAAAACCCCAAATAGGGTCATGAAATCAGATATGATTGAAAATGACTGAATAACAAGTTATTGAGTATCTTTGTACAAATGGATCTTCTCTTGATTTTTGTAACCTATGGTCCAAGGCCCACTTCTTATAAGGAGGTCCAATTTTGGATTGAAATGGATTGAGCCCATGAGTTTTCTTACCTTCCCTAGTTCCTTATCAACTCATCTGGAATAAAACTCAGGGAAAAACTTTTAAAACAAAACTCAGGGTTGGCTCATGTCTAGTATTTCTCTAAACAGGATTAATAGAGTTTCTTTTCTGAAAATATACTCAATGTATAACATAAGTATTGAGTGTAGGTCAGCTATTTAATTTCTTTCACTTTAAAAGAAATGATTAAAATATAAAGGGTCACATGAATAAATGCTAAAAACATAAAATAGTAACCCATCATGTATATTATACTCTCCACCAATTATTTATTTAATTTTAAAAATAATTTAAATAATTTAAATTTATTCATAAATTTAATAATTTAATTAATTAAACATTGTGATTCTGCAGATGTCCTTTTATCTTAGACTTTACTATCAGAACAAGTCACAAAGTCCATTTCTCTTGTCCAGCCAGACAAGAGTTTGTCTTTAGTCTCCCAGTTGGGATGATCCTGTTGATGGTCCTCTTCTGTTCTGTGAATGGTGTAGTTCAGGAAGTTCCTCCCAAAGGGAAGCCAGCACCAATTTGGAAACTTAAATCTCTCACACTCAAAGGGTCACTACCAAGGCAAGATCATTGGTTGCTGATCACAGACCTGTGCTTAAAGAAGAAATACATATGAAGAAAAAGGCAATCACCAATTCGGGCTCAACCAGACAAGTTTGCATCCTTGCTGCCATATGTTTGAGCTATATGTTGCCATGGCTATTGCTTCCACCTGTGGAAGGAAGAACTGGAAAGGTTAATCTCCAAGTGACATGCCCCCCAAAGGGGTGTAGATTATTTGTAGTTATCTTTCATATCTACTGAATGGACAAAATACTGGTTATAGGGACCAAAGGATCAATCAATAGTAGATTCCACATATTCCACAAAAAAAGAGCCAGTGGGTATGTCCAGTTATATGAGAAGGATCCCAGTCCAACTTTGATATACTATTAATATCCTCAGTGGAATATAATCACAGTAGTGGAATCTCTGACTTGAAGGGTATGCTTAATTTGGTAACTTTGTTGCATAATTCCAAATTGGTTTCCAGAAGACTTGAACTAGTTTACAACTTGAGTAGCATGGAGTCAGTATATCTGTTTTCCCACAGGACCTCCAACAATGATTTTTATTTTCCACTGATTTTATTTGTGCAAAACCCTTTATATTGTATATAATTGAGATCATTTAACTTGTCTTTGATTTTCCTGATTTATGATCTCTTCCACTTCAGTCTGATTATTGGTTTTTCCCCTATTCATATCATAGCTATTTAAGATTTATTCTCTTAGTTTATAGAGAGTAAGAAAGATAGACAGGAAGGAAGGAAGGAAGGAAGGAAGGGGAAAAAAGAGGAAGGAAGAAAGGAAGAATGAAAGAAAGAAGGGAGGAAAGAGTGTGGTTTTTAACATTTGATTCATTTATCCATTTGGAATTTACTGGGTTATAAAGTGTAAGACAGATTCAAAGCTATTTTTCACCAAGCTGTTTTGCAGTCTTTTCAAACAGTTCTCATTAAAGCGTTCCTTCTCTACACAATAGTTGGTGTTTTGGAGTTTATTGATCACTTGACCATTAAGCCCATTTGTTTCTAAGTCTTACTTAGTCCACCCCCTTGATCTGGATGAACCAAATAGTTAGTGCTGGAGATCAGTGGAATATAGGGAAAGAGAGGTAAGGGGAAAGTTTGGCCAGAGTTAGATTTGATGGAGTCAGCAAGAGGGAGCTAAAGTGGATTTTTAAGTAGAGGAATAATATGATGAAAGAAATAATAAGGAAAATTAATCTGTCAAAAGAAAAATTACTAGAACTGAGTGATTGACTTAACATATAAGGAATGAAGGAAAGAGTTTGGTCAAAAATTACTCTTCCATGGGAGCAGCAAGTTGATATAGTAGATAGAGCATTAGCCCTGAAGTCAGGAGGACCTGAGTTCAAATCTGCCCTCAGACACTTAACACTTCCTAGCTGTGTGACCCTGGGCAAGTCACTTAACCCCAATTGCCTCAGCGTAAAAAAAAAAAAAAAATTTACTCCTCCATTCCAAGCCATACTTGAACCATATCTTAGTGTTTTATGGCTAGGTATAAAAACCCAGTGAGGCTTTTTGGTTCTCAGCCTTCCTCATTCTGACCATACTGATGCGGGAAAGCTTCCTTTCTAGATTCCCACCCTCTCCTACTTAATAATGTAAATTGCCCTTTAACTCACACATCCTGGTCCTTTTGAATTCCAATAGAAGATTTGGCCTGTTCCCAGCCCCACCGTATATGAGCCAACTTTGGGGCTACACCCGAAAGCCCCTCGAGCTAAGTCTCCTATTATAAAAAGGCCACGCTGGGAACCCCTCTTTACAGAGATTCCAAACATGGCTACCATGTGAGGACCCTCTGTCCACTGGACCCTCTGTCCAGTGCCCTCCTTATCTCTACCTTCGCCTATACTTTACCTTTGCTTATCTAATAATAAACCTCTTTTATCAATCTAGCTCTCTGGGCCAATAAATGCTTTTATTGGGAACTCGCGCCGCTACTAGACCCCCTTGCGTCGAATCTGTACCCCAAACCTGCCACTAGACCTTAACCCTAATTTCATTTAGGTACCCCAAAGCTAGACCTCAACATTTGGTTCCCTGACGAAACGAACACCGGAAGCTAGATAATTTGGCGATCAAACTGGATCAACCTTTTCGGGGCACTCGGAACCAATCTGGGTTTTGAGCTGTTCAGGCAGTATTCTTCCGGGAAGAATCTGCATTCTTTCTTTGGTCTCACTCTATCTCTAAAGGTAGTGGGGAGAATATCTGTGTTCCGTCTCACTCTACTTCCATTTCAGGTGAAAAGGCTTCTTTGATCTAGACACTCCCCTGCCTCTAAAGTCTTTTCCTGGAGCAGATGCTTTGCTTGAAGAAACTCCCTTTGACTAAATCCTTTGGAGAGAGAAAGGCCCTTCCTTTGCATCTCAATGCATTTCTAATCTTTTTTTTCCTGTCACCAGGTAGTCCTGCTCTCCAGCAGGAACTGCTGAGACACGAGAGGAAGTGTCTCTTTAACACCACCCCAGACCAAAGAGTGGTCATGTGGCTGTTCTGGGGACCCCACCCTTCTCGGGGGTCCCAGGCCAGCGCTCTCTTTGCTCTGTTCTGGGGAGATAGCCGGAGAAACGTAAGAGGAGCTGTGTTTGAGCCCTTCTCCCACGCCACTGTTAAATGCAATGGAGTCTCTAATGGTCAGGCTGTAGCCACGAGGAGAAAGGTCACTGAATTGGGGTGAGTTTAGAGAATGTCTCTGCCCACGGCAGCTACTCCCTGGACAGGGGTAAGCGGTCTTCCCTTCAGGTTTTGCTCTCCAGCAAGATTTGGGGGCTTAGATGAGCTGCCCCGCCTTCAAGTTCCAGCCTGGAATCGCCAGAGGAGCCCTCGCCATTCAAGACGCATTGTGCTGGGTAAGATGGCATCCCTTCCTCCCCCACCCTCGCTCTGGCCTTTCCTCCCCTTCTTCCATGGAGTGGGGAGTGTAGAACTCGAGGCCTGGTTCGGACCTCTCCCATGTGGCTTGGCAACCTGCCGTTTAAATGCTCCTCTCCTGTCCCCTTCTTGGGGTTACTGTACAGTGGGGAGATTGAGGACTCAATCTTAATCTTCTCAAATCTCCGGAAAGGTTGTCACCAACTTTTAAAATAGAAATTTGCTAGTAATTTGGACAAGTGGGCCTTGCCCCTTCCAGACGTTTACCTGGCTCTTAAAGCCGCAGCTTCCAGCCCTCAGGAAGTGTGCTCTTCCCATACATTTTAAACGGGACTCAGTTCCCTGATTTGGTCATCCTGCGTTAACTGTAGAAGCCTCAGAATTATGCTTTCGCATGCTCACAAGGCTGTCTACAAAGACGGGATTTTAAACTGCTCTCGGTTTTTTTCTTAGCCTCAGGGCACTACTTAAAACCATTTCTTAGCTGCTTGTGGAGAGATAACCTAGGTAAGGCAGGCTAGGTCTGTTTGTCTCACACTTTCCTACCTAACCCTACAGGTGGGAACTCTTTTGCTCCTAATTTTCTTAGTCCTAAGACCTTTTGCTCTTAGTACACTCGGTTCTGGTTCTATTCTTTTCTGGATTGGCATTCTATGTCCCTGCCAACAAAGGGTGTTTTCCTGGGCTCCAACCCTGGCCAGGTTGCAGCTTCAAGAAAGACCTTTGGAATGATGGCTGGGAATAAAATTTTAGGTCAAGGCAAATTAAATTCTTTGGAAGATGGCTTTTTATTTCTTTTCTCCCCTCATTCCTTGACTGCAGCAAGAAATGAGTTAATGGGAGAAACTGAAGCCATTTAAGAATTTGGTGAATACCTTTAGGAAAGAAGTCTGTCTTTCCCGTGTGCTTTTCTATGTTCTCTAGACTTGTTCCCTGTTTTCCCTCCTCCATTCTTTGAGAAGTTACTGAGGGACTAAGATGGGATAGTTTACCTTCCTACTTAATGGTGTGTTTTCTAGAGGTATTGGGCAATTTGTAACTCTGAGTTATGCCTTAAAATTTGTCATCTCTGTTGGGCAATTGTAAGTTATATGAAGTTTGGTTCAATTACTTGTGAACTTCAAGATCTGTGTAATGTTAAATTTAAAACTGTCTACTTAGATAAGAAAGATAGCTGTAAAAGCTGTAAACCCTTTACTGTGATTCTTGAGAACTAGATTCATCTGAAGTCCTTGATTAATGATAACTGTAGAAGATAAAATCCTTTGGGACTGCAGCTAATATTTGCTGGGAGTTTTGAGTTCAGGCGCGACTGCATAGACCAGAAGTAAAACTGCCTTAAGTAGCTATTGTAATTTGTGGCCACACTATGGTTGCTGCTAAGCTTTTTTACTTCCTGGGGCTAGAGTTTCTTTAAGGTTTACTTTGCCCAGGTACTTGGGGCCACTCCCACCTTGCCTTTTGAGAAAGCTGGGAATCTCATCGCCCTGAATAGGCTTGGGCCTAGAGCCTTTTACACTGTATGCTGATGGAAGGCAGGGCTAGGCCCCTGACTTGCTGCTCAAGGAGCCCAAGGCTATAGAATATGCATACTGTCTAGTGTTAAGAGAGGAGCTATTGAAAGGAGAACACACCCACTCCTACCACATCTCTCCTTTGCTACCTTGCCCTCAATGTTGGTGGCCCTCTTAGGAGGTTTCCACTGAGGCAAACCCACCATGTCAAGCTTCTATAACGGGGGCGGCTCAAATGCCCGGGCTAATTTGAGCTCGCGGGGAGACTCTTGGCAGTCTTGGGGGGATTTGTCGCTCATAGGACGCTGTGAGGTCGAAATCCTGTTTTTTTTTGGCAAACGGTCCTCTGGGAGGGCCCTTTGTGACACCTTCTAGAGACGTCTAGGAAGGTTACGTTATAGAATGCGAAAGTTTTCGGGTTTTGCCATGAATTAGCTTTCTTAATTCTGGACAAGGTAAAAGACTTTTTCTCCTTCCTTATCTTGCAGTGGACACCCAAAGCCCTCCGGTTGGGCTTGGGTCGTCGTTGGGAGCTCTAAGCTCTGGCACAATTCTTTTAAGAATTGCTGCGGATTGACAAAAGGCCTTCTTTTGTCGGCTCTATCTCTAAGAGATACGAGGGAGGCTGCAAGGATTTGGAAGAATAAAAGTTTTTTACCTGTCCACACCCCATCCCTATGGAGATTTTAAGCTTTCTCTTAATGCAGAGACAAACACTGGGCTTGAGAAAAATGCCTCATTCTCAACACCTGAACTCTGAATAGATTAGCTGAATTCCCAATCTCTCTGGACAAGTCCATCCTTTAGTTTTTTTTCTTTCTAATCCTGGGACTGATTAACACTTATGCCCTCAGGCAAAAGCGGCCAGCCAAAACACACCCA
Source organism: Antechinus flavipes (assembly GCF_016432865.1). Lineage (NCBI taxonomy): Eukaryota > Metazoa > Chordata > Mammalia > Dasyuromorphia > Dasyuridae > Antechinus > Antechinus flavipes. The sequence goes on along the minus strand of NC_067401.1, from coordinate 422,470,731 downwards.
GCACTCTTGTCTCTTTAAAAGCTGAAAGATTCAGCCTAGTGAAACCTAGGACCCACCCACTATCTCAACTTTTTCGGGGTCCAAACCCCAATGTTTCTTCCACTCTGCTGCTAACAGCTGTTGGTTTCCCTTTAACTCTAACCTGAGACACTGAGCTCTTTTCTTCTCAGAGCAACTTCTGCCTCCTGTAAAAACATTTGGAGCGGAAGCGCCGTTTAATACAAATCTCTCCCAGACTTAGGCCTGTAGGTGCCCTGGAAACTGTCCGAGGAAGACCCTCTCTGTCCTGAGTTCGAGCAGGAGGAACAACGGAGAAACTGCGTCACACCACAGGGGCTGAATTGGCCCCCAGTCCTACTCTCCGGTAGGGAATTGGGGTCTGGCCCTGTTTCCCTTTTTATCCCAGGACAGTCTCAACACCTCAGGGGCCGGTAAGCTGGGTCGGCAGTGCTGAGATACTTTGCATTCCCTCTGACCCCTTCCACCCCTACCCCATAAGAGTGGGGAAAGTGGGGGGAAGGCTTAGGATCTTTGCTTATTGAGGAACCAACTCTTTTTAAAGAAAGGCAGCACAGTTAAAAGACTTCTAAGAGCTTAAATTGCATTCTTATCTTGATTAGATTTATAGGCCTCCAGTTTCCCCTGACTTCTTAGTCTACACCCTGGACCAACACCAGGAGAAATTAGCTTTCCTGGAAATTAAGAGTGAAAGGGCTAAATTCGAGGCTACTTAATACTTTTTACTATAGACAAATAATCTTTTGCTCCCAGCATTTCTCCTACTTCTCCTTGTTAGATGGGCCATTAGCATTTTTACAGGCAGCCCACAGAAGGGACCTGATGCATCTCCTGCTGTCTCCATCTCCACCATGGATGACACCCCGGTTTTAACCTGCTCCCGAGATCTGGGCTTAAACCTTTGGACTCTCAACCGCCCTTCACCCTGGAGAACATGGGACAACTGACTGGGAATGACTGACCGGGACACACACCCCTTAGATGCCCTACTGCCATCCCCAAACCCCACACCTCATGCCTCATCTCCTGGCATGAACCCCCAAATCTCTACGACCCTTGCCAGCTCGAAGCAGTTAAGAGGAGATCGGCGCCCCTTTTCCCACATGCCTTTGGAGGTGACTGCTTGAGGGGGGATGAAGAGGGGACCCCAAACTTGGAAAATCCTGGAAGGAGAAAATCTTCAATTCTGTCTCAAGAGACTTTGCCCTATTTCTTTTTCCTTAAATGAATTTAAGTTCCAACTGCTTGAGGGGGGAATGATGCGGGAAAGCTTCCTTTCTAGATTCCCACCCTCTCCTACTTAATAATGTAAATTGCCCTTTAACTCACACATCCTGGTCCTTTTGAATTCCAATAGAAGATTTGGCCTGTTCCCAGCCCCACCGTATATGAGCCAACTTTGGGGCTACACCCGAAAGCCCCTCGAGCTAAGTCTCCTATTATAAAAAGGCCACGCTGGGAACCCCTCTTTACAGAGATTCCAAACATGGCTACCATGTGAGGACCCTCTGTCCACTGGACCCTCTGTCCAGTGCCCTCCTTATCTCTACCTTCGCCTATACTTTACCTTTGCTTATCTAATAATAAACCTCTTTTATCAATCTAGCTCTCTGGGCCAATAAATGCTTTTATTGGGAACTCGCGCCGCTACTAGACCCCCTTGCGTCGAATCTGTACCCCAAACCTGCCACTAGACCTTAACCCTAATTTCATTTAGGTACCCCAAAGCTAGACCTCAACAATACTACCTTTGCAAATTACCTAGAAATTGTGTCTGGGAATGGAATCACTATGTGTGATAATTCAATTTAAAAACAATTCACCAAACATTTATTAAATACCTACTATGTGCAAAGCCTCTATCTAGGGAACAAGAAGTTTAAAGAAAAAAAAAAAAACACAGTTCCTGCTAGTTTCAGTTCTATTGTGAACATCTCTCTCTCTCTCTCTCTCTCTCTCTCTCTCTCACACACACACACACACACACACACACACACACACACACACACACACACAATAGTGAATGGAGAGCTGGATTTGGTATCAGAGAGACCTGGGTTAAAATCCATTTTTTAGTCGTTTGCTCTGGGAACACCACCTAGCCTTTTTGTGCCCCAGTTGCCTCTTATACCAAATGGGAGGGTAAGACTTGCTAGTCTCCTCTCTCTCTCAATTTATGATCTCAGGATGCCAAATAAATATGAAACAATTTGAGAATGGGATAACATTAAAAATTGGGTGATCAGGGAAGACTTCATGGAGGAGGTGGCACCTAATTGAACCCTGAAGCTCAATTTGAATTCTGAGAAAATATTGTTCTCCTCCTCCATTTCCCCTCTTCCATCCCCCCACCCCAGCATTTACTTTGCCCAGTGGTTGGAGCTTTTCTCCATCTTTTTCTTTACTTTTTCTAAGCTGTCTCTTCTCCTCCCTCATCCTATTCCATACCAGGAAGATGAGAAGAGCAAAAGTCAAGCTAAAAATTGAGTTCTTTTTCCCTAGATTGTTAACAGAAGTACAGCACAAAACTTAATCTCTGTATTAGAAGCAGCTGATGGTGTACATTGCACTGGGCCTGGAGTCAGGGAGATCTGAGTTCAAATTCTGCCTCAAACACTACTAGTTGTGTGACCTTGGCAAAGTAATTTGATCTCTTTTTGCCTCGATTTCCTCAGCTGTAAAATGAGAATGATCGCACTTAACTTTTCAAGGTTATTGAGAGGATCAAATGAGATAATCATGGTAAAAGTCTTTAACATGTCTGGCACACAGTAGGCATTATACCTCCCCTAAAACTCGTATTGAGTCTCAAATTTGGATAACTGACTGTTAGAAAGAATATTGACATTCTTTTGTATTTTTTTTTCTTTTTCTACAATTTCCTCACCCCCTGGGTGTGCTTTTTTTCCTTCTAATATTCCTTGATCCTTTGTTAAACAGTAATCATAATGACTTGAAGTTAACTCCTTACCTTTTATGTAGTAAGATCCCAACATTTCTTTACAATGTGTGTGTTAATTTATGCAGGCACATAGCATGTTTCCTCAGTGCCTTTCATCTGAGGCTCTTAAAACACATAGTAAACATTGATTAATTCTTACGACATCCCTGGGAACTATAATTTTAACATGGTGTGTAGCAGATGAATCATCTAAACTAACACCCAAACACCACCTTTGTGAAGAGGGGTAGACAAACTTGGCAGCAACTTAATAACATAGAAGAACACTTACCAAACAATTTAGGGCCGGAAAAACAGCCCGACGCCTTATCTAACTAAAACCGCCACTGGAGTTTCAGGTGAGCAAAGTATAATTATCCAAGCAATGACTAACTTAGCATTCTATTGACACCTGCGCTCTTACAACCAACCACCACCAAGAATGGGGTTTTGAGATAGATTAATAACTACAACTTTAGTCTTCTCCATCACCCACAAGCTAAATGATGATCATTGTTTCTAACTATGACTTTGATTTGAGATTGACTCAGAGAAAATAGACTGAAAAATAGACTAAATCAACAGCACTCAGTCCTTCCCAGCTATCCCTTGGGTATCTCATTCTTATATCTAGAGCAAGCCCAGACCTGTTTAGAGAGCCCAAGCCTGAATTATTGTTTGGAGATTATGCTGTACTGTTTTCTTAAATAAAAACCTGGAAATTTATGGGGATGTGTTTTTACTTCTCTGATTTCAGTTAATATTGGTATGTAGCCAAATCTACATGCAATCTGTTTTATCATTAATTCAATTCAAATTATCAGATATTTACAAAGCACCCACTATGTGTAAGGCATTATGCTAAGCACTTGGGACACAAAGATAAAATGACACAGTTCAGGAACTTTATGTTCTTAATACATGCCAATTAAATATCACCATGGTGATACACACACATATATTCATGCACTTTCAGTGACTCTGAACGTCATTTTGCAATGCTCAAGAATATGTCCAATTAAATTAAGTGGTTTAGCAAACTTCTCAGGGCAAAAATTATAAGTTTGAGAGAAATACATTGATTTCTTTAGAAATGACAAGGTAAATATATCAGAGATGAGCTAAATGTCTCATGATCTTTTTCAAAAACACCTAATACAAAAAATGCCTAACACCAAAATGACTTTCAAAAATGACGAGAGGAACAGCTACATGGTATGGTGGACAGTGTACTGGTCTTGAAGTCAGGAGGACCTGAGTTCAAATACAATTTCAGACACAACACTGGGCAAATCCCTTAACCCCAAGTGCCTCACTAAAACAAAAACAAACCAAAACAAAACAAAAAACAAAACAAGTCTTGGGGGAAAAAAAAAAACCTCTCACAGAATATGAGCTTTAGGGGCTTTCTTTCTTTCTTTCTTTTTAATTATAGCTTTTTATTTACAAGATATTTGCATGGGTAATTTTTCAGCATTGATCCTTGCAAAACCTTCTGTTCTAACTTTTTCCCTCCTTTCCCTACCCCTCCCCCAGATGGCAGGTAGATTCAAGGGTTTTCTTACATTACTATTCATATCCTCATTTTTTAGTGCTTTGCAGGGAATAAGCACTCAAGAAATGCTTGTTCATTCATTCATTCATCCATAGAATGACAAGAGGAAACAACACTACTGGGAATTCTTTTTTTTTTTTTTTAATAATAGTTTTTTTATTTTCAAAATATATGCAATGACCATTTTCATTATGTACTTTTGCAAAACCTTGTGTTCCAAATTTTTTCTCCCCACCTTCTCCTCACCCTTCTCCTAGACAGCAGGTAATCCAATTTAAACGTGTGCACTTCTTCTGTACATATTTCCACAATTATCATGCTGCACAAGAAAAAGCAGATAAAAAAAGGAAAAAAAATGAGAAAGAAAACAACAACAAAAAAAGATGAAAATACTATGTTTTGATCCACACTCAGTCCCCACAATCTTCTGTGGGTGCAGATGGCTCTCTCCATCACAAGTCCATCAACTTATTGTTGAAAAGAGTCAAGTCCTTCACAGTTGATCATCACATAATCATGTTGCTGTATACAGTGCTCTCTTTGTTCTACTCACTTCACTTAGCCTTTCCAAGCCTTTCTGAAATCAGACTGGTGACCATTTCTTATAGAATAATCATATTCCATTACATTTATATACCATAACTTATTCAACCATTCCCCATGCCCAACTGATGGGCATCCTCTCAGTTTCCGGTTTGTTGCCACTACAAAAAGGGCTGCTACAAACATTTTTGCCTATATGGTACTCTTCTCTTTTTTATGCTCTCTTTGGGATACAGGCCCAGTAGAGACACTGCTGGATCAAAGGGTATGCACAGTTTGATAACTCTTTGGGCATAGTTCCAAATTGTTCTCCAGAATGGTTAGTTCACAATTCCACCAACAATGTATTAGTATCCCATATCCCCTCCAATATTTATTATTATTTTTTCCTGTCATCTTAGCCAATCTGAGAGGTAGGTAATGGTACTTCAGAGTTGTCTTAATTCACTTCTCTGATCAATAGTGATTCAGAGAGAGTATTTTTTCATATGACTACAAATGGTATTAATTTCTTCATCTAAAAATTGCCTGTTCATATCCCTTGACCATTTATCAATTGGAAAATGGCTTGTATTCTCATACATTTGAGTCAATTTTTCTATATTTTAGAAAGAAAGCCTTTATCAGAACCCTTGGATGTAAAAGTTTACCCCCAGTTTTCTGCTTTCCTTCTAATCTTGTCTGCATTGGTTTTGTTTGTACAAAGCCTTTTTAACTTATTATAATCAAAATTATCCATTTTGCATTTCATAATGTACTCTAGTTTCTCTTTGATGATAAATTCCTTCTTTCTCCACAGATCTGAGAAGTAGACTATCCTTTGTTCTTTTCTTTTGCTTATAGTATATTGCTCTTTGTGTCTAAATCATGAATTCATTTCAACCTTATTTTGGGTATAGGGTGTTAGGTATTGGTCAATGACTAGTTTCTGCCATACTATTTTCCAGTCTCCCCAGAAATTTTTGTCAGACAGTGAGTTCTTATCTAGTAACTCTAGATTACTATAGTCATCGACTATTTTGTCTTGTGAACCTAAGCTATTCCACTGATCAACTATTCTATTTCTATTTCACATAAAAGAGGCAGTTAAGGAACAGCTTTTATAGTGAAAGAAAAAATGGGAGGGTGAGTAGTTAATGCTTGAACCTCAATCTTATTGGAATTGGTTCAAAGAGGGAAGGTGTGTATGTATGTGTGAGTGTGTGTGTGTGAGTGTGTGTTTATAGACACTTACACATACATACATCTACTCAGTAGGGTATAGAAATCTATCTTATCCAACAGTGTACTAGGAGAAAGGGGATAAGAGAAAAGGTATAGGGATGGGGGAAGGGAGTGGGGGATGAGGAGGAGGGACATGATAAAAAGGAAGCACAGATTAAGAGAGATAGTAGTCAGAAGGAAAACAGAGTTTTAAGGAATGTCAGCATAAAAAGAAAGCGAGAAGATTAAACAGAAGAAAATAGGATGGAGAGAAATAATATATTATGTTTTCATTCACAACTGTGAATGTGAATGGAATGAATTCATCCAAAAAATAAAAGCAAAGAGCAGGAAGGATTGTAAACCAGAATTCAACAACATGTAGTTTACAAAAACAACAAAACAAAACACTTGAAACAGAAAAACACATGCATTGAATTAAAATGAGAAATTTGAGTAAAATCTCTGAAGTAAAAAAAGCCGGAGTAGCAATTACTTCCACTGGTCTTATTGTTACAATGCTTCTTAAAGTCCTTCATTCTCTAGGATGTCTGATTCTAGATTAGTAACCACACCATTGTGATTGGTGATGATATGGTTTTTCTTTTATAGCTTTTTTGGTGCATTCTTGCCACCTCTTAATCTCTTCTACTTCTCTAAAGTCCCTACCAATTTTTCTTTTATCATACTTGTTCTTCCTTCCTTCTTTCTTTCCTTCTTTCCTTCCTTTCTTCCTTCCTTCCTTTTTCCTTTCCTTCCTTTTTTCCTTCCTTCCTTCCTTCCTTCCTTCCTTCCTTCCTTCCTTCCTTCCTTCCTTCCTTCCTTCCTTCCTTCCTTCCCTCTTTTTATTCTCTCTCTCTCTCTCTCTCTCTCTCGCTCGCTGAGGCAATTCAGGTTAAGTGACTTGACCAGGGTCACACAGCTAGGAAGTATTACATGTCTGAGACCAGATATGAACTCAGGTCTTCCTGATTTTAGGGCTGAACCACTTAGCTGCCCACATACTTGTTTTTTCACAAAACATTCCCTCAACTCCCTCTATTTTCTTGAAGAGATACTTTGTCTTTCCCATTGTGTTGTTTTCTTCTGTTTCTTTGCATTGCTCATTTATTTTTCCTTGCTATTCTCTGGGATTCTGGATTCAGAATATATCTTTCCCTTTCTTTCCTCACTATTTGTAAAGCTTCTTTAGATAGCCATTTTGCTTTTTTTGATCTTCTTTTTCTTTGGAATGTCTTTTGTTGCTGCAAATTTTACATCTTTGAGAACAATATTGAGAATTTCTATTCATAGTTCTTTAGCAGTCTATCAGATAGAATCTCTTACATCTATTCATCACTTTTATTTCATATTCATAAGGGATGTTACTTAGGTCATACCTATATAGTCTGATAGTTTCCCCTATTTTTTTCCACTTAAGTTTGAATTTTGCAATAAGAAGCTTATGATCTGAGCCATAATCAGCTAGCTTCTTTTCCCCCTTTTGGCCAGGTGTTAGTTTCAAGATTTCACAACTGATGCAGCCCTAGTCAAGACAACTATTGCAAATACCACAACCTTTAAGAATATCTACTCTATCTAACCCTCCCATTTTCACAGTTGAAGAAGCTGGGGCCCAGAAAAATCAAGTGACTTTCTCATATTGCTACATGGGTAGCAAATAGCAGAACTGGGAACCAAACCTATTTCCTCTGACTCCAAACTCTCACCTCTTTTCACAACCGCCTCCGAATGGGAGTTTCATAACATTGAATACAGGTGCCCCTGACATTCATTGAAAAAACATTGTTCCACAGTGTTTCCCTTGCACTTGGTTCAATATGACTATTCAACTTCCTTTAGTGCAGTAAATTGTATGATCTATTGCTGGATATTTTGTCCTGGGGGATTCCGGTCACATGAGTATGAGCTCAGTAATATCCCAAAGATTCTCTAAGATGTTGCTGAATCTTACTGTCCTTGTACCCCATAACATGAATCATTGGACATCCCTGACCGACTCTGTTCGGAACCATCACATGACACTGAATTTGGCTGTAGTGTCTTGTTGAAAACTAGTCTCAATGGTTTATATCATATAACTCAGAGACTTTCAACCCCCTGTTTAGGACAACGCCTCCTATGACATGGCATCTAATTAATCCTCTAAAATTAACTATTATTTGGAGATCCAGAAAAATCAGCATGATTGCACCAAAAGCAGTTGCCAGGGGCATGATGGGAACCGAAAGATTGATTAATGACAATTCGTATATCAAGCAATCTAGAGGGAGCTTGTGCTAAGGAGGAAATGAAGTAGTAAAAATGATAGTTTTTATCAGAGGACTAGGTGTAGTCCTGGCTGGGTGTAGTTGTAAACACATCCTAGAAGGGAAGAAGCTGCAGAGGACCTGTAATTCAATAGAGAAACAGTAGATGGAAGTAGTAATTCATAAGAGAAGCAGGGGACAGCAGCTCAACAGGAAAAATGGCCCACAGATGACATCAGCAAGTTACAGATTCAACTGGGATCAATTCTCAAAATATCTGAGAGAGGAGATACTATCAAAAGTTTGAAAAGAAATCAGGAATCTAAATACCTTCTAGAAAATGATTTAGAAAATATATATATATAAAAAAAAACTACTGACCTACTTTCCCATTGTTAAATTTTATTATTATGAGAATAATTTACACATGTGCAAAGGAGATCTTTGGTAAAGGTTTCAAAAGAAAATTCACAAATGATTCCATGCAAGAAAACTATACATTTACAGTTACATAATTGAGGAAGAAATATAGACAATATAATATCTCAATGATCTTATTGTTGACTATTACAACAGTATACTGGAATACCTTGGAGACATGTGGGTTCAGATCCATATCATTGAAATAAAACAAATATTTCAACAAAATGAGTCACACGAAGCTTTTGATTTCCCAGTGTATATAAATATCATGTTTACATTAGACTGTAGCTTATTGCTTGCAAAAGTATTATGCCTAAAAATTACATATCTTTATTATAAATGCTTTATTCCTTAAAAAAAATACTGACTGTCATCTGAGCCTTCAGTCAGTCATGATATTTTTCTTGAGGGAGGGTCTTGCCTTGATATTGATGGCTATTGAGTGATTAAGGTAGTGGTTGCGGAAGGTTAGGATAGTTGTGATCATTTCTGAAAATAAGGCAATAATTAATTAACTTTTCCTTTCACTTGAACAATTAGAGGCCATTGTAGTATTATTAATTGGCCTGATTTCAATATTGCGTCTCAGGGAATAGGGAGGGCCCAGGAGAAGCAGAGAAACCGGGAACGGCAGGTAGGTAGAGCAGCCAGAACACAAACAACATTTATCTATCATGTTGGATATCTTATATGGGCATTGTTCTTATCTTCCCATAACAAGTACAATAGTAAGATCAAAGATCACCAATACAAACATAATAATAATGGAATAAGTTTGCAATATTGCAAAGGAGACATAATATGAGCATGCTGTTGGAAAAATGGGGTTAGTGGACTTGCTTGATGTAGGGTTGCTACAAACCTTCAATTTGTAAAAAGAATGCCATGTCCACAAAGCATAATAAAATGAGGAATGCCTGTATTTGATTTAGTGGAGGATAATTGTGCTTGAATTGTTTTCCTCCAACAAGGTATTTCCTCTGCAGTCATCTAAATCACATACAATTCCTTGAAATATGCAACAATAAGAGATTCATTTATTTGATAATTCTTTTAATTATTGCTATTGATTGAGACATAACACACAAAGACCAAAGATATTTTCTATTGTCATGGACGAAAACTAGCAGAGTCCAAATGGAAAAAAGCTTTCCTTATATGTGGTGAGATGCCCCAGATGGGCAAGCAAATGATATTGTGCTGATTTTATCAATTCCCAGAACATTGAAAAGACTTAAATAAGATTCACAATCATTCAAAAGAGTACATAGAAAGCCCAAAAGGATAAAAAAAGGTCTATTGTGCAGATTTATAACATACACACAGTTGTATGGACAGTCCATAAACCTGATCCATAAATATTTCTTAAATAAGCACTGTAAAGGATAATAAATTGCATCCAGAGCAGGACTGGAGAAAAACCAAATCCAGAAATATTTATTAAGTACATGTACCAGGCATTGTGCTAAATGCTGGATCCTGTGCTAAGCACTGGTTAGAAGTAGACTGGATTGCTTTGGGCAAATGAGGAACACTTTTAATGACTTGAAACAAAGACTCATATTTTTAATATCAATATTCTTCTGGTAATCCTATGGTTATGAGTCAATCAGTCAAGAAATATTTATTAAGCTCTTATTATATATAAGACATTGTACTAAGCTCTAGGGATACAAAGAAAGGCAAGAACACAGCCCTTGTGAATCAGAATCAGCCTTCAAAGAATTAAAGTTGAAGATCACCTAAAAGACACTGGAGAAATATTATAGGTGTCAGTACAAATGGATTTGTTAGCAATAAAGAATTGGTCAGGAGAAGTCCTACTTATTAAACATTAAACACCTACTATGTGCCAGGCACTTTGCTAAACATTGGGAATAGAAGAAAATCAAACAAAATGAAATAAAATAAAAAATCAGACCATGTTCTCACAGGGCTCACAGTGTAATGAGGGATACAATGTGGAAACAATATACAAATAAGCAATAGGCAGGATACCTTGAAGATAATCAACAGAGAGAAAGCATTAGCATTAAGGAGGATCAGGAAAGACTCCTTAAAGAAAATTGGATTTTAGGAGAACAAGTAGGTGGGCATGAGGAGGGAACCACCAAGGAAAATGCATACTTAGGAAGTGAAGTTATGTGTGCAAAGAACAGCAAGGAATCCAGTGTCACTGAATCACAACAACATGGAGAGCAATGAGGTACAAGGGAGTCCAAAGAAGGACTTAAAAGTCCAATAGAGGGTTTTATCCTGGAGGTAATGGGGAACTAATGGAATTTATTAAGTGAGAGGAGGGGTCAGACCTATACTTTAGGAAGAGCAATTTGACAATAGATTGAAATGGGGAGACAAAACAGAGGCCCATCCACAAACTTGCAATATGGCAGAATCAACAAATCTTGGCCACAGATTAAATGGGCTTGGGGGAGTGAGGTTGCTTGGGTTGTAAGCCTGAGGGTTACTAGAGGGATGGTGGTGCTCTCAACAGTAATAGGGAAGATAGGAAGAGGGGAGGGTTTGGGGAAAAGAACAATGAGTTTTGGACATATTGATTTTGAACTATCTATGGGGACATTTCCACAGGCTAGTCTCTACACCTGGAATTCTCAACCTCCTCCTCTTCTTTTCTCTTGTCTTCCTTGGTTTCCTTCAAGTAGCATTTAAAATCCTACCTTCTTCTTCTTTTCTTTTCTTTTCTTTTTTTAAATTTTATAATAACTTTTTATTGACAGAACCCATGCCAGGGTAATTTTTTACAACATTATCCTTTGCACTCACTTCTGTTCCGATTTTCCCCTCCCTTCCTCCACCCCCTCCCCCAGATGGCAAGCAGTCCTTTATATGTTAAATAGGTTATAGTATATCCTAGATACAATATATGTTTGCAGAACCGAACAGTTTTCTTGTTGCACAGGGAGAATTGGATTCAGAAGGTATAAATAACCCGGGAAGAAAAACAAAAATGCAAACAGTTTATATTCATTTCCCAGTGTTCTTTCTTTGGGTGTAGCTGCTTCTGTCCAGCACTGATCAATTGAAATTGAGTTAGGTCTCTTTGTCAAAGAAATCCACTTCCATCAGAATACATCCTCATGCAGTATCATTGTTGAGGTATATAATGATCTCCTGGTTCTGCTCATTTTACTTAGCATCAGTTCATGTAAGTCTCGCCAGTCCTCTCTGTATTCATCCTGCTGGTCATTTCTTACAGAACAATAATATTCCATAACATTCATATACCACAATTTACCCAGCCATTCTCCAATTGATGGGCAGCCATTCATTTTCCAGTTTCTGGCCACTATAAACAGGGCTGCTACAAACATTTTGGCACATACAGGTCCCTTTCCCTTCTTTAGTATCTTTTGGGGTATAAGCCCAATAGTAACACTGCTGGATCAAAGGGTGTGCACAGTTTGATAACTTTTGGGGCATAGTTCCAGATTGCTCTCCAGAATGGTTGGATTCGTTCACAACTCCACCAACAATGCCTCAGTGTCCCAGTTTTCCCGCATCCCCTCCAACATTCATCATTATTTTTTCCTGTCATCTTAGCCAATCTGACAGGTGTGTAGTGGTATCTCAGAGTTGTCTTAATTTGCATTTCTCTGATCAATAATGATTTGGAACACTTTTTCATATGAGTGGTAATAGTTTCAATTTCATCATCTGAAAATTGTCTGTTCATATCCTTTGACCATTTATCAATTGGAGAATGGCTTGATTCTTACAAATTAGAGTCAATTCTCTCTATATTTTAAATCCCACCTTCTAAGGTTTCTTGATTCTCCTTAACACAGAGGTCTTGCTTCTGAAAAATTATTTCCAAGTTATTCTGTACATGTCTCAGCTATATATAGTGATTTTTTTATCTCAAAGTTGTCTTAATTTGCATTTCTCTGATCAATAATGATTTGGAACACTTTTTCATATGAGTGGTAATAGTTTCAATTTCATCATCTGAAAATTGTCTGTTCATATCCTTTGACCATTTGTCAATTGGAGAATGGCTTGATTTCTTACAAATTAGAGTCAATTCTCTCTACATTTTAAATCCCACCTTCTAAGGTTTCTTGATTCTCCTTAACACAGAGGTCTTGCTTCTGAAAAATTATTTCCAAGTTATCCTGTACATGTCTCAGCTATATATAGTGATTTTTTCTTGTCTGTCCCATTAGGCTGTGAGCTCTTTGAGAAAAGGAACTGGTTTTTGCCTTTTGTGTTCCTAGTGCACGTCGTTTGTCATATATTAGGGTATTTAAAAATGCTTATTGAGCAATATCTTTTTCTAATGTCCAATATGTGGATGAAGGTGAGAAGAGAGGTTAAGGCTAGATATGTAGATCGGAGAATCATCTGCTTATAGGTGACAATTGAATCCATGGCAAACGAAAATCTGAGGAGTGGTCAGACAAGACAGGAGGGGAATGAAGAGAGAACAATGTCATGAAAACCTAGAGAGAAAAATATCAAGATGGTGATCAGCAGCATTAAATCATCTTTCTTGATGATTATTGAGAAAAAGATCATTAGATTTGGCATTTAAGAGCTTCTCAGTGACTTTGGAGAGAGCAGTTTCAGTTGAATAATGAGACTGGAGCCAGACTAAAAAGATTTAAGAAGAGAATGAGAGGAAAGGAAGTAGACACACCAATATAGATGACCTTGTCAAAGAACAGTGTCATACAATTCCAATAGACTTGGGATGGAAAATGCCATTTGCATCTAGAGAGAGAACAATAGAGACTGAATGTGGATAAAAGCATAATATTTTCACTTTTTTTTTTCATTCTTGTGGCTTTTCCCTGCCTTGGTCTGATTTTTCTTGTACAACATGACAAATATGGAAATGTGTTTAAAAGGATTGTACATGTTTAACCTATATCAGACTGCTTGCTGTTTTGGGGAGGAAAGAGATAACAAAAGAAGTTTTACACAAATGAATGTTGGAAACTATCTTTATAAGTATTTGGAAAAATAAAATACTATTGAGAAAAAATAACAGCACCACAAAAGACTATTTTCAAGGTGATTCAAGGGAAGGGATGATCATGACATGATGGTTATCAATAAGAGATAAATAACACAGTCAATCAATTTAGAGAAAAACCAAGTATGTGGAATGGTCTCACTGAATAGTACCTTTGGAAATACCTGGAAAACAATCACATAAGATGAAAAAGCAAACATATTTTATGATGTGAGCTTTTGGAAGAGATACCCATATTGAGAAAATCACAGGTAGATCCAAATAATAAAGAGTTAACAGTCTAGAATGCTAAATTTTTGTAAAAAGTGATGATGAAAAGCAGAAAGATATGTGTGGAAAGACCATATAAAATAATGTAAATCATACTCCAGAGAAAAAGAACAACATACATACTTTCTATAATCACATTAAAATGTGGTGCAGGGAATGCAACTTATAAATATACAGATGGATTCAGAAAAGGACATAAAACTAATACATTATTATTATTTTGCAAAAATTATCATTTTGTCATTTTTCAATAAAAATGTAAATAGTTTAGATCTTAAAGTTTAACTAGAATCACAGGGAGGGTAATGTGCCCAGGATTTGTCTCAGTAAATTAGCATCCTTTCCATTCATCCCAGAGTCCTCTATCAATCCTTCTCAGCAGAGTTCCCTCAGGATCCTATCCCATTTCAATCCCAGCAAGGGACAGTTATGGTATAATAGATAGAATAAATAGAGTGCTGGGCTTGGAGTCAGGAAGATTCATCTTCCCAAGTTCAATTTTGACCTTCGACACATACTAGCTGGGCAAGTCATTTAATCCTGTATATAACATATATTTAATCAGTTCCACAGAGCTGGAGCAAGAAATGGCAAACCATTTTAGTATCTTTGATTTAAAAAATCGCAAATAGGGTCACAAAAAATTGGACATGACTGAAATGACTAAATAACAAACCATGTATATGCACATTTTCTTATTGTATGTACAGACTAAGCACTGCATGCAATTTAGACATTTCAGTACTAAATTACTCTGTCAAATGTTTTATCTTGTGTTATGTCCATAGTCTGTACATTTGCTTTGAAAAATACTGTGGAATGATTATCTAGGATGCTAAAATAATCACCCTTATTACTTTAAAGTGTTAATATTTAATTTGCTGTGTACGCTGTACAATTACAAATTTCAAGTTACTTCAATTGATTAGTTTTATAAGGAACAGCAAAATTTCTGGCCTCGGGGGAGAATGTCATCTTGAGTTAGTATTATAACAAAGATGGGAGATCTGGAAGAGAATATTTAGAATTCATCAGTTTGGTGATATCTATATAAATTTGACTTTGGAAGCATCTGAAGGGAAGAAGCCAGAAGTGTAAGAGTTCAAGCATTTATCTTTACCTTCCCCACAATATCCTTTTATTTATTTCTTTAAATATTTTCCAATTATATATAAGAATTTTTTTAACATTCATTTTTTTTTTATTGAATTCCAAATTTTCTCCTTCCTTCCTGCTCCTCCCTCTCCTTGGCAAGACAAGCAGTTTGCTATATACAGGTGAAGTCATACACAACATATTTCCATATTAGGCATTCATCTCACACTACAGGGGAGGAAGTGTTGTTAGAAGGCTCAAACAGCCTCTGATTTTGAGACGTCAGCTTTTTTCCCCTTTCCTCTGGGATTTGGGGGTGTGTGACACAGAAATCTTGGAACTGAGGAGGCACTAGCTACCTATTAATCCTTGCTTCTTCCTGTTCAATTAGAAGAAAAGGAAATAAGAGAATCACAGGGCTCACATTCCCCTTGCTTCTGACTACTTGTCAAAATAGGGTTCATTTAGGCTGCTTCCCTTCTGATTAGAATCCTGTCCATTCCTCACTCTTTGCATCTTTAAATTTGTTATCTGTCTGATTAAAACAAAGAAACAAAAAAACCGGGTGATCCTTGTCAGATGTGATGAATGTTGGCTATGATAGGGATTTGGGGAAAGGTTTCAATGCTCTTTAAAGAGATGGAAGACACATACGTTACTGCTTCTGTAAGGGTAGAGGCAAAGGGAAGAAGACAATGGAAGTTGGAAGTTTGGAAGTTTCACCATGAACAAGTATCATATTTATGAAAAAATATAAGTTTCTGGCAAATAGGGAAATCAATAAATAGGAGAGCTTAGAACCACTCTGACTCCCACTGTTTTGGTCAACTATATTACACAATTTCTCCTTCCTTTCTGCAATTTTTAAGGAGGTTTAAATTATATGGATTTCTGCTATTGGCTCTAGCTCCAACTGAAAGTGTTTCCCCAGTTGTAATAATAATAGTTAATATTTATATGACACCTACATATGCCAGACAAGTACTTTGCTGAACGTTTTACAAATATTGTCTCAAATGTTCCTCTCAACAACTCAGGGAGGCAGGTGCTATTATTATCATTCCCATTTTACAGATAAGGAAATTGAGGCAAACAGTGCCCAAGTTCACACAACAGATTTGAATTCAAGTTCTTCTTCTCTCCAGGTCCAGAGCTCTATCTATTGTGCTACCCAGCTGTCCTAGTTATAGGGGAGGTAGAGAGTGATCCCTGCACCCCAATTCCATTTAATCTGACTTAAAAGTAAGTTTAACTTTTTCAAAGGAATATTTACTTCAAAAGTGTAATAACAAGTATACAAGCTTTATTCTAACACCTCAGGGCTATAATATCCCCTATATCATGGTGGTGTGGGATAGGGTGGGAGAAGGGTGGGGAATTAGACTCAGAATTTAGAACAGTTCCTTCATAACATTGAGCTAGAAAAATTCATGTCCAAATGAGATATGATTGCTAGGTGAGCTTTTCTGCTTGAGTCAGGGCCCCAAATTTACTCCTGAACAGTGAAGATTGTTCCCTATTCCTAAGAGCATTAGTGCTATCTGGATTTTGACTCTCTGAATATTAAATTGTCCTTAGGAGCCCTTAAATTCTCAAGATCAAGGAGGGTCACTCCTTCTACCATCTTGGAAAAATAAAAATGGCCCTCAAGCAAAAGACTGAGGGCCATTTGGTCTTGGAGAGAAGGCTCTAAGGCCTTTATTCTTTATAGCATAAGTCTCTCACCAGATGCCATAAAGCAATGGTTCTCAAACTTTTGTTCTCGGTATCTTCATGTTGTTAAAAAACTATCGAGGATCTGTTCAAAGAGTTTTTGTTCACATGGGTTATATTTATAGCTACTTACTATATTAGAAATAAAAAATAATTTTGAATTTGTAGATCTTCTGAAAGGGTTTCAGAGACCCCAACATTTCTTTGGACTACACTTTGAGGACCACTACTAAAGGAACCACTGCTCATGAAGCTGATAGGCTTTTTGGAAGGCCTCTGAAGACAATCAGAGAGCTATAGATGAGAGTATGTGTCTATATATGAAAATATTTGTAAAGTGTGTTGGTAATACACATACACACAGACATACACACACTCTTATTTATGTCTTTTCCTTTGGATATATTGTTTTAAATTCTCTAAAATGATGAAATTATTATGAAATTTTTCTTTTTTTTATTATGGAATTTTTCAAAGGAACAAAGGAAGTCGCCCAAGGAAGAAAGAAATGTACAAGACCAGTTTGCTAAACCAACCTTTTCAAAATAGGAAAAACAAAATGCTAGTAATCACTTGAAAAATTGTTCAGGCTTTTTAGTAATCAGAGCTATTGTTATAACAAAGTTGGTGTGGACATCCCTTTCTTTTGTATATTCTTGAGTAATTTTTCATTCACAGTATTTCATTGTTTTATAGACCCTGAGGCCCACTTTTATAAGAGCAAAGAAGATAGGTTACAGAAGATGGGTTGCATTGTAACTAAGGGAGCTCAATAGAGTTGCAGAAATAAGGGGCATAGCTAAAATATGTCTTAAATAATTGAGTTTGGGTTGTTTTTTGCTGGTAGTGGTGGTGGTAATTTTACATTTTATTTCTCCCAACAACATGCAAAAACAATTTTAACATTCTTATTTCAAATTCTCTTCCTCCCTCCTATCACCCTCATTGAGAAGGCAAGAAATTTGACATAAATTATACATGTATAGACATGCAAAACACATTTCCATGTAAGTCATGTTATGAAAGAAAACACAGACCAAAAAAAAACAAGGAAAATAAAGTAAAGAAAAATACCTTTGTTCTGCATTCAGGCTCTACAATGGAGATGGACAGCATCTTTTATTGAAAGTGCTTCAGAATCATTGTATTGCTGAGAATAGCTAAGTTATTCACAGTATATCATCACACCGTATTCTGTGTCTATGTACAATGTTTTCCTGGTTCTGCTCATTTCACTTCACATTAATTCATATAAGTCTTTCCAGGTTTTTCTGAGAGCATTCTGCTTATCATTTCTTAAAATACAATAGTATTTCATCATAAGCCATTCCCAATTGACAGACATCCCTTCAATTTCCAGTTCTTTGTCACTGTCATCATATTTTAGAGATATCCAGAAATCAGGCTGTGCTCTGGAGTTGACATAACAATGATCCATTGCACTCATGATATTACCCTTTGGCAAATTATGTTGCTTGGACCTGCACCAGGTGCTCACTGAGGAATTTAGCTTCCCTTACTTCACAGGGCCATTCATGACATGTTCACAATCTCTGTTCCTTCTAACTGCCACATATCACACTCCTTTCCCTATCACAGAACATTGGTTCTGTGCCCCAAAAAGTAATCACAAGTTCCAAGACTTGAGACAATGACTGTTCCTGCTGAACTCAAGAATGATTCTATTGTCTCAAGAAATACCAACCCTGAGAATCGTCTCAAGACCTAAGAATGATTATGTAGTCATCTAACTCCTTTCATGTATATAAGTGGCCCTAGCAGCAGAAAAAATTCATTTTCTAATATGACTATAGATAGCTTTGATGACTTTGAAAACTGCCTCATATAAGTTGATCATTTATCAGTTGAGGAATGATTCTTATTTTTATAAATTTGAGTCAGAAATGAAATTTTCCTCACAAATTTTAAAAAAATTATTTAGAATTTTATTTCCCCCTGGTTATATTAAAAAAAAAACAATTTTTAACTGTTTTTTGTTTTTTTTAAAGATTTATTTTTAAAATTTTGATTTCTAAATTCTTCTCTTCCCTTCTTCCTTCCCTATTTCCCATCATTGTGAAAGTAAACAATTTGATATGGTTATACATGTATAGCCAGGCAAAACATTTCCATGTTAGTCATGTTTAAAAAAAAAATAGACCAAAAAAAAGTTTAAAAAGTGGGCTTCAATCTATATTAAGATACCATCAGGTTTTTTTTTCTCTCAGGATGGATAGCATTTTTCATCATAAGCCTCTCAGAGTTGTCTTGGATAATTGTATTGCGGAGAATAGTGAAATCAACAGTTATTCATTCTACAATATTGCTGTTACTTTGTACACAGTATATTTCACTTTGCATCAGCTCATGTAAATCTTTCCAGGTTTTTCTGAATTCATTCTGCTCACTAAAGAAATGAAGTCTTTATAAGAGAAACTTGTAAAAGTTTTTTCAATGTAATGATTACCAACTATGTGTTTCCCTCCATTCTATTTTCTGTTTATCTTAGTCTCTTTTTTAACCCTGTCCATTCTCAAAGATGTTTTGCTTCTGATTTTTACTTCCCCTAAATTGCCCTTCCTTTTATCATTTTTCATCCAGCTTCTTGTATCCCCTTTCCCTCCTACTTTCCTCTAAGTGAGAAAGATTTCTATACATGACTGAGTATATATTTTATTCTCTCTTTGAGCCATTTCTGATGAGAATAAGGTTCATGTGTTCCATTCTTCCTCGTGCCCCCATTTTCCCCTCCACTGTAAAATCTCTTTCAGGTTGCTTTAATGTCAAATAACTTAATCTATTCTATCTCTGTTTACTCTTTTTTCCTTTCTTGCCCCTTAATTTTTTTTTTAATACTTATACCATCACATTCATATCCTTATATTCAAACTCACATTTGTGCTTTCTATTCTTCTAGCTGCCCTAATAGGGAGAAAATTATAAGTATTATTTTCTCACATAGGAATGTAAACAGCTTAACCTTGTTGAACCTCTTTTGATTTCTTTTTCCTGTTTATCTTTTTATACTTCTTTTGAATCTTATATTTGAAATTTTCTATTCAGTTCTACTCTTTCAACAGGCATGCTTGATAGTCCTCTATTTCATTGAATATCCATTTTTCCCCCTGAAGGATTATACTCAGTTTTTCTGGTAGGTAATACCTGGTTGTAATTTTGGGTCTTTTGCTTTCCAGAATATCATGTTCCAAGCCCTTCAGTATTTTAATGTTGAAACTGTCAAATCTTGTGTTATCCTAATTGTAGTCTCCATATCGCCACAGCATTTGAATAACTTCTTCTTTCTTCTTCTTCTTCTTCTTCTCCTTCTTCTTCTCCTTCTTCTCCTTCTTCTTCTCCTTCTTCTCCTCCTTCTTCTTCTTCTCCTTCTTCTCCTCCTTCTTCTTCTTCTCCTTCTTCTCCTTCTTCTTTCTTCTTCTCCTTCTTCTTCTTCTTCTTCTCCTTCTCCTCCTTCTTCTTCTTCTCTCCTTCTCCTTCTCCTTCTCCTTCTCCTTCTCCTTCTCTCCTTCTCCTTCTCCTTCTCCTTCTCCTTCTCCTTCTCCTTCTCCTTCTCCTTCTCCTTCTCCTTCTCCTTCTCTTCTTCTTCTTCTTCTTCTTCTTCTTCTTCTTCTTCTCCTTCTCCTTCTCCTTCTTCTCCTTCTCCTTCTCCTCCTTCTTCTTCTTTTTTTTTTTCTTCCCTGAGACAATTGGGGTTAAGTGATTTGCCCAGGGTCACACAGCTAGAAAGTGTTGAGATCAGATTTGATTTCAGGGCTGGTGCTCTATTCATTGCTCCATCTAGCTGCCCCTCTCATTTGACTTTTAAAATATTTTTTGGGTTCCTTTATGGCCTGGGACCAATTCTTATCTTTCTTTGATGCTTTGGATGTAGGAGTTTTGACTTGTTGCATTCTGAGTTTGTATTTTGATCTTCTCTGTAACCAACATAACTTTCTGTAGTCAGTATCTGCTTCTGCTGTTTGCTCATTTTCCAGCCTATTTCTTGACTTTTAATTCTATACTGAAGTGGGACTCTGCTTCTGAAGTAAAGAGGACACTTCCAAGCTTCAAGTTCTTTGTGCAACTGTTTTCGGAAGTACTTTTGGGGACCTGTAAACTTTTGGCTGTTCCAAGGTGTCATGATCTAGGAATGGGTGTATTTATTTATTAATCTCCTGTACAATGCACTGATCTGTGAATGGCCACAAGCACTCTTTTCCACCTTGGAAATATAACCAGGGTACTCTCCTGGTTCCTACAGCTGCACTCTGATGCGCTAGTGCTCCTCACCTGGGACTGGAACCAAATATAGGCAATGAACAAAGTCCTGCCTCTGACACCGGCAAAGGGACTCCTATAATTGTCCTTCTGATAAGTTGTCTGACCTCTTTATCTTCACTGGGCTGAGAGGTCAGGAAACTTCCACTGATTAGGTATTTCATGACTTGCTCTGGATTTACTGAGGTCTGCTTTAAACTAGCACAGCCTGTGCTGTATTGTGCTCCATTCTCACCCTGGTATAGCAGACCTTTCCTGCCAACCTTCTAAGTTGTCTTGGACTGGAAGATTGTTTCATTTTGTCTTTTTGTGTTCTGATGCTCTAGAATTTGTTTAGTCATTATTTAAAGATATTTGGAAAGATTTGGGGGAGAATTCAGACAAATTGTTGCCTTTCCTCCACTATCTTGGCTCCCTTTGTACTGCTGTTTTGAGTGTAATAAGAATATGGGGTGTGAGAGGATAAGAATTGCCTCTAGTTTCCAGACTGAAATTTATTCTGATGTACTTAGGAGAGACCAACAATAATAAATAACTATGGGAGGAGGACTACACGTGTAAAGTATACGAAGATGTTGAGGTTGTGGATGAGGTAGCCAAGAGGAGTGAAGGCAAGGAATATCTTACTCTTATATCTGAATTACCATTGTCTACGTACATAATAAACATTTTTTATTCTTTCTAATATGTTCCACTTGTGACCAACTATTATTCCATAGCTTAAATATAGTTTTATATAATACAATATTTTTCCCTAAAGTTTATTGAAATCCCAGATTTTTATTATATTCTGTCACTCCTTAATCTTTTATCTAGAGATCACAAAGATGGCTAACCACACACACACACACACACACACACACACACACACACACATACCATAAATAGAATAAAACTAGAATACTTCTCTTAGTCCATCTGGGACTTGGCACAAAATTCCAAGCAAAGAGATTAACAGATAGCTCTTCTAAGATCAATTTTGAATCAACAGAAAGTCACCTATTTAATACACAATGATTTATTGTTCCTCCATTTTCTGAGGTCTATTTTCCTGGCCAGAGCTGAGTTGGATTTGGCAAATTATGTCAACCTTTCTAAACAACTAAGAGATAATGAATGCTAACAGAAATAACATAGTAGCCAGATATAATGAATGGTCTTTTTCTTAATCCTTATCATCTTGACCTCTCCGCAGCCTTTAATAGTTTTGATTTCCCTCTTCTAGATTTTCTCTCCTCTCTAGGTTTTTTTTTTTTTAATGACATTGCTCTCTCCTGGTTCTTTTTTTTTTTTTTTTTAATCTGTATGATCACTTCTTTTCAGTCTCTTTTGCTACATCCTCATTCAGATCACTAATGCTAACTGTGAACATCTAAGTCTCTGTCTTAGGTCATCTTCTCCTTCTATACCATCTTACTTGGTGATCTTGTCAACATCCATGAGTCCATTTATCATCAAAATGATAAATGATATCATTTTCATCAAATGATTCCCAAATCAAAGAAGCTAGTCCTTTTTTTCTCTTCCTGAGATCCAAGTTTATATCATCAATCATCTCTTGGACATTTCAAACCCAATGTGTCCAAAACAGAACTTAATAATTTTTGCCCTAAACCCTCTTTTTATCTATTTTCCTATTTCTGTCCATCCAGTTACCCAGGACCACAACCACAGAGTCAACCTAGATTTTTCACTCAGACTCAACCAATCTAATTAATCTACTACTAAGTCTTGGTTTTTCTACCTTCATGAATTTGCTCATATATGTCCTTATCTCTCTCTTCTGACACACCTGCCATCTTGGAGCAGACTCTCATCACTTCATTCCTTCTATGGCCATAGTCTGCTCATTAGTCTGCTTACTACAATCTCTTCCCATTCAGTCCATTCTCCACTCAGGTGCTAAAATGACTTTTCTTGGGAATGTGTTTGATCCTGTCACCTGCCTTTCTATTTACTCCCTTCAAGAAACTCCAGTGACTCTTTATTACTTCCAGGATCGATATAAAATCCTGTTTGGATTTTAAAGTCCTTTTAACTTAGCCCCCTTCTTCTTTTTCTAGTCTTCTTATATCTTACTACCTTTCTTGTAATTTGTAATCTATGACACTTACCTTATTGTTGTTCCTAGCACATCACACTTGATTCAATCCCCCATTGTTGCGTGACTTTTCTGGCTTCCTTTTATTTTATTTTATTTTTTTGCTGAGGCAATTGAGGTTAAGTGACTTCCCTAAGGTCACACAACTAG
Organism: Antechinus flavipes; assembly: GCF_016432865.1. NCBI lineage: Eukaryota > Metazoa > Chordata > Mammalia > Dasyuromorphia > Dasyuridae > Antechinus > Antechinus flavipes. Next base: position 422,447,199 of record NC_067401.1, on the reverse strand, counting down.
GAAGTGTTAAATGTCTGAGCTCAAATTTGAACTCAGGTCTTCCTGACTTCAGAGCTGATGTTTTATCCACTGTGCCATCTAGCTGCCCCCCTTTGGTTTCAGTTTTAGATTACATTCAAATATCACTTTCTATAGTAGACTTTTCTTTATATCCTCTTCTACTAATGCCTCTGATATTGTCTTCCACTCTCACTGTGAAATTATATTTTGAATGTGTAATTTTTTTCCATGTTATCTCCCCAGGAGAAAATTAAGTTCCTTGAAGGCAGGAACTGTTATTTGTTTTTCTTTGTATTTCTAAGCACTTATCACTGTGTCTGGTATATAGTAAATGTTTAATACATGCTTCTTGACTGACTGATGCCTCCAAATCTAGTTAGAGAAGAAGTGTGGCATAGAAGTATTGGTGCCAGATTCAAATAGAATGCATTTTGATTTAGGAAACCTCAAAGTAACATGACCTATATTATATTAAATTACTTATTTTTTAAAAAGCATTTTCCAATCACTTTTTTTCCCCATTGAACAATTCTATAAAATGGTGAAGTGAATGAGGTTCAATAAATGATTGCTAAAGATCTTCAGGATGTATTCAAAGTTAATGACCATGGTCTAGTGTCTCCAATTACATTTTAGTTTGGTTCCCACCACTCATAGCAGTTTAGGGTTTGCCCGAAATTTGAGAGAATAGAGTTTTGGAGCTTGGGTCAAGAAGATCTGGCTTACTGCACACTTCTCAGATTGGCTAAGATGACAAAAAAAGATAACGATGAATGTTGGAGAGGATGTGGTAAAATTGAGACACTAATACATTGTTGAACTGATTCAACCATACTGCAGAACAATTTGGAACTGTGTCCAAATGGCTATCAAACCTTTGAGCCAGCAGTGTTATTACTGGGCTTATATCCCAAAAAAGATCATAAAAAAGAAAAAAGGACCCACATGTGCCAAAAATGTTTGCGGCAGCCCACTTTGCAAGAAACACTTTGGCAAGAAACTGGAAACTGAGAATAGTTGACTAAGTTATGGTATATGAATGTTACGGAATATTATTGTTCTGTAAGAAATGACCAGCAGGATGATTTCAGAGAATCTGAAGAGACTTAAGTGAACTGATGCTAAGTGAAATAAGCAGAACCAGGAGATTTTTGTAAAAATCAATAAGACTATATGATGATCAATTCTGATGAATGTGGCTTTTTTCAATAATGAGGTGATTCAGGCCAGTTCCAATGATTTTGTGATGGAGAGGGCTATGGGGATTGAGTATGGATCACAAGATGGTATTTTCACTTTTTTGTTGTTGTTAGCTTGGTTTTTTTTCTTTTGTTCTGATTTTTCTTGTATGATAATTGTGGAAATATGTATAGAAGAATTGTACATGCTTATTGGATTGGATATATATTGGATTATTTGTCATCTGGGGAGGGGGTAGGGAAGAAGGAAGGGAAAAAATTTGGAACACAAGGTTTTACAAGGGTGAATGTTGAAAATTATCTATGCATATATTTTGAAAATAAAAGATTTTAATGAAAAGAAATAAGAACAACAAAAAGATCTGGCTTCGAATCCTGCCTCAGACACACTTACTATCTATATGTCATTAAACATCTTTGAGATTCAGTTTTTAATTCATAAAATGGGGATTTTACCTCTTAGGGTTGTTATATAGCTCAAATGAGATAAAAATATAAAAGTACTCTGAGAAACAAAGTGTTATTTTAGTTAATATTGTTAATCATATAGTTGTAAGGCATGATAAATGTAGACCTATATATGGAATAATTGCACATATTTAGCATATATTGGATTACTTGATGTCCAGAGTAGGAGGTGGGAGGAAGAGAAGGAGAAATTTTTGGAACACAAGGTCTGACAATGCTTTGAATTTATACATCTGCAACATTACAATTTGGGCTTAAAGGTGCTGAGCCTGGAGTCAGGAAGTCCTTAGTCTTAGACAATAACTATGTGACTGTGGGCAAGTCACTTAATTTTGCTTGCCTCAATTTCCTTATCTGTAAAGTGAGCTAGAGGAGGAAATGGCAAAAACCACTCCAATATTTTTGCAAAAAATAAAAAAATCCAAATGGGATCATGAAGATTCAATTGTGATTAACATGACTGAAAAACAACATCACTACCAAATATAAGGTTAGTGTCAAAATGCTACTTCATATGGAAAGAAGCCTATTACAGGTCTTCTCTGCTTGGAGTTGTAATATCCATCATCCAAGTCTCTGCCTTTATGAACATTTTCTAAATATAATGCCCTCAGTACTACATTGCAATCACTCCCAATTCTAAAAAAGAAAAAAAATGAAAAAAGTTCTATAAACATGATCAGATCTTCATTTTCTTCTTCAGGAGTTAATAGCTTTGAGAATTTTCCACTCAAATGGACATTTTCTGGGGTCACTGTCCATACCTATTTGTTGCCTCCAAAGCTGAGCTCCTATACATATGGAAGAGAATTCCTATACCTCAATTCTTATTTTTCCAAAGTATCAGAAGATTTACAAGAACTATTCAGATCAAACCCAACAAAACAGCAACTAGCTCCCAAAAGGTCATATGCAATTATGCCCCAAAATTAAGTATTAGGAAATTTTGATGGTCAGAGTCTCATTTTACCCTATAAGAGAAAAGGGAGATGCAATGAGTATTCTTGCCTATATCATCTCATAGACAGTGGTTCTCAAACTTCTTTTGTTTTCAGTATCTTTATCCTATTAAAAATGATTGAGGATCATCTAACATATATAAGACTGCTTGCCATCTAGGGGAGGGGGTGGAGGGAGAAGGTGGAGGGACAGAAGCAAATGCAAGGGATAATGTAAAAAAATTACCCTGGCATGGATTCTGTCAATATAAAGTTATTATTAAATAAAATAAAATTGAAAAAGAAAAAAAAATTATTGGGGATCTCTCCAAAGCGTTTTTGTTTATCTGGATCATATTTATAGACATTTACCACATTGGAAATAAAAACTATTTTTGAATTTGCAGACCCTCTAAAAGGATTTCAGAGATCCCCAGGATTCTCTAGATCATACTTTGAGAACCACTGCAGAGGATTTACCCAACCCACTAAAAAACTTTCCTTCAATTCTTCCAATGGACCCTGGGAATCTAATTTCCATTTATATTGTCAACAGGATTCTTTTCCAGAAAAGGGGAGACCTCTGAGGTCCCTTCCAGTGTGGAGACTCTAAGATGTGGTGAATCTCAAGGAAGGTTAGAAAAGAGTGGGAACCCGGCTCTTTATTGTATTCCCTTCATCAGTTAGGCTCTATCTTTACGGTCCCTGCTGGTGAGCTCCAGAGCATTTCCTCTTCAGGAAGGAATGGAGTTCTGAAGAATTGGGCTTTGTTTCCAAGTTCTTCCTCTCCCTCCCCCCCACCAGATCTGACAGGTTCAGACCAGCTGCCTTTTACATTGCAGCACAACATTGCTTTTCCTAACCTCAAACTCCACTAGCCCAAGCTAATTTCCTGATGGTGAGCTGACATTTCCTGTGTGGCTCTATAGGCTTGTAAGTAATAGGAACCACTTTATAACCTGAACCATAAGGCATCAAACTTTGTGTGCCTCTTGGGCATTTTCTTGTATGATCTCTTCCATCTAATCTTCATGAAATCTCAGAATTTCCTTACTTTATTTGCCGGTTAAGTCAATATCCTGGCAAATAAGTTAAAGAAAGTCTCTCCTCAATGATATTGATAATAATAATTTTTTTTTGCTTAAGTTAAGATTGTCTTGTACTCCTGGTGCCCTCTGCTGTAATAACTGAGTATTACAATATACTTAATTTATAAATGATTACACAGAAATTGATCTTTGAAAATGGTTCAGACTTCAAATTCTTTCTAATTTTGTAAAAGTCATTCAATTTTCCTTATTTCCACTTTCACGTATGCTAAATAGACTAAAAACATCCTGTGCTATTTTACAAAACTTTAACAAAATGCATATAATGTGATAGAACTATCACCATCATCATCTTTGCAACCAAGTCCTTCATAAGGGTGTGGAGGAGCATCATCTCTGACACTCTAACGAGTGGAGAGGAAAAGGCTTAATGATAGAACCAGACTAATTAAATCTGATGAGACTCGGGCCTTAGATTGGCCAGAAGCTAATGAGTTTTTGGTAACAGAAACTCTCAAAAACTTCTACTTAATTATAGAAGTTTTGCAAATCTGGGTGAAGAGAGGAAGTTTTCACAAGGATGAAATTACAGGCTCTTAAAGTGTTGAAATATTGAAATAAAAATTTATATAGTAATCTGTTCTCTTGTGTCCTTGTCATCTAAATTTATTCTTTGTCATCTATACTTACTTTCTCTAGGTAATCTTGATATCTCTCTGAATTTGTCACCACTGCCAAGAAGGGTCTCCCACTTATCTTGAGGTTCTCCTTCCTCCTTCATGATATTCCTCAAGTAACCTAGGATCACCCTCAATATACATTAAAATAATACCCTATTCTTTATTTTTAAAGTTTTTCTTTTTTTAAAAATTAACAAGCATTTATTTCATTTATTTACATTTTACCATTGAAAAGAAATAAAAATAACTCTTTGTAAGAAGTATTCATTGTAAACTAATACTACATTAGCTTTTTCCAGAAATTTATATCTCATTATGCACCTTAAATACATTGTTGTTCTGTCAGAAATACTTTGTCATTGGACTTCTGGCATCATGGTTGGTCATAATTCTTAAATATTTGAAAGTTCTTTGTTTTTATAATGATGTTATACAAAACATTCTTTTGGTTCTGCTCATTTCACTGTGTATAAGTTCATGGAAATATTTTCTGCTATCTCTGAAACCATCTCATTATTCATTTCTTAGTATACTATAGTATTCCATTACATTCATAGACTATAATTTATTCAGCAATTCTCCAATTGATGGGCACTCTCTTAGTTTCTCATTCCTTGCCAATAAAAAGTATTTTTGTACATATGGGCTCTTTTCCTCTTTCTTTGATCTCTTTTAGTTATAAATCTAATAGAGGTATTTCTGGATCAGAGATTAGGTATAATTAGTAACTTTGGAGGCATGGTTCCAAATGGCTTTCCAGAATTTGTCTTGTACTTTAAGTTAGAGTTGAATTTTAACTAATAAAAAAAATTACTAAATATTAAGTGTCTTGGCTATGTGAATTATTTTTGGAGAATTGCTTCAATTGTTGCTACTTCTTGCCAAACATATTAATCTCTTAAATGAATAATGCCTTGTTCTGTACATCAAAGAAACAGTCTACCGTGTCCTCTGGTCTCCTTTCCTTTTGCTCCTCTCATTCATTAAATGAACAAGTAAAATCTACAAAAGTTTGGCAAAAAGTGATGGTAATTGAGTCATGTGGAGAAAATTCCAGGAGGAGAATCCTCTATCCTATTCTGTGACGAAGACTCCCTAAATATTTAATCTCCCAGAGATTTCATCAAAGGAGAATTGGATAAGATTCCTATTCTTTGCACCACATTATAGTCATCTTTCAGTTACAGCTCCTTAGCATTTGCAACTCCTGTGCAGATATCAAAACAATAACTTTCACATGCTATTATGAAAAGGAACTAGAGCTCAGAGAAATTGTGGTTTGAATATCACGGGGCAGAACCAAAGTGGAAACCAAACCTTTTTTGTATTATGCCTGAAGCCAGCACTTTTTTTTTTTTTTTGACAGAGTAGGAGTTTGCCAAATCTTTATTCTTGAGGTCTATAACATTGCCCTTTTTGTTTGCTTGTTATTTCACTGTGTATAAGTTCATGGAAATATTTTCTGCTATCTCTGAAACCATCTCATTATTCATTTCTTAGTATACTATAGTATTCCATTACATTCATAGACTATAATTTATTCAGCAATTCTCCAATTGATGGGCACTCTCTTAGTTTCTCATTCCTTGCCAATAAAAAGTATTTTTGTACATATGGGCTCTTTTCCTCTTTCTTTGATCTCTTTTAGTTATAAATCTAATAGAGGTATTTCTGGATCAGAGATTAGGTATAATTGGTAACTTTGGGGGCATGGTTCCAAATGGCTTTCCAGAATTTGTCTTGTACTTTAAGTTAGAGTTGAATTTTAACTAATAAAAAAAATTACTAAATATTAAGTGTCTTGGCTATGTGAATTATTTTTGGAGAATTGCTTCAATTGTTGCTACTTCTTGCCAAACATATTAATCTCTTAAATGAATAATGCCTTGTTCTGTACATCAAAGAAACAGTCTACCGTGTCCTCTGGTCTCCTTTCCTTTTGCTCCTCTCATTCATTAAATGAACAAGTAAAATCTACAAAAGTTTGGCAAAAAGTGATGGTAATTGAGTCATGTGGAGAAAATTCCAGGAGGAGAATCCTCTATCCTATTCTGTGACGAAGACTCCCTAAATATTTAATCTCCCAGAGATTTCATCAAAGGAGAATTGGATAAGATTCCTATTCTTTGCACCACATTATAGTCATCTTTCAGTTACAGCTCCTTAGCATTTGCAACTCCTGTGCAGATATCAAAACAATAACTTTCACATGCTATTATGAAAAGGAACTAGAGCTCAGAGAAATTGTGGTTTGAATATCACGGGGCAGAACCAAAGTGGAAACCAAACCTTTTTTGTATTATGCCTGAAGCCAGCACTTTTTTTTTTTTTTTTTGACAGAGTAGGAGTTTGCCAAATCTTTATTCTTGAGGTCTATAACATTGCCCTTTTTGTTTGCTTGTTATTTTTCTGAGTAAGAGCAAGACTTAAATGTTCTAAACCAAATCTTCATTTTGTGGGAGAGAGGCTCCTTTTAAAGTAAGTCAATATTATTTCGTCCTTTTAAAAGGATTTGGGAAAGCACAAGTAGAAAAAAAAATCTGTTATAATGTAATTGTAGTTTTTAGTGGAAGTAAGAAAAAGTAAGCTGTTACTCAAGAGGCTTCTCATTCCAGGATACAATTTCTCCATTAAATAGTTATCAAAGAGGGAATATGATTCAGTAGCTGGCTAGTTCATTTTGGCCTGATTGATGTTTTTACTGTGTGATTGTATCAACCATTCCTTTGATTATATACAATGTAAGGAACAGTGCTATGGAATCAGACACCTTAGTTCTGTCACTTGCTATCTTTGTGAATTTGAAAAATTGCTAAATTTCTCTAAAATCCAGTTTTCACTTTTATAAAAGGAAGGGATTGAATTTGATCTCTGAGATTGCTTCCAGCTCTATGTTTATGATTTCATGATGTCATGATTGTATTGAGTGATGGTGACTTCTTTGGCTGATGAAGATCCACCTAGCTGTTCTGTGCCTTTTTTTAAGTTCAAGGAGAGAGATTACCATGAATTCTAGGATAGGCCTCAAGTCAGGAAGACCTGAATTCAAATAAAGCCTCAGATACTAGCTGTGTGATCTTTTACAAGTCATATAGTCTCTGTCTGCTTCACCTTCCTCATCTGTGAAATGGGGCTCATATTAGCACCTACTTCCTGGAGTTATTATGAGGATCAAATAAGACAATATATATGTATATTTAAAATAATAATAAATTTTTATTTTCAAAATATATGCAAAGATAGTTTTCAACATTCATCCTTTCAAAACATTGTGTTCCAAAATTTTCTCCCTCCCTTCTTACCTCCTTCCCTAGATACAGGGAAGTAATCCAATATATATTAAACATGTACAATTCTTCTATACGTATTTCCACAATTATGTTGCTGCACAAGAAAAATCAGACCAAAAAGGAGAAAAAAAGAGAAAGAAAACAAAAAAGCAAGCAAACAACAACAAAAAGATGAAAATACTACATTGTGATCCACCTTCAGTTCCCATAGACCTCTTTCTAGATGCACATAATAGGTGCTTAATAAGTGTTTGTTCCTTCTTTTCTTCTCTTCTTCTGAAACTATCTGGAATGAGTGCGACTTATGGGTACTTAATTTATGACAGCCATTTATTTTTTCCTTCTCTTCCTCAGTATTCTTTTCTATTTTGGTGCCTCTCTATCTTCATAAGATTTTCTTCTCAATGATAAAAATCTCTCTGGGTCTCAAAAAGAATTATTTTCCCTCAAATTAATTAATTTTGATTATTCAAATCAAAATAGGATTTGAAGAGGTAGCTCTTCAAAGTCCATTTACAAAAGCAACAAGCAAAAAAATTTGAAATTCAAACCCAGAAATCTGCGCTGTTTAGACCCAGTAGGTTAATAAGAAAATATGATCTAAGTTCAAGGTTCCAAAACTAAGGGAGATCCATTTAGAAGAATGATAATTTGCAACCTGAAACTTAATAAGGCCCTATTATTTATGGTAATGGTATGCTGGCTGTGCTTCTCCAATAGTCATTCACCTGAAAGCAATGAAACTGTGATACCTATCACTATCATTTCTCCCAGAATGCATTCCTGGACCTTCAGGTTGTAGCATAGCTTTGGGGAAAGATATGATCTAGGTCTGAGATATGAAGACTGTATTCAGGTTTCCATGTTTATTTGTTTGCTCGCTCTTTCTTTCTTTCTTTCTTTCTTTTTTACTAGGGTCAACATCTTTCTGAATTATAATTTGGATGGCTTGATCATCTCTATAAATCTGGGATCTGTCAGACTTCACATTTCTTTTGTCTTTTGTGATCGATGGAATTAGGAGTCAGTTAATTAACATTTATTAAGCTCCTACTATATGCTAGGCACTATGCTAAGTGTTAGGATTTAGTGGATTCAAATCTGGTTCATAATGGACCAATCACAAGGATTGAAGGAAAAAACCAACAAAATAATAATATGAATATGATCATTTATATTATTACTATTTTAACAATTGCAAAGCTTTTTCTCACTCTAAACTTGATAGTTATTCCCCTCCTCCCCTTTAAATACACACACACACACACACACACACACACACTCATTTTGTTTAACTAAAAAGAGAGCATCTAGAAGGTCTGACAGATCACAAAATTACTTGAAGGAGTGAGGGGGGCAGTACAAGCATTATCATCCAGGTTTTAGACATGTGGAAAAAAAAAAAAGCTTTGAAATCACACAATTAATATGGGTCAAAAGGATTTGAACCCAGAGTTCCTGAACTCCAAGCACATTATCCCATAGAGTATAGTAGCTGAATGATGACCATTCTCTCCTTCTTAGAACAAAAAAGTAGCAGGCAATTCCACTGGAGAGATTTTAGGGCTTAGTATATGACCAGCAAAGGATTTATGTCTCAGTCTGCCAGTTTACTGAGAGATTTGTCTATATAATTTAGGTGGCCAGCCAGATTTGCTCAATATTCCATAAGTATACCCTGGAAGTGTGATGCCCTTTGGCTTCCCATTTTTATAGCATGTTGGCCACCTCTAGAGTGAGTGAGTGTGTGTGTGTGTGTGTGTGTGTGTGTGTGTGTGTGTGTGTGTGTAAGCCTCCAGTTTCTTTAGTTATCTAAAATAATCACCAAAGACCAGAATATAAGAACTGTGAATTCCATTGCTCTCTCTTCCACTCCATTTTATTCTGTTCCACAAACACTTATTAAAAACCTACTTCATGCAAAGTCCAAGGTGAATACCATTGGTTACTTAAAAAGATGTTTCAAGTAAATAACTATAATTATAGCACAATTAGCCAGTAAGATGAATAAGTCATGTGGTTAGTGGACCTATTCTGTCCATCAAATGGAAGGTGATTTGCCATGGAGAGGTAAACTTTTGTCTGTAGGGTAGTGAGTAGTGTAGTCTAAAAGTCTGAGATAAACTGGAAATTTAACTTGGAGGTAATAGAAAAAAAAAAGCTCTTGGAGCTAAAAAGTTAATTTGAGGTAAAAGCAAATTGCTTTAGTGGTCAGTAGGAAGTGTTGTATAGAGGAAGAAATGAATCATCTTGGACAGGATGTGTCATATATGATTATCATACCCTTAAGATTGGGCCATGTCCAATATAAAGTTCAAGGTCATTGCTACTGATAAAGGGGAGCCATCAGTGGATACAACTCTGCCAGTTTCCCAATAGAGTTCAGACACATCTCTTCTAAGGTTGGATTAACTTGCTAAATGTCATTCTGTATGCATGGCTGCTGAAACTCCCAGGCATTAGTGGTATGCATGATTTCATTTTATTTTTAAATCTCCTAACATTTTTATGTAAAGTTTTAAGTTCCAAATTTTATTCCTCCCTCCCTCTAATCCTTCCTCCTCTCCCCTTCCCGAGACAGTAAGCAATCAGATATGGATTATATATATGCAATTATGTAAAACATTTCCACATCAGTCATTTTGTACATGAAAAATAGTGAAAAATAGCATGTTCTGTCTGTATTCAATCAATATGAGTTCTTTCTCTGGAGGCAGGTAGTATGCTTCATCATTAATCTTTTGGAATTCTTTTGATCACTGTATTGCTAAGAATAGCTAAGTCATTCACTATACTTCATAGTACAACATTACTGTTACTGTGTACAATATTCTCCTGGTCCTGTTCATTTTACTATATGCATAATTTTAAACAGCTTTATGAGGCTGTCACAGCAAAGGTATTCATCGGAAATCTTTCCTAGGGGGATCATAGAGGTACAATAGAAGGTTAAAGGAACTCAGGAGGGATTGATCTCTTGAATGAAGGTATTTCAAACTATTATGATAGCTAAGAAAGGTATTGGAATACCAAGGTCTTTCAAGGTAATGTCTACAAATCTGCAACAGAGACCATGTTAGGGATGTCAGCTGTTGCTAGCTGAATCTGAACGAGGGTGAGCCCAGCTTTTGTCTGAAAGTCTGGATCTGCTGTTCATGTCCTTCCTTATCAATAAGCAACACTCAAGGAAGAAGGCAGAAAACACCTGCCTGAGATCCTTTTGGATGAGGTTTGGACCTTCTTTACTCATGGAATGTACCCACCCTCCCCAAACCTACACATTTAGCAAGAATTGTTCAGGTAGAATTCCTGCTACTGAGTCCAGGGACGTTGCACAGCAAGCCTTAATTTAGATTTGTTTTTTGTTTTTGTTTTTGTTTTTGTTTTCCTCTTTTTAAATTAATATTTTATTTTATTTTATAATAACTTTATATATATATATATATATATTTTAATAATTTTTTATTGATAGAACGCATGCCAGGGTAATTTTTTACAGCATTATCCCTTGCATTCATTTCTGTTCCGATTTTTCCCCTCCCTCCCTCCACCCCTTCCCCCAGATGGCAAGAGTCCTTTACATGTTGAATGGGTTGCAGTATATCCTAGATACAATATATGTGTGCAGAACCAAACAGTTTTCTTGTTGCACAGGGAGAATTGAATTCAGAAGGTATAAATAACCCGGGAGGAAAAACATAAATGCAAGCAATTTATATTCATTTCCAGTGTTCTTTCTCTGGGTGTAGCTGCTTCTGCCCATCTTTGATCAATTAAGGCTCTCTTTATCAAAGAGGTCCACTTCCATCAGAATACATCCTCAAACAGTATCATTGTTGAGGTATATAGTGATCTCCTGGTTCTGCTCATTTCACTCAGCATCAGTTCATGTAAGTCTCGCCAGTCCTCTCTGTATATAATAACTTTATATTGACAGAACCCATGCCAGGGTAATTTTTTTTACAACATTATCCCTTGCACTCGCTTCTGTTCCGATTTTTCCCCTCCCTCCCTCCACCCCCTCCCCCAGATGGCAAGTAGTCCTATATATGTTAGATATGTTGCAGTATATCCTAGATACAATATATGTTTGCAGAACCGAACAGTTCTCTTGTTGCACAGGGAGAATTGGATTCAGAAGGTATAAATAACCCGGGAAGAAAAACAAAAATGCAAATAGTTCACATTCGTTTCCCAGTGTTCTTTCTTTGGATGTAGCTGCTTCTGTCCATCATTTATCAATTGGAGCTCAGGTCTCGTTGTCAAAGAAATCCACTTCCATCAGAATACATCCTCATACAGTATCATTGTCGAAGTGTATAATGATCTCCTGGTTCTGCTCATTTCACTTAGCATCAGTTCGTGTAAATCTCTCCAAGCTTCTCTGTATTCATACTCCTGGTCATTTCTTTCTTTCTTTCTTTTTTTTTATTTAATAGTAACTTTGTACTGACAGAATCCATGCCAGGATAATTTTCTTACAACATTATCCCTTACACTCGCTTATGTTTCGTTTTTTCCCCTCCCTCCCTCCTCCCCCCCCCAAGATGGCAAGCAGTCCTATATATGTTAAATATGTTGCAGTATATCCTAGATACAATACTTATTTGCAGAACCAAACAGTTCTCCCGCTGCACAGGGAGAATTGGATTCAGAAGGTAAAAATAACTCAGGAAGAAAATCAAAAATGCAAATAGTTCACATTCATTTCCCAGTGTTCCTTCTTTGGGTGTAGCTGTTTCTGTCCATCATTTATCCATTGAAGCTCAGTTAAGTCTCTTTGTCATAGAAATCCACTTCCATCCTGCTGGTCATTTCTTACAGAACAATAATATTCCATAACATTCATATACCACAATTTACCCAGCCGCTCTCCAATTGATGGGCATCCATTCAATTTCCAGTTTCTAGCCACTACAAACAGGGCTGCTACCAACATTTTGGCACATACAGGTCCCTTTCCCTTTTTTAGTATCTCTTTGGGGTATAAGCCCAATAGAAACACTGCTGGATCAAAGGGTATGCGCAGTTTGATAACTTTTTGAGCAGAGTTCCAGATTGCTCTCCAGAATGGTATCGATTCGTTCACAACTCCACCAACAATGCATCAGTGTCCCAGTTTTCCCGCATCCCCTCCAACATTCAATATTTTTTCCTGTCATCTTAGCCAATTTGACAGGTGTGTAGTGGTATCTCAGAGTTGTCTTAATTTGCATTTCTCTGATCAATAATGATTTGGAACACTCTTTCATGTGAGTGGTACCTAATTTAGATTTGTACTGTCACATGCTACAAACCCATGTTACAATTTTTACCTTACGTTATCTCTTTTACAAGGAAGCCACCAGATAGCACCTTTGCACTTTTAAGGAGTTAACTTTCTTCTCCCTACTCTGGAATACACAAACACTTTGGAATGCTTTTTATTACTTCTGGTCTTTGTTGTTACAGCTTTCCTGTGACAGCTTTTCTTTGTTTACAAGTTACTATGTACTGCTTCAAAAACAGTAGGAAATAGATATTTTCATACCGCTATGTCAAAAATATGCTATCCACTCTCCTTCTCCAACTTTCATCCTTTAGTTATAGTATTTTTTCATGGAATAAAGTAATAATTATAATATAAGGTATCCCAAAAGTTTGAGTTTTATAGCTACCCTTCATGAAACCTTTTTACTTAAAAATATTTATTTAATATTTTCCCCAGTTACATTCAAAACAAATATTTTTTACATTTATTTTTTAAATTTTTTGCATTTGCACTCACAATTAAGAAACCACTTGTGAAATCATGCAAAATATTTCTCTAAAAAGTCAAGTTGTGAAAAAAAAAAACCTAGCTCTCCCAACCTAATGAAAATAAAAATGCTTGTACTGCCCCCCTCACCTCTTCAAGTAATTTTGTGATCTGTCAGACCTTCTAGATGCTCTCTTTTTAGTTAAACAAAATGAGTGTGTATGTGTGTATTTAAAGGGGAGTAGGGGAATAACTACCAAGTTTAGAGTGAGAAAATAGAGAAAGAAAAGAATCCAGAATATTTCGGTTTTGAATCCCGGGGGCTGGAAGGATGGATAGAGGTGACCTAGACAATAATAGTAAAGTTAGAAAGAGGAAAGGGTTGGGGTGGAAAGATAATGAGATCGGTCTTAGACATGATGAGTTTAAGATGTGTGTGGGACATCTAGTGTTAGATCTCTAAGGTTCAAAACTGGAGGGGAGGAGAGAGTCTAGGATTGTGGACAAATAGATCTTGATTGTCTCTGAAGTCTCTTCTGATTTCAGACCTATCATCTTATTATCCTACAACTGACTTGGACTGTTGTGGATTAATTGGAGTTGTACTAGTTGACGTGGTTTATTTTGTATTGGAGCCACCCATTTGTGGTAGACCTAAAAAAAAAAAAATTGTGGTAGGAGGAATGACAGCTCATTTGCAGAGTTAGTCTTTTCTCTTTTTGAAAAGAATATAGGTGAGGGTACCTGGGACTCAAGAGATTGTCCCATATTTGGAAATTACTAATGGTTGTCTCAGGGAAAATTATTTAAATTCATGTGCATGGAAAAAGAGTTCCTGAACCCCAAATTTGGGGGTTTTGAGAGTTCTGAAACCTAGCCTCCTTAGCAGTGCTAGGCTCAGGATTGCCCGTCTAGCAATCTCAAGTTTGAAAAGTAGGGATACAAACTTCTAAAGAGAGAAGGGGAAGTTTCTAGACAATGCTGACCTTTTGGGGAAAAAAGAATCAAACACAAGATTCCTGAAGCAGGAATATTCACAAGGGACTAAAGCCACAACATAGCAGGACATAAAATATGGACTATACCCTCTCTACTACTGTGAGTTATTTGAATGCTTTAGGTCTGATTGAATATCTCTCTAGTAATTCTAAATACATTTACCTTCCATAAAAGTTCAGGTCCTTATGGTAGTAGCATATGGGTGGAAGTCTATATGGGTTCTTAGAATGAAATCAGAAACACAAGAATATTGGGATATCTTCTGGATTATAACTCAAATTTGGTTTCTATTCTAAGGAAGTCCTAATCCTGGGATAGATGCTGGTCTGGGCCTCTGGGGGTAAAATCAAAGTTCATCAGAATGTCAAGAGTATAACCTTATACAGAATCGTGGAGAAAAGATGGGATTCATTGGAGAAGGAGGGCAATTATATTCATTATTTATGAACTACTATATGCTCTTTGTGTGTCTTCTACATTTTCCAGAGAATGAAATAAAAACAACATATTTTATGCCTTTGTTTATGTGTATAAAAGCTGGGTACTGTTTTACCTGCATCTATGGAGACCTAGTGGCTATGTAAAGCCATGAGCTTTACAGGTTATACTTAAACTATATTTTGAGATTTTCCCAGAGGCTAAATCTGGATGGAACAACACAAATCAAATCAAAGAGCTAAAATTTTGAGAAGGGATCTGCTCTCAAAATTAAAGCTAGTCTATGTAAACTCATGGCTAGGAGTGTTGGGCTATGGTCTGCAACTTACTTATTTTTGCTTTTCCTTTAGCACCTATTATGTACATTATTATGTCTGTTGAACTAAAATCTATGCGGTAGGCGCTCAATAAATATTTCTTGAATTTGACGCGGATAGTCTGCTCTTCTGCAATATCTTAAATCAAAACATTTCATCCTAGTCAACAAGTCAGTCCTGTGACAATATTTAAGTGTCTACCATGTGTGAGGCATCTCTCAGTTGAAGTTTTCTCTAGACCTATAACACATTCTACAGGAGAAGTTTGCCCAAGGTCACTCAAAGAATCAGTGACAAAATGATTAATTTCTTGTTCTGACTGTGAAGACCCTCTTTTTGTAGTTAACACTCTCTCCCAGAATATGTGAGAGATATACAATCTGAAATGGCCTATCATACTTCAGATAACATGCACTGCAGGTTGCCTTTAGCCAAAGTGTTGATGGAGGGAAGGCAAGATCTAATACTTACAAACTGTATTCACTTAGTACCAAGGGGCTTAAAAATAGAAAGGAATTCTGTGTAGGTTTGGACAGCAAAGGCGGTGGGAATGGGAGGTCAATCCAATTTTAAGAGTGAGGCTCGAGATTTTCTTTCCCCTTGGATGGCATAAAGTGGGAGAGCTGTTAAGACTAGCATCTTGTATGCCAGTCGTGTTCTCAGTATCTTAATAAGTTGCATTGCTGCCTCTTCATTAGCAGCTTGCAATCTGTAAATCACTGCTCCAAAGAGTCTTTACCAGACTATCTAGACACTGTTTAAGGGGTCAGAGCCCCCAAGACAAAGAGGCCTCTTCATACTGGGTATTTGGGTGCTTTTTAAGTCATTGAGCTGTAAGTAATTCACGAAGTAAGAACAGTGTATTTGTCAATCAAAATCCCTTTCACCAAATTCTACCCTCACACTCCTACTCCTGCCTTTGCCCCACCATGTTTTCTCATTACAAGCTAAGAATTATGCTGGTAGAAATTTTGTTATTCAAATCAGTGCTGTAAGATAAAATTCTGTTCCAGATGTTCATTATAAGGGTTTCTGATGTAGAATTTAATATTTAAGGGCTAACTAGTAAAATACAAAGTCAGAAGGGGAACTTAGAATGCAAGGCAGCCAAAAGGTAAACTCACAGATTCCTGAAAGAGGAATGAAATGCTGGGAGGAAAAAAAACACAGGCAAATTACATCACCAAATAGTCATTAAAAAATGAAAACCCCAAACTGGCATACACAGGACAGTCCAGATGATTTAATTGACTCAAATGGAACCATCCTCCCATTTCCAGAGTTTTAAATTGATTTTCAAAGTCAACCTTTGGTTTTTAGTACAAAATGAAAAGAAGCAACAATACAAGATATGGTCTGCATTTCCACAACATTAATTATTAGAAAGTATATTTAAATAGCAACGATGACAGTCTCTTGCAGACATTTATTGCTTTATATGCCTTTAAAGGTCTTTCACATACACTATCTCATTTGATCTCCATAACCACTTTGAGATAGAGCAGGTATTCTGAGCCCCATTTTCCAGATGAGAAAACAGAAACAATAACATTAAATGACTTCCTCGTGGAAATAAAACGATTAAGTGAAGATGCCAGGGCAAGAAATCTTGATCTGGTGCCGTTTACCTTTCATCTTTCAGCATCAAAATTTTCATTTATTTTGTTAGATTAACAAATAACTATCAGTCTTCTCAGTTCCACAAATTCAGGAAACCAAGGAAAAGAAGTGTTAAGCTCAAAGTTGCCCAGTTAGAGAAATGCAAGGCTAATATGAAAATAAAAAATGAAAAAATAAGAGTTTTGACTTTTGGGCTTCTATTCTCACCTCTTGACCGTGGTAAATGTATTAACAACAACAAAAAAAAGGTACACAAGTACTACCCATTATGATTTTTCTTAAAGGTTTGCCTTAGATAATAAATAAATAGAAATAACAACCCTCCATTAAAATCCATTTGCCCTTGGCAAACATATCAATTCTCTATATTATTTTTCTTCTCCCTTAGAAAATAAAACACAGAATGATGAAATTACTTTTTCTTAGACTAAAAAAAAGGATCAAACCTTTATTATACAACAAAGGTAGTAAGGATTTAAATGTAGAAATGTTGTATGCTATATGTAGAGTTTTTACTTTTTAGTTCTAAAGAAAATTTCTTGAGTTTGTGACCACTTCATAAGATAAGTAATTTACTAACATTACCTGTAATGGCTCCAATCACATAGTCTAGTGAGCCAGCCCAGAATATCTGCAGTTAGGGTGTTTATCATATTCATGATACATGACTCTTGGAAATGAATGTGTGGCTTAGATGCTGTTGTAGCTTGTCAAAATTAATGAGTTAATTTATCAATAAATCTATATGCATTTATTAAGCACCTATTATGTAAGCAGTCACTGAGCAAGACATTGGGGATAAAGATGTGAGAAATGGATGAGGGTTTAGTTTCCATAGAGTTAGGAAACTTAAATTTGATAAAGGCAGAGAAATGAAAGTGAAATCTTAGAAATGAAACCTAAAGATTAGGCTGATGTGGACCAAAGGAAACAAAACTTAAAGAAGGAAATCATAAATTAGAATGAAAAACATGCTATGAGATGTAATTAGTAGTGGGGACTCACACTCACATGGGGGAATTGTAACCTCTTTAGTACCCAGTCAATAGGGAATCAGGGGAAGGACTTGTGTTTTGGGGACAGTTTTGAGAACAGAGCATAAAATAATCATGTTGTGGTGATTTTAAAGTGTGCCTGTTTCTGGAATCAGGTCTTGCAAGATCATGAATAAAAAATTCTTTCCTGGCTTCATCAGTGAGTCTGTAGAGTTGTTGGTAAGATACTTGTCTCTTACAGAGAGACAAAAAAGTAAGACACTGTCCTCAATAAGTTCACATTCTAATGGAAATGGTAACATGTACACATATAGCATGGTCAGTTTACAATTTTTGTGGTGCTAAGTTAATGGCACAAAAGTTAAAAATGCTAATGTTAATACATCGAATCTATAGGAAATAGGAGGTTAGGTTCCCATGACCACTGAAAATTGTAATATTTTGCTAGAGATTGCTGAAAATACATATTTCTGCATATAATTATTTATAACAGAACATTAATCTGATAATGTATGCTTTTCCTAACATAGTAAACATGAAATAACCTATTAAATGAAATTCAGAAAATAAAATTGCTAACATGCAAAGCATTTTTCTTGGTGGTAATTCTCTGGGATCTTTTGTGTTTATATCTCAATTTTTAAAAATCAACATTGATTTCAGAAAATATCAAACTTCTGTAAACCTCTTTATTTGGCTCTCCTCTGAAAACCAAGGAAGGAATTGTTGGGTCTTTAGTTACTTCTATTGGAAGACATAAAAGCACAAGGAGCTCTTTTTTTCCACAGTGATAGGGTGCAAGACCAGTGAAAAGCTTAGTAGGGTACCACTTGTTCAACAGTGGTCTCATTTTTTTTCCTTTATTGTCCATAGCCATGATTATAAATAGTTACACATGCAAAAGGAAAATTAGGTTATTAATAATATGTGAATGTTTGAAGGCATAAAAGTTAAATATGGGAATGATGAGTATTGATTATATATAAAACATATACAATATATAGGATATTTCAGGGGATGGAGGAGAGAGGCATTATCAGTTGAGGGACAAGGAAGACTTTGTACAGAAAATTATCATGCCATGGAGGACTGTGAAGATTAGTAGTCTCATTCACTTTTTGAGATAGGATGTGGGAATAATGTTATATTCATTAGTCTATCTCCCTTTAGGATGTTTACAGATGGTTCAAAAAATTCTCAGATATTATGAGAAGAAAAAAAAGTTACTAAATCTGGAAGATTAGAGGTATAGTATAAAACAAAATATATATGCTGGACAGGAGCTTAACTGGAAAACAATTTGGAATTTTGCAAATGAAGTGGCTAAAATGTACATATCCTCTAACCCCTCTTGAGAGGGAGGGAGAAAGAGAGAGAGAGAGAGAGAGAGAGAGAGAGAGAGAGAGAGAGAGAGAGAGAGAGAGAGAGAAAGAGACAGAGACAGAGACAGAGACAGAGACAGAGAAAGAGAGAAATGCTGGGGACTTTTTTTGACAGTGTAAAAACAACAGATATTAATTTAAAAAAAACAACCGTTTGAAGCAATAATGCCTGCTGGGTTTTCTGTGAACCATTTCCTCCGTTCTTTGATGAGGGAAATGATCATTTGCAGAATGCAAAACCATTTAAAAATAAATCAAATGACAAGAACTCTTAAGTTGTTTTCTTGAAAGATTGGGACTATGGTTAAAAGCAAAAACAACCTTCTTTTTCCCACCTATTTCCCAGATCAAAAGAATTTAGAAAATTAAAACAAAGCAAAAAACAGAAACAAAAGCTAATGAGTGTTAATAACTATTAATATCAGTGGTGGTCAAAAGAGGTAAGAAAATTCAGTCAATAGCAAATGAATTTTCTATCTTTTGGGAATTATTTGTCAAAGCTCTTCCTTAATTTTTATGTAGTCCAGACAATTTACCCCCTAAAACCTTTGGCTCTCACTTGCATAGCAGCTTGAGAATCCTGTACTTTGTTTTTTCTGCTTTGAGGAACTGATCTAGAGAAAAACATCTTTATTCTATCCCTTTGGAGCAGACCTTAGCAATGTTTTTTTTTGGTTATTATTATTATTTTTTGTATCCTCAAAGCTTAGCACAGTGCCTGACACAGAAGGTGCTTCATAAATCCTTATTAAGTTGAGCTAACTTGATATGAATGACTTTCCGAAGACGATAAAAGAATTTAATTAACTTTTTTAGGTCAATGTGAACAGTTTTCTTTATGCTATGTTTCTCTATGTTTCTTCAACATTCTTGGTAATATTACTTTTCACCAGGCATGAGAAATTCCTTTTCACACTTTCATCCTTAGCAATGAGAGATAGATGCTGCTTATTCACATTGTTTTAATTCTTGAATATGTTCCAGAATATATCTTCTATAAGTGTGATCCTGTGTCTAGCAGAGTACATTGATGTTTTCCCTGCCAACTTGATTATTTTTTATCACTGTACCTCTCTTCAAATTAACCCACACCCACTTCTAATGCCTGTTGAGTGTTAATAACTATTAATATCAGTGGTGGTCAAAAGAGGTAAGAAAATCCAGTCAATAGTGCTGAGGACTATGGTAAAAGACTCTTCAATTCTTGAATCTTGGCTATCTTTTTAACTCCGCAATTAATTTGGTTGAGATTGGGCATAACACTTAATCACCCAATTCTTCATCCCTTTTCTACCTCAGGACCTTCTCCCAAGCCATCATCTCTACTTCAGTGAACTTTTTTTTAAAACTCCCAAGCTCATGAATTTCTCTTCCTTCCACTCTATAGCTTCTCTAAGAAACTTTTCTCCAACTTTCATCCCTTTCCTCTAAATTTATGATCTGTAATTCTTTTATTCTAAATAGAATAGTAATTGTCCTATTAGTTTAGATAGAAAAATAATTTTAGAGGGATCCGGACCTATGATTCATTTGAGGTAGAAGATGTTTCCACCAAAATCAATCTAGCAGTTTGTCTGTAATTTATGATCTTGGAGAGTTGCCTGGAACACTCAGAAACTGATTGAGTAATTTGCTCACACTATAGGTGTTGGAGGCAAGTGGTTAGCAAAGTGCCTGGAATATAGTAGATGCTTAATATATGTTTATTGACCGACTGACTTATATCCAGGTCTTCCTTATTCCAAGGTTGACCCATTATACCACATGCCTACAATGATAAAAAATTTATGTGCATTCAATACCCTTTAAAATGATTTCATAGTTTATTAATCACAACATTTTCATCCATTTGAAAGTAATAATACATAAATATATGTCTAGTCTGTGGAACATGCATTTGCCAATTTACTATACTTATGTATATTTTGTTGGATATTAGATAAAGCATTTATTAAGCACTTGTTACCATATGATACAAGCCAAAAATAAAGGTAGTTCTTGCCTTCAAAGAGCTTACATTCCAATGGGAAAAGATAACACATGCAGGGGGGAAAAAAGGGAGTTAGAAGGGGAAAGTGGAAAAGCAAAGCAATTAGTCCAAAGAGTCTAAATAATGATCAAAATGACAATGTGAAAATATACATTCATGGGCTCCTTGCAATAATATCTCCAAAGGATCTATTTGTCACATCTAAAACCACTATTCTCCAAAAGCCTAAACAGATTTAGTGATTCAGTTCTTAGTACAGCCCCACTGGTGGATGGGCGCTAAAGAAATAAATCCTTCTGATATTGTATTTTCCTCATCTGTGAAATGGAATAATAATGTCTATATTGATGCGTTAGTACTCCCAAACTTATCAAGGGATATTAAAACATATTAAACAATTCTTATCATGAGCAGGACTTTCAGCTTATCATTGCTGATCTGAGAGTCACAAGTGATAACCAAAGTAAGGGAGTCAAATAAATAGAAACATCCCTTAAGAGGAAGTGGTATGTTTACATAAAGCAGCCCCGTCACTGAAATAACTTTGGTGGTGTATATTTCTGCAAGACAAAAAGAGGTCTAGGGCATATCTGGACTATTTGCATGTATGCTTTTGTATTGTGTTGTTTTTTGCTTCCTTATTTCAGCATTTCTCATAACATCAGTTTACTATTTTCTTTTTTTTTTAATTTTTAAAAATTTTAATGGCATATCATTTTTCCAATTACAAGTGAGCATAGTTTTCAACATTCATTTTAATACGATTTTGAGTTCCTTTTTTTTTCTCCCTCCTTTGCTTTACTCCCCTCTCCCCAGGACATCAGGTAATCTGATAATAGGTCTATACATGTACAATCAATTTTTAATATATTTTCATATCAGTTATCTTGGGAAAGAAAAATCAGAACAAAAGGTGGAAAAACTATGAGAAAACAACAACAACAACAACAAATGTGCTTTGATCCATGTTCAGCCTCCATAGTTCTTTCTCTAGATGTGGATGGCATTTTTCATTTCAAGTCTATTGCAATTGTCTTGGATCACTGCATTGCTGAGAAGAGTTAAGTTGATCATCACATAATTTTGCTTTCTATGTATAATGCACCCTCAATTTCCAATTTCTTGCTATCACTAAAAAGAACTGCTGGATCAAAGGGAATGCACAGTTTTACATCCCTTTGGACACAGTTCCAAATTTTTCTCTTATTCCTATAAGATTTGCAAAGAATGCAAAGTTGAGAAGAACCACTAACACATTGGGGATGATACAAAGCGGTCTGGACAGGTTAGAAAAATGGCTCAAAATGAATAGAATGCAATTCAACAAGGATAAGGACAAAAGATTGTCATGAATATAGATAGATAATCATTTATTAAATACTATGTGCCAAGTACACATGCAAATAAATTAGTGTCTACCTCCAAGAGAGTTACATTCCAATGAAAGAATAAGGCTCATATAGGTGAAAGAAGGGAGTAGAGAGAATTAGTTGGGTCAGAAGTGAAATGAGCATGGCTGAGATCATGCATGATATGTTGGCCTGGAATTTACCACTCAAAAGAGAGGGCCTCAAGGTAGAAATTTCTTCAAAATGGGAAATTTGAGTTCCAAAAATCTAATTCATAAGTACAAGATGGGGTAAAGCATGCCTATGTAGCAGTCCATCTGAAAAAGATCTAGGAGTTATAGTGGACTGTAATATTCTCCTCTAAAATGTAATGTTCTCTGGGAGCAGGTTCTTGGGGTCTCTGGAGGCAGCCTTAGTTTCAGTTCAGTGTAATCATCCCAAATGCAGCCAGGAATTAAAGTCCAAATCCTTTATTATCTCTTTCCAAGTCTTGTCTCCTTCCTTGGGCCCAGTTAGCTGTCTTAGAGGCTTATCTCTCTCCTTGGTTCCAACAGCTCCTGCCACTAGTCCTTTGCTTCTGCCAGCTTCAGCCTCCAGCTCCCTCTGAATGAGCTTCTAGTGGGCTTGTGTTTCTGGCCCTGAGAACTTCTTGCTTATATGTTGTACACTGAGTATACGCCAATCATTATTTCACTAGGAAACCATTATTTGTTATAGGATTAAATCAATGCTAAACTAGATTTAACCATTGTCTCCTCAATTCCACGTAGTATCTTGTTTCAAGTTCTGGCCCATAACATCTCCTTGTAGGATTAAATCAATCATACTGAACCAAGATAAATTAGATAACTATTGTCTCTATCAATTACCGTGACTTAGAACCTTGTAAGAATCCTAACAGTGGACAGTTACCAACAGTGTTTTAAGGTAGTTCAGAAAACTAATGGAATTTTAGACTATGTACAATGAAGTAGCATCCAGAACTAGGGAGGTAATAGTCCTATTGTACTCTGGTCTATTCAGACTATAGCTGAAGTACTGTATTCAATTCTGGACACTACATTTTAGGAAGGACAAGAGGATTTCTTGAAGAAACTAAGGATATGCATCAGTTTATTTCATCCCTGAAGGCAGAAGTGTCAGATTCTGCTGGAGAAATTACTTGACTTGAGGAGAGGGAACACTCAAGTCAACTCAACAAACATTTATTAAGAACCATCACATATCAGGCACTGTGCTGAGTTTGGAGGATATAAAGAATGGTTAAAAAAAAAAGAAAAACAAAAAATAACAGTCCTTATTCTCTATACGTTCAGTCTAATGGAGGGACACAACATGCTAAAACTATGCATGAACAAATTGCATGAGGATAAGTTGGTGATAATCAACAGAGGGAAGGCATTGGATATTAAGAGGAATCTGGAAAGTTTTAAAGATACTACAGTGCTCAAGGTCATTCCAGATTTCAATTCTTAGGCAAACAATGGGCCAAGTTTACAGGACTGGCTATTTTAGTGGCTCACTTTCAAGTAAGCCAGTAATAGCATTTACTAGGGAATCTTGAAGAATAAAAAAAACCAACAAATCTGTAATGGTTAGAATACAAACTAACTCAAACAGAGGCACACATAGTGATGATATCTGAATTCTGTTGAAATATCCTACTCATATTTCCAAGGTAAAATCTAAATCCTGGTAATAACTTATTGCTGCAGATATTTTATTATATTATGGACTTTATCATTTCATAGACAACTTTATGTTTTTTTTTAAAAGAAAAATGTTTTAATATGTTTTGCTGGTTTTGTCATCTTTATCATTATCTAGGCATCAAACAATATCTTCCTTGAGACTGGACGTTACTTTTATATCTATTAGAAGGCATCAAAATTTTCATGCCATATGGAAGAATAATTGAGATTTTTTTTGAGAAAAAACGATTCTGGATATTAGAAATAAGTTAGATATTTAATTTTTTTTTTTTTGTGGGGAGAAGTTTTGGTACCGTGTTTAAATTGTCTAAATGTTTTGCTTATTCTTAAAAGTTTAAAATCTGCAACTTTTCTTGTAAAAATGCAAGTGTAGTTTAAAAAAAAAAAAACTTGAAGCAAAAATCAAGTTATAAATTCCCTTGTTTTATAGTTGAAATTTATTTTGATAAAGTTGTAAATAGTGGCCCAATATTAATGATTACAGTGCTTTTTAATATTTGTTGCTGTTTAATTAATCATTGACCTTTAACTCTATTTGAAAGTTCCATTTTTCTATGGAACTAATAGTTATGTTTAGATGAGTTTGCTTTGCTATAAAACTATAATAATGCCATGCCAAGAAAATAAAAAAGGGAAGAGAAATTTATTTTCAAATATTTCTGTAATCTAGTAAACATGTTATTTTTAAAGGAACTAGGAATGTATTTAGCTTGAAAAAAGGGAACTCAGGGAGAGCTAATATTTTTCTTCAAATATTTGAAGAGCTATCATATTAAAATGGGAACAGACTTATTTTTCTTGGTCCCAATAGATAGATTTAGGAGCAATGGATGCAAGTTGCAGAGGCAAATTTAGGTTTCATGCATGGTAAAACTCCCTTATAATTAGAATCTCCAAAAGTGGGACAAGCTGCCTGGACAGGAAGTAAGTTCCCTAATACTAGAGGTCTTGAAACAAAATCTATATGAATATGATGTGTCAGATATATTGTAAAAGGCAATATTTGGGGGGATATGGTTTGGACAAAATGGCCTCTAATTTCACCCTTAACTTTTGAGATTCTTTGATACTATGGCTAGAAGAAAGGCCTTTTTTGTAAATGTTTAAGTCTAAATTTTAAATTTTCATTTATTTTAAATTAAAAAAAATCATTTATTTAAGTTAGATATAACTTTAAGTTAGACATTCACTTTGTACATATTTCTATGTGAGTCATGTTGGAAGAGAAAAACTAGAACAAAAAGGAAAAATCATGAGAAAAAAACAACAAAAAAGGTGAAAATAATATGCATTGATCTACATTCACTCCTCCTAGTTCTTTTTTTGAATGTTTATTAGGATTGCCTTGGATCACTGTATTGCTGAGAAGAACTAAGTCTATCACAGTTGATCATCACCAATCTTTTTGGTGCTATGTACAATGTTTTCCTGGTTCTGCTTGCTTCACTTAGCTTCAGTTCATGTAAATCTTTCCAGACTTTTCCCAAATCTGCTTGTTTATCTTTTTAAAAGAACAATAATTTTCTGTTACTTTCATATACCATAATTTATTCAGCTATTCTCCAATTGAGGGGCATCCGCTCAGGTTCTAGTTTCTGGCCACTACAAACAGGGCTGTCACAAACATTTTTGCACATGTGGGTGGGTCCCTTTCCCTCCTTTAAGATCTCTTTGGGCTATAAGTCCAGTAGTAACACTGATGGATGAAAAGGTATGCACAGTTTTATAGCCCTTTGGGCATAGTAGATCAAATTTGTGTTAAGATTTTTTATGATAAAGACTTTAATGGGATCCTCTCCCAGGAATCTTTGCATGTTAAAAGCAGACTTTTAAAAATGAAAAGTTTTCAAGGCCTCCCACTCATAAGACCAGTCCTGGGAATAGTGGTTGGAAATTTAAAGAGAGAACTATTCTCTGTCTCTGCCTCTTTTTCTCTGTCTCTGTCTGTGTCTCTCTGTGTCTCTCTGTCTATCTATCTGTCTGTCTCTCTCTGTAAAAAAAAAAAAAAATTTACTCCAGACCTCTTCCTGACCTTCTGGCTTCATTGCCAGAAGTCAGAGCCTAAGGGAAATATTTTCTTAGGGTGTTTCCAATTGGAGTGCTTCATACTGTATTGGCATTTCTGGGTGATGTGTGAACACAATGCTGCCTGCAAGTCAAAAAAGTATATAAATGAAGATTAGACAACCCTTAAAAACTGTCAATTTCTTCACTGGTCCTTGCATCATTTTTTTTTTCTCCATCACAACTTATTTGTCCTGAATCTTGGCTTCCTACAGTCCTCTAGATCAAAAGTGTCAGACATGTGACCTGTGGGCATTCCCAAGTACAGTCTGAACAAGATGAAATTTGATTAAATTGTAATTATTTAACAAAATATATAAAAAACAACAAACCTAGATAACATTATATTTTAAAAACTGTCAACATGCAGCCTGCAGGGATCCTTATGTAAAAATTAGTGGCTTCCATTCATTTCTATTTGAATTTGATGTCAGTGCACTTAGATATGACTGGCAAGTCAATCTGATAAACTAATCAGAATAAGATGTAAAGAACTGACAGATTCCAGCCCCTCATCCTCTTTTAACAATGTGGGCTCAGGCTTCTTGGGTCCACCCCAAGAGCTTTGTGGTCTGCACAGTTATGGGCTGTATCCACAATGAATGCATAAAAACCCTGACCCAAAACAGCTCTGTGAGGGAGCCCAGCTAAGGAATGGCAGCTGGGACATACAAGTGGCCATTCTTTTGCTTGCATAGTAGATACCAGTGTATTCCCTGGACTTTTTGTTGGGAACTTTTGTTTCACCCTGGTGGTAATGAGGTAACAAAGCTCTTTAATGGAGAAGCATAATAATGTACTGGGAATAGCTCTGGAAGAAGAGTGAGAAGGCTTAAGATCCTAGTTTCTAACCTCACCACAAGCTAGCCATATACTTCTGGTTAAGTCACTTAAGTGCCTGTGCCTCAGTTTCCTCATATGCAAAGTGGGGCGGAAGGATGAGAAGATCTCTATTATTGTTGTTGTTAAGTTGAGAGATACTCAAGTGATTTTCCCATTCCTTCTTCAGCTCATTTTACAGATGTGGCAAACAGGGTTAAGTGACTTGCCTAGCATCACACAGCTAGTAAGTGTCTGAGACTGGCTTAAGGTCTTTTTGATTTTAGGTCCAGCATCTCATTGCGCAACCGAGCAATTATTATTCTTCTATTATTACATACTCTAAAATTCTATAGGTCTGTGAAAACGAGTTAAACTACTAGTTCCCCTGTAGAAGACCATAGGAATAACAGAGGATATCTGCAGATAAGTGATCTTTTGGATACAAAGTGGAATATTGAGCCTTGTCTCTCTCTCTCTCTTTTTTTTTTTTAATTTTTATTTAATAATTACTTTATATTGACAGAATACAGGCCAGGGTAATTTTTTTTTTTTTACAACATTATCCCTTGCACTCGTTTCTGTTCCGATTTTTTTTCCCCTCCCTCCCTCCACCCCCTCCCCTAGATGGCAAGCAGTCCTTTATATGTTGGATATGTTGCAGTATATCCTAGATACAATATGTTTGCAGAAGCGAACAGTTCTCTTGTTGCATAGGGAGAATTGGATTCAGAAGGTATAAATAACCCGGGAAGAAAAACAAAAATGCAGATAGTTCACATTCGTTTCCTAGTGTTCTTTCTTTGGGTGTAGCTGCTTCTGCCCGTCATTTATCAATTGAAACTCAGTTAGGTCTCTTTGTCAAAGAAATCCACTTCCATCAAAATATGTCCTCATACAATATCGTTGTCGAAGTGTATAATGATCTCCTGGTTCTGCTCATTTCACTCAGCATCAGTTCATGTAAGTCTCGCCAGTCCTCTCTGTATTCATCCTGCTGGTCATTTCTTACAGAACAATAATATTCCATAACATTCATATACCACAATTTACCCAGCCATTCTCCAATTGATGGGCATCCATTCATTTTCCAGTTTCTAGCCACTACAAACAGGGCTGCTACAAACATTTGGCACATACAGGTCCCTTTCCCTTCTTTAGTATTTCTTTGGGATATAAGCCCAATAGATCAAAGGGTATGCACAGTTTGATAACTTTTTGGGCATAATTCCAGATTGCTCTCCAGAATGGTTGGATTCGTTCACAACTCCAGCAACAATGCATTAGTGTCCCAGTTTTCCCGCATCCCCTACAACATTCATCATTATTTTTTCCTGTCATCTTAGCCAATCTGACAGGTGTGTAGTGATATCTCAGAGTTGTCTTAATTTGCATTTCTCTGATTAATAGTGATTTGGAACACTCTTTCATATGAGTGGTAATAGTTTCAATTTCATCCTCTGAAAATTGTCTATTCATATCCTTTGACCATTTATCAATTGGAGAATGGCTTGATTTCTTATAAATTTGAGTCAGTTCTCTATATATTTTGGAAATGAGGCCTTTATCAGAACCTTTAACTGTGAAGATGTTTTCCCAATTTGTTGCTTCCCTTCTAATCTTGTTTGCATTAGTTTTGTTTGTACAAAGGCTTTTTAATTTGATGAAATCAAAATATTTGGGAATCTATCTACCAAAGGAAAGTCAGGAATTATATGAGCAAAATTATAAAAAAGTCTCCACACAAATAAAGTCAGACTTAAATAATTGGAAAAATATTAAGTGCTCTTGGATCGGCCGAGCGAACATAATAAAGATGACAATACTCCCTAAACTAATCTATTTATTTAGTGCTATACCAATCAGACTTCCAAGAAAATATTTTATTGATCTAGAAAAAATAACAACAAAATTCATATGGAACAATAAAAAGTTGAGAATCTCAAGGGAATTAATGAAAAAAAAATCAAATGAAGGTGGCCTAGCTGTACCTGATCTAAAATTATATTATAAAGCAGCAGTCACCAAAACCATTTGGTATTGGCTAAGAAATAGATTAGTGGATCAGTGGAAAAGGCTAGGTTCACAAGACAGAATAGTCAACTATAGCAATCTAGTGTTTGACAAACCCAAAGCCCCTAACTTCTGGGAAAAGAATTCATTATTTGATAAAAACTGCTGGGATAATTGGAAATTAGTATGGCAGAAATTAGGCATGGACCCACACTTAACACCATATACCAAGATAAGATCAAAATGGGTCTATGACCTAGGCATAAAGAACGAGATTATAAATAAATTAGAGGAACATAGAATAGTTTATCTCTCAGACTTGTGGAGGAGAAAGAAATTTGTGACCAGAGATGAACTAGAGACCATTACTGATCACAAAATAGAAAATTTTGATTTCATCAAATTAAAAAGCCTTTGTACAAATAAAACTAATGCAAACAAGATTAGAAGGGAAGCAACAAACTGGGAAAACATTTTCACAGTTAAAGGTTCTGATAAAGGCCTCATTTCCAAAATATATAGAGAACTGACTCAAATTTATAAGAAATCAAGCCATTCTCCAATTGATAAATGGTCAAAGGATATGAACAGACAATTTTCAGAGGATGAAATTGAAACTATTACCACTCATATGAAAGAATGTTCCAAATCATTATTGATCAGAGAAATGCAAATTAAGACAACTCTGAGATACCACTACACACCTGTCAGATTGGCTAAGATGACAGGAAAAAATAATGATGAATGTTGGAGGGGATGCGGGAAAACTGGGACACTAATGCATTGTTGGTGGAGTTGTGAACGAATCCAACCATTCTGGAGAGCAATCTGGAATTATGCCCAAAAAGTTATCAAACTGTGCATATCCTTTGATCCAGCAGTGTTACTACTGGGCTTATATCCCAAAGAAATACTAAAGAAGGGAAAGGGACCTGTATGTGCCAAAATGTTTGTAGCAGCCCTGTTTGTAGTGGCTAGAAACTGGAAAATGAATGGATGCCCATCAATTGGAGAATGGCTGGGTAAATTGTGGTATATGAATGTTATGGAATATTATTGTTCTGTAAGAAATGACCAGCAGGATGAATACAGAGAGGACTGGTGGGACTTACATGAACTGATGCTAAGTGAAATGAGCAGAACCAGGAGATCATTATACACTTCGACAACGATATTGTATGAGGACATATTTTGATGGAAGGGGATTTCTTTGACAAAGAGACCTGAGTTTCAATTGATAAATGACGGACAAAAGCAGCTACACCCAAAGAAAGAACACTGGGAAATGAATGTGAACTATCTGCATTTTTGTTTTTCTTCCCAGGTTATTTATACCTTCTGAATCCAATTCTCCCTGTGCAACAAGAGAACTGTTAGGTTCTGCAAACATATATTGTATCTAGGATATACTGCAACATATCCAACATATAAAGGACTGCTTGCCATCTAGGGGAGGGGGTGGAGGGAGGGAGGGAAAAAAAATCGGAACAGAAACGAGTGTCAATATAAAGTAATTATTAAATAAAAATTAAAAAAAAAAAAAAAGACTACTAGTAGAGGTGTGTCCTAGTCCAGAATAGGAGTAAAGCAAGGATGAGGGTTTTCTTTCCTTTCCATTCTAAGGCAGAAGGAAATGGGTTTATTTTAAAATTTAATTCTCTTTAGGTGAAAACCACATCTGAAATTTCATTTGAAGTAATATTTTTGTATTATAGACTCCAAAATTGCTAAATATAATAAAGAAATCACTTTGTTAATATAAATCCCAGCCCTGTCATGACAAATTTTAGTTTAACAGGCAGAATTTTTCTAATGTGAACCTAAATTATATTTGAAATTAAATTTTTTTAAAAGACAAAAAAAAAAAAAAGAATATAATAATGCCAAAGGTTTTCATTTTAGGATCTTTTTCAGAGAGTGATTGGTATACTTTTTCAATTTCTATTTTATCCTCTAGTTTTAGAATATCAGCATAATTTTCCCTGATAATTTCTTGAAATATGATGTCTGGATTTTTTTTTTAAATTATAGCTTTTAGGTAGTATGGTAATTTTAAAATTATTTCTTTTTTGGTCTTTTTTTTCCAGGTCAGTTATTTTTCCAAGGAGATATTTCACATTTTCTCCTATTTTTTCATTCTTTTGAATTTATTTTATTGCTACATGATGTCTCATGGTGTCATTAGCTTCCACTTGCTCAATTCTAATTTTTAAGGAATATTTTCTTCAGTGAGCTTTTGTGCTGCCCTTTCCATTTGATCAATTGTACTTTTTAAGTTCTTTTCTTCAATGAATTTTTGTGCCCCTTTTACTATGCTGCCAATTCAGTTTTTTAAAGTCATTCTTCTCTTCATTGGATTTTTGTCCCCTTTTAAAAATTTTGTTGTATTCTGTTTTTTTAAGGTGTTACTGCCTCCATTATTTTTGTACCTCCATTATCAAAGTGTTTAATCTTTTAAAAATGATTTTCTTTCATCACTGTAATTTCTTTTCCCAATTTTTACTTTACTTCCCTTATTTGAATTTTCTACTCTGAGTAACCTGAGTCTAATTCACATTTTCCTTTGAGGCATTAGATGTAGCCATTTTGACTGTTTTCTTCTTGGAGTTTCTGTTCAATCTTCTCTATCACCCCAGTAAGTTTCTATAGTCAGAATTTTTTTTGATTGTTTTATCATTTTTCCAGCTCCATTCTTGACTTTTACCTTTATTTTAAAGGTGATCCCTACTCCTGGATCATAGAGGGCATTGCCCTAAACTTTAGGCTTTTTGTGGCTAGGTCTAGGGGTTTATAAGCTTTCAGTTCTTCCAAGGTGGTACGATCTAGAGAAAATTATGTTTACTACTCGCTTGGTCTGTGCTCTTAATTTGTGAGTGATCACAAATACTCTTTTAAACCCTGGAATTGTGACCAAGATTTCTGCTCCACTGGAGGTGTAAGTTCTGGTAGGCTAGTGCTCCTCTTTACTCAGAGACTATGGCCCAAATCCAAATATGGGCAATATAATAGCATCCTGCACCCATTTCCAGCAAAGGGATCCCTGTAGGCTCCTTCTGAGCAGTTGTCCAACCCCTTTACTATGGGATAAGAGCTCTGAAGGCAGCCATTACCACTGTTAATTTATTCACTTCCAAGGTTTGCTACCTTGGCCTGTGCTAGTGCAGCCTATGTTCTACCTTCACCATGGACCTTTGCAGCTGATCTAAGTTGTGGTGGGCTGGAAAATATTTTATTCTTTCCTTTTGTGGATTTTGCTATTTTAGAATATGTTTTGAGGCATTATTTGAAGTCATTTGGAATGAAATATGGGAGAACTTAGGTGAGATTCTGTCTTTTCTCTCCCATCTTTTTTCCAACTTCCATCTCTTTCATGTTTGTAGATAAGGAAGTTGAGACCCACAGAATTAGAATGACATGGTGAAAAAAATAAAGGCAAGAGCCTGAACCTCATTTTGCAGATGAGGAAACTGAGGTTCAGGGACATTTAGTGACTCGTCCAAAGTCATACAAACAGCAACTATTAAAGGTGTGGTTTAAACCTAGGAGGAAGTGCTTAATTATTTTGAAAGTAGCAAAGAGATGATGAACACTAAAAAAGTGGGATTTGGGATTTGGTCAGTGGTATGCTACCAAAGGCTTAAACAATTAGCTTTCCAAAAGGCATGATATCCCTTTAATATTTTTTTTAGTAATTTGCATTATTAATATTCCATCTATCACTTTAAAAAGTCTAGAGAATCAGTAAAATAGTAAATTAAGCTCTGATTTGTAGTGTTTGCTGATACCTGATGTGTAAGTGCTAGCTTGCAAGGTTGTTTGTGCTAGCTCTCATACACTTCTAGATTTGGTGATTAAGAAATCAAGAATGAACTCTGAAAGTCTGGTTTTTCTAGAGTGATTGGGATGGAAGCCTGATTACAAAGAACTGGAAAGAATGGGGAATAATGAAATGGAGGATTTTTGTTTTTCCATTATGAAACGAACATAGTATAATTCTTGCATGGGTCAGAAGACTTAATAGAAAAAAAAGATTTTTTTAAGGACTATGTTGGGCTCATCATGTTTGTGGTCGAAAAGAGTAATTGAAAAAAGGAGAAACTGAGAGTATAGTGCTGGAACAAGGTCCTAGAGGTGTCAGGCAGAGACAGTTAAGTTTCTTGCTTAACCTTGTTATATTCTTTCAAATGTATTCTAGTATGGATGACATTTTGTAACTTCATAGTCTTCCATCAGGTACTTTATTTCATAAAGAAGGTATATTTTATTTTGTATGATTTAACTGCAAGGGAAAGAAGTGAAACATTTTTTCCTTATATCCCACTCAGCTACTGTTCATGGGGAAAGGAATTAAACAATTTGCTTCATAGGACCAAAAAATAACAACAATAACAACAACAACAAACCAACAATATCAACATCATCATCAACAATAGATATGTACAAATGTCATGGATATGAAAAACTTTTTGGTCAATGAAAAAATATTTATGAAAAAATTATGCTGTTAAAATAAGGGGGCTAATTGTTGATAAGTTCTCTCTTTTCCAACTTCTTTTCAGCTACAATGGGAAAAAAGGAGGCGTGAAATTGGGTAGGGAATTATTCACTATTCAGTAGCAATATGGAAAAGAGGGCACTTAATTAGGTTTTATTATGTTGAAGTATCTATAATGCATGGGGCTTTGTTTTATAGAATTTTAAACTCCAAATTAAAAATTCAGGGTGTCAGTATAATAACATTAAATTATTCTATTTATAACCTTGTATTAATATTCATTAATATAATATTTATTATAACAGGAAAGGCACTAATACATAGTAGATGAAAATGTGGTCTCATAGTCAGAAGACCTAGGCCTATTTTGGATACATACTGAGTTTGTCAGCCTGGGTAAATCACTTTAATGGCTTGGTGTCCTAGGCAGTATTCTAAAACTATGGATTTAAGAGTAATTGCCAATCTTCATTGGTAGAGGGAGTTTCCTCATGTTGTCAGTTCCCTACTCTACACCAATGAAATCATGAGTCCAGTTCAAAAAAATCATTAATAATATTGACCCATCATTTTGGAAGAAATTATTTGTGATTACAGTTGATCTGTGGCTTTTGTTTTTATGAGGCATCTCTTTAATGTCTTCTCCAATTTCTCATTTTGAGTTTGGCTTATTTAGATTTGCTACTTTCTCTTTTATCAATCTAGGTGTTTTAAATTTCAGTAGTTATTCATCCATTTCTTTTAGGTCCCAAAATTATTAAACATGAAGTTTTAGTAGTTTCTAATTTTTATTTTTATTTTTTTAAGTTCTTGTGATCTTCCATTTCTCATTTCCTATGACTAGAGAAATAGAAATGAAATTCCAATTAGCTCAATTTCTCTTTTGTTTGATTTATTTGGCTAATTGTTTGTCTTTTTTATCTTTTGTTGATCACCTCAAATTTTTGTCTTATCTTCAGTCTTTTTAATGTGTCTTTGTCTTGGATCCCCCTTCCATTTTTTCCCCATAGTACTGTTTTTATTTTTTCTTAATTTTTTATAAGTGTGAACTCGATTTGTGACGTTTCTGGTTTTCTTTCTTGTTAACATAAGTAACCAGGGCTACAAATTTGCCTTTGAATAGAATTTTGACATGGAATAGTTGTATTGCTGTTATCTAAATCTATAAAAACTTCTTTTTGCATTAAGTATTGTTTCTGTAAACCAACCAACATAGTGTTGGATTCAGCTTTTTAATCCATTACATAACTTTTTCTTTTTTTTTTTCATAACTTTTTTTCTTGGAGAATTTAATTCATGTGGTGCCATTAATTATTAAGTTTATCTTATCTACACAATATTTGTTAAATTATTATTTGCATAATTAAGACAACTCTTCACACCTCTCAGATTGGCTAACATGATGGGAAAATATAATAATATTTTGGAAGGGATGTGGGAAGACATTATTGGTAGAGATGTGAACTGATCCAACCAATCTGGAGAACAATTTGGAACTATGTGGTATCAATCTGGCTGGAGGGTGGAGATGGGCATAATTAGGGTTCTGAGCCAAGAGTTAGGAAGACTATTCTTCCTGAGTTCAAATCTGGCCTCAAATAATTTACTAATTGTGAGACCCTGGGTAAGTCCCTTACGCCTGGATGTCTCAGTTTTCTCATGTGTAAAAATGAGCTAGAAAATGAAATGGCAAAGCCTTCCATTAACTTTGCGCAGAAAACCCTGAATAGGGTCACAAAGCATTAGACTTGACTGAAAGCGTTGAACAACAAAAGGATGAAGTACCAAATTCCCTTCCCAGGTCTTCCTTTATAGAGAGCATGAACTAGACTCTCAATTCACTCCTTTTCTCATCTGCTGCTCAATCTGATTTCAACTTCATACAACAAAATGCCTCTGTCCCAAGTAACCCCTGATGCCCACCTTTCCTCAATATTCCTGCCTCTTTTGGTATATTTTCTCCCTTCATTAGATTATAATGGCAGGTACTATCTTTCTTTTAAAAAATTGTCCCCCAATATTGTAAAAAAAAATCACTCTGGCATGGATTCTGTCAATATAAAGTTATTATAAAATAAAATAAAATATTAAAAAAAATTGTATCCTCAGCCCTTACAAGAGTACTTGGTACATAATATGCATTTAATAAATGTTTATTGACTTGATCATGTCTATTTGTTTTCCAGCAGCTTGAAAGATTTTTTCCCCCTTGTTGTTGTAGTTTTGAAGTTTAACAGTTAATGTGCCTTGGAGGATTGAATATTAATTTCTTTCTTGGGTTTATACAATTCTTTCTTTTAGAGAAATGTGGATTATTTTAAAAATAATTTTGAAAATTTTCCTTGAATGTTTTATATCAAAGTAATCAATTTACTACACACACACTTGTGTGCACACACACATGAAGCTGTATACTTTATTATATTATATGCACATACATGACACTATAAGACACACACATATACATACACATATTCACAACATCTCAGGAATCCTTAGGTTTTTACAGCTTGCTCTGTTCTCAGATTTTCCATATACAGCTGTTTGATTTCTAAATCCATCCCAGATGAGTTATTTTCTGAGATTGTCTGCTTCTACTATAATTATATTTCCAACTGTATTAATTAACTCTGTTCTTGATTCCATTCACTGATAATTTCAGATTTTTAAAATCTTCTCTATATTATTCATTTTCTGACATTATTTCCTTCTCATTTTTTGCATCATTTAGTTCAACTTAAATTTTTCTGGGATTTTCAAATTACTGCATGTAATTTCATTCATTTCCTCTCTTTTATCTGCCAGTATTTCTTGAATTTTTCAAATGTATCACATATTGATTTGAGAATGGCTTTTGAGATATCAGCATTTCTTTTTTTTTTCTTTCTCCTTTGTTTATATTGCTTCAGGTGCTTTGACTGTTTCAGTTGATTCATTATATGCATATATATATTATGCATATATATGTATATATATATCAGTCACTTTGGTATTTACTTTAGTTGATTCACTTTAAACCTCTTCATTTGCTCATTTTATTGTTTGACAAATTTTAATATTCTATAAATAAGTTTTACTTCATATATATGTATATACATATATATGTGAATATGTGTGTGTGTGTATGTGTATATGTATGTGTATTTGTTTTTTTTCACTATTTGTACTAAGGTGTTGTGAGGAAACTAACTCTTTTGGAGCATATCCCCCTTGTATCAATGATAGGTTTCTCAAAACATAATTTTGCCTGTATTTCAGGTATCTACAAATTTAGCCTGGTAGTGTTAGAAATCCAAGGTTAAGGTTTAGTGCCTACAAGAATACTGGGACTTGTTTCTAGATGTCTTATTTTTGGTATCCGTACCTTATTTATCTGGTCTGATAGCATAAACAGCACAACCTCCTTTTCAATGGTATATCTGGGCAATGTATCTCCTTGAATAAGGCTCACAAAAGTAGATCCAAACTTCTCCCGTTTATTCTTTCATGAAAGCAGGAGCATAATTTGAGAGTTAAACTGAGGAAAAGGCTGCTAGCTACTAAGATGACCTCACAGAAGAGAAAAGAATTGGTCAGGATCCTTTTTCTTTTCTTTCCTTATTCTTTTTTTTTTCTGAGAAATGAAAGAAAGAAATCTTCATGGATAAAACTTTTAAACCTAGGCTCTTCCTTGGGTGGACAGACTACATTAAGAAAAGGAGAAAGGCTTTAGAATGGAATACTATTAATATAAGGGCATAGAATACTATTTTTAAAAGTTTTTTATTTTAAAAATATATACATGGATAATTTTTCAACATTGACCCCTGCATAGCCTTATGTTTCAGATTTTCTCCTCCTTTCCCTCATCCTCTCCCCTAAATGGCAAGCAATCCAATACATGTTATACATGTTAAAATATAGATTAAATCCAATTCATGTAAACATATTTACACAATTCTCTTGCAGCACAAGAAAAATCAGATCAAAAAGGAAAGTAAATGAGTAAGAAAACAAAATGCAAGCAAACAGCAACAAAAAGTGTTTATTTAGTAAATGCAGAAATTTTCTATCATTAGTTGATGTTAAGTACGCGAACAAAGAGTTCTAGATATTTGGTTTTGTTAGTAGTATGATAAGAGAAATTCTGTGGAAGCAATGGGAACAGCTAAAATGTCTAGAAGAGCCACCATTTTGGCATAAGAGGTGCCATTAGTTTAGGTAAATAAATGGCTGAAGGATTGACCTCAAAAATCAGGAAGATCTAGATTTAAATCCTGCCACTGACATATATCAGCTCTGTGACCATGAGCAAATCATTTAATTTTTCAGTTCTCTTAGTAATTCTCTGAGACTATAAGTTGCAGAAAAGGTAGTAACCTACATTAGTAGAGGCTCTCTCCTCAAACAGGATTTCCTTATGCTAATAAAATCACAGTTCCAATCCCTAGAAATGTCCCTAAAAGAGAAGGCAGAACAGTTAAAATGTAAGGTATAAGATTTGGCTGAAACTTTATCTTGGGAAGAATCAGTTTAGCTTTGGCTTGAGGAGTTGACATAAGTAATTACATCTTTAGCACTTGGAAAGGTGTGCAGACACAGTTATGTGATATTGCTATAGTTTTTCAAGTTGAATCTTAAGTTTTATGTGCTTTACTGTTGCGCTAACCTGCTAGGAAAATATTGAGTTTGCAGTAGGGAGCAGAGCTATGTTTTATTGTAGTGCTTTCCCAGACATCTTGAGTATTATGACCTTGTCTCATAAGAAATGATTATTTCACAGGAAGGACAAAACTGTGATCAGACTAATATAAATGTAGCCTTGACTGAATATCTGTGAAATTTATCTGAGACTTTATCCTTCCAGGAAGATATGTGAGAGATCCAGACTTTACAGGTTGTAAATATTTGTCAAGAGGAAAAGGAAAGACCAATAGAGACTAGGGGCTGAGAGAAAGCAGTGCCAGAAGTATTGATTTCTATTATAACATGTGGTTGGTAATCACAGATATTTCTCATATGCTCCTAAAGTAGCCCCACACATTGAACATCACAAACTTTAGAGAAGTAAAGCAATGATGATGATGGAGATAAGATATAATATAGCATTATTCTCTGAATTATGCCAGCTGAATTTTCTTCTGATTTTCTAGAATGTATTTGAGAGGATGGGTAATATATTTTTCTAAAAATGCATTTGGGGGGATGGGTAATATAACATGGGATCAGTTTAGATAGATATGATCTATCAACAAGTACTAATTATGCATCAGGCAGTATGCTAAGCTAGGGGATTCAAATATAGTAAATGAAATATTCCCTGCTCTCAAATTGCTTACATTTCAATGAAAGAGATATCAAGTTCATATAATATTATGTGAAGATTCTATATATAAATAGAATAAATGAATAAAATTTTATCTCCTATTCTGGACTCATTCTTCCAAACCCAATTTATACTGGAAGGTACCCTAAGGAAGACTGATTATTCCTCCTTTTGGAATTCTAGCAGAAACCTAAAAGATTTTATCTTCTTTTATTATTGATCAAAAGCTTTTATCCAGTGTGTTCCACAATAGTGATTAGCCTGTTGACCAATTAGCTTTTTTAAAGGGCTGGGGTAACTTACCAAGAGCACAAATAATAAAACACCCTTCAAACTGGGGGTGTGCACACAGTCACACTTTAACGGAGTGATCTCAAGCTTGAAGTATGATGTTAGTGAGACACACATAGATATGTGAATATATAGCATTTATTAAGTATTTATCATAGTCTAGGGCTATGGATTGAATTCTCTCTCTCTCTCCATATATATATATATATATATATATATATATACACACACACATACATAATACATGTATAAAAATATATGCATATATGAATGAAGATATATATATCTATAAACACATATATGTATACATATACATATATGTGTATTTACATGTCAAAGTTACTGATGGGTAGGAGGTAAAGTTCCAGAAAGGGCAGAGAAGGTAAGGCATGGCATAAGGAATATGTGGGGTCACATTCAGGATTCCTGGCCTGTAAGTCCTCTTTCTCCTTTAAGGAGTTCACTTCTGAGTATGGCATTGGTGAGGAATTAATCCCTCTCTTGCTCAACTTTGCTGATTTCTCACCAGATTCAGCTACTGCTTCTCTCTGCTCTGGTCTGGGGACTGCCTCTAGGGACTGAGGGAGATCTCTGATGGCTCTGACAGTCTTTCAAAGCTCAGAAGGTAATAAGTTAGTCAGTTCCTTCCAGATACTTATTCATCTAAGATCAGGAAAGCAGGAACACACTGTACACCTGCAGGAAAGAAGCAGGTACTGTGTACCCAAGGACATGTGATAGTCAGATTGGGGAAAAAGTGAGCTTCAGTTGCTCTCCCTATTCACCAGTGCTCCTAGCAGTTCTTTCCTGACTGGTTGCTAGTCAGGTACTAGAAAGGTTGAGGGAGGGAAGTATCAATCCTTCTGTATTCCAAGTCAGGTCTAGCTCAATGTCTGCTGCGTAATTAGTCCTTCTGACTTTTTAGCCAACTACATAACTCCTTGATACCACACAGGAAGAGCACTCTAGACACTCATAGCCAGAAACAGGCTCATCAGACTTCACCTTCCCTCATATTTCTGAGTTAAAATCTGACTTCAGATATTTACTATGTTAGCCTAGACAAGTCACTTAACTCTGCTTGCCTCAATTCTCTCATCTCCAAAATGAGTTGGAGAAGGAAATGGCAAACTGTTCTAGTTCTTTACCAAGAAAACCCCAAATGAGGTCATGGAGAGCTAGAAAGGACTGAATTGAACAATGATTCTTTACCATGAATTTTGCTAAGTGTCATACCAATATCATCTCATTTGATTCTCCCAATAACTTTGGGAGGTAGGTGCTCTTATCTCCATTTTACAGAGAAGAAACTGAAGAAGAATTTAAAATGATTTGCTCAGTCACACACTTAATAAGTATCTAAGGCAGGGTTTAGCCTCAGTTCTTTTTTATTCCAAGCTCATGTCTCTCTTTCTGCTTTATCACCTTCATGTAAAATGAAAAGATGAATTTTATGAGGTACAGGTAAGCAGGAAAAACATGTTAGGGATGGGGGATGATTAGCAAAATGATGTGTATATGTGAGATGGATTGTTGTGTATAAGGTACAAATTTACTTAATCCTAAGAGTCGAATAAGGAAGGGATATATCAGCACTAGATTAAGAAGTGATTTAATGATAATAAAAGCTAAATTTTTCCTAGATATTTATTTATTCAGATATTTTCTAATTAGAAATTAGGTTTATAAACATAATGATTGTAATAGAAATCAATATGTATGCTAACTATATTAATACAGAATTTTTTTTAACCCAATTGAATGAAAAACAAAAAGTATGATAATTTGTTTGATTCAGTTAACTATTTTCAATGAGAGGCCTGTCTTTTTAGACCACAATGCCATGAACAAAGCACCAACACTAAATTAATGCAGCATATCAGAATTCGAGGCCCCTGGGAAGAAATAACCATTCTGTCTTCCTCATAAAATCAGAGATTTTATTTATGAAAGAGAGCTTAAAGTTAATTTCATATACTTGATCATTTTTCATATGAGTAAATTTAAGCAAAAAGAATTTAAGCAGCAAGATGACATAGTAAATGGCAGTCAAATTTTGAATTCAGATCTCTTAATTTCTTTCCAGTTCTCTTTCCATTATATTCATACTGCCAAAATTATGAATTAATAAGTGTGGTGATCATAATGTTTGCTTCTACAATCACTTTTTCTAGCACGTTACTGAAATATGTTCAGTTTATTGAAATATACTCTACATAAATATTTTAGAGGAGAATGAAGAAAGAAAAATCTAAGGAAACACCCCTACCTTCACCCCATAGCAGGAGAAAATGACCACTATCTGCCGTGTAAATTGTAAAAGTCAACAATTGATCACTATAGAACCAACTGTGGGAGTTTTGCTACCCTTGCCAACTGTCTCCATAGTTCCCTCTCTGGATATAAATGTCATTTTTCATCCCAAGTCTATTGGAATTATCTTAGATCACCATGTTCCTGAGAAGAGCTAAGTCTATCATAGTTGGTCATCACCTACTCTTGCTGTTACTATATACAGTGTTCTTCTTGTTCTACTCACTTCACTCAGCATCAGTTCATATAAGTCTTTCCAGGCTATTCTGTAATCAGCCTGTTGATCATTTCTTATAGTGTTCAGTTATATTCACATATCATAACTTATTCAGCCATTGCCCTGTTGATGGGCATCCACTCAATTTTCCATTCCTTTCTACCATAAAAAAAGCGACTACAAACATTTTTGCACATGTGGCT
This sequence comes from Antechinus flavipes, assembly GCF_016432865.1. NCBI lineage: Eukaryota > Metazoa > Chordata > Mammalia > Dasyuromorphia > Dasyuridae > Antechinus > Antechinus flavipes. Next base: position 422,405,316 of record NC_067401.1, on the reverse strand, counting down.
CCTTTCTCCTCTTTTCTGATTTCCTTGGGATACAGACCCAGTAGTGATACTGCTGATCAAAGGGTATGCACAGTTTTATAGCCCTTTGGGCATAGTTCCAAATTGCTCTCCAGCATGGATGGATCAGTTGTGAGAGCACTTAAAGCTGAAGACAGGTATCATGACTGCTACTAGAACACCAGTTTTTTCTTATGTAAAAAAAAATTTTCATTTCCTTCAATCCATTTCCATATGGCCTGAACTCTGATCCCTTCATCATTCTGGTCTCTTTTCTCTGGGTTTTTCAAGATTACCAATAATATGATAATTTCTAAAGAGTACTTTCCGAAATGTGGTAAGCATTACCTACTACAATATTCCAGATTTGTTCCGACTAAGTCAAGAGTAAAGTGGGATTATCACCTCCTTATTTTTACATGCTTTGCCTCTTAAAACTGTTTAAGATTGCTTTAGTTTTCTTGGCTGCCTTTTCTTTTTAAAATAATAATAACTTTTTATTTTTCAAAATATATTCAAAGATAATTTTCAACATTCACCTTTACAAAACCTTGTGTTCCAATTTTTTCTCCCACCTTCCTTCCCTCTCTCCTATCCTAGACAGCAAATAATTCCATACAGGTTAAACATGTGCAATTCTTCTAAACATATTTCCACATTTGTCATACGGCACAAGAAAAATCAGATCAAAAGGAGGGAGGGAAATGAGAGAGAGAAAAAACAAGCAAGCAAACAAACAACAACAAAGGTGAAAATACTATGCTATGATCCATATTCAGTCTCCATAGTCCTCTGTCTGGATGTGGATGGCTCTTTCCATCACAAGTCTATTGAAATTTTGGCTGCCTTTTTAACTCACTAAGCTTATAGTCCCCTGGAATCCCCAGATCTTTTTCCCCCAGAAATTTGTTATCCAGATATGCTTTCCCAATCTTGGATTTGCAAAGGTAATTTTTTGAAGTGAAGTATATGATTTTTTATATTTGTCCCTATTAAATTTTACTTTGTCAGATCTGGTCCAATGTTCTAGCTTGCCAAGATCTTTTTGTATTTTAACTCTCTCATCTATTATTAGCTATCCCTTAGTTTTGTGTCAGCTGAAAATTGGATAAGCATACCACCTATAATTTTATCAGCATCACTGATAAAAATGTTAAGCAGCAAAGGCCAATCACAAATCCTTTGGGCACTCTACTAGAAACCTCCTTCTAATTGAGGGCTTCTTAACTTTTGTTGTGTTATGGATAGCTTTGAGAATGGGATAAACCTATGAATCCCTTCTAAGAATCATATTTTTAATTGTATAACAAAATACAGAGGATTACAAAAGAAACCAATTATATTGAAATAAAAAGATTTCCTCCCTCCTCCACCCCCCAATCTTGCCCACATTCAAGTTCACAGAGCTCCTGAAATATAACCATGGACCATTTGGAGATCTTTGAATCCTAAGTTTAAAAACCCTGTTCCAACTCTGCTTGACACTGGATCATAGATTTGGAGGTAGAAGATTTCACAGGGCACCTAATTCAACCCCTCATTTCACAGATGAAAAATCTGAGTTCTTTAAAAACTTGGGGACTTGCCCAAGGTCTCAAAGGTAGCAAGTGATAGAGGAAGGATTTTAATTGAAGCCCTCTGTCTCTGAAGCTAATTCTCTTTCTACCATACTCCATTAATGACATTTTTTGAATAGATCATTCAGTCTTAGATTCACCTAATTGTATTATTATCTGAATCACATCTCTTTCTACAAGAATAGCATGAAAGACTTCATCAATTTTTTTAAATATATAGAAACTATATCTATAATATTTTCTCTATCTACTGATTTAGTAAGTCATGAAAAACAAGTATGATTCTGATATGATCTCTTTCTAAATAGTATTTTATTTTTCCAAATATATGCAAAGATAGTTTTCAGCATTCACCTTTGCAAAACCTTGTGTCCCAAATTTTTCTCCCTTACTCCTCCTTTCTCTCTCCCCAAGACAGCAAACAATCTGATAGAGTTTAAGCATGTGCAATTCTTTTAGATATATTTTCATATTTGTCATGCTGCACAAGAAAAGTCAGATCAAAAGGAGAAAAATGAGAAAAAAAGCAAGCAAACAAAAAAACAACAGCAAAAATACCATGCTTTGATTCACATTCAATCTCTGTAGTTCTCTCTCTGGACATGGATAGCACTTTCTATCCTAAGTATGACCTATTTAAAAAAACTTATCAATTTAATCTTCAAGAAACAGATTAATTTTAAGCTACAAAGAAGAACCAAGAAGGGAATTGTATTAAAAAACTGAACTTTTATTATATAAATATTTAAAAAGAAATATACATATGGATGACATATAAACACTTAAAGTTTAATAAAGTAATAATGAAATTGTCATATTTGTTTCCCCTTTTGCACTTCTTTTTTCTTCTAAAAATATTTTAATGATGTCTTTTTCCCTCATATCTAGTATTACCCACCAATCCAACTTTCTGGGCCATTTTCCAGTTAAAGATCTTCCTTGTAGTAGATATACATATTCAAATGAAACTAGCCAACACCTTGGCCCTGTCTGAGAAGTCATGACTGACTCTATACTTCTAGTCCATTATCTCTTTTCCAAGAGGAGGCAGATAGGCTTTGTCACTAGTTTGGTTTTTTTTTTTTTTTTAAAGTTTTTTATTTTCAAAACATATGCATGGATAATTTTTCAACATTAACCCTTGTAATGTTCTCTTTTGGGTTTTCTTGAGGTCTCTAGGAGCAACCTTCCTTTCAGTTCAATAATCAAAAAAGTTTGATTATAAGTGCAACCAGATGTTAAAGTCCATATACTTTATTGTCTCTTTCAAAGTCTTGTCTCCTTTCCTGGGGCCTGGTTAGCTTTCTTATAGTCCAGCTCCTTTATTATCTCCTTCCTGGGGCTGGGCAGCTTTCTGGAGAGCCTTTCAGTCAGGCCTTGGTCTTAATAGGGGAAGTGTAGGAGTCTAGGACAGACATCAGGAAGATCAAAGATCGAATTGAATTTCTCCCCTTGGTTCTGAGAGCTTCTAGCTTCTACACTGAGTATAAACCAATCATTATATCCCTAGGAAACCACTATTTGTTGTAGGATTAAATCAATCATACTGAACCATGCTAAAGCATTGTCTCCTCAATTCTACTGACTTAGCACCTTGTAAGAATCTTTATTTCAAGTTCAGAGTTCTGGCCCATAATAAACCCTTGCAAAACCTTGTGTTCCAATTTCCCCCTCTTCCCCCCATCCTCTCCCCTAGATGGAAAGTAATCCAATATATGTTAAACATGGTAAAATGTATGTTAAATCTAATATATGCATACATATGACCAACATATTCTTGCTGCACAAGAAAAATCAGATGAAAAAGAAAAAAATGAGAAAGAAAATAAAATGCAAACAAATAACAACTAAAAGAGTGAAAATGCTATGTTGTGAACCACACTCAGTTCCCAGAGTCCTCTCTCTGGATGAAATGACTCTCTTTATCATAAAATCATCGGAACTAGCCTGAATCACCTTACTGCAGAAAAGAGCCACGTCCATAAGAATTGATCATCATATAATCTTATTGTTGCCATGTACTAGTTCTGCTCATTTCACTTAGCATCAGTTCATGTAAGCCTCTCCAGACCTCTCTAAAATCATCCTGCTGATCATTTCTTACAGAACAATAATATTCCATAACATTCATAGCCATAACTTATTCAGCCATTCTCCAGCTAATGGACATCCAGTTTCCAGTTTCTTGACACTACAAAAAGGGCTGCCACAAACATTTTTGCATATGTGGGTCCCTTTCAAAGAGTATGCACAGTTTGATAGCCTTTTGGGCATAGTTCCAAAATGTTCTCCAGAATGGCTGGATCCATTCACAATTCCACTAACAATGTATTAGTATCCTAGTTTTCCCACATCCCCTCCAATATTTGTCATTATCTTTTCCTATCATTTTAGCCAATCTGAAAGGTATGTAGAGGTACCTAGAGTTGTCTCAATTTGCATTTCTCTGATCAATAGTGATTTAGAGCACTTTTTCATGTAACTAGAAATGGTTTCAATTTCTTCATTTGAAAATAGTCTGTTCATATCCTTTACTCATTTATCAATTGGAGAATGGCTTGAATTTGAGTCAATTCTCTATATATTTTAGAAATGAGACCTTTGTCAGAACCTTTGAATGTAAAAATGTTTTCCCAGTTTATTCTTCCCTTCTAATCTTGTCTGCATTAGTTTTGTTTGTACAAAAACTTTTAACTTAATATAGTCAAAATTATCCATTTTGCATTAAATAATGAACTCCAGTTCTTCTTTGGCCACAAATTCCTTCCTTCTCCACAAATCTGAGAGGTAGACTATCCTTTATTCTTCTCATTTGTTTATAATATCACTCTTTATGTCTAACTCACGAACAAATTTTGACCTTATCTTGGCATAGTGTGTTAGGTATGAGTCAGTGCCTAGTTTCTGCCATACTAGTTTCCAATTTTCCCAGCAGTTTTTGTCAAATTTTCACTAGTTTTTTGAAGTCATGTTTGGTTGCTTTTTAGTTAGATTTCTGAGATCTTTCAGAGTTGTTTCCCTTAATATTGTTAATGCAAATATCCCATATATTGTTCCCTTTTTGCTTACTTCACTCTAAATCAGATTATACAGTTTTTTCTATACTCTGTTGGCTACTTTATATTCATTATTTCTTATAGCACAATAAAATTTCATTATATTCATATGTATAATACAGCATCTATTATATTATTCCATTCTATATACATATAAAATCTATTTGGTTTCTAAGACTCTGCTATAAGAAAATTGCTGCTATAAATTTTATTATGCCTTTGGGTCCCTTTCTTCTTAAAGTACTTGTCTAATAGTAGTATTGTCAGTTATATATACATTTATGACTTTTGGGGCAGAGTTCCAAATTGTTTTCAAGATGACTGAGCCAATTCACAGCTTTTCTAACAAAGGACTAGTATACTATCCTCTCATAATTCCTTCAGCCATTGCTATTTTCTCTTTTGTCCTCCTTGCAATCTGATGGGTGTGAAGTAGAATCTCATAATTGTTTTAATTTACTTTATTATTTGTGACTGGAGCTTTTTTAATTTAAAAAACTTCATTTTTTATTGTACTAATATCTATTTTCTTTTCCTTTTATTTATTTTTTGTTTTTTTTGCTGAGGCAATTGGGGGTAAGTGACTTGCTCAAGGTCATACAGCCAGAAAGTGTTAAGTGTCTGAGGCCAGATTTAAACTCAGGTCTTCCTGACTCCAGGGCTAGTGCTCTATCCACTACACCAACTAGCTGTCCCTTCTTTTCCTTCTATTTCTCCCCACTCTTGTGAAGTCTGAGCTAGCTCCCTGGAGACCTCAGGGTCAGCCAGAGTCAGGATAAGCAAAAATCTTTGGTCTTTAAGGGGAGGAGTAAAAGGAGATAGACCAAACTGCCAGGAGTTTTGCCAAGGATATAGAGTCCAGAATCTCCACACTTTTCTCCTCTCTGTCCTGTGGCCAAGTAAAGTTCTCTCACCTCTCTCACTCCACCCTCTAATGCCTCCTATGATTATCTATATACACCAAAAGATCGAGCTGGCACAGAATAGTGAGAAGGGTTATTTTCCCAAACATATGCTAATAGAGTTATTGTCCAATAGGTAATTAGCCTTAAATGCTTGGTTGTCTGATTCAAGCACATCTTTTAAGAGTTTTAGCCCTCTACACACTCCAATGGGAAAAAAAAAGAAAAAAAATCCTTATAAGAAATATGCATGTTCAAGCTAAAAAAAAAAAATCCCCAAATTGACCATGTTAGAATATTTTTAAAATATAGTTGTTGATAGCATGCCTCTTTTTGTGTGTGTGTGTGTGTGTGTGTGTGTGTTTGAAAATTGCCCGTTCATTTTCTTCGATTATTTGTTTAACTGGGGAAATGGTTCTTATTCTTACATGCATGTGTATATATGTATATACAAATATGCATATACATATATATGTTGGTATTACTTCTTTGTATATCTTGATTATATCTTAATCAGAAAAATTTACTGTGGTGATTTCCTCAATTACTTACATGCCTTCTGATTCAAACTGCAATTATTTCTCTTATTAGAAACTTTTAAATTTCATGTGATTAAAAAAAAATCATTAATTTTATTTATTATTGTTGTGCCACAATTCTCTTTTATTGTCCTGATTCAGTTTCCCTAAATTGTCTTGCAATGGTTTCCCTGAAGTGTTCTGCCTCAGTTTCTAATTGTTCTGCTCAATCTTGCAAAACCACCCCTTCCTCTTAATCATCAGAATATTTGATAAGGATAAAAGATCTTATATTTTAGAATATCAGAATGTCTCTTCCCATCCCAATCTGTCAGAATATCAGATATGTTTTATTTCCCCATCTCCGGTGCCTCCCCCATTATGTCACCCCCATCTCCAGTGCCTCTCCCACCCGTCAAAGTCCCCTTCCTGCTCTTAGCACTTTGACTCCTCCCCTGCTTCAGTCTACCTCCTATAGCTGAGCCATATGTATATATATATCATTGAGAACTCACATTGTTTGCTGTATTCTTGGAGACCATAGTCTTATTCAGCCCTGGGACCAAACCATAGATCCATTTGGTCCCAGTAAATCTCTCCCTTTTAAATAAAATATTAAAAACTCTAATCTCTATCTTGCCTCAGTTTCTCTGGCATCATATTATGATTCTCTATATCTTGTTTAGGTAAGAATTCTCTCTTATTTGTGAAAGGTCTCCCCTTCCTTTGCATTCTTTTTTTTTTTTTTTTTTTAATGAGCTTGCTGTTTATATTTAGTTACAAGCTTCCTTGAGCAAAACATTTTATCTCTTCGCTTTGGGCATTTTAACTTGTGTCCCTCATGCCCAGAATGCCTTTTCTCTTCATCTCTGCCTTTTGGCTGCCTTGGCTGTCTTCAGGTCTTCAGGGTCCAAATAAAATTTTACCTTCCATAAAAAGCCTTTCCCAATCTCTCTTAAACTCTGATCTTTCTCTCTGTTGTTTGCATATCTTTTACCTTAGATTGTGACCTCTTTGAGGGTAAGGATTAGATTTCCTTTTTCTTTTTTTGTATTCTCACTATTTAGCACAATGTTTGGCACATAGTAGTTACTTAATAAGTGTTTATTGACTGACTAGTTTACTATTCATAGTTTATTGTGATATATAGCAAAAGATGCTGGTCTGCACCTAATTTCTGCCATACTATTTTCATTTTCCCAGAAATTCTATATAATAGAGAGTCCTTACCCAAGAAATTTATGTCCTGGAGTTTATCAAATATGATGTTATTATATTTGGTTGTTTCTGGGTTTTCTTTACCAACTCAGGGCTTATTCTAGCTGAAGACTTTCTAGATATTCATTATCACTTTAATAATATGTACTAGAATTTTGTAAAAGTTTAAATAAAACTCAGATGTTGAAGAGTATATTTTCTCCCATTTTTTAAAAAAAGGAACAACATTGGCTGTTCTTCATTTCTGCAGTATGTCTCCCATTCACAAGCTTTCAGAGATCCCTTATAATGATTTAACAATCTAATATGAGTTCTCTCAGTGCCCAAGAAAATATTTCATCTGGATCAGGTGAATGAACTTGCCTTTGACAGATTTTATAAACTACTTATTTATATTGGGAATCAATATCCATTAATGATTTTTGTTTTATCTTTTCTAGTCCAAAGATCATTCTTTTTGACCAAATCACAGAATTTCAGAGTTGAAAGAGACTATTTAGTGTCATTTAGTCCATTCTATGCCAGTAAAGCTTATCTTGGCAAACAAAATATAAGGAACAAAAGAAATTAGCCGGTCTGCCTTCTTTCTGTTGTCAGTGATAATCATTCCATCACCTTCAATCTGTAGTCCTATTCCTCCTCTTCCTCAACATAGAGGGAAAAAATCCCCTCACATTATCTTTAATTTTCCTCATCAATTTCAACTGAATTTTCAACAAATTCAGACATTATTTTTGAACAAAATTGTACCATAATTTTGCAATTGTCCTCTATTACCTTTTCTTATTTTCATTTCAGTTTATGTCTTTTTTACAATTGTACTTGTTTGGTGAGCCTATAAGTCTCTTTAAATAATCATATCTCCCTCTCACTCCCCCTATCAGAGGTGATTATTTCCTTTTGTGCTTTCACAATTTCATTCTTAAGAATTTCCTGTCTCTTGTGGGCTAGCTTCCTCTGTAGAATTTTAGTTCACAGGATTCCTTTTTTCTTTCTCTGAACTCTTTAAAATCTCTTCTTAAATCTGATGGGTTCTAGAGACCTTTAGATTACTATTTCCTCATTTCTCTGGATGTGGTAGTCAAGTATGAATAATTTAAACATGAAGAAAAGCATTCTATTATGAATTCTTAATATTTTAATTGTCTTTATCAACACTTTGTTAAATTTAATTTTAAAATGTTATTTAGACTATAATGTTTTGTGCCAGAAGATAAGCCCCTTTAAGGAAACAGCTTTTCTGTAAAGTGATTTTGTAAAGTGAAATTGGCCAGAAGTCTTAGGGTCATATAAATTCAATTCCACAAACATTATTGAATGCTTACTGTGAGTAGGTACTAAGATTTAAAAAAAAGTGAAATGGTTCCTCCTTTCAAGGAACTCATGTTCACAGATAAACAAACACGAAAAACCATGAAAAGAAACAAAGTAATTCAAAGGAGGGGAGTATTAACAACTAGGTTGTTTGGGAAATGTCTTGGGTAGGAGATGGTACTTGAACTTTTCTTTAAATGAAATTACAGATTCTGAGAAGAAGAGATGAGGAAGAGAATTTATTGTTTCTCTTAGTTTTCCTTCTACTTGTCTGACCATTCTTTCTTTTTTTTCTGGAGCATCATTCATATGCTACACCTGTGCCTCAATGGTACCCTCTTTCCTTGTTCAACAACAGAGCTTGTTGAAGAGCTCTGGTAGTTCCAAGTATCATATCTATGCAAAAAACCCACATATTTAAATAGCCACACCTCTTTTCTTTCCTGACCTCCATTCCAAATAATTGAGATTATTTGTTGGACATCTTCTATGTCCATTAAGCATTTCCAAATCAACATATTAAAAAAAGGTTTGTTATACTAAAAAAAAATTCCATGATTCTTCTTTCAACATCATTCTCTTTATCCAGATTTATAACCTCAGAGCCATCCTTGATCCATATCCAGTGAATTGTCAAGTCTTCTTGGTTCTATTAGCACAATTTTTAAATTTAATTTTTAATTAGCAAAAATGGACTTTTTTCTTCCCATCTCTATCCCATTCGAAAGCAAAAATTAAAAACAAAATAATAAAATTTGCAATAATTTTTCCAATAAATATACAAGTAAAACAAATTTCCTCATTGGCTATGTCCAGAAATGTATGTCTCATTCTGTATTTTGAGTTTACTATCTATCAGAAGAAAGGTAATATGATTCATCATAGCTCTTCTGGTATCATTGATTGTCATGGTACTGATCAGTTTTGCCAAAGTCTTTCAAAATTCTTTTATTATATTTTATGTTGTTAGTATATAAAGTATTCTCCTGGCTCTGTTCATTTTACTCTGCATTAGTTTATACAAGTTTCCCAGGCTTCTTTGACGTTGTTTTGGCCATCATTTTTATATCACATTCATATTACAACTAAAAAATAAGTTGATTATGTAGCAAGAAAAAGGAATAGAGATTTGGACAATCCATGGGCACCAAGGATCAGTGTCAAGAAAACTAGAGACTGACTCCCAGCTAGTAAGTAAAATCATATCACATATTGCATATCACATTATATTACATTCATAAATAATTTATACATCAAATAATTTTTACTTCCTAACTCTCATATAAGTACTGATCTTAAACAAAATGATTGAATAAACGTTCATCCTTGACAGAGCTCAGTCCCTTTTTACCAAATTCTCTTTCAGTCCTCCCAATTCTATTAGCTTCCTATTAGGACACAGATTTCCACTGTGTTTGTACTATTTTTGTGGAGAGTCTGGCATGCCACAAATGTTTTTTTTATCTTTTTTCTTCATCAGAATTTATATGTCTTATATTCTCAGTATCTGTCCAACATATGTACTAAAGAAAATATAGCAACTTTAGTGTTTTAATTGTTGCTGTTACGAAAAGAGGTGGTATAATTTTTGTACATATTGGTCCTTTTTCTCCTTCTTTGATCTCTTTAGGGCACAGGCCTAGTAGTACTATTACAACATCTTCAAAAGTTGAAGTGGCTGAAAAATCATTGCCCAGTGGTGTGATGATCTTCCTAGACTCAGGTCTATGACACAATGAGGCATCATAGTAATAACTCAGTAGAAACAGAGCCATAAAAATTATACTAAATAGGCATATTGGTGTTTTATACATGGTTGTGAATACTACTGTTCAACATGACTCTTTTCTTAGATGGTAGTATCCCAGAAATCTCAGATATATTTAATCTTTCAGGCTTTCAAATTCTAACAGTACAAAAGTTAATTTTTATGAGCTAATCTTTCTAGTTAAGTATTAATGAAGCACAATTCTGGGGGATTGCAGAGGTTCAGAGTCTAAATGAACTTAGGTTCCTAGGCTGAACCTGGCTATGAGAAGACATAAATATCCACTCTGTCCAGTTTCACTTCTGTCACTAATTGCTTTTTTTTTCATTTTGGGTAAGTTATTACATCTCTTGCAATTTTGGCTTTTCTAATCTATAAAACAAAGTAATAGGCTTAAACAATTTTAACATCCTTTCCAATTCTAATATGATATAAATTTGTGGTTCGCCAGTTTTATTGGAGTGAAAAGATCAGCCCTTATCTTTCTTGGAGAAATATTTCCTTTCCCATCACCACCACAACTGCATCCTATCAACAACAGGTTACAGATAGTGTCTTGCTGGGGGGAAAAGTAACAAGTTTTGCCACTGAACTAGTAGCAGCTATGCCTGGAAACTTCAAATATTCCTTTATTGCTAAAAATAAAATTTTAATTTGTATGAACCTGAGAGCTCTCTTGATAAGAATACTCCCTCTATAAATGGGCATTATAATCAATCTACATACATTTTGCATTCCTATGGAACTCTTGTCTATAGCCTTCTGTAAATCCTTTATGGGGGATTTTACCTACTATTGGGAGCCATTCTCTAATTTTCTTGATACTGAATGTATGTCTTTGGTGCTCATGGATTGTCCAAATCTCCATTCCTTTTTCTTCCTACACGATCAACTTATTTTTTAGTTGTAATTTCTTTGGTAATTTCTTTTACATTATTGGCACAAAATTCTTCATTGCTAATATGTTTCAGCCTATTCTTTTCCATTAAATGATTCTACATTGCCTTTGGGGTAACCTGTAACTAGTTCTTCAAAGGTTGTTATTTCCAAGCTTTAACATTACATTACTGGCAGAATATTAGTGTTTTTAAAATAGGTGGGGTTTTTTGAGCAGTAATTTTTAACTTAGGGCTCAGAGATCTCTAGCTATATCAAAGTGCATGAACTTGGATGAGTAAAAAAATCACGTTTATTTTCCCTAATTTCTAAATTTAACATTTCTTTTTATTATGATTCATTATTCTAAGAAGGAATGTATAGACATCACCACACTATCAAAAAAGGGAGTTTATGACATAATAACATAAAAAAAATCCCCTATTTTAGTGAGTAGTTTGGTGGTCATTAAAGTCAACTTGATAGAGGATTGGACTTGGAGTTAAAAGATTCTATCTTGAATCATGACTCAAATATTTACCAGTTGTATGATCTTGAGGAAGTCATTTAACATTTGTTCAGCCTCAGTTTTCTTATCTGCAAAATGAGGATAATAATAGCCTCCTATTATACAGGGTTGTTGGAAGAATCAAATGACTACACACATACACATGTATAAACGAATGTTTGCATATAACTAGGTATCTTTGCAAAAAAAAAACTATATGAATGTTGGATATTAGTATTATTATGTTATTCTTATAACCATAAGAGATCAAATAAAGAAAATTTAACAACCTGTGATGGACAAATCAAGAAGATCCCAAGTGCTAGGAATCAAATTTTCAAATCAGGAAGTCATAAACTGATAATTTTTTGCAATGAAGAGAATATGGACCCCTATTCTTTAAAAGAATTTTTTAATGATAGTTTATTTTTCCAAGTACATGCAAAGATAGTTTTCAATATTTTCCTTTAAAAAACCTTGTGTTCCAAATTTTTTTCCCTCTCCTAGAGAGGAAGCAATCTGATATAGGTTAAATAAGTACAATGCTTCTAAATATTTCCATATTCATCATGCTGCACAAGAAAAATCGTATCAAAAGGGAACAAAACACAAGAAAAAAACCATAATCAAACAACCAACAACAAAAAAGGATGAAAATACTATGCTTTGATCCACATCTAGTCTCCATAGTTCTCTTTCTGAAACTGATTATTCTTTCCCTAAAAGGATAGACCCCTAACTTTGCTGTTCCTGTGCTTGACCTTGTAGGAAGATGTGGATAAGGCTCAAAGAAGCTAAGCATTTATGGATATATGGGGAAAGGTACCCAAATCAGTGAAATATTTGAAAACTCAAACTGATTTGTTTGAATATTCAAGTATCTATAGATTGAAGGGTTTTCATTGTTCTGCTTCCTGAAACTAGTTGTTTCCCTGGAAGTCTTCATTTACCAGGAGGAAAAAACAAGGGATTTAAAAAACACAATTAAACTACAACTGTTGCTGTTTAATAATGCCCAGTTTTTATACTAAATGGGATCTTACAGGAACTTATATCTTGCACAGGGATTCTAGTTATTGTTTTTTTTTTTTTTAATGTAGCATTTAAAAAATGGGTATAGGAAAATTATTTTAGGATGGTTACCCTATCAGTATGGAGAGGAGTAAATTTTTCCCTTTACCATAAAAGTCCTATTAATTCCCATATATATTACTGTGGTGAATCTGCAACTTGAATTTTTAGAGCAATAACCCTTGGACACCTACTCTTTTAATCACAGACTTCTTGAAAGCTTCTACTCCATTCATGGCACACTAGGATCAGCATATATTCAAAACAGTTATACCCATGTGCTTTGACTTTTTTTTTTTTTTTAAGACTAATTGGTATCTTCCATGTGAGCACATATTGACAATTAACTTAAAGTGGAAAGCATTATGACGTTAAGAAACATCCAAGGACAAAGATAACCAAAATATTTTAATTGCAATCCCATGCCAAGGCACCCTCTCTTATTCTTCCTGAATCCCAACCTCTCAGGGGATTTAGGCTATGTGTCCCTAGTACTTGGATTTCAGTGAGACTAAGATGTGTAGTTACCCATTTCATTCTTTCCAGACCCATCGGAGTTCAGTGGGAAGATACAGATCAGGAGGACTAAAATCTGTCCCAGATTCAGTGGGAGACCTTGGCCTTTTTAAGCTAAGGTCTTTTCTAGCTCTCAGTTTATAAGACAACACGCATTCAATGATTAAGGTTTAGTAAGAAATGAGGCAAAGAATTGCGTCTTTTACCTAATCCAAAAAAAAAGGGGGGGGGGGAGGGAAATGACCTTCAGGATTTCTGGCCAATTGCTATTGTCAGCCTGAGCCCAAACAATGACCAAATGAGATCATGACATCCTCTTCTTGTTGTCACGATCTTCTTTGAAAATGGACAAATAACAACCAACAATCTATATTAATAGCTGCCCCACTGGGAACCCAACTAACCAATTCCACTTGGGCAACACAACTCCCTCTCTCCCTCCCTCCCTCCCTTCCTTCCTTCCTTCCTTCCTTCCTTCCTTCCTTCCTTCCTTCCTTCCTTCCTTCTTCCTTCCTTCCTTCCTCCTTCCTTCCTTCCTTCCTTCCTTCCTTCCTTCCTTCCTTCCTTCCTTCCTCCTCACCTCTTTCCTTTTCTCCTCTCCCACCCTTCCTCTCCTTTCTCTGTCCACATAGGGAATCATGTTCTTACCTGCAGATAATCTGCCCAAAGAAATATAAATTTTGGTCATGGAAACCTCACAAGGTATCTAGGGGTTTATGGGCTAGATTTCTTTTTTTTTTTTTTAAGGACAATGTTTTAAATCCAAATCATTCTAGCTCTCATTCATTGGCCCTCAGTCAGTTCTAGCCTAAGCCTCATTTGGTCAGTTAGTATAAATAGCAATTGTTTCTTTTGGGCAATAATGAAGATCTTCCCCTCCCAGACTGATTTTTTTAGGTAAAAGAGGCAATTCTTTGCCTCATTTTTTTTAACCTATCCTTAATCACTAAATGGATATGGCCTCAGATAAACTGAGACCTGGGAAAGCCCTTAACTTAAAAAAGCCAAGATCTCCCACTGCATCTGGGATCATTTCTAATCATCCCAATCTATATTTTGTCACTGCACCCAGATGGCTCTGCAGGAGACAGTATGGCTGGTCACTTTGCTGCCTCACTGAAATGGATTTCACCTTCCCAATGTCATGGTCCTTTTTGAAAATGAAGGACAAACAATAACAACTTTACTTCTTGTAGGCAGACATACTAGCTAATTAACTGCACCAAAGTTACTCCTGATCTGTGGGATATAGATCATAGTGGAAGAACTTATACAGAGGAACACAAATGGCATGTGCCACTGTTCCTGATAGCCACAGACATGCAGATTATGTGTATGGATAAAGTTTATGGAACTGAAAGAGTTGTGAGTCTCAAGCCAGATTAAGCAGGAGCTAGGTATAGCAAGACTATATCAGATCTGTTGCTTTAATACCCCATATTCTAACTCCAAGTTAGGGAGAGAAAAATCTTCAAATCCACAAACCCTAGAGAGGGACATTTTTCTTCGTATGCTACTCATCTTCTCAGAATTATAAAAAGCTCTTTTCCCAGAAATGTTACCACATTACATATACACTTTCATTACCTCCAGGGATCATAGCCATCCTTAAAGAAGCTTCCTATCGGGGAAGGCTTATTTAAGAGCTGTTTCAGTCCTCAATTTTTATTTTTTATTTTCCACATTTAATAATTCTCCCTTTACTTTTTTTTCTTCTTCAAATTTCTGCTCGGAAAGTCAGTACATTAATTCTTACCACACATCCATAGCCCACTACTTGGCTCTGTAGCAAGTTTGTGGAGTTAAATGTTATTGAGGTACCCAGGCAAAGCTGCATTTTTGTGGGACCAGTGCTGGGAAAAAAGTAGATCAGTGAACTTTGGTAAAATGGTTGACGTTATAGTGACTCAACTACAAGGCTTTCATGATACTGAAAGAGGCTAGCTAAATAGCTTTATTTATTTTAAAAAGAATCTAATATTAGTACAAACACTAAGTGACTTACAGTGGTTTAGGAAAAAACAGACTGGTGTGAAATAAAATAATAAAAGGTAAAATTCATTAGAAAGAATGTGTGGTTGAGTAAATTGTGGTATATGAACGTTATGGAATATTACTGTTCTGTAAGGAATGACCAGAGGGATGAATACAGAGAGGACTGGCGAGACTTACATGAACTGATGCTAAGTGAAATGAGCAGAACCAGGAGATCATTATGTACCTCAACAACGATACTGTTTGAGGATGTATTCTGATGGAAGTGGTTCTCTTCGATAAAAAGAGCTAATTCAGTTTCAATTGATCAAAGATGGACAGAAGCAGCTACACCCAAAGAAAGAACACTGGGAAATGAATATAAACTGCTTGCATTTTTATTTTTCTTCCCGGGTTATTTATATCTTCTGAATTCAATTCTCCCTGTGCAACAAGAAAACTGTTTGGTTCTGCACACATATATTGTATCTAGGATATACTGTAACCTATTCAACATGTAAAGGACTGCTTGCCATCTGGGGGAGGGGGTGGAGGGAGGGAGGGGAAAAATCGCAACAGAAGTGAATGCAAGGGATAATGATGTAAAAAATTACCCTGGCAGGGGTTCTATCAATAAAAAGTTATTAAAAAAAAGAAAAAAAAAAGAATGTGTTTTAGTGAGTCTTCTTGATAATCTCATTCCACCAGCCTAAACCACAAAGGTTATGAAAGATATCTGCCAAAAGCAGAAATTCCTATTCTTACACATTTAAGAGTTTAAGATGTCAATAAATTGTGTTCCAATTTATTGGCAACAACCATTCAAAATAGTTTTTTACCACAAAAGTCTCAGGAAAGTAAAAATCTCATCTAAGTGCTAATTATAAGCAAAATTGTTTAGTAGGCAATATTTGTCTATAGCATTATCCAACTCAATTCTCCATTCAGGGTTCCCTTTTGGTCTTCCCAATCCCATATTAACATGCCTAAATTAGTAATTAATTGTCCTTATGATGGCCCTTAATTTAACATTGCCTTCCACTATGGCATTTGACCTTAGGCTGCCTATAGAGAGAGTCTGGCATTTGGGAATCTTTTTCTCAGTCTTCCTTTTCATCATAATCTTGTGTTTTTAGTGCCTTGCTAAGTGTCAATTTACTTATATGGACTGTATTAAAGAAATGAATGTATTACTTTTCGAGAAAATAGATATATATTTCAGCAGTAGCTTTCCAAAGGCATAATGCCTTAACCCAAAGCAGAGATTCGAAAATTGGCGATACCAGTGACAGCTGGCTGATGAAATACTTTTAGGCATAGGGCCTATATGTGTCTTTCAGTCATATCACTTATTCTACCTCTGGGTAAATCTGACTCTGTCTCCCTCTATTATGATTGAGAAAGTTCATGTTCCCAAGCTTGGAGCTCAGGTATTCAGTTGTTCATTTTATAGAGGTAGGAGTGTCAAAAGTGACATATATCTATAATTGACCAAAATCTGGAAGAAGTTAGGATGGTACTGGGCAATCTAAGGTTTTAAGGCAATCTTGCCTAAGGAAGTAAGTTTGTCTTTGTCCCAGCCTTTAGTTTATGTATACTTTTTTTTTCCTGTGACCCCTTTCCTTCCTTCCCACACCTAATGCCTTTATCCTTAACATCTCTCCAACTTCTCCCTGAAAACTTTGCAAAACTTTGAAAACTGATAGACTTTGCAAGGAAGTATAAATGATTGATAAAGATTAGCACAATACTTTTCCCAGGGGAATCTGCATGGTTAAGAAGGGTATTAGTTCTTCCTTAAGCCAAAGTAATGACTGTCATCCATCTACTTCTTGACTTTCTGCATCTGTCCAGATGGTGGGAGCAGGGTGCTCCTAACCCTTGAGATGTGGAAGATATAACTATATTCGTTATTGCTGAAATTTTGGAGAGGAATTGTCATACTCTGCATAGTAGAAAATAAGTGTCAGAATTAAATTGAAGTGTGTAAAAGAAGCTTTCCTAGGGGGTCACCTAATGTAACATTATTCATGAGGGAGCCAGGTAGTGCCATAGAGTCCAAGGCTTAGATCCATGAAGAGATGAGTTCAGATATTTTACTGATAGTGTGACATAGGGCAAATTACTTAAGCATTTTTCTCATCTGTGAAATGGGGAGCCCTAGTCAGGAAGAACTGAGTTCACATATTCACTGCCAGCATGACCTTAATTTTTCACTCTCATTTTCCTCATTTGTAAAACAGAGTTGTTGTGAGGACCAAATGAAATCCTATTTGTAAAGTATACTGCAAACCTTAAGAATGTTAACCCGAATTATACAAACAATCCTACAAAACAAAATTTGGTTTTATTGTAGACAACATTATATGACTTTATGTAGCTTGTATTTTATCAGAATCTATGCCAAGATTTATAGTATTTTCCCTCAATTGTTCTATGAATACTACAATAAAATGTATTCTCTAGCTCCCTTCCCTTTAGTCTTTTCATGGTTATTGGGATAATATTGCTATCAAGAGATAATGAAATCATAGGGGACAGTATAGTTAAGCACTCATTTGAGAAGTAACTGTAATAAATAATATGGGACACATTGTCCTTTCTACTTCAAAGTGACCCAACTGAGCCCCCAAGTCCACTGTCAATCAGCATGTGCTCAGAGAGTTGTTTTTATGATTGGGGAAGGGAAGAGGTTTTGCAAAATCATTTATATCCTTTCACCTTGTCCTCCTTCTGACCAATAGGATATATTTTTGAGATAGATAATTTTGATTAAGGCACAGTTAGTGTGTGAGTGTCTATGTGTGTGTGTGTGTGTGTGTGTGTGTGTGTGTGTGTGTCCATGGAGCAGCAATGTAATAAAACTCCTCTTTCCCCAAAGCTACTGGGTTTGCACATGCATGGAATTGCAATCCAGTACTGTCATTATCTCTGTTTAAAAGTCTTTAGTGACTTTTGCTTAAAGTTTAAACTCCTTAACCTGAGCTGTACACAATGTAGAAAATACCGCTAACCTTTTTAGCCTTATCTCACGTAGTTTCTTTACCCACTCAATGTTGCAGGAAAATTAGATTACTTATGGTTTTCTGAATGTGCCCTGAATTTTCCCAACTCCATGCCTTTGTCAATGCTATTTCCTGGGACTAAAATGTTCTTTCTCCCTCCTATTCTTTGCCTGTGGAATTCTTCCCCACCCACTATTTTATTTTTCATTTTAAGGGCACAGACACTAAACCTATAGTTTCATCAGTATATAGAAATTCCAGATGAAGAAACTTGTACTGATGCAAGTTGGCCATCTTCTCAACAAATTTTATTACTTTTGAGAATTACCTGGTGCAATGATAAGTTAAATGATTTGTTTAGAGTCAAACTGCTATTAGTATCAATGATAGGACTTGAATTCTAGTCTTTTTCAGCTGTTACTGTCTCACTTTGGAAATTTTCCTCTTTTTCCTGTAGCCTTCTCATCCTGGAAGATCCCTTTTAGCTACCTTCTTTCATTGGTAAATTGCTACCAGTATTTAAAATTTGAGGAAGGGCCTAGGTCAGCCATCCTTCTTTACTCCTCTCCTGATTGTCAGGACTTCACCAATATCCCCTGACCTTTTTTATTTATAGACTTTCCTCATGGTAATATAAATTTCTTGAGGGCTGGCATTTTATTTTTCCTTGTATTGGTATTCTCAGAGTTTAGCGCATGTGTGGTGCATAGTAGGAGTTTTATAAATGCTTATTGACTTGATTTTCTTACTTGAAAGCCATCTCTCCAACTATTGTCATACTGCCTCTCAATGCTCTAAGCAACATGTTTACCAAAAACATTTTATTGAAAAGCTCTTATTAAAAAACAGTAAAGCATTCTAGATATAAATAAATCCATTTGTTTCCAGTATTGGGAAAAGAATGACCTTTCATTGCTGCAGTCTTTACTTTGTTGACTAATGATATTTACCTTCATATCACTTTTATTTCTACATTACCCTGTACCTACTGAACCACACTTTCTAAGAAAGAATAAAAAGAGAAAAGAGAAAAAAAGGTAGTTCAGCAAAACCAACTAAATATTGTTAGATATAAACTAACAAAAATAAATAATATTTACATAGTACCTATTATTTTGTTCAAGTGTTTTCTAAATATTCTCTCATTTGATTCTCACAAAAATCTTATGAGGTAAGTACTATTGTTACTTTCTCCTTTTTTTGCAGTTGAAGAAACTGAGGTAGACAGAGATTAATGATTTACCTAAAATCAAACAGCTAGTAAATGAGGCAGAATTTGAACTCGGGTCTTTTAGATCCAGAGAACAGTCTATTAGTTGTCTCCTTGACATATTTCAGATTCTCAGTTACCACCCCTGAGGGAAATACATTTTATTAAATATTCTCCAAGCTCAAATTTGGCCATCATAGTTAGAGAGGCTTTTTAAAAAAAATTCCATTTATATTCCCTTGTTTTGGAAAATTTTCCTGATTTTTCTTACTTCATTCTTTATCAGTTCATATACATTTTTCATAAGTCTCAATTCATACTATTGTTAAAAATCTATTGCAATTATAGACATATGTCCTTTGAGCTTCAGTGACATTGTTATCTTTTGATTATGGACTATTATTTCTTTTTGGTGTCACTTGCTGGATTATATTAATAGTCCCTGTTTTGCACCCTTAGAGGAATATAGATGTGGCTGACTTTGGCTTCCTTCTTAAAATGGAGATTCTGGAAAGCAGTTGACAATCTACCACTGGCAAAAGAACAAAACTGGATATTTAGATTGAGAAGTTATTTGTATAGAGATTATAATTTGAGATATGATGAAAAGCCTAGGAAAGCATGTCTAGAGAAAGAGGAGAAAAGGTGCAAGGAGGGAACAATTTTGCTAAGCATTCATCAGGTTGATGATGTTTTTGAACTCATTGTAGGGAAAGGAAGATGGAAGAGAAGAAAAGTTCATTTTTAATCTTAGCAGCATGGCAACATGGGGCTGGATTGAGGTGTCAGAGTAGGCTTATGATCTTGTGATCCAATAGAATATTGTGACAAGTCTAGCAGCCCTTCAGAAGTACAAATAAAGAAAAAGGGAATTGGTGGCACTGAGCCAGAACTGAGGGTTAGCCAAGAGTGGAGGACAGTGTATAATTGAACTAGTCAACCATAGGATCAAGACTAGACTGAAAAGTGAGTCCAGAACACCTTGATGGATTGAGTGAAGTGGGGGAGGGGAAGTGGAAAGCCTAAAGGTTGCTATGAGGACAAAGAATAGATTTAGGAGCAAAGCTGAGACATGAGAGAAGACCAGAAAGGGAAGTTTCTGAATCAAAATTAAGAATGAAGATGAGGTCCTTCGGCTGCATGAAATTGAGGCAAAGTAAAGGGTGCTGTGGGGATTGAGAAATTGACATTCTAAGCTACTTGAGAGGACAAGAAGCTGTATGTGGGAGTACGAAAGTAGAAATTCAGAGAACAGTCAGGTATTAATTTCCTTAGAAAGGAGTGAAAGTGATTTGAAGGTCAGTAGGTGACTGACAACATTTTGGGCTGAGGGGTTGCATGGAAGGAGTAAGTCCCAGGAAAAGAGGGGAGTCAGCGATGTCGGGGTGCAGGGGAACTCTAGCCCTGGCAGCGGGGACCAACGGGTATGTGCGGCACTTTGAGGACGGGAGAGCTAGATGCGGGGAAGGAGAAAAACTCCCGCGAACAACGGGGGCTTGGGGTTTCAGCGAATCCTCGCTACGCGCTCCGAGTCCCATTTGCAGATACCCAGAGATAAGGAAATAACCCTTCGGCAGGACCTCAGCCCCCGCTCCTCAGCCTGCAGCATCTCGCTCCGGGAGCCTGGGGAAGCGCGCGTGGGAGGCTTTCCAGGCAGCGCAAAGGGAGCCCAGAGCCCGGGCTAGGGTGGGTGAGGGTAGAGCAGCAGGCACCACTCGCTCGCTCGCTCCGGAGAGAGCGGGTGAGCTGAGCGGCGCGTGCGCGCGCCTCCAGCGCGGGGCCGCCGGGGCAAGCGGCCGGGGAGCGCGCACGCCGCCGCTCAGCGGGACCGGGACGCTCGCGCTCTGCTCTTCCCCCCTCCCTCCTGTCCCCCGCCCCGCTCCGCACCTCCTCCCTTCCTGCTCGCTCGGCCTCCCTCGCTCACTTCTCGCTCCCCCCTCCCCCGGGCGGCGGCGGCTGCGGCGGCGGCGGAGTCGGAGTGAACGGGACGGGCCGGGCCGAAGGCAGGAGGGCGCCGCGCCGCGCGGCGGAGGACGAAGAGTTGGGATCGCCGCTACCCCCGGTGAGTGGGGAGCGGGCGCGCGGGCTGGGGCGGGGGCTGCGGCTGCGGCGGCCCCCGGGGGCCGAGCCCGCCCGGGCAGGCGCGCGCCGGGGGGCACTCGCCGCTTCCTGGACGCCCCGAGAGCAGGCTAGGGGGCGGGGGCGGCCGCCCCGCGGCCCCTCTCGGCTGACGCTTGGGGCTGTGCCGGGGCTGCTGGCCAGCGGGTCTGACAGGGGCAGGGGCGCGGGGGATGGCTACCTGCCCGGGGACCCAGGTGTCTCGATGCCGGTCCTCCCTGAAAAGTAGCTGATGGAGAAAGCTGGAACAACTGCCCTCTCCCCTCCCCCTCCCCGACGGTCCCGGTGCTCTTGGTCCCCGGCTTCAAAGTTTGGGGGATCGGGCGAGCACTTTGCACAGTGGCCACCGCCGCCCGGAGGGGGGTCTGCCCCCATTTGTCCGGGGTCCCGCACTCGTTCCTGCGGACTCGGGTTAGTTTCCTAGGTGTTCGTCTAGTTTGGACAGCACTGCTTTACAGATCCCTTCCCCTCCCCCCTTCCCTTGGGTTTCTTAAATTTGGGTGGGGAAAAAAGTAGTTCTTAAGATCAGAACCTTAATTTACTCCGATTGCAGAACTGGTGGTGAGTGATGTAGGATGGCCAGTGCCTTGCAAAACTTGTCGGGAGAACTTGAGATTGCCTTGACAGCTTCTGGCTTTTGAGAAGCTTATCTGAAGGCCTACAAAAATCCTTCTCGTTTAGAGATTTTTAGTCAATTTAAGACCTGCTTGCAAGGTGGTTGAGTGGTGCACAGGTTATTGTGTGTCATACTTAGGAAAACAGCTTTGGAAAACTTCTGAACTTTTAAGTATCAAAATTTGGCTTCCATCATCCCGTATTGGCATGGTGCTTCCAGTCAGATTGAAAATGGATTTTGCTTCTGGAAAATATTGGAACCCAAATTGCTCGATCTTGGAATATTGACTTATTTATGACTCAGTGTTTCAGTGAAGTTATGCATGAAACTGACAGTGAGATGACAAAGAGCAAAGTCTGAAGTTGAATTTAATAGTATTATGGATCACTGGTATCATTAAATTATATTAAGTCCCTACCTGCCTGTGGTATTAGGCAGGGCTTTTGCAAGTAATGTCACTCCAGGCATTTTGTTGCTCTCATTAAGGAATATTGTGTTATTACATGGGATATTATCAATAAATAATCAAAGAATAATTAGTTGCTGCATAGGGTTATTTGAATGTGAAAATGTACAAGGTGCCCACAGTTCATGGTGTTATGTTTTAAATAAGGTGTAGAGGCATTTAGGCTAGTTTGTTGTTTCTTCTATTAGAATGTGAATTCCCTGAGCCAGGTTTTTTTTTTTTTTTTGCTTTTCTTGTTATATCCACTAGTGCCTGGCACATAGTAGGTACTTAATAAATGTTTATTGATTGACATACGGATTTTCAAGCTGGTTAGTTGCCACAGAGCATGAACTCTTGACGCCTGTAATGGCCTAGTCATCTTAAATTCAGTATGTCCAAAAGAGGGCAATAGCATCTTCCCAGCCCTTCAAATTCATCCCCTGGGAGGCATCTTCACTAGGGCTCACTACTCCTTCCCCCCTTATCCAAGCTATTATCAAGGCCTGTCAATTTCACCTTTGCAAAATTTCATATAGCCCCCCTCTTCCTCTGACAGTACTACTACTCTAGTGCAAACCCTTATCACCCTTATCCCTTGATTACTACAATACCCTGCTGGTGGGTCTGCCTGCCTCAAGTCTCTTCTCAATTCAATCTATTCTCCATTAAGCTTACTGAAGTGATTTTGCTAAAACATAGATCTGAATCATTTCACCTCCCTACTCAATAAACTCCCTTATTGCCTTTAGGAGCAAATAAAAATGCTGTTTGTTATTCAAAGCCCTGCACAACCTAGCTCTTTCCTATCTTTGCGGTCTTCTTTCACCTTATTCCCTTCCATATAATCTTTGATTCATTACTCACTGTTTCACCTACTCCACTGTCCATCTCTACACTCCAGGCATTTTTCTCTGTTCATCCTGCATACTTGTGATGCTCTTCTCATTACCATCTACTGAGTTCCCTGACTTTCTTTAAGTTCCAACTAAAATCCCACCTTTTATAGGAAACTTTCCCCCTCTTAATTTTAATGCTTTCACTCTTTTAATTATTTCTTCTTTGTCCTGTATGGATCTTGCTTTGTCCATATTAATTTGCATTCTTAGTCATTAGATTGAAAACTCCTTGAAGGCAGGGACTGTCTCTTTTGCTTCTTTTTATATTCTTTATACTTAGTGATGTTCCTGGCACTCCATAGGTACTTTATAACTTTATTGAATTGAATTGAGAGTATATATTAAGTAAGGGTGTCTGCTAAGTTTTGGAGTACATGGGTACACTGGGGACTTGTTTAAGAACTTTGAATATCATGGATTGTTTCTATTAGTAAGCTGTTATTTAATTTACATATTGGTCCCATTGAGATATTGCTAACAGTCCAGTGTCTAATGACCTCTCCAGAAGTTATATAGCACATTTTGAACCTTAATTTTAGAGTTTTTTTTTATAAGCCATCTTTTAGGAGTCAGAATGTCTTTATGTTAAGTCAACTGAGAAAGTCAGCTCAGTATAACTCAACTGAATTTTGAAATGGGTGGTTTTTTAAGATCCCCAGCTGAAAAAAATCTCATCAGTTGTCTTAGCTAAAGCAGGAAATTCACATTACTCAATTACTTCACATTCAAGCCATCCCTGGAGCTAATATGTGATATCTGAACTCAAAAGACAAAATGAGAAGATAAAGATTTTTTCCCCTTATTGGAATATTTTTTAAAAAGCTAACTTCTGATACAAGTAGTTAAAGCATTACTAATTTTAGGTCTTTGATATTAAAGCCTTGAGGCTTTAATGTGCAGTGACCATTGAGTAGTAATTTAGTTCCATTATTTTAAGAATATAATCCTGGAGAGTGCCATCTGTTTGTGACTTCAGTGGCTGTGAAAGGAGATGACTGTCCTCCTCAAGTTGCTCTGTTTAAGACTTGGGTCAGTGATTGTAGGGAGATAGAAGTAAAGAAAATGCAGCCTGTGAGATTCAGGAGGTTGCGTGCACAAGTTACCATGTGCTCTTGACTGTACAATTTTTACATTATGTATAGGGTGGCCTCAGGGTCTGAGTGGCAGCTTAAAACTGTTTCAACTGCTGGCACTCAAAGACAACTCAGGGATTTCTTTTGGAGTTGTAATCTATTTGCCACAAGATGTGATAGAATTGGAAATATATGAACTTATTTTGAGTTGTGATGAAAGACGCTGTTTTGAGTCTTTTAAATTTCAGAAACTTGACAGAGAAATGCTGTCTGTTTTCTCTGACGTAGTTTCAAAGTGGAATGGTATGCAAAAGACAGCATTGGATGGAGTTTGTTTCACTGTGATGACAATATTTGAAACTGACTTTAAGTTCTTGACTGGCAGTGGATACAAAAAAAGCACACTTTACAGAATTAAGAAGAATTGACGTTTGTTTCTACAGTTTCTCACTTCCCCTGTCATTCTCTAGGATGGGGTGTTTTATTTAAACAAATTCAGTAATAATCCAGTAGGCATTTTTTAGGTGTCTACTCTGTGCAAGCCTCAGTGTTCAAAATGTTTCAGAGATGAAAAAAAAAAATGATCAAGATTTTACAGCCGTATGTAGTGAGGAAGAGGCATGTATACAAAATAACTGTCACACACAAACATAATTAAATGCATAGGAAAAGAGGTAGTAAATAGTGACAAAGGAGCTCTTTTAATTGGTGGAATGGGGAAGGGGAAAGGGAACAAGCATTTATTTAGTATCTATTGTGTGCCTAACACTGTGCATAAAAGATTTGGTATCTGAGTTGGACTTTGAAAGGAGAGATTTTGGCAAGCCAAGATTTGGGGCAGAGGAGTGTCCTTGAGGATATATATCATAAGTAAGTTAAGGTAAGAGAAAGCAAGATGGAAATAGGTTGTAGCTCAATTTGATTGGAACACAGAATTCCACTAAAGGAAGTAAATAGTATGCAATACTGGGAGAAGCTAGCTTGTGGAAGGCCTTGAATGTCATAACTAGGATCATAGAACTAGCCAGACCTGGAAAGGATTTTAGAGGTCATCAGGATAGTAGGTGTCAAACTTATGGCCTACAACACTTCCAACATTCCAGAGTGCAGAGAGCAGTTTAAAATATAATTGGACAATATTTGACAAAATAAATAAAATAGAGACAATATAATATTTTAAAACTCATTATGCTGCCTGCAATGATCACTATGTAATGACCCTTCTCTATTTGAGTTTGATATTGCTGAATTAGGCCAGTCCCCTCATTGTACAGAGAGGAAACTGAGACTTATAATGGTAAAATGATTCTCCCCATGTCCCATAAGTAATAATTAACTGAGTCAGAAGGTGTGTGATTAAAACTGAGGATTAAAAAGTTTAATTTAACAGCAGTATTAAGGATGGAGAGAGGGGGAGCAATTAGGTGGCTATTAGAATTGCCCAGATAATAATGGAAAAAGAAATCAAGGCAAAACTGTGTTATGCTGTATAGAAACTTATGGAATTTGGCATTTGATGGGATGTTGGACGTGAGAAGTGGGTCAAATATGACTGAAGTTTTGAAGAATGATATTGCCTTCCTTAGAAGCAGACAATTTAAGATCAAGGGCAGGTTTTGAATTGTTTTTCTGTAGCTGACTGTAATTTTTGGGGAAATTTTGTTATAAATATTTGGGACTTTCCTATAATATTCTTTCTTTGTTTTTTAACCTGTTGCATTTAGTATAATTTTATATTTATTACATTTAAAAATCTTTTTTGAAATAAAATTTTACTGAAAATTTTAATTGTTCTGTTGGTTTTTGAGAAAATTTTTAATTCTCATTTTCCTTTTATCCCTTTATTTTTAATAGATTTTTTCCAATTACATATGAGACAAATTTACAAGATTTTGAGTTTCAAATTTCTCTTCCTCTCTCCCTTCCTTCCCTCCAAAAATGGTAGGTAGTTTGATATAGGTTATGCATGTCTAAGGATGTAAAACACCTTTATTCCTTTATTAAAGATAAATAGTCCCTTTATTTTTAGAGAAAGATAAAGTGGAAGAAGAAAAAAAAATCAAAACCAATCAACACATTAAAAAAAAAAATCTAATAGTATGTGTAGTCTTCCACATCTAGCAATCTCCCATCTCTGCAAAGGAATAGGATGATAATGTTTTTTCATGTTTCTTCTTTGGAGCTACACTTGCTGTGTAATTTTGTATATTCCTCTTTGATTGTTTGGTGGTTATTGTTTTGTTTACATTGTTGTAATGATCGTGTAAATTGTTTTCCTCACTGCTTATTTCACTTTGTATCAGTCCATATAAGGCTTTCCACATCTCTCTGTACATATCACATATGTCATTTTTGTATTTTTATATCATGTATATTTCATAACTCATCATGATTTTATTTAGCCATTTCCCAATTGATGGGCATCCACTTTATTCCCAGGTCTTTGCTAGCATAAAAAAGTGCTAATATAAATATTTAGATGTATTCATAGACTTTTTTTTTTCTGACTTAAATGCAATATAGGCCTAACAGAGAAATCTTTTGAGTAAAAAGGCATTGATATTTTAGTTGTTTTATTTGCATAATTCCAAATCGTTTTACTGATTCACAGTTCCATCAATAACTCATTTGTATGCCTATCTTCCCACAACTCCCCCAACATTGACTATTCCAGTACTTTTTTGTAATCTTTTTCAGTTTGTAGGATGAAATCTCATAGTTGGATTGATTTTCATTTCTTTTATTAAGGATTTCAAGCATTCTTTCATAAGGGTATTAATAGTTTGCAATTCTTCTTTTGAATTGCTGTTTCTATCCTTTGACAAAATGTCTTCTAGGGGCTGGATTTTGTCCTTGTATATTTCTGTTGTCTAATTTATCTTGGATGGTAAACCTGTAGTAGGATATATTATCTGTGCACACTTTCAGTTGATTAGGAGTGAGATCTTGAGGCTTCATCTTTTTTGTTTAAAAATTCTGTTACTTTTCTAAATAATTTTTTTAACAACAACAACAACAAAAAAATGAAGAATGTATTCACAGGTATGATAAGGCATAGAACCAAAAACACTTCCAAGAATTCCCATTCCCTCTTTTTAAAAAATCCAGTTACACGTACAATAAAAAAATAGGGAACTAAAGAGTTAAAAATCCTCAGAACAAAAGCCAAACTTGCTTAGACTGGACAAATCTAGTTATTTTTTTGATATGTTGTATTATCTTTTCTTTTTTTTTTAATTGAAGCTTTTTATTTTCAAAACATATGCAAGGATAATTTTTCACCACTGACCCTTGCAAAACCTTGTGTTCCAAATTCTCCCCCTTTCCCCCACCCCCTCTTCTAGATGGCAAATAATTGGATTATCTTTTCTTTACCTATTCCTTTCAAATTCTGTAAATGGGAATGACTACTGTTCATGTTGCTCATACAAAAAAAAAAATTGAACTCTAGAGAAATCTCAGTAATTAGGATTCTGGATAGAAATTGGCAGAAATGAAGAATTTGGGGAATTGCTAAGAAAGGAGAAGAAGCTTTGGTTCCATCTAGATTATTTTCACCCAGAGTGACTCTGACAGGCCAGATTTATTGGCATGATTTGCTGGAATTGTTTCATTAGCTGATTTTTTTTGTAGATGTTGTCAGGTATAGGATACAATGGGAGAAGATGGGTGTATCTGAGGCCAAGAGCCTAGACTGCTTTTTATATTTGATAATCTTTTCATGTTGCTTCAGTAGCCATCTGGAGGAGCATTTGCAGCAATAGAGAAGCTTTATTTATACTGTGTTACAGATAGCATGTATGACCCTCAGCCACGTAAGTAAATGCTTATGGGTGGAATTATTTGTGAATCAGGGTCAGAACCTTGAATTTAGTAGTTTTTTTTTTTTAAAGGTGTATTTTCTTTGCTAGATTTGTGTCCCAGTATGGTCTCTGTGATTAAAACAACAACAACAAAACCCCAAAAAACCAAGTCCAAGCTTTTCCTTTAAATTCTTCTGCAAACTTCCCTCTATCTTTCCAAATTCATTTCCTCTTACTCCCAATCAAACACAATTCCATTCCAATTGGCCTGCTAGCTAAATGTAGCAGGAACACTAGATTTCATTTCCCATCTCCATGACTTTGTGCAGTGTTTCCCAAGTGACCAAAAGAACGTATGGTAGTAGGTTTTAGATATCTGTGAAAGATGGTTATTGACTAGACACTATTAGAGCAGTCAATGAGATATCTGCAGATCCTATTAATGGCTTATTTAAATATTTTTGGGCTAGAGATAGTGACTATAGTGGACTTGGATCATGAAAGAAGAATAGAGATTACTACTGTTGCCATACTTCCCCTCTCCTGGCCCCACAATGAAGCCCTTTCTCATTCTTCCCAGTTGCTATTGCTCTTTCACTAGTCAAGTCAATAAACTACATTTCTTTCCAGTAATACAATGGATTGATATATTTTAGGATGTAGGATAGAGACCTGATTTATTAACTCAGCCCTTTCAAAGGAGACATAGACTAGTAGGGAATGCTAGTTTTAGACTACTGTGTACTGATATTTAAGTGAGTTTCTTTTTTCTCTGTCAGTTACTTTATTGACCAGATTTGAGATGGGAGGAGACAGTTGTTATATAGGTACTTTTGATTTGATGGATTCTCTTCTTTACCACAGCTGGCTTTTGACCCTGGAAGATGGTGCTGGCCCATTAGTTGTTGTTGTTGAGGCCTTCAGTCATGTCCTACTCCTCCTGACTCCAGGGACCAGAGTATGCCAAGGCCTTCAGTCTTTCACTTTCTCTCAAAGTCTGTCCAAGTTCATACTGATTGTTTTCATATTGACCCATTAAGGAGCAGTCAATTAGGGATCTTTCCTGTATTTGTTCTTACAGATGGGTACTGGATGCTATGCAGTGTATGCACTTATCGCTGGGAGTTTATCTGTCTGCCATCTATCTTTATACAGCTAGATGGTGGATAGTGACTAGAGTATTGGCCTGGAATCAGGAAGATCTGAATTAAATCTGACCTTAGACACTTATCTGTATAACCCTGGGCAGACCACTTTATCTCCCTCAATTTCTTCTTCTGTAAAATTGAAATAGTAATAGACATTTGTAAAGTGCTTTATAGACTTTAAAGCACTACATAAATTCTAATTTTATTACACATATGTGTATGTTGTATAGCTAAATAGAATTTAGGCTGCTTGAGTGCAGGAATTATCTTATTTTTGTATTTTGTGTGGCATTATCTAATAATTGACTATTAAATGTTTGTTAGAATTGAAAAGATTATAGAATTTTTGTTGTTGTTTTTGTTTTGCCATGCTGAATAGACAATACCAACATTGCTATAACCCTTTCAAAACAGCACCAAATGAGGCTTTTAAAGTATAATTTCCAAATGAATTTTAATGACTTGTGGTCATTTTGGTTATGTCATTTCACATGAGACTTTCTTTGAAGCAAAAGCAGTATTAACTTTATCAAGTCTGTGCTCCTTTTAGATTGATGAGAAAATATTTGTGGAAAGTGTGTTTCAGTACAAAGATAAATGTATATTGTACCTTGATGATTGATTATCATATTTAATAACTGCAATCTATTGACTATATAGTACTGTGTCTTATTAGTTTTATATGTGCTATCTGCAAAAGATAACACACCTAATGGTTATATGTTTTCCACTTGTTCCAGAAATGTAACACTATGTAACTATGGTGTAGTGGAAAAAACATTGGATTTGAAGTCAAAAGATGTGAATTAATATCCATGCTTTGCCATGTATTAGCTCTGTGACTCATGGGCAAGTTCTTTCTCTTGTTAGCTCAGTTTCTTCATCTGTAAAATTGGGATGACAGCATTTTTAGTACTTATCTCAGAGGATTATTTGAAAAAAGGACTTATTTAATTGGAAAGGATTACGTAACAGTGAGGTTTGTTATTAATAGAATATAATGTCCTCATGATGGCAAGATGGGTTTCTGGGCTAGGTTTATTTCATGGAAAATCCTAATCAAATTATTTCTGCGGCATAAAATGCTGTTGGTATTCTATCACATGACTCATTCCTTTTCTTTATAAAAAAATGTTTTATTTATCATGAGATAGTCTACTTAGTTGAAGACTATTATGTGAAATTCTCAGTGACCAAAAGAACGTATGGTAGTAGGTTTTAGATATCTGTGAAAGATGGTTATTGACTAGACACTATTAGAGCAGTCAATGAGATATCTGCAGATCCTATTAATGGCTTATTTAAATATTTTTGGGCTAGATATAGTGACTATAGTAATTGAACTAATAGTGCCTCATAACTTTTTTCATCTGGAATACAAAGTATTAAAAAAAAAAACTTAGGACATACAGAAGGTAATTCAAGGAGTTCAGTGTTAGGATTTTTTTTTTCCCAATTTTAAATAGATAACTAAAAAGTGGGGTTTCCCATAGATTTCCTCACTTCTTTGATTACTGTTCTTACAATAAGTGTAAGTAACATTTATTTTTTGATGAATTTAACAAAAACTAAATAAAATAAGCACATGTATATACATTGAAGAAAAGAGCGCAAAAGGTTTATGTATGAAATTGCAAATCTCTATTGTGTAAATGATGCTTTTCTTTTTAAACACTTAATAAATTTAACATGTAATTCTCAAAGCTGTCCTGCTTGTCTTTGATTCCTTCTGGCTTTCCTTCTGTTATTTTCTCATATTTTTCTTTTTTCTGTATTTTAGAATGAACATACATTTTTCATTCTAAATCTTGAGTTCAACAAATTTCTGTCAGGAGGATGGAGAGCTTGGATTATTATGAGTATTATAAAACTTTGCTTGACCATTCTATTAATCACAGTTCTTAAGTCTTTCATTTCTGTCTTTATAATGTTTTATTATAAAAATGTTTCTTCTGGTTTACTTACTTGATTTTGCAGTGATTCATATAAATCTTTCCAAGTTTCACTGAGTTAGACCCACTCATTTGTGGTATTTTGTGGCATTTTACATTCATTTACCATATTTTTGTTCAGTCATTCCCCAGTTTTTGGGCAGTTTCTTACTTTCCAGTTTTTTGTTACTACAAAAACAACTTTTACAAATATTTTTATATTCATGGTGCTGTTTTTATCTCTTTAGGCAGCCTTGTAGTGGCATCACTAAATCAAATATAATTACAAATTACTTTCCAGCCAATTTGCAGCTCCATTAAGAGTATATTAATGTGCATATATATTTTTAGCCTCTCTCAATTTTGTTATTTTCCCTTGTCATTTTTGTCAGTGTAATGCATGTGAGGTAGAATCTGAGTTGTTTTAATCTGAATTTCTCTAATTATTTATAATTTGCATGATTGTTGATACCTTGGATTTCTTTATTTGAGAACTACCAGTTTGTATCTTTTTTTTTTTTTTTTTTTTCTGAGGCAGTTGGGGTTAAGTGACTTGCATAGAGTCATATAGCTAGGAAGTGTTAAGTGTCTGAAATCAAATTTGAACTTGGATCCTTCTGACTTCAGGGCTGGTATTTTATCCAGCCCTGTGCTATCTAGCTGCCTCTCATATCTTTTAACTATTAATGAATCAGGGAATGGATTTTATAAATTTGAATCAGCTCCTTTTATCAGAGAAACTTATTGCAAAGAATGTTTCAAGTTCATGATTTCCTTTCTAATTTTAATTGAATTGGTTTTGTTTATAGAAATAAATTTTGTTCAGTAAAAAATTGTTTATTTTTTCTTCTGAGATCCTTGTAATTCTTTCGTTACACACTGTTCCCCTTTCCTTAGTTATGAAAGGTAATTTCTTCTTTGCTCTACTTTGTCTATAAAGTGACCTTTTTTTTTAGAGTTTATTGAGGCTTATTTGGAATTTGTTATATGATGTTAGGTGTTAGTCTAAACTTGACTTTTGTCACACTTTCTATTTTCCCTATAATTTTTGAGGAATAGTGAGCTCTTACCTCAGTAACTAGGATCTTTAGGTTTAATAGACACCAAGCTATAAGGTCTGGGTAATTTTTATTCATGATTTCATGAAATATAGCCAGGTTCTTTTTTGGATTATAGCTTTCATTTAGCTCAATGATTCTTATATTCTTCCTCCTTTCCTTGCTCTTTCCCTCTCTTTTCTAGATTATTTGTTTTGGATATAAGATACTTTGTATTTTCTTCTATTTTTACATTTTTTGTAGTCTCATTAGCTTCTTTTTTAGTCCATTCTGATTTTCAGGGAGTCTGTTCATTTTACAAATGACTTTAACACCTCTTAATTTTCTTTCTAAATTTTTCTTTTAGAGCTTTCATTTCTTTTTCAATTCTTTCTCCTTAAAGATTTCAGTTCATTTCTAATTTTTAAAATGAAATTCTGTTTTAAAAATTTTATCATAGGAATTCTAGTTGACTGTGGTCAAGCTGTGTTTTTCTTTGAGACTTTGCTTGTAGATTTTGTGGTTTTTGTTTACTCATCTTTCTAGTCTTACAGAATTGGGATTTTGCGTTAGAGTCAAGTTCAGTGTACAAATAGTGGGAATTTCTAGGTCTTGTATGGGTTTACTTTGAAGTTCTGCTATTCTGTTTCTGATTTCTTTGAGTATTGAGTATTGTGTTTTTTGAGTATTATGTTCTTCAACAATCTTAGAGTGGTTCAGACTAGGAAGCTACAAACATTCAGTATTTTCTAATCAGTCTGACCTCAGGTTCATTCTGATTGCTGCCTTCCTACTCTGAGTTTGATGGCTTCTGAGCTTGATTTGGTCTGGGGGACACAACTTCTAGCTTGCCCCTGTTTAGAGTGTTTAGGTTACAACTGCTGACCCATGTCTCTGTCAGTTCCTTGGAAACTCTGTAGGCTCAGAGTGACAACTGCATGCCCCCTGCCTGGGTTATTCTGTTGTAGCTTCTAGACCCAGTCTATGGTCTGAATTGGAGATTCTGCTTCATAATCAGAACAGTAGAACTGTAGGCTTATCCTTGGTCTGAATTCCTTGCCTTGGGATATAGCCTCAGCTTTAGTTCATATATCTTCTTGTCAGTTATTTGTGAACAAGGCTTGTATGCATATATTTATATGTATGTGTGTGTTAATATAATTGTTTTAGTAATATTAATATTATAACTATAGTTAATATAATTATTTTAATAATACAAGAATAAAAAAATTCTGTTTTTCAGATGGAAAGGATGCAAAAGATCATATGAGAAATGAGAAATACTACTAGAAAAACTTAATTCTCCAATCTTTGATTGCAATTATCATTTGATTGCAAAAAATCATTTGTTACACATTTAATCTATACCAGGTGCTATTAGCTCTGTGACCCTGAGCAAGTCACTTAACTTTGTTTACTCCAGTTTCCTCTTCTGTAAAATGAACTGGAAAAGGAAATGGCAAAACTATCTTAGTATCTTTGCCAAGAAAGTCCCAAATTGGGTCATGAGGAGTTGGACATGTTGAAACGATTGAATAACAAAAGCACTGTACTAAGTACTGGGGATTCAAAGAAAGGAAAAAATTTGTTATTAGATTTGGAGATCTGAGTTTTTAAATCTCCTTTGTAGAGATTTTGTCATATTTAGGGGACCAATTCAGTAGTGGGAAAGTGTATATGAACCAGTGTTAGAAAATTAAAATACATTATCCCTCTTGCCCCATATCTCATAAAATAGAGCTAAATAAATTACTAATTAGGCCTTATTTCTTCTTCTCCTCAATAATAAATCAGATTTCTGTGATACTTTAAGGTTTACAAAGAGGTTTCCTTACTTCAATATGGCAGGGGGTATATCATTTCCTTGTTTACAGATGAGCTGCTCAGAGAAGTCAGTCTATGACCATAGTCACATAGTAAGTGATCTTCTGGTTCTGCCACATCCTGTGTCCTTTCTGCTATTTCACATCTTTTTTCTTACTTGACTAATATACATGTTGTATTACATATAGCACCTATATTCTGCTTGCTTTTAAATATGCAGTTTTATAACTGCTTTAGTTTGGTATAGGAGATCTAGTCTCAATAAATTTCTGTTGCCCAGTGTTGAGTCACTTTTCTAGCACTGAAGGGTAACATTGAAGCTCTAACCAAGCTAGTTTATCCTGCTATCATCAGCTTAACAAATTTCAAAGAAGTAATGCTTAGCAGTTAATTTGTTCAAAGATAAACCTGCTCTGTAAAGAAAAATCAGTATTTATTGATAGAAGAAACCAGTTTGATTAGAAATCATATTGCTTCTTTCCACTCTTGCACATAACTTTCAGTCTTTCTTTTTGCATGTAAGGAAACATCACTATTTAGACTTGGTAAGCAATAATACTTTCCACATAGGAACAAATACTGTTCTTTTAAAATAAGTTTTTATTGATATTTTCTTTCTTAAATTTCTAAAGTTATCTCTCCTCTTCTAAGAGGCCCATCTCATATGACAAATAGTATTTTTTAAAGAGAAAAGAAATTCAGCATAACTGATTAAAAAAAATCTGAAAACATGCAACATTTACGTATCACTTCTAGATCTCTTGTATCCATGAAGAGGTAGGTTATGGGGAAGGGTCCTCTTGGATCTCTTCATTCAATTTCCATTTGATTTTGTTTTTTGGTCAGGGAGTCAGGGTTAAGTGACTTGTTCAGGATCACACAGTTAAGTAAATGTCAAGTATCTGAGACTGGATTTGAATTCAGGTCTTTCTGAATCTAGGACTAGTGCTCCATCTAGTCACCTTTCCATCTTCTCTATATAATGTTGTTACATTTACTTTTGATATTTTTGGGGGTATGTTGTTCTTTCCTACATTGTTCCAGTTACTATATATATTATTTTATTGGCTCTACTTCTCTCTGCATCAGTTTATAAAGAACAGTGGTTTTCAAACTTTTACTCTATTTTTATACTATTAAAATTATTGAGGATATGTCCAAAGAGTTTTTGTCTATATAGGTTATATTTATACTTTTCAGTTTTGAAATAAAAACTAATTTTGAATTTGTAGGCCCTCTGAAAAAGTTTTGGACCCTTAAGATTCTCTGGACTATACTTTGAGAACTAAGAAAAGATAACTTTTTTTTTTTTTTTAGATTAAATTAGCTAACTGTTAGAAGTATCATTTGGGGAAGATGATAGTACTAGTAATCTCTTCTGGAATGGATGAGACAAGCTAGTATTACATGATCACAAAATGTAATCTCTGGGACAATAGAGATCTAATCCCCTTGTTTTAAAACTGAGTCCCAAGAAAATTTCCATTAATTATCCATTTTCACACAACCAGCTACTGGTAGAGCTGAGGCTATACAATGAGAATGTCTAGTAGGAAGAGCACCATTCCAGAAATCAGAGGACCTGAACAGCAGTTTTATTTCTACACTTATTAGTAGGGTGATTCTAGATTAAGCTTCAACTTTTTCATTTTTAAAATGTGGATTATATGTAGTGCATTGTAATGCTATGTAGTGATGTAATGCATTATTTTAAGGAATATTCTTTAAACAGCCAGGTAATTGATATTTCATTTTAAAGATTTTTTACTTAAATTATCCAACAGACAGTAGCTTCTTTAAATTAAAATTGTTTGTATTTAAATGAACCACAGTTAATTTTGATTGGTTTGAAAAAGAGTTCCCATTGTTTTCTTTGAAACTGTTTAAAGAAATTAATTCAGTGCTTTTCCACATTGGAGTATTTTCATTCCAATTCTAGGAAATGTTTCTACTTAATATTTTCATTCTGACTTATAGCTAATCCTGAATGTAGTATGTGTATGTGTCGATGTTTTTCTATAGAAATTTTGATGATATTTTTCATCTCTAGGTGAAATAGAGTCTTTTAAAATAGCTCTATTCATGATAAAATGTTTTTGGTGCACTTTAGAAACTATGAGTAAACTATGGAAACAGGTTATTTTTAGCATTTGGAGTGTTGGAACTTTTTGGCTGCTAATAAATTCAGCTATGTTCTCTGACAGACACATGAAAATAAAATAATGCTGAATCTAAACTGAACACAGCGGAGAACCAGGAAGTAAGCTAAAAATCTGCTTGAGCTGTCAAAATAGATGTAGCAGCATTCCTGCTTGGTGAACTCTCAATCATAGCCAATTTAAACTCTTTTTACATCTAACTAATGAGAATGTGGCCAAGTCTACAGCACTGTGGCAACTTGGAAGAGGGGATACTACTAAGAGTGACAGTAGATGGTCTGTGAGCAAGAGGGGAAGCAGTTATAAAAAACTAGACACAAAAATTCATCCTAATAATGTGGACCATTTAGGGCATGGGCTTACACAGATAACATCATCCGTGTCAATAGATGAAAGATGTCTTTGGATACTACAATGATAAAGGTTCTTAAGTTCATATTTATGCACCTGAAAGGAACGTTAGAGGTTATCTAGTTTAAATCTGTAGTTTTACAGGTGAGGAGACTGAAGTCCAGAGTGATTGGGTGACTTGGCCAAAGTTATGTTCCTTGTAAATCTTAGGGTTTATAATAAGTGTTACCAAGGAGGTGGTAAGTGACAGATTTGAAACCTGATGTTCTGGTTTCAGATCTTTCCCTCCTTTACCCCTCTCCCCCAGTCATCAACCCAAAGTTCAGTTATCCCCCAGAATGCTTGGATTAATAAAATAGACAAAAATTTAAATGAATATTTAACCGAGTTAAGTGAATATTTAAAGATGTCCATCCAAAAGGATTCACACATGAAATAAAGTTGTACTGAAAGGAGTGAATCCTTAACTGCTCATTATGGAAAAATGATCTGTTGTTAATTCAGAATATTGCTATAGAGGTAAATGGAGATATCGAATGGAATTCTAGAAAGTACACTGCCAGGACAGCTAGATGGCATAGTGGATAGAGCATTGACCCTGGAATCGGAGAACCTGAGTTCAAATTTGACCTCAGACACATTGTGACCCTGGGCAAGTCACTTGCCAAAAAAGAAAAAGTAAGTACACTGCTTCCTAAGTTAATTATTTGGTATGAGATGTTAATTCAGTCAGTGATTCAAGAAATCAAAATTGGGTAATTTTGTTTATTCAGCAAATATTTATTTGATTTATTCTCTGTGCCAAACATGGTAGGTATTGTGGCATATATAAAGAAGAACAAGACATGTTCTTCATAGTAGGCATTTAATAAGTACTTGGATTGAATTAGAGGAACTAGGAGCCAAGTAATGAATAAGACATATCCAACACGAGGGGGAATAGAGAGAGAGACAGTATGGTATAGTAGATAGAGCATTGACTTCCCAGGCAGAAAGACTATATTCAAGCCTTCCTTTGACATATGCTGACTGGGTTATTTGGAGCCAGTCATGTCACTTTTCAGGCCCCAAACAATTTTCTGAGATTCTAATTGAAGAGGAAGTTCCTC
The DNA here is from genome assembly GCF_016432865.1 of Antechinus flavipes. Lineage (NCBI taxonomy): Eukaryota > Metazoa > Chordata > Mammalia > Dasyuromorphia > Dasyuridae > Antechinus > Antechinus flavipes. The sequence goes on along the minus strand of NC_067401.1, from coordinate 422,367,293 downwards.
ATCTTGGAATTTCCTATTCCATTAAATCACAGATCCAAACCTTCTCCCTCTAAGGAAGCATATGAACCTCTAAGTGGAAAAGTACAGGGTGCTCAGGGTGTTACTTTGCTGAGGTGGATAAGAGAAGAGCGGTCAGAGAAACTTATGAAGAGATGGCATTAGAGCTGGTGTTACAGGTGTTTGGAAAAGATTTGGATCAGATGCAGATTTGGATGGGAAAGGGTATTTCCCTTTCCTTGGAAGGATTATTGTAGGCAAAAATAGGGAGGCTAGAAAGCTTTGGGGAAGCACATGTTCAGCATATAAGTTTATTTTTTCTCAGTAGTGTTTTATTTTCTAAATGTAAAGATAGTTTTCAGCATTCATTTTTGTAAGGTTTTTTTTTCCCCACAGTTTTTTTCTCTCTCCCTCTCTTACCTTTTTCATTCCCAAGATAGCAAGCAATCTGATACAGGTTATACGTGTATAATGTTATTAAACATATTTCCATATGTGTCATGTTGTGCAAGAAAAATCAGACAAAGGGAGAAAATCATGAGAAAGAAAAAGTAAACAAACAAAAAGGTGAAAATACTATGACATGAACATTTTGTTTGGAACTTGCCTTATGTGGAGTGGGAGCTAAAGCTGGAATTAGGAAAACTTAAAAACACTTTAGTTGCATATAAACTTCTTGAAAGGGCATGGATTATTTCTTTTTAATCTTTTTATCTCTAACTCTTACACATAATGGACATGGACGATAATTCATTCCTATAGCATTTATATAGTTTTTCATTAGCTCCCATGGCTTCAACAATTGTATCTATGCATGTGACACTAGATCTCTGCTTCTTCAGTCCTGACTTCTCTTCAACTTTTGATCTTGCATCTCCAACTTGCCTAATGGACATCTCAAACTGGATGTCCTGTAGGTATCTCATCATATCTAAAACTGAATTAATTGCCTTCCCCACCCCCAGTGTTTACCCTTTCCTAACTTTTCTGTTACTGCCAGGGGCTCTACTACCATCCACTCAGTTAACCTGAGGATGAGCAGATTTGCAACCTTGACTCCTCTATTTCCCTGCCCCCTCCCTTCAGTCAGTTAGTTGTCAAGTTCCATGGCTCCCTATAATCTTCAAATTAGAACTTCTGTTTGGTTTTTTAATTCCTTGAAAATTGGGTCCTTCCTACCTCTCCAGTCTCTTCAGACCTCTATCTAATCAGCTGTCAAGTCTTATTGTTTTTTCTTTGTAATATCATTCACATACCTCTGCCTCTCTCCTGATACTGCTTCCACCTTGGTGCAGGTCCCCATCTTGTCTGGACCATTTGTAGGATCCTCAGCTTGGTTTCCCTGCCTCAATTTCCCTCCCCTATTAGAATACATTCTTCACTTAATTTGTTAAATTGATCCGCTAAAATGCAGGTCTGATCTTGTTACTTCTCCTCCTCCATTGAGTAAACTCCCTTAGTGATGGTGAACTAATGTAAATTCAGGATCAAATGTAAAATCCTGGATTTGACTTTAAATCCCTTCATAACTTCATCCCTTCCTACCTTCCTGTGCTTCTTCCTCCTTATTCCCTTTCTTGTATGTTGTGATTCAGCAATGTTGGTTTCCCTCCTGTTTCTTGCCCACAACATTTCATCTCATGAATCCTCATCACTGACTGCCCCCCTTGTTTGGAACACATTCTCTCTTCATCTCTTCTTCCTGGCTCCTTTGACTTCCTTCAGGTGTCTTCTATAGTCCCACTTTATTCATGAAGCCTTTCTCAATCCTTCTTAGTCTTACTGCTTTCTTTCTGAGATCACCTCCAATTTTAAAAAATATATTATTTGTATGTAGTTGTTTTTTATTTTTATTTTTTGTTATTGCTCCCATCATATTTGAGCTTTTTGAGGGCAAGGGACCATTTTTTGTCTTGCTTTATGGTGCTTAGCAAGTTTATGCTACATAGTAGGCACTTAATAAATGCTGGTTGACTGACTTAAGAGACCACAAAGTGAGTTTCTCAAAGCAGTTCTTTGAATCAGAAGTGTGGGTATCATTTATTTTGTAGATGAGGAAACAATGATTCTCTAAGTGAAGTGATTTACCTGTGTTCATGTTTTTAGGAACTGGCTTCATTTGAACTCAAGGCATCTGACTCCAAAGTACTTCCAAAGCACAGTTCTTTATGCACAAATATAGCAATATAGTGTGATGATCATCTCTGATAGACTTAGCTCTGCAATGTGATGAGCTAAGACACTTTCAAAAAGACTCATTATAGAAAATGCTAGCCATTTCCAGAGAAAGAACTATGGAGGGTGTGATTATAGCAGTACAACCTAGATTAGATTGCTTACTGTCTTGGGGAGGAAGGAGGGAAAGGAGAAAAAAAAATGGAAATAAAAATCTTATAAAAATAAATGTTGAAAACTACTCTCCCCTCCCCACCCCAACAACAACAAAAATAAAGTTTATAAAGAAAAAACAACAACAAAGCACTATTTTTTCTCTAAGTGTTTGTAGAATGGAAAGATAGGAAACACTTGAGAGGGCTTACTGTCTGGCTAAGGTTGGGACCATATTGTTGATAGTTTTGAATGGTGGGGCACTGAATTTGAATTTAATTCAATCCTTAATTTAGTAGGCACTGTGGAGTGACTGAAATAGACTTCCCTGTTCTTAATAGGAAAATAATATGATGGAATTTATACTTTTAACAATGTAATGAAGCAAAAATGTAAAAGAGGTGTGTGTGTGTGTGTGTGTGTGTGTGTGTGTGTGTGTGTGTGTGTGTGTGTGGAGAGAGAGAGAGAGAGAGAGAGAGAGAGAGAGAGAGAGAGAGAGAGAGTGCTCGAGTACGTGTGCTAGAGCTTCATTTAGGGCTTCTTACCTTTTTTGTGTATGGTGAACGCCTTTATCTGTCCCAAGTCTTTGGCCCCCTCAGAATAATGTTAACTGCATAAGAATGTATGTGATGCTAAAGGAAATCAATTATATTGAAATTTTAAAAAGTTCACAGACCTCAGATTAAGAACCCATGATTTCATGGCTTGAAAAAAGTGAAAAAAGAGTAGAACAGCACCTATAGGGAAGGGATAGGCAACCAGCTAGACATGAGAAAAGAGGAAGGCTGATGATTTCATTGGGAATGGACCCATGGGAGGTGCAGTAGACAAAGTGCTGATCTTGGAGTTGGGAAGACTACTGCCTCCTTAGATTAGACTTAACTAAGTAACTTAATTTGTACCAGGTTTAGTTTCCAGAGCCTTTAAAACGATATCTTTCCAAATTTATAGGCTTTAATAGTCTTCAATACACAAGACTGAATAAAGTTATTACTTCCTGCAATGTGTTCCCTTAGGAAATGAAGTACTTCTTTTCCCTCTTATCTTCATGGTCTACATATTGTAACTTGTTTTCCCCTTGATTGGATGAGGATTTGGTGAAATCTCATTTAAAAGCTCCTTCTAAGCATAAGCTTTTCTCATAAAATCCCTGACTGATAGCATCATTGTAATTAAATTGGGAGTTTGATGAAAGTATATCCTGCTTATGTCTCTCTATTTTAAGTAGAACAGTTTTTCTATTAAATAGCACTTGGCAAGAGCACTTGAAAACTTGTGTTACTTTTGTTTAAGAATGGTGCCAGAGCGTATGTGGGACAGAGGTAACCCAATTTCCTTGGGCTGTAGGAATTTGTGGATGCTCTAGAGAGAGCTTCTCTGTTTACCTTTTAAAGCCAGTTTATCTTTACAGCTTCTTTGGACACAATCTCCAGCCTTCTACCTAGTCCAATCAAATAGTCTTTTCTCTATTCCTCATGCTTGGTACCCATTTTTGCTGGCCATCCTTTTTTCAGCCTCAGAATCCCTGACTTTAAGACGCAGCTCAGACCCTATTTTCTGCATGAAGACTTCTGCTCCCCCCTCCCAATCTGCTCCCTTCTAAAACCACTTTGTATTGACTTTATATTTATGCTGCGCATAGTTTAATATATAGATATTGTTGTCTCCTCTATTAAAATGGTTTCATTGTTTGCACTTGCATCTCCAGTGTTTATAGCACATTGATTGATTGGCTATAAAAACATTTTTTCTCATTTGCATGTGAGCTTGATTGAATATATTTGTTATATTTCTAGTGTCCTCAAATTCTTACTTCATAATTAAGGTATTAAAGTTTTACTACTGTAGAAGAAATGAGATTCATATTGTTAAATGGCTTAATCAGGATCGACAATACCCGTAGTAAGTGAGACACACTGAATATAGAAGTTGTCCCAAATGTCTTATTGAAGTTTTACATTGTTAATTAAGAAATAATGAATATTATTTGTTATTGATATCATTTACTATATTTACAATAACATTTTTCAATATGAGCAGTGTAGTGGATAGAATGCTAGGCCTGGAGTTAGGAAGATTCATTTTCCTGAGTTCAAATCTGGCCTCAGATAACTGAGCCGGTGAGTCACTTAATCCTATTTGCTCAGTTTCCTCATCTGCCAAATGAGCTAGAGAAGGAAATGGCAAACCACTCCAATATCTTTGTCAAGAAAACCCTAAATACTCCTGTGTTGTTGAACCTGATCAAGTTATTTATCTCTGTCAACCTCATTTTCTGTAAGATAGGGATAATAATGGCTTCCACTTGATGAGGTTATTGTGAGGATTAAATAAAACAATATATGTACTGCTTTGCAAATTTTAAGATGCTGTATAAATGGAAGGTCTTATCATCTAGGTTACCTAACCAGTCTTAGATTCTTTAGCTGGGGTGTGGCCATTTTCAAGTAGAACAGGAGTAGGCCTATTTGCACTTTCCTTGATCCAGATTTGTTAGTATGGTCCTTGAAGGTAGGTAGGGTTCCATAGGTTATGGTGGGCAGGTGCTTTTTGTCATATTATTTATGCCAGCTAATGCAGTTTAAAAAGTTTTTTTTTCCTTCTGCAAAGCAGAGATTGCTAGGGTCAGATGTTCCAAGTTGGAAGCTAGGAAGCCAGAGTGTTTCCTTTCAGGCCAGTTAGTGGGAACATATATTTGGTATCAGTTTTGAATCTTAATACTTGTCAACTAGGTAATGTCTAGTGTTTTGTTTGGGTAGTTAATTTGACAGACTGATATGTTATTCAAGCTAAAGTCAACCACTTTTTCTAGGTAGAAAGCATGTTTCTTCATCAGAATAGCCTCCTATTTTTATGTTTTTTTTCTTAAGTGAATTTGTCTTCAGTTTTTACAAATTTAAATGAATTTCTTTCTAGAGGGAAAATATTTAAAAATTCTTTAGTATATATTTACTGATTAACAAGTGTATATGAGATAATGTTTGTAGTATAGTTAGGGAAATATTCTAAAAGAAGGCTTTTGTGTATAGAGTTAATGATTTCATCTTGTTACAAAAAATCTCTAAATAAATCAAATTTCTTTCATAAAAGTTTATTCTTTAGAAAGGAATAGAGGTTTTTTATTGTAGAAGATGGAAGTCCATAATATTGGATTCTAATATACTTTTTAGAGTTAGACAAGTTACTCTGTGGTCATCCTGACATAGTTGGCTGAAATCAGCTTCCATCATTTGTCTAGTTGTACTTGAATTGACCTTCAGGTGATTCAGATCTTATGCTGGGACAATATTTGCCAAATTATACTAAGTAGATTAGTTGTGCCATAATCTCTTCAACTGATTCTGCTCATGTAAAAACTTGATCTCTTACACCCCCATCCCTTCACCTCTGGGGAAATTATAAGGGATCCTGGATCTAAGGTTAGTCATTAATATAGGAGAAGAGAGCACTAGAATTGGAGGCAGGAAGACCTTGTTTTGAATTACACCTCAGACATTTTCTTTAAAATGAGGGAGTTGTATTAGGTCTCTTCTAGCTCCAAATCCACGACTCTATGATAATCTGTGCCAGATTTGGAAAAGACATTATATGCAAAGGATCTCAGAATTAGAGCAGGGGGCTGTTTAGTTTATGGTCCTCATTTTGCTGATGAATAAACTGAGGTCCAGAGAAGTCAAATAGAATCAGCAGCAAGATTTCAGTCCAGGTCTTCTGTCACCAGAGCTGGTTTTCTTTTCATTGTACCTTTCTGCCTTCCTAATTATTATTGTGTTTATGGATCAATTAGTAATCATGTCTAGTTTTCCACTTTATGACAGATAAAGTGGCCTTGTTCTCATGTAACAGAAAAAGCCATCTTCTTTCTCTTAGAAGCAAGGATTTGCCCAAACTCACAGTGTTTTTGTCTTCATTCATTCATTTATTTGATCACAGTAAGCCTGTTGAGTTTAGTTTCCAGGTTTTACGAATGAGGAAGTTGAGATCCTAAGAAGATGAATGACTTACTGAAATTAACACAGCTAAGACTAAGTGGTTTAAAGAGGACTTGAACCCAGTTTTCCTTTCTTAAGACCCGGTGTACTTCACACTGTTTCTCTTGTTCTATTCATTGCATTACTTTTGCTGTACTTTTAAATTTAGAACTAGTATAGTCCAGCTATTTAATTTCTCTGGGCTTCAGTTAAGCAAGTATTTTTAAAAAACTCTTCCTATAGGCGAGATATTGGCTTTGGTTTCTTCATCTCCAAAATGTGGATAATAGAATACCTAAATCAGTGCCATTATTGTGAGGATCAAATGAGAGAATTTATAAATGAAACAGTGTATATCTCATTAACTGATGCATAATAGATGACATTATTAGTCCCATATTGAATTTCATGTCTACTCTGGAGGTGATAGGTATGTGGCCAGTAGCAAATAATCAGATCTTATGAGTATCAGGTATTTAAATTACCAGTGTAAGGAAATAATTTACTCTGGCTTTTTCTGCTCAGCTCCTGCTGATTCAGACTTCTCCTTTCAAGTAGCTCTTGCTTCTTGGGTGAAGCAAGGCATGAGTTAGAAGTTGTCTAGGAAGATAAATTCGTAGGTGTTTTCCAATGGCTGTGTGCCAACTCCTTTAGGGACAATTCTCTTTCAGAGCTCAGGGAAATGAAAACAGGAGAGAAAATAGGAAATAATTGTTCCGTTTTGAAAGCTGAAAAATTTGGTTGGAAATTTTAGAAAAATTTCAAGGAATATACATGAATAAAGTGAACTTTATAAATAAATTCCCAGTAATTTGCTACTTATTAAAGAAGAAAATTGTTATTTTTCAGAAAAGTTTCTGCTTAGTAATTGTTTTGTAAAGCATAATGCCTGTCTCATTAGTTCATATGATTCAATAAATAGTAACTTATAATAAAAATTATAGCTATTAAAAATAAATAATTAATAGTTCTTACTAAGTGCTTGTTTATGTGACTTAATAGGCAAAACAAAAGGCAGAAATAAAAAATATTAATGTTCCTATTGTTCCTTATGTCAATTCACTGTATCCATTAATTCATGAGGGTTGAGTGAATGTTTTTTCCCCTAGTAAATTGATTTATTTTTAATACACATTGCTTCATGAATCATTTTGGGAGAGGAAAATCGGAACAAAAGGAAAAAACCATGAGAGAGATAAAAAAAAATAGAAAAAAGCATGTGTTGATTTTCATTCACTCTCCTTAGTTCTTTTTCTGGATTTAGATGACATTTTCTATCCAAAGTCTATTGGGATTCCTTAGTAAACCATTTTTTAAACCAAACCTGAGAATAAGATTGTTTCTTTTAACTGGGAAGATGCTATTAATTAATAAACATTTCAGGTAGAAAATCAACATTTATTAAGCACCAACTACATGCTAGGCAGTGAACTAAGTTTTAACTAGGGATACCAAGAAAGGCAAAATACAGTCCCTGCCTTCAAGGAAGTCACAGGCTACTGAGGGAGACAATGTCCAAAACAAATTATAGACAGGACAAATAGCAGAGGGAAAGCACTAGTTTTAAGGGTGATCATAAAAGACTTATTGTGTAAGTTGAGTTGGATTTAAGCTGGATCTTGAAGGAAGCTGGGAAGTGGAGCTGAGGGAGAAAAATATTCTATGTATGGAGGAGGCCAAAGTTGCTGGGATCCCAGTAAATAAGGGTGGTGGTAGGGTGGGGCAATGTATAAGGTGTACAAAGCCTGGAAAATCAGAAGGGGCACAGGTTATAAAGGGCCAAAGCAGAAGGTTTTATGTTTGGTCCTGAAGGTGATAGGAACCCACTGGAGTTTATTGAATAGGGGGAGGTGACATGGTTAGAATACTGTTTTAGGAAGGTCATGTTGACCACTAAGTGGACTATGAACTGGAGAGGAGAGAGCTTTGTGTCAAGGGAGATCAAGTACCAGGCTCTTGCAGTAGCCCAGACATGAGGTGATGAGAACGTGGTTCACAGTGATGCCAGTGTTGGAGGAGGAGGGCTTTTGCACAGGAGATGTTATGAAGAATTGGCAGCCTTGGCACAGAGCGGATAGGAGAGGTAAGAGAAGGAGAGGAGTTGAGTATGACACTTGGGGTACATTGTGGTAATAGGGAGGTTAGGAAGAGTGAAGGTTTGAAGATAAAGATAATGAGCTCAGTTTTGAATGTGTTGAGTTTAAGATGTCTATAAGATATCTAGATGTCTAGTAAGTAGTTGGAAATGTGATACTGAAGATCAGGAGAGAGGTTATGTATAGTGTTCTTTTCTAAAATATAATTGTTCTCTGTGGAGCAGATTTCTGGGGAGGGATTGGATTCTGGAGGCAGCCTTAAGTTTCAGTTCAAGTCCTCCTGACTTCAGGGATGGTGCTCTATCCACTTTGCCAACTAACTGCCCCCTCTTTTCGTTTCTTGCAACACAGTAAGTAGTATTCTATCAACTACTTATACCATAGCTTATTTAGTTATTCCCCAATTAATAGGCATCTCCTGATTTTCCAATTCTTTGTCATTGTGAAAAGAGCTGCTATAAACTCTTGTTGTAATGGCAAAAAAGTGGAAATTAAGTGCATGTCCATTAGTTGGGGAGTTACTAAATAAATTATGGTATATGAATGTAATGGAATGTTATTGTTCTATAAGAATTGATGAGCAGGCTGATTTCAGATAGGCTTGGAAAAAACTTACATGAACCCATGCTGAGTAAAGTAAGCAGAAACAAGAGAACATTGTACATAGTAACAAGAAGATTGTGTGATATCAGCTATGATGGACTTGGATCTTCTCATCAATGTGGTAATTCAAGGCAATTAAAATAGACTCAATGTTGGCATGGAAAATGCCAATCACATTCAGAGAGAGAACTGTGGAGATGTGGATCAAAGCATAGTACTTTCACCTTTGTTTTTTGCTTTCTCATGATTTTTTCTCTTTTGGTCTGATTTTTCTTATGCAACATGACAAATAAGAAACTAGATTTAAAGAATTGCATATATTTAACCTATATCAGATTACTTGCTTTCTCAGGGAGAGGGAACATAAGAGAGAGGAGAAAAATATGCAATACAAAGTCTTACAAAAATAATGTTGAAGACTATCTTTACATGTATTTGTAAAATAAAATACTATTGAAAATAAAAAAAAAGAGCTGCTATAAATATTTTTGTAACTATGAGTCCTTTTCTTCCTTGAGCTCTTTGGAATATATAGCTCTCGTTCTCTCTATATATAGGATAGTGCTTTCTCTAAATATAGTATAGCTCTCTTTCTGTCTGTCTCTGTCTCTTTCTCTCTGTCTCTCTTATATATAGTATAGTTTTAGTCATGGTATCATTAGGTGAAAGGGTATGAACAATTTAATAGCTTTTTAGGCATAATTGATTACTTTCTAGAATGTCTGGACCAATTCATTGGTTTACCAAACAGGCTATAGAGAGTTAAGAAGAGGGTGAGAGGAAAGGAATTGGAAGAGTCAGTTAATTAACAAGCACTTAATAGAACTTTGTGCCAGGTATTGGACCAAAAGATGAAATACAAAGATAAAACACTCTAACAGTCTCTGCCCCCCACCCCCAGGAATTTACATTTATCAAAGGCAAAGAGCATGTACACATACAAGATAAATTATATGGAAGGTAAAAAAGTTTTTTGGGAGGATAGTCATTCATAGCTCCGTGATCTGCAGAGGATATCGAAAAGAGATGGGTAGAGTTGAGCTGGAGTAGAGTGTTTAACAGGTGACATAGTCAAATCTTTATTTTGGCAGCTTTGTGGAAGATGGTTTGGAGAAGGGATAGACTTGAAGCAGGGAAACCAATTATGAGACTATTATTATAATATAATTATCATGATATCATAATTATATTATAATATTAGCAAAAAGTGATCAGGTCCTGAATTTGGGTGGTGGTAGTGTGAGTGGAAAGAATGGGAAGGATATAAGAGATGTGCAAATAGAATTGTTGAGACTTAACAGATGATTAAATTAGTAGTTAAAAGAGAAGGAAGAGTTGTAAATGATTTTTGAGGATACCATCCTGGAAGTTCTCTCATAGAAATAGGGAAATTAGAAATAATTTTAAGTTTTGGGGTATTCTATTTTTGATGTATTGGGATTGAAATGCCTATAGACATTTAATGGATGTGTTTAATAGGCAGTTGGTCAACTACATAGAAACACCATAAAGCTTTATGTAGAAATACTATATAGCTGAGTTCATCACAAAGAGCTTGGAGAGAAAAGAGGACCCAGAATAAAGGCTTGAGATATACCTACCGTAAGAGAGGTGGATCAGGTCCACAAAGGATGCTAAAAATGGTAGTTATACTTTATATTCTTGTCTCTCCAAACTTTCTTTCCCCCATTTAAAAAGCAAATATACATTTATATAGTTGACAATTATGTGAATATTACTTTGTATTTTGCTCCCCTTTCACCCTTAACCACTAGAAACATATCCGTGTAGCTGTATTCTTGTCATTTGGAGTAGGTGATTTTAATAGTGCTCTTCCAATGGTCAAGAAGTTTTACATCTGGCTCATGAAGTTTGTGTAGCCTTTTCCCTGTTTGGGGATATTTAGGTTGTTTCCAGTACTATTCCAAATAGTACTTCTTTAAATATCTTTATTAAATTGTTTTGATTTTAGGTTTTTTCCTTTGAGCATATTTCCCAAAATGTAATGAGTGAATCAAAGGTTAAGAGTAGTTTCATTCATATATTAAGCATTGCCAGATTGTTTTCCGGTAAGGTTAATATTTGCTGTGATTCAGTAAGTATATCTGCTTTATAGTTTCATCCAAAAAGCTTAAGTGTATTTTGATTTCATAGTTTTAATATGTATTTCTTTGATTGTTGGACAGTATATTTTTCCAGGTGATTTTTTTAAATATAAATTGTTTCTTTTTTAGTAGAATCTGAGTATTGCCTTTGCAGAGATAGTTGATACAAATAGTAAACGTGTTCTGGAAACATATTGATATTCTTAACTACAGATTCTACCAAAGAAGATGTTACTTTGTCAGAGATGATGTTTTCATATTCAGAAGCATGGTATCTTTCTCTTTCTCTCTCATTAAAGTTTTGTAATTTTCTTTGAATAATTCAGTGATATCTAGTTATTCTATACTAATAACCAAGTCTGTAATATATCTATAAATATTCTAAGTGACATCTCATTCCATTATATTTTTTCCTTATGTGTATGATACTTATTGATTTTTCATATACCTAGCTGGGAACTAATTATTTATCTCTAGCAACTTTTGATTAACATCCTTCTTGGATTTTCTGATAATACATTCATAAATCTACAAAAAGCATAAGTAAAAATAGTTTTCTTCTCAAAATTAATCTTCTCATAATTTCCAGTGTTTCTAATGCTAACTTTGTTTTATTCTTGTTTGTAAAGAGGATGACTTAAATGCATCTCCATTAAGACTAACAATGGTTTATGGTTTTAAATACATACTTCTAAACTGTTAACAAAGAACTACACTTGCCCTAATTAAAATTAATCATGCAGATTGTATTATATTGAACATTTTTTTGCTGTCTCTTGAAAACTATTTTTAAAACTCTTTTCTTCTTAATGCTATATTTACTATTTTTCCACTGTGCTATACTGCCCTTGTAATTCAGGTACACATCTTATTTGGACAAAGGGAATACTTAAAAAATGTTTGTTAGATTTTATTTAGAAAGTTTGCCATGTTTGTTGCTTGAGCTTAACTTGTAATTTTCTTTTTTGCCGTTGCCTTAGTCAGGGGTGTGCAGATAAAAGTAATAGCCGACATTGAAAAACTGAAAAGTAAAATTTATATATGTTGTTTCACTTGATAGAACAACCCTTTGAATTGGGTATAGTACATGCATTATCTTTATTTTACCAAATGAGGAGACTGAAGTTCAAAGCTGTTAAAATATCAGTGATGGGATTTTAGCTCTGGTCTGTTCTGACGACTCCTTCCAATATACCATGATGTTCTTAGCTTTTCTATATTTTGCAGTTAGTTATGCAATTATAGGAATTAGTTTTTCTTTGGAAATTTTTTAGTTTATCTATTGGGCCCAGATGCTTTTTGGGAGGCAAGGAGGGGGAGGATAAAAGAAGGATGGGTAATTTTTTTAATACTGTTTCTTAATTATTTTCTGTTGTTGGTCTACTGGTATTCTATGCTTTAGATCAGTGATGCCAAACTCACATAGAAACAGGAGCCACTAAACAGTACATAAGATGCCCATGGGCTGTATAATGACTTAGAAAACTACATATTAACATTTTGTATGTTTTATTGTATTTTTGTTTACTTTGTTAACTGTTTTCCAGTTACATTTTTATCCAGTTCAGAATGTACTCAGTAGGATTGTGAAGTATCTGTTTAATACTTCCACCACTTTTAATTTAGTTCCACTTTTAGTAGTTTAAATTTTGGAAGTGATCATCAAATTTATTAACATATTAAAATTCTATTCTTAGTTAAAAAAACTTGTGGTAAGTCTTTTATTTCTCTTTTATTTGTGAATTAACGATTTATTTTTATTTAGTTGGTCAATTAAAAAAATTAACTATTGTTTTTGTTTATCATTTCAGTTAATCAACAAACATATAAGTGCTGACTGTATTTTAATAAAAAAAAATTTAAGCAAAAAAGAGATGCCTATGTGTTAGTTAAGTAGCATGCTAAGAGACTGTGGAGTACAAAGACAAAAATGAAACAGTCTCTACCCTTGAAGAACTTTTATTCTCTTGGGAGAGATGCTCACATAGAAGTGTTATACAAATCAACAGGATGGGATTAGAATCTTATATTTAATTTTAATGGGGACCTCTCAGATGAAACTCCATCTACCAATGTAAATCAGTGCTTTTTATTCAATTTGCATAGTCCTGGTGAGTTTTCTGGGGGGCACTGAAAGACTCAGTGATTAATGGGGTCACAGTCGATATGTTTTAGAGCAGCAATTAAATTTGCATTTCTAAACAGTCTGTACACTATAATTGGCTACCTGTTCTATAAAAAACACATGAAAGAAGTAAAAGATAAGTTTTGGGATAATGTGTGTTAACAGCTTTGGGGCAAGAAGCAGGGAGAAAAACAGGAAAGGCTTCATCTAGAAAGTGAGTTTGACCTGAATTCTGAAAGATTAGGGATTCTAAGAGGTACAAGTAAGGGGGTATTGCAGTGCAAAGGTGAAGAGATTGGCAGTTGTGTGTGAGAAACAAGAAGGCCTTTTTGGCCTGCACATAAAAGGAGAATTATGTATTATAATAAATGGGGAAAATGTTGGAGCCAGGTTGTGAAGGTTTTAAATTTTAAATTGTAGAGTTTGCATTTACCCTAAAGAGAGTAGGAAACCACTGTAGTTTTTTGAGCAGGAGAATAACATTGTTAGACACTAGTTTTAATAAAATAACTTTGGCAGCTGTGTGGATTGCCCATCAGAGAAGGGGGAGATTTGAATTTGAGAAAACAATTAGAGGGGTATTGCAATTGCTAAGCCAGAGGAAATGAGGGCCTGATCAGTGGTGGTAGCTGTGATAATAGAGAAAAAAGCATGGAAAAAGAGATGCTATATGATAAAATCAACAAGATTTGCTAATTGATTCATTAAAAATGAATGAAGATTCGAGGATGACTACAGAATTGCCAGTCTGAGTGACTGGATAGATGGTGGTGCCCTCATCAGAAATAGGATTGTTTGTATTACAGATTGGGGAGTTTGGAATAGGGATCGTTTTTTTAGAGGACAGGTAATGATTTCTATTTGAAGTAGTTTAAACCTGAGATGCTTGAAGGACATCCATTTCAAAATGGTCAATAGGTAATTGTATTTTAAAATTTTCTCGTTTTGTTTCTATTTGCTCTATTGCTTTTCCTTTCTCTTAAGCTCAATAGTTTTCTTCTCTTGCGTTCTTTGAGTAGAAACCTAATACATTTCTCTTTTTTGCTTATTAATATGGGATAATTTATTTCTATAAATGAATGGAAGTAAAGTTTTGACAATGTTCTATAAATTTTGAATACTTCTTGTATGCATATAATGTTATAACGTATACACACGTACAGGTATGCTTCATTTTATCGTCCTTTGCAGATACTGTGTTTTTTACAAATCAAAGATTTGTGGCAGTCCTGTTTTGAGCAAATCTATCAGTGCCATTTTCCCAACAGTATGTATTCACATTGTGTCTCTGTGTCATATTTAGGTAATTCTCTCAGTATTTCAAACTTTTTCATTATTATAATATCTGTTGTAGTGATCTATGATCATTGATATTACTATTCTAATTGTTTTGGGGCACAAATCATACCCTTATAACATGGTCAACTTAATTGCTAAATGATGTATGTTTTTTCTGCTTCACCTACCAGCTGATCTCTGTCTTCTTCCTAGTTCCTGAGACTCAATAGTATTGAAATTAGGCCAATTAATAATCCTATAGTGGTTTCTAAATGTTCAAAGAAAAGGATCAATGAGGCTATCTTATTTTAAGAAATTGCCATAACTACCCAACCTTCAGTAGACACTACCCCAAACAATTAGCTGCCATAAACATCAAGGCAAGATCCTTTTTCAATGCAAAGATTATGAGTGGCTGAAAGCTCAGCCATTATTTTAATGTTATCTTTATCTACATTATTGTAGTCACATATATTTTTCTCCTAGATTTTTTTTCTTTGCTCCTTTTCAGTTCATAGTTTTCCCATGTTTCTCAGAATTTTTCATATTTATGATTATTTATTCTGCAGTAGTGTTCTCATACTATAATTTGTTAATGCTTCAATAGATGGGCACCTACTTTGTGTCCATTTTTTGCTGTTACAGAAATACATATATGTGTTTTAGTATGTACGAGACCTTTTTGTTGTCCTGGGGTCATAGAATTACTGGATTAAAGTGTATCAATAATTATTAATTTTTTACTCATAATCTTCCTCTCCCTCCTTTTTTTCAGAGAGGTTCGGCTAAAAATATGTAGCAAATTTCTCATCTAAGGATCTCTTTTCTAAAATGTTATGAGGAATTGATTTAAATTTGAAAGAATAAGCATTATTCCCCAGTTGATTAATGGTTAAGATATATGAAAAGGCAGTTTTATGAAGAAATATAGGTTATTAATAGCCTTGTGAGGAATGCTCCAAATTACTACCGTTTAGAGAAATGCAAATTAAAGCAACACTCAGGTTCATACATCTTTCAGATCAGAATTCTCAAATCAGGAGGAGCTGGAGACTAGAGACATTAATAATATACTGTTGGTAAATCTGTGAGTTGGTATAACCATTATGGAAAGCAGTTTGGAACTATGGTCTCAAAGTTACTATTTGACTCAGTTTTTTTATATTTCTGCTTGCCAAAGAGATTGCAGAAAGAACAAAAAGACTCACATGTGCAGAATAATTGGACCAATTCACAGCTATGCCCGTCATCAGCTGTTTCTTCTATAATTTTTGCTTATTTGGCAAGTATTGGAGTTATTATCTTAGAGTTAATTTAAATTTGCTTTTGTTAGTAATTTGAAGTATTTTTCATATTGTTAATAATTTGCATTTCTTCATTGAAAACCATTTGTTCTTTGACTACTTCTTTTATTGGTGAAATGCTATCAGTGTCATACATTTAAGTTCTTCCTCCCTACCTATGAGAGGTAGATGGTATCACCCTTTTTGTCTAAATCATAAACTATTTCAATCTTATCTTGGTAAAGGGTGTTAGGTGTTGCTCAATGCCTACTTTCTGCCATACTGTTTTTATTTTTCCCAGCAATTTTTGTCAACTAGTGAGGTCTTATCTAGAATCTGAAGTCTTTGGGTTTATCAAACACTAGATTATTATAGTCATTGATTATTGTGTCTTGTGAACCTAACCATTTCTAGTGATTTAGTATTCTGTTTCTTAGCCAGTACCAAATGATTTTGATGACTGCTGCTTTATAATATAATTTTAGGTCTGGTACAGCTATGACTTACAATTACTTTCTCTTACTTGTCTATTAATTTTAGTTTTTATTGAATTTTTTTAAGCTCATTTTTTTCTCTACTTGATGTATGTCGTTATAGTGAAATGTTGATCTCCAATTTTTTGATTCTTTTTTTTTTTTTTTTCATTTTTGTTACTTCTGTATTTTGCTGTTTTGGGGACATTCAAAATATTTGCATTTTTAGGTTTTTATTACTTAATGTAATTTTATCATTGTTTAGAATTTTTTGTTCTCAGTATATTTTATTATGATGTTTGGGAGGTTTTTTTTTTTTTTTTGATATTGTTAATGCTATTCCTCCTTTCCTGTTTTGCTGAATTATAATTTATCTCTTAACTTTCTTACTTTGTTTATGTGTGTTGCTTTTTATTTATGCTAGTCAGCAGACTGTTTATTTTATTTCTTAATCTCACATGTGAGCCTTTTTCTTTTCTTTTCTTTTCTTTTTTTAAAGCTTTTTATTTTTCAAAACATATGCATGGATAATTCTTTGACATTAACCCTTGCAAAACCTTGTGTTCCAACTTATCTCCCTTCACCCCATCTTCTTCCCTAGATGGCAAGTAATCCAATATGTTAAAGATGGTGAAAATATATCCAATATATGCATATATACATACATATATATATATATACAGTTACCCTGTGGCACAAGAAAAATCAGATCAAAAGGAAAAAAATGAGAAAGAAAATAAAATATAAGCAATCAATAATGAAAAGAGTGAAAATGCTATGTGTGATCCACACTCAGTTCCCACGATCCTCTCTTTGGGTGTAAACGACTCTGTCCATCACAGTATCATTAGAACTGGTCTGAATCTAATTGTTGAAAAGAGCCACGTCCATCAGAATTGATCATCATATAATCTTGTTGCTGTGTACAATGTTCTCTTGGTTCTGCTCATTTCACTTAGCATCAGTTTTTGTAAGTCTCTCCAGGCCTCTCTGAAATCATCTTGCTGGTTGTTTCTTATAGAACAATAATGAGCCTTTTTCTTTTTAAGAAAAGATCAACCTTTCTACATTTAGTAAACTTAAGGCCACACAGCTAGTAAGCATTTGAGACTGGATTTGAAGTCGGCACTTCCCAATTTATATTGGCAAGGAATAATTACTGCTTTGGGTTCTAGAGATAATTGGATTGGTGACTACTCTTTTTATAGCTCTATTTATCATCCTTGTAGCTTAAATACTCTAGCTACTATTCTCTTCTACATATATTATTTTTCCTTATTAGAATGGAAACTCCTGAAAGACAAGGAATTTTTTCCTTTTGTTTCTGCAGCATTCATTATTACATTTGCTACATAGTAGCTGTTTAATACTTACTTTTTTATTCATTTTGAATGTTTTGTAGATTATCTTGAAAGTAAATGAATGAACAATAAAATGTTAATGTGAATTTTTTGCGGGCGTTAGACTCTGTAAGTTACTCTATTAATGCAAAAAAAACCCTATTATTTTATACCATATTTTCTTTAAAAAAAATTTTTTTTATTATAGCTTTTTTATTTACAAGATATATGCATGGATAATTTTTCAGCATTGACAATTGCAAAACCTTTTGTCCCAATTTTTCCCCTCCTTTCCCCCACCCCCTGCCCCAGATGACAGGTTGACCAATACATGTTAAATATGTTAAAGTATATGTTAAATACAATATATGTATACATGTCCAGACAGTTATTTTGCTGTACAAAAAGAATCGGACTTTGAAATAGTGTACAATTAGTCTGTGAAGGAAATCAAAAATGCAGGCAGACAAAAATAGAGGGATTGGGTCTATGTAATGGTTCATTGTCATCTCCCAGAGTTCTTTCGCTGGGTGTAGCTGGTTCAATTCATTACTGCTCTATTGGAACTGATTTAGTTCATCTCGTTGTTGAAGAGGGCCACGTCCATCAGAATTGATCATCATATAGTATTGTTGAAGTATATAATGATCTCCTTGTCCTGCTCATTTCACTCAGCATCATATTCCATAATATTCATATACCACAATTTATCCAGCCATTCCCCAATTGATGGGCATCCACTTAGTTTCCAGTTTCTGGCCATTACAAAGAGGACTGCCACAAACATTCTTGCACATACAAGTCCCTTTCCCTTCTTTAAGTTCTCTTTGGAGTATAAGCCCAGTAGTAACACTGTTGGATCAAAGGGTATGCACAGTTTGATAACTTTTTGAGCATAGTTCCAAATTGCTCTCCAGAATGGCTGGATGTATTCACAATTCCACCAACAATGTATCAGTGTCCATGTTTTTCCACACCCCCTCCAACATTCTGCATTATCTTTCCCTGTCATTTTAGTCAATCTGACAGTTGTGTAGTATATACCATATTTTCTTAGAAAGTTGCTTGGGACACTGGGAATTTAATGACTTGCCTAAACTTACCCAATTATTATCTGAGATTAGATTTGAACACCTTTTCCTTGATTTTGAAGCCAGCTCTCTAGCCTAACCCAAATCACTTTTTTATGCTAATGTAATACTGCTACTAATGAACAAGAATACCATGTAAAAGCTCAGAAGTATTACTTTAACATTATTTATCCTTAAGTCATTATTTAGGTGTTATGTCCAGTTTTATTATCTTAAGGAAGATAGGAAGAAAGATAAAATTCAGAGAAAAACAATGAAATTCCATTTTGTATTATATATGTATGGGTGTGTATATCTATATATTTATATATATATAATTTTTGCATGCTGTCTCCCTCATTAGAATGTAAGCTTCTTGAGATTGGGGAAGGGGACATTCATTTGACTTATTTTGGTATTCTCATGTGCCTGGCACATACTAAGTACTTAATAGATACTTGTTGATTGAGTAATAAAGACAGGTTAAGATTTAGAGGTGGATTTGTTTGTATAAGAGAATATTAATTGACATAACTTTCCATAAATTTGGAGAATTATTAATATTAATATCATTAGTTAACACAATAATATTATACTAAGCAATTCATTTCTACAGAAGAGGAAATTGGCTTAGATTATAGCAAAAAGGGTTTAATTAGGGATAAAGAAGTGCTTCCTGAATAAGAGTAATTAAATACCAGAATAGAATGAATGTCAAGAGAAGTGGTAGATTAGGACAAAGATTTTGGTCAAAAAGATGAAGAAATGAGAGAGCTAGAGGCATAAATCTCAGTTCAGAAGTGAGCACACACTGATGAAGTTTGAAGATTTCAAAGCTTGTAAAATTAGTTTTTTTAAATGCACACTGTTAATGAAATGAATGAAAAATTAAATTATTAATCAATAGATTATTATTCATATGGTTTGAAAAGAAAGGCATCTTTTGAATAGCCATCACAGCTTAATAATAATTTACAATATTCTTGATTACTGTATTTATACTAAGATACAGTATTTACAATATGTTAATGTCATCCCTTGATTAAATATTACTTGACTGAATATTTTTTCAAACATCTGTACTTTAGATGAACAGAAATCAAAGTTGAAATGATATAGAAAACATAAAGTTACATCATAAAGGGTAAAAATTCTTGATAGGTGAAACATACTAAAGGAGATGGAAACTGTATTTCAGTAAACTAGATTAGGGGAAAAAAATCTTCTGATAGTTTTTAGAAAAAAGTTACAGTTCTTGTCATGTTTCTGTTCAGAAAACATCAGTGACTCTCCATTACCTTTAGGATCAAATCCAAACTCTTTGTTCTGACATTTGAAGTTCTTCTATAATTTGACATCATTCCTCCTTTTCCACCTTTTCCCAATTTCTCAGCCTACTTTAGATCACTCTCTTGGATGTCCCTAAAACAGGCTAACATGTTACTGCCTCTGTTAGTTTATTGATACCATTCTAATTATTCTGTGTGCTTTCCCTATCATTCTTTATTCTGCTTCAAAGCTTATTTCTGCCATGTAGTTCTAAATGGAACCATTTGATGTTCTTTCAGAAATCTATCATTAATAATATAATTTTCTGAATTACTAATTTAATTGTAAATCTTGTACTACGCTGCATTGTAACTTAAAGATTTGATGTGCTTGTGCTTTGTCTAAACTGGGTTGTAATGTGTTTTTGGGGGTGTTGGATCCATCTTGTATGTTTCTGCTTTTCTCCTCTCCCTAATGATGGTGATTAGCTCTGTGTTTTATATAAAATAGAATCTGAATAAATATTTGTAAAATGAATAAAAAGGCACGAGGTGGCACTCATGTCAGAGAAATTTCTGAGATGAGAATTGCATCCCTGCATTCACTAAATAGGTAAGGAAAGAAATAGAATTGTGTGATTTCTGAACATACATATAAGGTAATGTTTGGTTCAATTAAAAAGTTCAAACTCAAAAAGCATAACAAGGACAGTTTCATCTTGCTTCCCCTAGCACCTTGGACAATCTATTCCTGGAGTGGTTGTTAAATAAATGTTTGAATTTCATAGACTAGGTATTTAGTTTTTAGGTTGAATTGAATGTGCATTATGTATCCATTCATTGCAGAAATTTTTTTTTCTCCTTAACATTCCTTATGTGTGTGTGTATATACATATTTTTTTGAGTTTCAAATTCTCTCCCTATTTCCTGAAATAAAACTACTTAAAAAGAAATCTGTAACTAGAGTAATGTTAGGAACACTTCATTCAACTTGTACTGATTGTGGTATAGTGGAAAGAAAAATGTTACTTGGGAGCCAGGGCATGTGGCTTCTAGTTTCTTCTTTATCATAGACTAACTGTGTTACCTTAGCTGGTAATTTACCATCCATAGTAGCTTTACCTCTTTGGACTTTAGTATCTGTATTTATAAAATTGAAGAGGTTTTACTAGATGATTTCTGAGGTCCTTTTGCTATCTAATATACTATGGTTTTGAGTACTTGAAATTTGTTATTTTCTCTGGAAATATTAAGGATTCTTAGATTTGATCTCTGTTCTTGAAATAGTTTATAATTGAGTTATAATGGCAAAATTGATGAGCATAAAAAAAGTGGCTAATAGTATAATGGTTTTTGTGTAATAGGAATTTTTTAAAATAGCTTTTTATTTACAAGTTATATGCATGGGTAATTTTACAGCATTGACAATTGCCAAACCTTTTGTTCCACTTTTTTCCCTTCCTTCCCCCCATTCCCTCCCCCAGATGGCAGGTTGACCAATACATGTTAAATATGTTAAAGTATAAATTAAATACAATATAAGTATACATGTCTTAACAATTATTTTACTGTACAGAAAGAATCAGATTTTGAAATAGTGTATAATTAGCCTGTGAAGGAAATCAAAAATGCAGGTGGACAAAAATATAGGGATTGAGAATTCTGTGTAATGGTTCATTAGTCATCTCCCAGAGTTCTTTCGCTGGGTGTAGTTGGTTCAGTTCATTACTGCTCTATTGGAACTGATGTGGTTCATCTCATTGCCGAAGATATCCACTTCCATCAGAATTGATCCACATCTGAATTTATATAGTAGAATTAAATAAAATTATACTACAAGATATGTTGAAATTCTATACTGTTTATATGTGTGAAATCAAAAAGATCTTGGCTGGAGGCAACAATGGCCCAGGTCAGGGTTGAAAGCATTTTATGCAAATGGAGCCCAGAAATACAGATTATAGAAAAGATCCAAGTATTAATAACTATTAATTGGAATGTATTATAATTTGTTTTCCTATTTCTGGTAACCCATCATACCAGATCATGGGGTTAGATTTCACATTGTTTTTTTCTATAATGTTGGAACAATTTTATTTCATAGTCCCTTCTGCTTTTCTCATTTACATGTAGACATGACCCAATCCATACAAAATCATAATTTTGTGTACTTTACATTCTTCCTTATACCGCATATGCATTCAGCTACCAGGTCTTATTAATTTTACCTCCATGGTAACTCTCATGTCTATAAACTTTTCTCCATTCAACTTTTTACATAATTCCCCTTCTCTTTTATTACATGGCCACCATATTAGTTTAGATCTCATCACATCTTGCCATAGACCTATTAGAAATAGGTGTCCCTATCTCACATTTGTTTTCTCTCCAATCCATACTCCATATACTTGCTGAATGATATTCCTAAATTATAGATTTGATCATGTCACATTGGAGTTAAAAAACTTCAGTGATTATCATTGGCAAATGTGACAATGACAGTCATTCCAGCGACTCCCTATTGCTTCTTGTATCAAATAAAAATATTTTAGAACCCTTTACTGTCAATCAAGTTTTTATTAAGTATTTACTATATGCCAGGCATGTAATAAAATATAAGTTCTGGAGATACAAGTACAAAGAAGGAAATAATCCCTACACCCAAGGAGCTTACATACTAAGGGAGGGAGGGGGGACAATAAATATTTATAAAAATATACAGCAAAAATATAAAATTAGCAAATATAGAAATCTGCAAAATAATTAAATATATGGTAAAGGAGGGGGATTCCAGCTTTGTATCTCCCACTTTCTGCTGGACATTCCAGCTTTGTATCTCCCACTTTCTGCTGGACATTTCCATCTGGCTGTACCAAAGTATTTGAAACTCAGCATGTCTAAAACAGAATTCATTATCTGTGCCTCTGTACTCAACTCAGTGTCCTTGTTAAGAATACCATTTTTATTTCAGAATCCTAGACTCAATCTTGGAGTCATTCTTAAGTCTTCACTTTCTATTACCTTACATATGTAATCAGTTACCAAGTCTTGTTGAATCTATATCCATAAACTTTATCCCATTCATATTTTTCTTTATTTACATGACCACCACCCTAAGTTAGCCCTTTCTAAGTAGATTATGAGTTCCTTGAGGGCTCCTTTTGTTTTTACGTCACTAAAATCTAGAACTTTGACACTTAAATGTTTGTTAATTAATTGATTCCAGGAATGAGTAGGGACAAATGGCAAATACTTGGAAATGGGAGAGGACATGTAAAGATTGGAAATAGTAATCAAGTTTTACTTAAATTTAGAATGGGTAAAATAGAGAATGGAACAAGCCTAGAAAGATAGGTTGCAGCCAAGTGACTTGATGCCAAGCTAAGGAGCTTGCATTTATGTATTTATTTATTTTGGGTAGCCAATAAGTACCCACTGAAGAACTTCAGTTGTCCTCATTTGTTAAAAAAAAAATAATAAAATAAAGAGGGTTTGACTAGACCTTAAGAGCTTAACTTGTCAGTGTATTCGTTCTGGCCTTTTTGATGTTTCCTTTACACGATAAATCTTTCTACTTCTGTACCTGTCTTTTCAGAAGAAGACCCTTATGCTTGGAACATTCTCTCTTCTTGTCTCTGTCTCTTAGAAGAAGTGATTGAAATGAACGTTAAGGGGAAGGGGGGGGCTCGTTGATGATTTAGAAGGCAATTTTAAAAGAGTAATATAAAAAGAAGTCAGATTGCAGGAATGAATACACTATTTTTCAAGAAGTTAAGCAGTGGAGGAGTAAGGGAGGAAAAGTAATAGTTAAAGGAAAAAGGGGAATTAAAAATAAAACGGGATGGGGCAACAAAACCCTTAGGGAAAAAAATATTACCTAAATATTTAATAAGAATTCCCTTCCATTTGTGGGAATAGGATATGCCTGCCAGCAAATGATTTGAGAACTCTGCTGGTTAGTAAAAGAAAGAAAAAAAATTTAAATTGGAATGATGCTGAAATGCCTTCATTGACAGTTGAATAATCTCTGTAATATACATTATTAGAGAGAGAGAGAGGGAGAGAGAGAAAGAAGGAAAGAGAGAGAGTGAGAGGGAAAAAAAGAGGAAGAAGGAGAGGGAGAGGGAGAGGGAAAGGAAGAGGGAAAGAGAGAGAGAGTGAGAGGAGGAGAGAGGAGAGGAGAGGAGAAAGAGCAAAAAAGGGCAAAAGCAATAGTGTGAGAGAAATAGGAGCTCAGAACATGTTTGTTGTCAGAGGGGAAGAAGCCATTAGAGAGGAAGAGTATTGACTTTGGAATGAATATAATCAAGGACATAGGTAGAGGATTTAGGTTTAGGAAAGATGAGGACAGATTGATTCTTCAAGATCAGAGGGCTAGATCTTATAAAGGATAGAAGATGCTAACAGAAAATTTTCAAGGTGTGGAATTGGGAAGATAAGGGAACTTCTGTTTTATTGCTTTAGTTTTCTTAGTCAAGGGAAGAGGAAAGATTGAACCTGAGAGCAGAGGAGTAAAACTTAACCTGTTTTCACACTAGCATCTGTGGGTGGCATTAGGGCCACGGATTACTCAACAATGGTTTACATTTTTAAAAGTGGAAACATTTAGCAAAAAAAAAAGTCTCTAGTAATGACTTATGGTTTATACTGTTGTGACATTTGCAAGTTTGCAGTTTAGTCACATGGATTTTTTTGTCATCATATGAAAGCATTGTGATGTGGAATGCTTATTTGGTGTTTTTTTTTGGTTGTTATGTCATTATTTCTTAGGTATTAAAAAAAGTACTTTTTGTACAGAATCTTAGTTGTAAGCCTAAAATGCAACTGACAAGTGATTATTCAACATTACTTGTAACCCTCTCCTGAGAAGCTATTTTGAGGCAGCATATTTCACTCTAGCATATTTCTTGATTGTTAGGAATTATTCCATTTATTAAGTCTAAGTTTATCCCTTTGCAGATTTTACCTGTTGCCCATAATTTTGGCATCTGAAACAAGATAGACTAATAAGTGATCCCACCTATTCATGTGAGTCAGTGTAGGCTAGTAGGAAAAAAATCCCACTACATTTGGAATTGAAAGCTTGAGGTTCGAATCCAAGATCCATTTACTTCTGACCTGTGATCTCATGTTCTTCCAGCGACTTTTCTCTTTTCATACAAAATATCCCCAGTCTCGTCAGTTTCTCATGTAGCAGGATCTTGAGGTCCTTCACCATCCGCTTGTCTTCCTGTGTGATACTCGTCTTTGGAGGCAACTTCAACAACTTGGATATTATTAGTTCCTGATTTTGAGACTCACAGACTTGATCAGCCAGCATTTGATACCTTTGTCAAAGTGCTTGCAAAAGAAGACAATTAACCCCCTTCACCAGGTCTGACGTGGCACCATGCCATCAGTATTTTAAACTTTCATTTTTTAACTGTACATGTGTTGTTACATTTACTTGAGGCTGATCTGCTCACAGTCATTTTCTCTGTCTCAAACCCCTACCTTGTATTTTTTAAGCATCCTATTTTGGCAACAGGCTTTGAAAAGATGCAAATTAACTTCCTAGAGCTTAGATAAAAATTGGGCGGAATTTAAGCAACATAAGGGATACTTAGTTTAAATATATAACTGGCTCCCAGTTGTTCTCTAAATATATCTCTATATATCCATATGTTTATGTGGATATAAATAGATAAATAGACCTGAAGTATTTTCCTGATGTCAAATGAAAAACAATGATTATAAATCAAAAGTTTTCTTATATAAAGTTGTCTTCTCTTAGATTAACTTCCATCAGATACAGATAGGTTTACCAAGAACAGGCCTATTGGGTGGCAAATTTTTCCACCAAAAGTTTCTAGTTTAGTACCTCAAACTAAAACTTACTCCTAGTCATCCCTTCAATCTATTCTTCTTATGCCTAACTTGTTCTTTCTCCCCTGCTTCCTCCAGTGCTCTGTCAAGTCAAGTCAGTAAGCATCTATTAAGCACGAACTAAGGGCCAGGTACTGTGCTAAACACTGGGGATCCGAAAATGGGAAAAAAATAGGCCTTCCCTATATTCCAGGAACTTAACAGTTTCGTTAGGGAGACAGTAGATACACAGATTCAAACTTTATAGTTAAAATTTTAGAGGATCTCCCAGGGCAAGCATTTAGAATAAAGAGAACTGGGAAGGCTTTTTGTGGAAAAGTGGGACTTTAGATGAAGGAAATCAGAGAAAGCAGGAGGTGGAGCTGAGGAGAGAGCTCTCAATGCTTGGGAACAGCTAATGAAAGTGCTAGGAGTTGCAGATAAGGTGTCAGAGGCTTCCCTTGTTGCTAGACCAAAGGATGAAGAGAGGAGCACTGACTGATGAAGGGCTTAAAAGTCAAACAGGTTTTATTGTTGACCCTGGAGGTAATAGGGAGAGAGGTGAATTCATATGGGGGAAGGGAGTGATGTGGTCTGGCCTGTACTTTAGGATGGTCCCTGTGTCAGCAGAGTGAGAGATGGATCAGACCTGGAAAGACTTGAGGCAGGAAGAACTAAAAGTTAGCTTTTGCAATAGTCCAGGCCTTAGGTACAGAGGTCCTAGAGTGGAGTGTTGGCAGTGTCAGAGGGGACAGTGCCATGGATCTCTCAGTAGATAATTTTATTTAACTTGTTTGCTTTAGAAGGGGAAACACCGCCTTTAGAGCATGGTATTTCCCTTTCTCCCTCCTCCCCTCCTTTTTCTCCTCCTTCTGCTCCCCTTCCCTCTCTGCTCTCTCCCTGCGTTTTTATTAAACAATGAATTTGTAGATGGGCCACCTAACCTAGCTGAGTTGCTTCATTTCCTCTAAGTAACAAGCTGCCAACTAGCTAGCACATATTTGGCATTTTATCATGAAGTCCTATTGTTACTTAATGATGAGATGTGCTATGCCTTTTTTGGCCTTGACTTTTTATTTTGGTAATCCTGTTCCCCAAATATCCAACTGTGGTCTGATTTACACTAAATAGAAAAGCTTTGGGGCAGCTAGTGGTCAGGGAATTGAGCTTTGTGCATGAATTCAGGAAGACTCAACTTTCTGAGGCCAAATCTGGCCCTCAGACCCATGCTGACTGAGCAGTCCTGAGTAAGTGATTTAACACTGTGTGCCTCAGTTTCCTCATTTATAAAATGACCTTTTCTTTGCCAAGAAAACCCCAGATGGGGTCAGGAAAAGTTTGACATAGCTGAAAAATGACTGAACAACAACAAAAGAAAAGCCTTGTAGTTTGGAAAACCACTGTTCAAAATGAACTTGGATGCATTAATCACAAGAATAAGGGCAAAGGGGGAAGGAACAAACATTTATTAAGTGCTTACTTACTATATTCCAGGCATTATGCTAAGTGCTTTACAAATATGATCTCATTTTATCCACATAACAACCCTGTGCTGTGAGGTAGATGTGTGTTTTTTAGGTGTGTGTGTGTGTGTGTGTGTGTGTGTGTGTGTGTAATTGAGGAAACTGAGGCAGACAAAAATTAAGTGACTTTCTTAGAATCATACAACTAGTGACTGTATTTGAACTTGGATGAACTTGGGTCACCTAGCTAGCTGTATTATAGAGTTAGAAGTGACTTTAGAGGTCACCTAATCCAACCACCTTCATTTTACAGAAGAAAAGGAGGCTTTTGTCTAATTAGTTCATATCAATAGTAATAGAATTTAAACATTTCTCCAATCCCTTTACAGGTAGTTATCCATCAAATCCCAGGGTCCTGGAACTTTGTTCTTAAAGTTGATCTCTCTGTTGGTGACATCATCAACTCACATGGGTATACTTATCATCTCTTTGCAGATAATTCCCACTTGTATATATTCAGCTTTACTTAAATCTCTTTCCTGGGCTCCAGTTCCACATATCAACTGCTTATTGATTCTTATTTCAAACTGGATGTTCTCAGATGTCTCTCCAAATCAATGTGTCCAGTATAGAACTCATTATCTTTTTCTCCAAACTCATTACTTCGTTTGCAGCTCTGCAGTACCTCCCACATAAGGCCCTTACGGATCCTTGCAGCTGCCAGTGCCATAGAATGTCACTTTCTTAAGGCAAGGGACTATTTCGTTTCTGACTTTGTATTCCTAGCACAGTGTCTAATGTGGTGTAAATTCTTAATAAATGCTTTTTGATTGATTGACGTTCTTGGCTTGTGGAATTTTGTAAAGATTCCAAAAAGAGTATCTATACTTTTCAGTTGTAAGTCTTTTAGATTTGCTAGGCCATGAAGTGCTTCCTCATTTTTCAACAGTATTTTGGTTGAAAGGATTTTTAAATTTCAGTTTTTGTGGGCCACTAGCAATATTATTCAAATCTATTTTTTCATAGTACCAGGGCTTCTTGAAGTTGTATACCAGGACTGTTTTGGAGGCTAATAAAATTTTATTTGCATCAGCTGACATTTTGGGATGTCTGTGCTAGCAAAAAAAACATTTAGATAGACGACAGTTTGATTCATTTGAGGTGCTTAGATTTAATGGAAAGCTGAATTTGACTTTTAAAAATTTAAACAAGGTAAGTTGGAAGACAGTTTAGAAATGAAACTTAATATATTTGCTTTTGTATAAGTTTAACACTTAGTTTTGCTTTGTGCATGGGTTTTAATATAAATTATTTTGTTTTTCAAAACATAGATTTATTGTCATTTAATAACATGAATTATAAAATAAAAATCTTAATAGAAGTGTTTTTGAGTTCCAGTAGGAATACATACTGTATTTTATTTGTTGTGATTGCTGCTTTCTTCATGTTTAACTTATGTATGCATATATGTATAGATGTCTCTTTTAGGTCTGTTTTTTGTACTTGATATACCACTTTTAATATGAATTATTTTAAGAGAAACACATTAAATATGCACAGTTTTCAATTGGTTCAGTGACTTAGTTTCTTTTAACTTATTCAGTTAATCTAGACAGCAATAAAATTTATTTTTTTTCCTGTTCCTTTAAATTTTTTTTATTAAAGCTTTTTATTTTCAAAACATATGCATGGGTAAATTTTTAACATTCAGCAGTAAAATTTAAGTAAAATTTAGCCCTAGCAGTAAGTGGTTTTTTGTTAGTTGCCTCGTATTTTTAATCCTAACTTAATTAGATTTAGGATAACTGGGTGGAGATTTTCCACCAATGGAAAAATTTCTTCATCAGTAGAGCTGTCCAAAATCAAAATGGATTATTATTTGCATTTCTAACCCAGGAGAGTGATTGAGGATTTTGTAGAGAAGGAGATTCCTGTTCAAATATGGCAGGAAGTATGTAACTTTGGGGTTCCCTGTGACTCAGAGGTGAAATTGGTTTTGTGATCTCTAATATTGCTTTTTGGCCCTAAGACCCTCTTCTGTTGAATAGGCAACCATCTCTTATGCCTCATTATGGCTGCAAGAGGGCAGAAGAAAAAAAGACACAGAGTTTGAGAATTTTACAAGCTTGGGAAGGAAGCAGATTAGGGAAAACATGGGCCAGGTAACAGGATTTGGGTGCTTTCTGAATTCAGCTGGTTTCTGTGAGAGCATCTCTAATATTCAGAATTTTATGGTGGGGGGAAAATCCCTTTTATTTCTCAAAGTTATTATTCATTGGATCTAAAATGTGAAAATTCTAAATTGTGAAAAATTGTAAATCAGTAATTTAAAGACCAAGCCTGGGCTCATATAAAAAATCTCTACAGAATCAAGTGAATTATTAGCCTTACTAAATATTAATCTTTGGGTTTGTAAGCATCAGGCACAATTTAGTTCAGCAAATACTTGTTGTCTACTATGTGCAAGGTACATAGCAAAGATGTTAAGTTACACTGGAAATAACTCATACTTACAAAACCTTAGAGGTAGGTTGTGCAAGTTTTTTTTTTTTTTTTTTATAATAACTTTTTATTGACAGAACCCATGCCAGGATAATTTTTTACTTTATCCCGTGCACTCACTTCTGTTCCTATTTTTCCCCTCCCTCCCTCCACCCCCTCCCTAGATGGCAAGCAGTCCTTTACATGTTAAATAGGTTTACAGTATATCCTAGATACAATATATGTGTGCAGAACCGAACAGTTCTCTTGTTGCACAGGGAGAATTGGATTCAGAAGGTAAAAATAACCCGGGAAGAAAAACAAAAGTGCAAATAATTTACATTAATTTCCCAGTATTCTTTCTTTTGGTGTAGCTGCTTCTGTCCATCATTGATCAATTGAAACTGAGTTAGGTCTCTTTGTCAAAGAAATCCACTTCCATCAGAATACATCCTCATACAGTATCATTGTCAAAGTGTATAATGATCTCCTGGTTCTGCTCATTTCACTTGGCATCAGTTCATGTAAGTCTCTCCAAGCCTCTCTGTATTCATCCTGCTGGTCATTTCTTACAGAACAATAATATTCCATAACATTCATATACCACAATTTAACCATCCATTCTCCAGTTGATGGGCATCCATTCATTTTCCAGCTTCTAGCCACTACAACCAGGGCTGCCACAAACATTTTGGCACATACAGGTCCCTTTCCCTTCTTTAGCATTTCTTTGAGATGTAAGCCCAGAAGTAACACTGCTGGATCAAAGGGTATGCACAGTTTGATAACTTTTTGGGCATAATTCCAGATTGCTCTCCAGAATGGTTAGATTTGTTCACAACTCCACCAACAATGCATCAAGTATCCCAGTTTTCCCACATCCTCTCCAACATTCATCATTATTTTTTCCTGTCATCTTAGGCAATCTGAGGGTTGTGCAAGTTTTTAATGTGAATTTTGCAGATGAGGAAAATGAAAGATTAAGTGATTTAATATGTGGTCACCCTGCTAGTAGGTGTGACCACTGGGACTTGAATTCAGATGGCCTTACTTCAAATCCAATAGTCCCTCTCATTTACTCCACTTCAGCCTTAACTTTGTATGTTTGTGCAATCTATATGATATTCAGATGATAGAATACTTGATTATATTTTAATTCCTCATAGTTTTAAATAGGTAAAATAACAATAATAGCTAGCATTTATATAGCCCTTTAAGGTTTGGAAAGCATTTAAGTTTGTGTCATTATTATTCATATTTGACAGATGAGGAAACTGAGGCAGATAGCAATTAAATGACTTTTGTCTAGTATTACACAATTAATTATGTGTATATATGTCTGAAGCCAGAATTGAATTAGCTTTTCCTGATTCCTAATCTAGCACTCTACTCTATCCACTGTGCCATCTTGCTGCCAAATAAGAAGGGCTTTGGAATGAGCCAGTAATCTAGGGCTTCTATATCTAATCATATTTGATAATTAGCTTTGGAAACAAGTTTCCTCTTTGTACCTTTATATATACCCTTATATATCTTTTTTCATCATTATAACTGATCTGCTTAGGGAAGAGTTTTCATAGGCAACAACGTTGTGAGGAAATTTAAAAATAATGTTTATTATTATACTTTGTCAGATGTGTGTTAGTAATTTGATTTTTATAGTTGAAAAATTGTGACATTAACATATATTAGCCATAACTATAAGAACTCCCATTAGTTTACTTAGTGCACATTCCTTTTTTCAACTTATTATTATATAATTTATTAGTGGAGGTTTATGCCAAGCTTAATTTACAGACTTGCAGAACTAGCTATAATTTGTGTGTGACAAAATTTATTTTTAAGAAGGTGACTAAAAATATAGATGATTGGGTAAATATGGCTTCTTCATCTTTGTAGATTTAAAAAATATATACACAATTGAAATTCAGATTGTTACAGAAAATTTGGCATCTGTAGAGGTACTTAAACTCGAGTTCAGGTAAGAGGGAATTTAGTGATAGGCATTTTGACCCCTTTCTGACATCCATTCCCTGCTATTCCCTTTTTTTTTATTGAAAGCTTCATCAGTAAAACTATGACAAATACATAATATTTTGAAAATAGCTAAATTGGTAGATTAAAAAGTATTGGAAAAAGGTCAGTTACATTTTGGAAGTACTCTTGTCTTTTTACTTGCTTTGAAATTTTTACTTCCCAAGTCCTTAAATATGTTAAGGTAGAAGAAATATCTGATATGGAAACTAAATTAAAGAGGTTGTAAATAAGTAGCTCTCTTCTATATAATTTAGATGCCAGATTTATTTATGGCCTTGTCAGTTAAACATAATGCTGAGTTTATTGTAACCAGTCTTTTTCATTCCTTCTCCCAGCCAAACTGGTTCATCTCCTACTTCTTATGAATCAAGTATCTCACATTTGTATATTCAGGAGAATTAAAACAATTGTATATGCAGGGAACTATTGGCTTGTCATAGCTTTTAGGACCTACCCCAAATCTGGAACCACATTCTTGAAGGGACTTCTTGAGATCTTTTGACTCATACAGTGTGGGGGGGAAATGATTTCCTGTTGGATTTTTTTAGGTGACAAGAGTAAAAAGTATTATTTGTTACTTACATTTTTTGAGTAAAATGGGCTATCTTCAAACCACATTTACATCTCCCTCAGTGCCTTTGCACTGATTGTCTCTCACTTTTAAAAAATCTGCTTCCTGCTCTTCCTCCCTTCCCCCAAATCTCTTTGAATTCCTAGTTTCTTTCAAGTCTTGTCTCAGGTGCCATGATTCAAGTTGATCCCTTCAACTGCCAGTGATGTTCTGTCATTTTTTATTCCTGTCAACAGAACCTTAAGCAAACAAGAGTTAAGTGACTTGGCCAAGGTCACCCAGTAAGTGTCTGTGGTTGGATTAGAATTTGAGGATGATTTTTCTGACATCAGGCCCAGTACTTGATCCACTGCACCACCTACCTCTTCTAGAGTAAATGAGACCTAAATTGGACTCTGGGAATAGGATTACCTAGTTTTCTATCTACTGCGCAACCTAATGGCCCTTCAACTGCTAGTATATTGCCACAGAATATCTCCTATTTATTTTGTATATATTTATGTGTATATACTGTTTTTCCCCTAGTAGAATGTAAGCTCCTTGAGGGCAAGGGCTATTTTTTTGTCATTGTATTTGCTTGACACATAGATGGTATTTAATAAATGTTTAATTCTACCTATCTATCCTGTATTTACCTTCTTTGCATATATTTGTTTGTGAGCAACTTATCTTCAATAATTTGTGAGCTCCTGATTTCTTCTGATCCCCCTCCCCTTTTTTTTGAATCATCAAGGTTTAGCACAGTAGTTGGTACTTAGTAAATGCATACTATTAAAATGACTGATAGACAATTAGCTATTTTCTCATATCTCTTGGGAATTAATGTATCTTCTTAGAAGACTTTATTTCCTGGGAGTTCTTGGAGGCTTCTAATATGAACTTTTTTTTTAATTTGAGGTCTTTTATTTTTTTCTTTATGGAGTGGTTTAGATAATTAAAGATCTTATTAAGCTTTCAAATACTGGTAAATAATGAACAACTTCCTTAAATCTAGTTTTTATAATCACAATTTAATATTTCAGGCAAAGTTTTATCCCTTTAATAATCTGTACACTTTTTCAGTTTTTTCCCACACTTTTTGTCACGTTATTTTAAAAATTTAAAGGTAATTATAGGATAATCAATAGAGAGTACTAGTTGGAGTCATTTTTTTCTTGGACATCTGCTGCTAATGAATTCCAAGATATTTGACTTTGTTTTTTAATTTATAGGCTACCATGATTTCCATCTTTTCTGCAGTCTTATATACTTCTTTGCATGTGGTTATCTCCATAGTTTTCTTTTTTAAGAATTTCTTTCCTGTCTTTGTCTATTGTTCTTAACCCTTTTTTTTTTTTTAAATACATTTTTACTGATATTTTCTTTTTTATATGTAATCATTGTTATCTCAAGTATCCCTCTTCCCCTCTTGGAGAACTGATCAATACATTGAAAAATATATTAAAAATGTGCTAGTTCATTGTTATTTTTACCTCTCAAAGGTTTCTTTATTTTGTAACCTGGGTATTCAAAAAATTGGCCAGTTATTTTACTATTTCTCCCTAAGTATTTCAAATTAGGCTGATGGGACTCAGTCTTTTAAAAATACATTTTATTGATACCTTTTGTAATCATTTCACAATTATTCTCTTCATGACAAAGAAAACAAATAAGAAAAACATTTGATAGTCTGATAATCCATGTAATATTTTAACCTAATAGTATTCTATCACTCTGTTACTTTGATGGTTTTGATTTAATTTGACTGTTCAGGGTTCTCCCATCTCTTCTTTTCTCTGATATGGAAACTACCATCTTTCATTCAAGTAACATCTCATATGTTTCGTAATTTCTTAGCATAGCAGCTAGTGCTATGTGTTTCCTTAATAGCAAAGAAAGTGATGATGTAAGTCCAGGTTGGTTTATTTCATAAGGATAAAACATTGTTGCTAAGCAGCTCATAATAATCCAACAGGCTCTCTGGCTTCTAATTGCTGAAAGGCTTCTTTATACATAACTTCAGATCTAAGGTTTTTAATTTGGAAGGGACTTCAGAGATTATGTAATCCATCTTTCTTTTAAAAATAAGGAAATTGAAACTCAGTGAGAGGCAGTGACTCCACCAGTTAGTAACAGAATAAGTATCAGAGTTAAATTCTCAAGAGGTCCTCTGACTACAAGTCTGTCACTCTCTTCACTGTCACCTTGAGGTAGTAAAGTAGGAGAGTAGGGATTTCTGTTCTTTCCAATATAATTCACTCTCCCAAGTATGCCTTCATGAGAGTACCTGGTTTTCAGTCTAGTAGTTCTTGAGTCTTGACAGTTATAATATTTGATGATACTCAGTTTAGCTTTTGCACATCTGACACTATAGAGTTCCTTTATTTTTTCTTAATCTAGGTGCTCATAATTCAATCATCTGTCACCTGGAAGGTTCTTCTTCCATCTCTGATCTTATGTAATAGTTGACATTGGCAGTATAGAGCCAATATTTAGACCTTGCCAGTATCTAGTTGAGTTTTAGGACAATTGAGTAAATGTAATTAAGATTTCACTTTTTATAGAAAAATACATATTTACCTTTTTACTAATTGGTTACATTTTTAGGTAGAGGGGCCCAGTTGAAATTTTATAGCATAAATTGGCAATAGATTCAATCAGTATTGTTTTAGGACATGGAGGAACTTTGGTTGCCTTTGGAATAGGAACTGGTAAAAAGTAGAAGCTTTTCAGGATTAGGGATTAGGTAGGTCAAAAAAGCAGGATGAAAATTCAGAGGTAGAGGACAATGCATTGTTACTATAGATTGTGTGTGTGTGTGTGTGTGTGTGTGTGTGTGTGTGTATTTAGATAGTATTTTGTTTTTCCAAATACATGCAGATAGTTGCAGAACTTTGTATTCCAATCTTTGCAGAATCTTGTATTCCAAAATTTTCTCCTTCTTTCCCTTTCACCTTCTCAAGACAATAAGCAATCCAATATAAGTTAAATATGTGCAGTTCTTCTAAATATAGTTACATGTTCATCATGCATCAGATCAAAAGGGAAAAAAACATGAGAGAAAAAAAACAAAGCAAACAAATAATAAACAACAAAAAAGTAAAAATACTATGCTTTGATCAACATTCAGTCTCTGTAGTTCTCTCTCTGGATGCAGATGGCACTTTCCAATGCAAGTCTATTGGAATTGCCTTGAATCACCTCATTGTTGAAAAAAGCCAAGTCCATCACAGTTGATCATCACATAATCTTGCTGCCATGTACAATGTTCTCTTGGTTCTGCTCACTTAGCATCAGTTCATGTAAATTTTTCCAGGCTTTACTGAAATTATCCTGCTGATCATTTCTTATAGAACAATAATATTCTATTATATTCATATACTATAACTTATTCAGCTATTCCCCAGCTTTTGAGTTGATGAGCACATTTTCCAGTTCCTTGTTACTACAAAAAAGGGCTTGTTCAAACATTTGTGCACATGTGAGTCCTTTCCCCTTTTTTATGATCTCTTTGAGATACAGATCCAGTAGAGGCACTGTGGGATCAAAGGGTATGCATAGTTTCATAACCCTTTAGTCATAGTTCCAGATTGCTCTCCAGAATGGTTGGATCATTTCACAACTCCACCACCATGTATTATATATTTTGAAAAGTTGTTTTGTATTATCTTAAGATAACTAGGTAGTATAGTGGATAGAAGATGGATCTAGAGTCAGAAAGACTCATCTTCTTGAGTTTAAATCTGGCCTTGGACATTTACTACCTATGTGACCCTGAATAAGCCACTTTACACTGTTTGCCTCAGTTTCCCATCTGTAAAATAACTTGGAAAAGGAAATGGCAAAGCCGATTCAAATGGGATCATAGAGAATTGAACATGACCAAAATGACTGAACAACAACATAGATTATGAAGGGGATATTTATATAGTGCTTTAAATATTTTTTCTAAATAGTATTTTATTTTTCCAAATACATAAAAAGATAGTTTCAGCATTCATTTTTGTAAGATTTATGTTCATGGTTTTTTCCCTCCTCTGTGACTTCCCCCCTCCTGAAGTTGGTTAGCAGTCTAATATAGGTTATACATGTACAATTGTTTTAAACATATTTCTGTTAAATATTTTTTCTTATGGCAATACTGTGAGGTAGTTTTGCTGAATTCCCCTCCCCCCCACTTTACAGATAAGAAAACTGAGGTACAGAGAATTCTTGCTCAGAGTCACGTAATTATTTACAGCAGACTTAAGATTTGAACCCAGGTTCTGACTTTAAATCAACGCTCTTTCCACCAGACCATAGCTACTTAATAAGAAAACCTTTCTAAGTCAACAACTTACATTTTCATAATGTGTCAAGATTTCCAAACTTTTTTTTGTTCAGAAAAATCCTTTGAATACAAGTTATATCATCATTTTATAGGTGAAGATTGGAAAAGATTGGTTTATGTCCCAATCCTAAAGGACAATGTCATATTTTCTTTTCTGTCTATCTCTTAGACTTATTCACAACCACAAGAGGGATGTTGAAGTCTCTTGTCACTATTATGCTATTACTGCCTTCTAGTTTTCTAGTAGCTCTAATATTTTTTTATGAATTTGCTTGCTAAGGCATTTTTTGTTTGTTTATTACTAATGATTCCTTTCAGACTAGTATAGTTTCCTTATTTATTATCCCTTTTTATTTTTTGAATTGTTTGTTTTTGCTTTGTTTAGTAGTATGATGGCAACTCTTGCTTTTTTTGTATTCATTTGACATATAGTATATTTTTCCTGATCCCTTCAGTTTTATTTTTGTAAATGCCTTTGTTTTTAATATGTTGCTTGTAAAGAATAGATTGTAAGATTTTGTTTTGTTGTCTAATTTGTCATTTTCATTTTATTGGCTTGTTTAATCCATTCACATTTAAACTTACGAGAATTAGGTTTAAATTTTCTTCTATCTCTCCCTAATAATTTTTTTCAAGTATGATTTTTCAAGGTATGATTTTCCATTCCTCTGTTATAAATACATTACTGTATTTCTTCAGGCACTTTACCTTAATCTTTTAAAAAGTGGCCCTGTTCTCACTGGCATTTTCCCCCACACTTCTGATCATGTTCTCTTATTTGTTAACTCTTTCTGTAATATTTTCTCTAAAATGTAATCTTCTCTTGTTGGAGTTTTCTTGGGGTCTCTGGAGGCAGCTTTGTTTCAGTTCAGTAATCACCACAAGTGCAGCCGGAGGTTAAAGTCCAAGTCCTTTATTGTCTCTTTCCATGTCTTGTCTCCTTTCCTGTGGCCGGGTTAGCTTTCTTATGGTCCAGAAATCAGGGGTTCTCAGACTTTTCAAATAGGGGTCCAGTTCACTGTCCCTCAGACTGTTGGAGGGCCAGACTATAGTAAAAACAAAAACTTTGTTTTGTGGGCCTCTAAATAAGGAAACTTAATAGCCCTGGGTGAGGGGGATACACATCCTCAGCTGTTGCATCTGGCCTGCGGGTCGTAGTTTGAGGATCCCTGGCCAGATCCTTTATTATCTCCTTCCTGGGCTGGGCATCTTTCTGGAGAGCCTTTCAGTCTGGCCTTGGTTCTAGAGCTTGAGCTCCTGCCTGCCTTCTCTGGCTCCTGAATCTCCCTGACTGAGGCTCCTAGCTTTTATGTGCTCTCTTATCAAAAGTGTGAATCTTATAGAACTATAGTAAGTACTAAGTACATGTGCTGAACTAGAGAACTGTTAAACACCATACTAAATAACCATTGTCTCTATCAATTCCACTGACTTAGCACCTTGTTTCAAGTTCTAGCCCATAATATCTTTCCATTTCTGATTTTGTTTATTAGTGATGTTTTTTTCTTTTACTTTTTGTCTGGTTATCTAATTCTTATTTTTGTTTCTCTATTTTAATCATGTGGATTCTTGCTTAGTCTTTTCCCTTAACTTGTTTTGTTTATTAGTTTTAAAAAATTCATTTTTGAGCCACTTTCCAAAAAGAATTTTTCTTATTCTCTTCATTATCCTTTGTCTCTTTCCATCTCATTTAGATCCATGTTTTCTGATTTCTGGCCCTATATTGATGTGGTCTCTCTTTTTTCTCCATATTCCTCTTATAATCAACATTCCCAAGGTAGCTATTTTCAGGTTTTTCCTCTAGGTACTCTTTGCCACTACCTAATAGGGTTTGCCCCCTGGAGTCCCCTTTCTATTGTTCCTTACTCCCAGAATAATGCCAATCATTGCAGGTGTCAGAAAGGAACTTTCCCATGGTAGAACCTTTCCCTCTTTATGTTCTTGATTTATCAGTTCATCACAGATCTATGTCTTCCCTGGTTTACATTTTCCCCCCATTTGCCTCAAAATCTTTTTCTTAGGGTCATGTTTTCCCAACTCTTTTAAGTGCCACTTATCCCTAGGAGTTCCAATTTCTCCCCTTCTGTAATAGGTATAATAGACTTTTGAAATGCCAAATCCCCCAGGCTACATTCAGTTCAGTGTCCCCATCTCCCTTCACAACTATATATCTTCACCCATAGGAACATATGGTAGTACCTAGTATCACCAAAACAAAGCCTCCTTCTTTACCCACTTTTTCTGTGCTTCCCCACTTTTTCTTCACACACTTCCCTGCAGGCTTTTCTTCCCCTCATTGCTAGCCTTTGGTTTGAGCATTTATTACTCTGTTCTTTCCCCTCTTTCATATACTCTACCATGTTGTAGCATAGTTCATCCCAAACCCACAACATTGACAACATTGATTTATCTGTAGGCAGGATGTCACTAGGTTCTACCCATAATGCCCTTGTTCTTCCTCTTTCTTGTTACCTCCATTGTACTTGTGCCTTCACTTCTGTGTCCTGTACATTTAGAAAGGAGTTTCTTCTTGATCTTTCTATTGTCACTCTGTTGCTATTGTTCTTTGGCTGATGCATTTTATCCACTCTTCCTGCAATTCTGTTCACTTCTGCAGAAGTAAATTTCTTCAGTTTTGGTTTTCTTTCTAAAAATGTTTCAAACATGATTAATTTCAGATAATGATCTCCTGGTTCTGCTCATTTCACTTAGCATCAATTCATGTAAGTCTCTACAGGACTCTCTGAAATCTCCTGTTGGTCATTTCTTACAGAACAATAATATTCCATAAGATTCACATACCATAATTTATTGAAGTCATTCTCCAATTGATGGGCATCCATTCAGTTTCCAGTTTCTAGCCACTATGAAAAGGGCTGCCACAAACATTTTTGCACATGTGGGTCCTTTTCCCTCCTTTAAGATCTCTTTGGGATATAAGCCCAATAGAAACACTGCTGGATCAAAGGATATACACAGTTTGATAACTTTTTGAACATAGTTCCAAATTGCTCTCCAGAATGGTTGGATTCGTTCACAGTTCTACCAACCATGTATCAGTGTCCCAGTTTTCCCACATCCCTTCCAACATTCGTCATTATCTTTTCCTGTAATTTTAGCCAATCTGAGAGGTATGTAGTGGTATCTCAGAGTTGTCTTAATTTGCATTTTTCTGATCAGTAGTGATTTGGAGCACCTTTTCATATGACTAGAAATAGTTTCAGTTTCTTCATCTGAAAATTATCTGTTTATATCCTTTGACTATTTATCAATGGTTTGATTTCTTATAAATTTGAATCAATTCTCTATGTATTTTGTAAATGAAACCTTTATCAGAATCTTTTTTTTTATATTATGGCTTTTTATTTACAAGATATATATATATATATATATATATAATATATATATATATGTAATTTTTCAGCATTGACCCTTGCAAAACCTTCTGTTGCAACTTTTCCCCTCCTTCCCTCCACTCTCTCCCCCAGACCCTTCTTCCCTCCACCCTCCCCCCCAGATGGCAGATAGACCAATACATATTAAATATGTTAAAGTATATGTTAAATACAATATATGTATACATATTCATACAATTACTGTTGCATAAGAAGAATCAGACTTTGAAATAATGTAAAATTGACCTGAGAAGGAAATCAAAAATGCAAGTGGACAAAAATAGAGGGATTGGGAATTCTATGTAGTGGTTCACACTTGTTTCCCAGAGTTCTTTTGCTGGGTGTAACTGGTTCTATTCATTATTGAACAAATGGAACTGATTTGGTTCATCTCATTGTTGAAGAGAGCCATTCCATCAGAATTGATCCATCATCTAGTATTTTTGTTGAAGTATATAATGATCTCCTGGTCAACCAACAATACATCAATGTCCCAGTTTTCCCACATTCCCTCCAACATTCATCATTATCTTTTCCTGTCATCCTAGCCAATTTGAGAGGTGTGTAGTGATATCTCAGAGTTGTCTTAATTTGCATTTCTCTGATTAATAATGATTTGGAGCATATTTTCATATGGCTAGAAATAGTTTCAATTTCTTTATCTGAAAATTGTCTGTTCATATTCTTTGACCATTTATCAATTGGAGAATGGCTTGATTTCTTATAAATTAGAGTCAATTCTCTATATATTTTGGAAATGAGGCCTTTATTAGAATCTTTGAATGTAAAAATATTTTCCCAGTTAATTGCTTTCCTTTTAATCTTGTTTGCATTAGCTTTGTTTGTACAAAACCTTTTAAACTTAATATATTCAGAATTATCTATTTTGTGATCAATAATAATCTCTAGTTCTTATTTGGTCACAAATTCCTTCCTCTTCCACAGATCTGAGAGGTAAACTATCCTATGTTCTTCTAATTTATTTATAATATCATTCTTTATGTCTAGATCATGAACTCATTTTGACCTTATCATGATATACAGTGTTAAGTATGAGTCAATGCCTAGTTTCTGCCATATTAGTTTCCAATTTTCCCAGCAGTTTTTGTCAAATAGTGAATTCTTATCCCAAACGCTGAGATCTTTGGCTTTGTCAAACACTAGATTGCTGTAGTTATTGACTATTTTGTCCTCTAAACATGACCTATTACACTGATCAACTACTCTTTTTTCTTAGCTAGGACCAAATGGTTTTGATGACTACTGTTTTATAATATAGTTTTAGATCTGGTACAGCTAGGCCACCTTCATTTGATTTTTTTTTTTTTTTCATTAGTTCTTTTGAGATTCTTGACCTTTTCTCCAATGAATTTTGTTATTTTTTTCTAGGTCAGTAAAATAGTTTCTTGGGAGTTTGATTAGTTTAGCCCTAATTAAATAGATTAATTTAGGTAGTATTGTTATCTTTATTATATTTGCTTGACCTATCCAAGAGCACATGTTATTTTTCCAGTTGTTTAGATCTAACTTTATTTGTGTGGAAAGTGTTTTGTAGTTTTGCTCATATAGTTCCTGACTTTCCCTTGGCAGATAGATTCCCAAATATTTTATACTATCAACAGTTATTTTAAATGGAATTTCTCTTTGTATCTCTTGCTGTTAGATTTTGTCAGTAATGTATAAAAATGCTGATGATTTATGTGGATTTATTTTGTGTCCTGCAACTTTGCTAAAGTTGTGGATTATTTCTAATACCTGTTTAATTGATTCTCTGGGATTCTCTAAGTGTACCATCATATTATCTGCAAAGAGTGATAATTTGGTTTCCTCATTACCTACTTTAATTCCTTTAATCTCCTTTTTATCTCTTATTGCCAAAGCTAGCCTTTCTAATACAATATTGAATAATAATGGTGATCTGGGCAACCTTGTTTCACCCTGAACTTATTGGGAATGGTTCTAGTTTATCCCCATTATATATAATGCTTACTGATGGTTTTAATTAGATGCTACTGACTATTTTAAGGAAAAGGCCATTTATTCCTATACTCTCTAATGTTTTTAATAGGAATGGGTGTTGGATTTTATCAAATGCTTTTTCTGCATCTATTGTGATAATGATATGGTTTTTGTTAATTTGGTTATTGATATAGTTAGTTATGCTAATAGTTTTCCTAATATTGAATCAGCCTTGCATTCCTGGTATAAATACTACTTGGTCATGGTGTATTATGTGGGAGATGATTATCTGTAATCTCTTTGCCAATATTTTATTTAAGATTTTTGCATCAATATTCATTAGGGAGATTG
Source organism: Antechinus flavipes (assembly GCF_016432865.1). Classification (NCBI taxonomy): domain Eukaryota; kingdom Metazoa; phylum Chordata; class Mammalia; order Dasyuromorphia; family Dasyuridae; genus Antechinus; species Antechinus flavipes. The sequence goes on along the minus strand of NC_067401.1, from coordinate 422,324,946 downwards.
GTCTATGATTTTCTTTTTTTCTGTTTTTGTCCTACCTGGTTTAGGTATCAGTACCATGTCTGTGTCATAAAAGGAATTTGATAGGAGTCCTTCTTTCTCTCTTTTTTCAAATACTTTAAATAGTATTGGAGTTAATTGTTTTTTAAATATTTTACTAAATATTTACTAAAATAAATATATTTTACTAAATATTTTACTAAATAATAAATATTCTACTGAATTCACAGGTAAATTCATCTGGTCCTGGGCATTTTTTCTTAGGGAGTTGATTAATAGCTTATTCTATCTCTTTTTTCTAAAATGGGACCATTTAAGCAATTTACTTCCTCCTCTGTTAATCTGGGCAACTTATATTTTTGTAGGTATAACTCCATTTCATGTAGGTTATCAAATTATTGACATAAAGTTGGACAAAGTAATTCCTAATTATTGCTCTAATTTCCTCTTCATTAGTGGAAAGTTCTCCCTTTTCATTTTTAACACTAACAATTTGATTTTCTTCTTTCCTTTTTTTAAATTTACTAAAGGTTTATCTCTTTTGTTGTTTTTTTTTTTCATAAAACCAACTCTTAGTTTTATTTATTAATTCAATAGTTTTGTTTTGTTTTGTTTTTTTTGTCATTTCTCTTGTGATTCTAAGTTCTCATGCTCCACAAGATCCACTATCTCATCAAATTTTGGATCACTTTTCTTTGTTTTGCAGTATTTATTTATGGAAACCTGAGCTCTTTTACTAGATTTGGAGGCAACATTTCTTTCTTTTTTAAATGTTTTCCTTGTTGATTTCTTTGCTTATGTTCAGAGTCTTAGACTTTTATTCTTCCTGAGATCTTTGCTTTTTTTTCCCCTATTTTTTTTTCTCTTCCTGATTTTTTAAAATTCACCTTCTGACTCTGTTCCCTCTAAGTGATTTCCTTGGAGTCTGATTTCAAATTGTCTTAGCTTCCTCTTATTCTGAGAAATTCAGGTATACTAGCTTGGTCTCTTCTCCAAGTGACTTTTTTATGGTTAGAACTAACATTAGCTGGATGTTGTGCTCTTTCTCTCAGACTTAATAGATAGCCCTTCCCATACATGATATCCTGGACTACTCCCTCTGTTCCCCAATTTTCTGGCCTGGTAATGACAGTTTGGATAGCTACTGGTGCTTGTAGAGAGCTGGAACTCTGGAGGATACTTGAAACAAGGTGTTAACTCAGTGGAATTGATGAGATAATGTTCCTCTAGTTCACACATATTCAATAATGATGTAATTATAACAGGGTATTTAAACTGGGGACAAAATCAGACTCTAGAAGAGACTGGTTGAGATTGTCAGACTGTTGGATGAAACTGGGTCAGACTATTACAGACACAGACTGTCTAAGAGACAGTAAAGACTTTGGACTCTATACTTGTCCATTCTCGTGGTGTCTATCCTGCTGAGACCTAAGGCCCTTCTGCAGGACTTCCAGAAAGCTAGCCTGGACATTACAGGTGCTTATCATCCCAGGCACCAGCATTTCAGAGATTTATAGCACTTATACACAGGGTTGCAGCCAACAATAGGTTTTTGATGCTCAGAGACTTGTCTCCTGATGCTCTTGTTGTTTGCCACTGCCCAAGCAAACTTCCACATTCTTGCCCAAGCAAACTTCCACATTCTGGACCTCAGAGTCTCTACTACACTGGAAAAAGGGACAGTACTAGAGGGTGGGGTTGGATTTTGTTGTCTGTTCATTAGGTTTGCTATTGCAGAGTCACTAGTATTAGTATGGGAAATAGAACAGGAGTGTTGAATGAGCTCAAGGAGTCAGTGTTCATTAGTGGATTTTTTTTATAACTTTCTTCTTTTAGAAGGTTTTCCAGACCATGGAGTCAACTGAAATTGCTTTATCTTTGATATATAATTTCTGTTTTGGAGAAATTTGAGAGATTGTGGGTGTCAGAGAAAATATCATAGTCCTCCATCTTGTTGCAAATGTGACCTATCAGCCTCTTTCCCCCCCATCATTATCTTTTAATAAGTTTACCATTATCTGCTTCCCATATATCTTGCTTCCTTGTCCTATTGCAGCTCCTTCTTTGCTGAGCCATAAAGCTACATTATTCTGAACATCTTACTCCTCTGTTCCTACATGCATGCTGTTGAAGGTTGCTAGAAAAAGTCATGTAATCCATTATAAATTCTTAATCTCATCTATACCTCAATAATCAGAGGTAATCCATTTGCATTTCCCTAATTGATTTTTTGTTGTATTTTCCACAGATCCTATTTCCTTCTTTCCCCACACCATTTTATTAAAGAATCTTATATTATTGGAAAAAAAAGATAACTTAAACCTGTCTCCTTTTCCTCTCTTAACATACATCTCAAAACTTTATGACCCTTTCCCCTTCATTTTCTCATCTTTTTCGAATTTTAGATGAAGAGGTAGTCTTTCTCCTTGCCAACATCAGCTCTTCTTCTTAACCCATAGAATTTTCCCCATTTTTATCCTCATACTTAGCACAATGCTTGACACATAGAAAGAACTTAATGAATGATTTTTGATTCATTTATTCATCTCTTGTATTCTTTTATAGCTGGTTGCCTCCAAAATTTTCCTCATACTGTCTTTAATATTCGATTTCTTCCTATATATTGACTCCTTTCTGCCTACAAATGTGCTCATGTAGCTTTCATCCTTAAAATATATTCCAATAACCCTCTTGTCTCCTCATTATTTCTATTCCCTTTTTCAGCTGAACTCCTAGAAAAAAATTATACATACTTACTGCTTCCAGTTTTTCTCCTTTCATTCACATCTCAATTCCTTTGTCTGAAATCTAACTTTATCACCCCACTGAAACTTCTCTTTCTTAAATTTTCTCTAGCAGCTAGAGGAGAGTGGAAGATGAGAATGACAGAGGTAGCAGTCTGTCTGAGAAGGCAAGGTGGCATGTGGTCATTTGTGTATTTAGAGGGACTGCCTTTGGCAAATAGAAAAGCTGGTGCTAAAGGAAGAGATAGTGATGGGAGGCATTTGAGTGATGATAATGAGAAGTAAATAGAGCTTATTAAATTCTCAAAAAATTTTGGGTGGAATATAAGGTAAGTTTCTCAGGTGAGAGGTAGAATAGGAGTAGGTAGAACAGGGCAGCTATTAGAAATTTGAGGAGGGAGGAAAAGGTTTGGAAAAGATGCTGTGGTGAGTGGACTAGTGAGTCATTTAGGGGGGTATAAAAAGATTGCTATTCCAAGAGTCAATTTGGGATTATGTTACATAAATTTATATTGTATCTGGTCAGCTTTTATGATTTTTCTCCTACTTAATTCAATAAGATGTCAGTAGGAATGAAGGCAGTGGACGGTAGAAGAAGATGCCAGCCCTGAGCCTTGGCAAAATTGGTGCTAGGGTAAGGAAGAAGGAGACACAAGAGAAGAGGTGTATAGTTGAACTGTTTCATGAATGGTTCAAGCTGGGGAAGGAAGAAGGATGTGTCTTGGGTGATATCCTGGGAAAGAATTGAAGGACTGATGAATTGGAGAGATTGGAAAGTGAAAAACTACTTTTTTTTGTGATACTGTTGAAAAAAGAAGTGGCTATAATGATCATAAGGTAGCTAGATGACACAGTAGATAAAGCAATGGGCCTGGAATCAAGAAGACCTGAATTCAAATGTGGCCTTAGATGCTTATTAGCACTGAAACTCTAGGCAAGTCACTTCCTTGTTTGCTTCAGTTTCCTCATCCATAAAATGATTTGAAGAAAGAAATGGCTAACCACTCTAGTAATTTTGTCAAGAAAACCTCAAATGAGGTCATAAAGGGTTGGAAACAACTGAAAGGACAATAGTAATAATCACAGTGATTTATTTTGTTAATCAGGATCTAGAATATGGTATGGTTAGACATTGGATTATTAGATTTACAGAGAAAGGTACCTTTGAGGTCATTTAGTCCAACTCCCTTGTGCAGATGAGAAAACTGAGCTTCAGATAAGATAGGGAGAAGGCCTTCATTTTTTTGGTAATGTCTTTTTGTCCTCGTCATATCCAGTGCCTTCATACTTTCTTCTTGGAAGACATTCATATGTGAGGTACTGTGTGGCTTACAGACAATGAAAATGTTTTACAATTTCAACTCTTTTTTTTTTTCTGTTTGATGAAAAAAATCCTTTTTTTTTTCCATAAAAAGATCTGTTGAATCCTAAAGTTACTTTGTTTTTTCCAATTTAGTGTTTATTTCAAGGCTTTTTAATCTGGCAATCTGGTATTGAGAGATGATCTCTAATATTCCTGTTGGCTTTAAAATTTTATGGCTCTGTCACTGTTTTTTTGGGGGATGTGTGTGTATGTGTGTGTGTGTGTACTCTCCTCATTTATATTTTATAGGCTGGGGTACCAATTATTCTCTTTTTGCTTATTAGTTGACTGTGTTCATTTTTTCTTTGAGAGAATGCCATGTGGACTTTTGGATTCATCTATCCATTTGGTCTCTCTCTACTCTCCAGTTATCTATCTCATGGACAAAATTAAAGCTCTGACCATCCTTAGAATGTAAGAGCTTTTGGACTTTCTGTTACCACTTGATAAAGTGTTAATTTATCATTTGCTTAGGTGGGGGAAATGTTTCCCCTTTTAAAAAGCAGCACAGCAAAAATGGAGCCCAGGACATCCAATCTGTTGTCTTTCCATGATAGTAAGGAGAATTAGTTACTCCTTGCTTTAGGGAAGATATCAAAATATTGATCAGAACCTGAATTTTTAAACAACAAAATCTTAGTACTGACCAAATTTTGGGAAATTAAAAATTTTATGAAATGTTTGTCATTTAATTTCTTTGTTCTGGCTTTTCACATTTGTGTATCAGCTAAGTGTGTATTAATGAAAGAAGCTGTGATTTGATTAAGATCTCCAGGGGCTCTTTTCTCTGCTGCACTTGTGAAGGTGCCATGGACACCTACTACACATGCTCTTTATTTTTTTCTCCAGGGATAGTCAGGACAGTGGTATGAGTTTCCTGGTTGTACTAGCAGAGGGTGAGGAAGTACAGGATGGCACATGAGGCTAAAGGCTCAGCAGGACTGCTGGATACATTTCAATGGCAAGATGTTTCAGTGGACTGGCCTGTAGGAGACTAAGAGCTGGTAAGAGGATAAAAGGCTGATGGGAGGTAGGATTGAACTGAAACCAAATAATCAGCATTGATTGGTTGGACAAAAAGTAGCTGCTAAATGTTAGACAGTAAGATGAAACTTGCTTTTGGAAAATTCTTTTTATTTTAAAACTTAACATAAATAAATGCTTGTTGCCAAGTTTTGGGATTCTAGATAGGAAGAAAAACTGCCAATCATCATCAAGAGTATAGTGCATCTTACACACAATAAGACAAATAAGAAATATACTCATTTGTGTTATAGCTAACAGAATATTAAGCTTAATTCCCCAGCAGGACAGAAACTTGAAAAGTAAAGCAGAAATCCAAAGATCTTAAGCAGATGAATCCAGAGCCCAGTAAGCAGGTATGGCAACCAAGCACTTTGCCACCTTATTTGTTCAGGAGTATCTGCAAAAATGGAGACTTGCCTTGTAGTTTAATGTCTGTTGGCAACTTAAAGTGAGTTGTTAGTGTGGTATTAGAATTTCTGCAATGTGAATGCGGTCTCCAATATAGGTTCAAAGGGGGTAAGTTGGCCTATGTGTGAGAGAAGATAAAAGCTGGAGAAATATATCCCCAGACTATCAAGAAGAATGAAGTCTTCTTTGAAAGTGTTTTGAGAAGGAAACAAAGGAGGGAAAAGATGGAAATAGGCACAGGGGAATTTTAAGCTGGTTTAGAAACATTGCCAGGAGAAGAATCCAATGTAGAGAAGGTAGAAATGGTTGCTTAAGTAATAAGCATGAGACTTTCCTAGGGGTGAGGAGAGGCTGGACCAGCCTGTGAAATAACAGCTTCCTGTCCTCTGTGAAATGTTAATAATGCGGATTGGCAAATCCCATAATGTTAGAAGAAGAGTCTCTTGATTTCCAATACCTGAGACCCTTTAGGAAAGAAAGTAGATTCCAATGAAGGATGCAAATTTCGCCTCATTAGTGTCTTTGAGGCTTTGAGGAATAAATGAGGCCAATGACTGAATTGAGTTTTATTTGATTATATTATGGCTCTGAATAATATACTTTATCCAAAGGAAGTAAAAGTAGGGTTGAAGTGTGAAAGTTGTAGAGGAGCTTTAGAATTGTTGGATACCTTCACTATATGGACACTGTTGGGGTTGTGTTGGGAGTTCTAGAACAGAACTAGTTTTTGTGCTTCTGAGTACCCCTGAAGGTTAGTTTTCCCAAGATAACGTTGGGTTTTTGAATTTGCTATCTGTTAGGGAGGTATAGTGTGAGGAAGTGAACTTTGTCTCTGGTTCTCCAGAACTCAATAGCTTGGATTCCTGGGGCTGATTTCTCTTGATTAACTTTATGCAGTCAGATTTAATACATATTTTATTAGTCATCTACTGCAGACGTAGCTTGCCTCTTGTTTTGGGATCAAAAGCTGTGAGGAAGATAGAATGAAAATTTCCAGACCCATTCAATGATACTTTTAAGTATGCTCTGCAAATAGTAGGTACTTAATTGTTGTTGCTGTTCACTTGTGTTTGATTCTTAGCGACCTCTTGCAAAGATAGGTCCATTTCCTTCACCAGTGGATTAAGGCAAACAAAAATTAAATGACTTGTCCAACCTCACACAGCTAGTAATGGTCTGAGATTGAATTTGGATTGAGGTGTTGGGAGCACTATATTTGCTGAGCCATATAGCCTCCCAGGTGCTTAATTAGGCTTTATTCAAAGTGAAAAAAATTGTTGACTTTATAAAGTATACTTTTTCTGCTTAAGTGATCATAGAAAAATGATTTTGAATAGTTTTCTTATGTAACTTTTGACAGTTACAAACAAAATATGTTACTTTGAAAATTATAGCTTAGAAATTTGTATATTTGTTATTGCTACCAGACAATGAAAATAAGTTACTGTAATTTGAATTGTGAGTACAGTGATCCATAATTTCTACTTTGACTTCTTTTCTTGTTTTGTGCTATAGTGACTTAGCACATAAGTCAGCATCTCCACTCAGGCAGGGCCCTCTTTTTCTACTTTTGTAAACACTTTGGTATTCATTATATAATCTTGGACAAAGCCCTTCTTGTGAAATTTTGCATACATGCTAGAGTTACAACGTGTTTTAAAGGAAAATTAAATCTGCAGACACAGATGAGTATTTTGGACTCTTTTGCTTTCTAAAAACAGTCTCTGTGGTAGTAGGTTATAGAAAAGGGCCTGCCTCTTTAAATAAAGTTTTTTGTTTCCCCCCATAAGCATCACATGAAGTCATTGATCTGGATAGACTTTGAAGTAGTTGAGATCTACTTTATCTTTTCGTTTCCTTTTGTATCAAACTTGAATAAGGCCTATTTCATTGCACAGGTTTCTTAACCTTCTAAAATTAGAGAAAGAATGAATGGACAAAGAGTGGTTTTGTATGGGTTTATTAGAATTCTCCCTAATTGCTGCTGTATGTACTATCAGCCTTTAAGTACAACAATGCAATGAAACAAACTTTTGACTCTGATTTCGTCTTCTAACCTCCTGTCTTGGGGCATCTGCATGTAGATCTAGAGTTGCAAGAGACTTTGTAAGAGTCCAATTTCCTTATTTGTTAGATGAAGAAATAGATTTAGAGAGGTTATACAACTTGACTGAGGTCAGACTGATGGAAAAGCCATGATATAATTTGATTCAAATACTTAGTGAAGTCCTTCCTACTACATGTTAGCTTCTGTTGTCAAAGAGTTTCTATTTTAGTTATCAGGATAAGCCATGTATACAAATAACATATAACAGTGTAAAGTCAACTATGACCAACACAATAGGTTCTGGGAGCTGAAAGGAGAGAGAAGTACATGAAATGGTGAAGATCAAGAAAGGCTGCCACAGTATCTGTACCACACAGGTTTTGAGGGATGAGTTGGATTTTGACAAACAGCATGTATAGAGGTATACATAGACGTTGGGAGCAGTATGAGCCAAAATATTCAGCTCAGTCTCATTTTTTCAGTTGTACCATGCCCTTCTCTTCCTGGCCCTATTTGGGGCTTTCTTGGCAAAGATACTGCAATGGTTTGCCATTATCTTACAAATGAGGAAACTGAGGCAGTCAGGATTAGGTAACAGGGTCACATAGCTAATAAGTGCCTTAGGCCAGATTTGAACTCAGGAAGATGAGGCTTCCTGACTGCAGGTCTGGTGCTCTATATCCACTGTGCCACCTGGCTCAAAACTGAGCCAAAATATGGAAATAGGAAATTTTTAGGGAATGAGTTCTGACAAAGTTAAAAATGAAATAGTGCTGGATATGTGTTGCATATTAAAAATAGAGTAATTCCCCCCAACTTTTTTTTGATAGGATATTGTATTATAAGGAGAGATATAGAATGGATAAACATTGTAAGAAAAAGGAAGGGTTTGTGGTAAGAAATCATTTTGTGTTTTCCCTATGTTGAGCTTTTTCTCTATATGTTCTTGGATTCATTCAGTAGAAGGATTGATAAATTAAATAATATTTAGGAAGAGATGGGTTAGGCTATTCTGTTTTGTAATTCATTTTGTAATCCATTGCTTTTTAGGACTACTAGACGGGATGTTACACTTATTTTTAAAGGTGGCATGGAATAGTGGTTTCCCAGACAACAAATGAATATACAAATATGTAATTTAAGATTTTTTTTTAAAACCACAGTTCAGCATAATTGCTGGACAATCATTTTAATCAAGTGAGAAGTATAAAAACAGAGCACCAAAGTTATAAACTTTTCTCTTTGGAAGCAAGCAAAGTTTACTTCTATCTATTTAGTGATAAAATACATAGATATGAGATATCATAGTACAAAATAATTCAAGTAGGTTTTATTGGCAGATCAATTTAGGCATTTTGACTTCAAATATAAAGCTCAGATTTGGAATCATTTACTCCCATAAACAGAGTGATTTAAAATTTACCCAGTTCCTGTAGAAAAATGGAAAAAATTGGGGGAGGGGAGATGGAAGAAAGGACATTGAAATGACTCTTCATTAAACCCATTCCTTAACACTCAGTGTATGAATTATACTAAAAAAAACCTGATAGTTTAATAGTAGAATATTAGCAATAGTATCTCCCTCAGTCTATAAATATCGTTGAGATAACATATGTAAAGTCAAATATGATGCTGCCTTTAAAGTATTAATAAACCATATACTTATTCCACTGGACCAATCAGTGAACACTTATCTTTTTCCACTTTGATTGCATTAAAAACTTTTTTTTCTTTTGTGAGGCAATTGGGCTTAAGTGACTTGCCCAGGGTCACACAGCTAGGAAGTGTTAAGTTTCTGAAGTCAACTTTGAACTCAGGTCCTCCTAACTCCAGTGCCAGTGCCCTATCCCCTGCACCATCCAGCTGCCCCATTGATTGCATTTCTTAACACTTTCTGAATCAATCTTCTGCAAACATCCATTGTGCCACATATTCTACTGTGGGTTGAAGACATTTACATTGAGCTTCATAGTAATGTTGTATCCACTGGGCCTCCCAGTAGAACAAATAACTATGTAGCATGTTTAGAGGGGATGAGACAGGGAGAATGAGACAGTAGGAAAAGTGGGAGACAAGGAAACTATGACTAAAGAGAGGAGTCTCATCCATTAGAGTGTCGATAGCAGTGTCTTTTGGGGTTAGGACAAAGATTCTTGTGAATGGCTGAAGCAGAATGAAGATGGATGTTGAGGAGGTTGATTAATTAGGAGGTTGTCAATGTCAACATTTGAATCAATAAGGATGAAGCAAGTTTGGAAGGAATAGGAAGGGGAATAAATATTAATTAAATGCTTATAATATGCCAGGCATTATATGAAGGCTGTACAAATATTATTTCATTTGATTCTTACAACAACCCTATGAAGTAGGTAATAGTATTATCATCCACATTTTGTGGCAGACAGGGGTTAAGTGCCTTATCTATAGTTACATGGGTAGGAGGTGTCTGAGGCTAGCCTTAAACTTGGATCTTTCTGACATCAGGCCCAGGGTTGTATCCACTGTGACAATTACCTTCCTGGAAAAGAAAACTGCAAGCCAGGTGCTGAAGTCATTCTGAGAGGGCAAAAGAGTAGTATTTTGGAGAGCAAAGAAGATTTAATGGAATTAAAGGAAGGGATAATGATGGCCATATTCTAGCTTTGGTTAATGGATTATCTCCATATTTGTTCTTTCTCATGAATGTCTTGCTTTGGAATTGTTTTGCTTGTATGTGTTCAGGCTTCTCCCTGCTATAAAGTTTCTATTCACTGAAAGTTTATGAGGAAAGTAGCCTGGCAAGCCCAGACCTGAGCGTGGCAATATGGTCAAGCCAGTATTTCCATAGCTTAGAAATAGATTGTTTTTAGGTCAGAACCTATAATATAGCTCCTACTGTATTGGCAAGTCCTTTCTTCTGAATGAGAAGAAATACTAAGAGACTTTGGCAATGGGGGTTAATATTCCCACTTTTAAAAACTGAAACAATCTCAAAGTTTCAAAGGGCTCTGATGGCCAAATGCTATTTTATTTTTCTGACTAGAATTTTTTCCTCAGAAATACTAAGGTAAAGGTTTTTTTTTTTTTTTTTAATGTTTTGAAACTATTGCTAATTTTCTTTTTATTATCCACAGTACTGCTTTTTTCCATTTTGGTAATGGTTCAGCTGTAGTCATTTCTAAACTTCCTCCTGACTGGGCTATTACCCTGTCCAAACTTTGACTCACACTTAGGTTTTTGGGTTACTATTTAGGTTGCTATTTTAATTCAAGAGTTACTTGGAAAATGAATGGATATGAGTCCACCAAGTAAACCGAAAGCGAGAGGGCTGATGTCATTTTGTTTCACTTCAGAAGGGAGCTTTATGTTTTACACTCTGATTTTATGTATTGAAATGTTATGTAATAAGAAAATCACTTTTAGTTAGACAGAATGCTTTAGTTGTCTGAATGCTGCTAGTCTAGTTTTTAATATGTAGGATTACAATTTTAGCCTTCTAATGAAGTTTTAATTTAGAATTTATCATTGAGAATTTCAAATATTTGTTCATTTTACGAAATTAGGTGGGACTCATTTCCAGCTCAAGGTTGGTGTAGATTTGGTTCATTTGCAGTTAAAATCATTTATATATTGTCCAGGAGATGCCACTGTGGGAAAAGAGATGAACAGGAAAAATACAGATTAACCTGATCATACAGAACAACTATATATTTGTTAATTTAATCAAGACTTGTAGTGCTCTGATATACATATTTGATATCTTAAGAATACATTTGAAGTGGAGTTTCCTCCTTGTAGACATCTTTAGCTTTTAGTTTACAAACAATGGTAGACATCATAGAACCCTAAAAATTTCATATTTTATTTAGAGTTGTCAGTCTATCACTTTATTGGTCTTTAGTCAACAAATAAGAATAGGGTTATCACACTTAAAGGGAAATTAGTAGTGTTAGTATAAGTGCTGAGCTTTTGGTAGTCTCACTAAACAAAGACACTTTGAATTGAGTGAATAGAAATTAGGTACTACTTTGGTACTTTTAATTTAACTCCGTTTGAGACAGCTTCTTATATCTTGAAACAGCACTATATATCTTAGAGGTAGAAAGGGACCTTAAAAGGTTTTTCAGTTTGGATATCTATACCTTTGGAGGATTAGCTAGATAGATTGATATATAGAGAAATATATTTTAGATTTTTTATGGACTACATATTAAAAATCCAGTTGATTTCTTTAAAAATTATGTAATTGAATTAAATTTATATAAATTTACACATTAGTTTGGAATTCAATCAAAAGTAGATTGTTGAAGTGAAGATTTAGCTTTTGAATAAAGATTTTTAAAAAATAGGAACTGAAAATATTATCTTAGTTGATTTTCACAGGATTTTAATTTCTAATCCTTTTATGTCCCTGTGAAAATTACTCCACTGTCTTGACATGGCAAGAAAATGAAGGCTGGATAATAATGTACAATTAACCTATGAAGGAAATCAAAAATGCAGGCGGACAAAAATAGAGGAATTGGGAATTCTATATAGTGGTTCACACTCATTTCCCAGAGTTCTTTTGCTGGGTGTAGCTGCTTCAATTCATTACTGCTCTATTGGAACTGATTTGGTTCATCTCATTGTTGAAGAGAGCCCTGTCCATCAGAATTGATCATCATATAGTATTGTAGTTGAAGTACAGAATGATCTCCTGGTTCTGCTCATTTCACTCAGCATCAGTTCATGTAAGTCTCTCCAGGCCTCTCTGAAATCATCCTGCTGGTCATTTCTTACAGAACAATAATATTCCATAAGATTCACATACCATAATTTATTGAAGTCATTCTCCAATTGATGGGCATCTACTCAGTTTCCAGTTTCTAGCCACTACAAAGAGGGCTGCCACAAACATTCTTGCATAAACAAGTCCCTTTCCCTTTTTAAGATTTCTTTGAGATATAAGTCCAGTAGAAACACTGCTGGATCAAAGGGTATGCACAGTTTGATAATTTTTTGAGCATACTTCGAAATTGCGCTCTAGAATGCCAGGACATCATAATATAGCTCCTACTATATTTTTGATCAACAGCTTTAGAATTTTATTTTGACCCAGCCACTATCCCCGGTGCTAATCAGCTATAGTAATTCCTCTCATCTATGTACCTTCTAACTCCATACTTGTAATGGAGTCTCTCTTTTTTCTTTCCTATGATCCTTTCTTCCTTCCCTCCCTTTTCTTTTCATTTTTCTTGCCTCCCTTTATATTATGGTTTAATAACTTTGTCAATGAATAAAATAAGATTGTCAGGCATCACATAATCTTGATGATGCCATTCTGGCCCTTTGTGGCAATTTCTGCTTTTTCTGGAGAATCATGAGTCATTCCTTTAATAATACATTCTAGAATTTTATTAAAAATTTGTCAGATTTATGGTCTGTAGTTTTCAGACTCCATGATTTTGCCTTCTTTTTAGCACCTCATGTGGTTTCTACTACTTTCCACAGATTATTAATAATGGCTAAGCAGATGATCTGCCAGTTGGAGGAACCATAGAAACCTCCTGTAGAAGGTGGCATTTGACTTGATTCTTGATGGAAGGAGCCAGGGAAACTAAGAGGCCGAGATAGACATTCAATACAAAAATAGGTGGAGTATTTTGTTTAAGGAACTGTTAAGTAGGCCAGTATAACTGCACAACTGAGTGCCCTCATGCCACTTATATTCTTCTGGGGGAAGAGGGCAAGGAAGGAAAAGGGGGGAGGTACAGTGCTATACAGATAAGATATACAAAAAAATAATAGACTAAATGATTGTTATCGTTCTATCCTTGTCTTCTTCCCCTGCTCTCAGTAGAAGGGTGGCGGGCTCAATTGTAGTATGCAATTTGAGCTTTTCCCCTGACAACACACTGTAGCTTTTGCAGAAACAAATGCACAATATAACTGACACTTGTTTTCTTATATGATTGTCATTTGAGAGCTTTTTGTTTGTCTAGATAATTAGTGTAGTATCTAGGAAAGACACAAGGCTTGAGGTGGTTATAACTTTATCTTAAATTAAAAAAAAAACTTTATTGACCTAGAAAAATCACTTTGTGGCCTAACAAACACTAGAGGAGGAATGTTATCTGAAACATCCAGATTGAGCTAATGAAATTCTTTCAGGGACTTTTTTTTTTTTTTTTGTGTTTGCTTCTGACCTGTTTTTCTTTTTTATCTATTATTAAAAAGGAGGACCACTGTTTCTACTGGAAGTTTAGTGATATTAAAATAATTTGCACAGTTTATTTAATTTACATTTGGGTGGGGTTCGTGTGGTTTTTCAGGAAACAATGATTCTGGCAGTCTGGAGTCTCAGGGTGAAAAGAATACATTTCCTTTGTACTTAGCTCAATTTGAACAGGCAGTCTGGGTAACTTTGAGTTAATTATCTAGTTAGCAGGATTCCTGTTTATAGGAATTTTTTTTTTAAAACTGAAGTTATTTAAAGTGTTTTAAAAATGTTTTAATTGGCAGTATTTTTTTTCCTCTTTGTAGTTTTGGCAAGGTGAATGTGGCAAGAGAAGTTTGCAGTCCTGAAATGGAGGTCAGAGCTTCCTTACCGAAGGTTAGTGGGTCACCTGATTCTGTGACCACACTCAATAGTGAAGAATTTGTTTTGGTACCCCAGCAAGCAGGTGATAGCTCTACAAAGGATGATGAAAGACCTCAACTAAAGGTATATATATTTTTTTCCAAATGATTTCCATTTATTTGTTGTATGTTTTTAATACTTGAATGGGTTCTAAATAATTATGTGAAATCAGATTTCTACTCCTTCTCTCCTCTTAACTGTTGATGTGTTCAGAAGGCTCCAGTTAATATTTATTTACCCTGAAGCTGATTTGGGGAAGTAGTTGAAACTTTTTCTTGGTTTTTAAGGGAGTTATTGAATTTCTGATGTTTTTGTTCATTTAGCTATCTTTCTGTGTCTTTCCCTTAGTACACAAGATAGCTGATCAAGTAATCAAGTATAATATATGTTTACTTTTGTTTTTAGTGAGATTTTTACATTGTATATCAAGAAAACCTTTTGGTATATTACTCCTGTTACAGTTACTGTGACTTAGATGTACATATTTGGCAGTATTTTAACATTTGAGAGTATTCATGTAGAGATGATTATAAATTTTTAATGACAAAAAGTAACACAGTAATAACAATCTAAGTGTTTAGAGACATGAGAACAATGTGACAATGCAAATGCATTTTGTTTTATATATAAATGCTTGTTGAGTGACTGATGTCCAGAAACTGAGACTCCCACGAGTATATTGAAAAATGTAGGAGTAAAAAGTTTCAAAGGTTTTATTTATCACGTTTTCAATTCATTCTTGGGTTGTGTTTTGTTTTGGATGATGGAACTGTGAAAGCTTTAGGAGCAAGTAAGACATTTAGAATAGAAATAGAAATACAATAGAATGGCCTTTGAATGAAAAGTAGGTGAAAGTTACAACATATTGACTTTATACCTTCAAAGGTATAACACTTATTAATTTAATGAAAATTATACTGATTTTAAAATATTTTGGTAGTAAATTTGATGTATCTTCTCCTAATTTTAATTGTAGAGGTATATATTCTGTCTTGTGCCATTATTTCTCTGAAAATATGCCTGACTAAAACAAGGTGATGGAATGAGGTACAGCAAAGTTACATGGACCAAATGATCTTCCAAGGGCATTTTTATAAAGGAATTTGGTTATTCCCATATTATCAGTATTATTGAGAGGTATTGTGGCATAATGAACTGCTCCTAGAATTAATATAAATTCCTACCTATTCTAGATAATTTAGTTTTTTGGTGTCTTGGGCAACTCTCTAAAGCTGTAAATCACAGGCAATTTATCTCTCTACCTTGGAGAATCTATGAATTGGGAGAGGGAGTTCCTGCATTGAAATCACAGATCTAAAATAACAACCAAAAGTTATTACAAAAAACCAAGATTGGTTAGATTATGTGTAAGATGGGCCTTTGCTGAGTACATATTGTATATTGTAATCTTAACTGCATAATTAGATTTTTTTCATAACATATATGTTCTAAAATGACCTCAGACAAACAATTTAAGAAATCAAATAGGACATCAAGGGCTTTCCTTATTAAGTTAAACCACTTTTAATAAGAGATAAGATCTTTGTAAAGGATGAGTATTAATTGAAGATAGTTACCAATGACAGTGTTGAGTACAACTTCATTGCATTCTTTCTTTCCTTATTTCATGCAAATATGGTGTGGTTGTCTTTAAAATGTATATATTCGGTTTTTGTAAATTGAATCACTTTTAAAATGTAGTTAAAAAAATTATATCCCCATAATTTCATGGTGAAAGCACAATGGAATAAGCATCATTTCATTTATTTTTTAAAAAATGTTTGAGGTGAGATTTCTGTCAAGTTAGGTACAGCTTGTTTTCTTTTTGTAATGTATGGTTGCTTTAATTTGTTTTGTTTCAAGCAATAAAATGTTTGATTTGTGTCTGGCAGGTAACAGACATTAATTGACATATATATTGCATTTTATATTTATATAACTCTATGTAGACAAGTTTAAAGTTTATTGCAATTTTTTAACTTACAGAATTTTTTTTAACTTGCAGATCGTCTCCAATGGAGATGAACAGTTGGAAAAGGCAATGGAAGAGATTCTGAGGGATTCTGAAAAAGGTCAAAACCATCTTTTTGATTGTGAAAGTTCGACTGAAATTTGTGGTCATTCATTTACTGATGTTTCAGCCAAGCAAGCAAATAGGCCTTCTCTCCAGTTAGTGCTGGATCCTTCTAATACAGGTACTTTGCTGCTAGTGCATAAGAACAATTGAATAAAGATCAGAAAGAATTTTCAGGAGAAAATTAAGAACTATGCCCAAAGAGTTATTAAACTGCACATACTTTCTGATTTCTACTATATTCCAAAGATCTCACAAAAGAGGGAAAAAGACCCACATGTAAAAATCAGGAGCTGGTACAAGATGTCACTGCTACCCCTATTTTTTTCTGTTGTCCTTTTAGTAAAAATTGTACTAATTGTATTTTGTGACAATGGTTTTTTCCTAAGTTAACATATATCAATATAAAGTAATATGAAAAATGTGTCCTCAGATTTCATGAAAATTATTTGTTGGCCCTCTCTAAATTGCGTTAGTAGTATATTATATTTGAGGTAATGGTAGGTGAGTTGCCACTTATATGGTTAGAATGAATTGCAACACTGATACAAATCTGTTGGGGTCATATGGTAGTTTTACTGTCTTTTGTAAGTTTCCAATCCTTTGTATCTCCTCTTTCACCCAATAGTAATTTGTGCCACTACACAGTATTATTTACAGTAGGGATGCCCATGGTCCCTGTTATAACAACTTCATTTATTATCATATATCCTCTAACAAGTTTGGACTCTGTATGCTTCATATAGCAGCATAGGAAAGAAGAGAATAGGTAGAATGTAGACTTTACCAGCATTCTTAGCTGACTGACATATTCAGGACAGATGGCTTAGTTTCATTTTGAGATTTTCCAAGATCCTTCTGTAATGCTTTGACTTCTGTTATTTGGGTCACAACCTTAGGTTGGTGACCCTTGAAAATGTGCTGCTTCCTTACTTCCTTCCCCTTTCTACCCTCTCTCTCTTTAGCCTTGTTTGGGACAAAAAGACCTACCCAAATTGACTACTATAGAGATCACACATAGAAAGCAGAATTATTTATTAGAATCTCGAGAAATGGGACCCCATCCTGATCTGTGAGCCAAATTTCACATCAATTTTATTGAAAATTTTGAAAGCTGAGACAGACAGAAAGGGAGAAAGAGAGAGAGAGAGAGAGAGAGAGAGAGAGAGAGAGAGAGAGAAAGAGAATGAATATATGTGTATATATACATATGTATGTCCTAGGAGTTTGGAACAATTGAATATTTTTGCCTTTTTTTTTTTTCATTTTTAGAGTTTTATTTTTGTCTTCTCTCTCTCTTTTTAAATGAGCCATTTCAAGAATTATCTCTCCCTCCTTACCTAGATTGAACACTTTTCAACAAAGAAAAACAATGAAGCAATCATAGGTATTTGACAAAATGTATATTTTGCTCTACCTTTTTGATGTGGGGATCATAGGAATATATATTTAGAGATGGTAGAATCTTTAGGGGACCATTGTGCCAGTTTTTTTTTTTTTGAAACCTTAGGATTTGCGGCCCAGAGAAGTTGTCACTTGCCCAAGTCTTTGACATTGTGTGATGTATAATAATCATTGTGTCTTATGGCCTTTGGGCCATATTTTATTATGTGTTATTTTTTCTTTATCAGAACACATTTTCCTGTGTTTCTAGGAATTCCTCATATTTATCATTTTTTTTTCTATATTACAATCTGTTTTAAATCAGTGAAAGTGCATTTATTAAACCCTAATTAATATTCATGGGGTTTTTGGTAGATGGAATGTCTGAAGTCAGGAATTCTATATTTTCCTGAGTTCAAATCTAGCCTTAAGTTACTTCACCCTGTTTGTTCCAGTTTCTTCAGTTGTAAAATGAGCTGGGGAAGGATATGGCAGACTACTTTATTTTCTTTGCCAAGAAAACCCCAAATGGGTAAGAGAATTGGACATTGAACAACAACAGAATCCATATATCTCAGTTTACTCAACCATATCCCAATCTACAATTTACAGCATTTACTGTAAAATGCATTGCTGCATTCACTTTGTCTCTAATTCTTTGCATATTACAAAGAATACTGCTCTGACAATTTTGGTGGGAAATGCAATACTGAATGGTGACTGCCAGGGCTAGCTAGGGGGAAGTTCTGCTGTTTACCAAGCTTGCAGTGCCATGTGATCAATAGTTGGTGGTTGATGACAAGTTTGGCAAAAGGAAACATATAATTACAAAGTGTGTAGTAAAGGATGAATTAGGCAGCTAAGTAGAAGAATGGATAAGGTTTTAGGCCTGTAGTCAAGATGACCTGAGTATAAATCTAGCCTCAGATACTTACCAGCTTTATGACTGTGGGTAAATTACTAAATATCCTGCAAATTCAGTTTCCTCAGCTATAAAATAGCATCTACTTTCCTGGATTGTTGTGGGATAAATGAAATATTTGTAAAGTACTTTGTAAATCTTAAAGTGCTGTGCAAATAAATTCCAGCAATTTATTATTTTTGTTGTTATTACTACATCTTAGACTTAGTATATAATCATTGGAGTTTAATGAATAGTTAAACTTGTTGTGTATGAATATCCCTTTAGCAACTATGTGGAGAATAGATTTTAGTTGGGGGGAAAAACTTAAGACAGGGAGCACAATTAGAAAGCTATTACAATAGTCCAGATGAGAAATAATGAGGACCTGGGCAGGGATGGTGTCTATATGAGTAAAGAGGAAATAATGGAGATGAGAGATTTTTGGAAGTAGAAAAGGCAATAGATAACAACTGATTAGATAGATATATTATATGAGAGGGAGAGTGAGGAATTGAGGATATGTATAGATGCATGTTGATGCTCAAAATTAGGCTAGTTCCAAAGTGGTTTGGTTTTGGGGGAGAAAGGTCACTTAATGAAATCTGCAGTGAAGATAGCAGTTTGCTGGTGTTTGTTTTATGCAAAGCCCTCTGTCCCATTCAGAAAGAAAAACGAGTCAGTATAACACCTTATTCTGGGGCACCAGCCAGAGAAATTAAGGGCAGTAGATGTGGGATGTTGGAGTTAGTGGACTTTTGCCTCCATTGCTGCTTGGGTTGGGGTAAAGGTATATACTTCTGGGAGACTGTGGCTTGAGATAGCAGTCAGGAACAGTTTAAGGGACAAGAGTTAAATAACAATGGATACAATTGGGTAGCTAAGAACCCAGGAAAGGCTTCATGTAGAAGTTACTACTTGAGCTGTGAACAGAGGAATTCTGCAAGGGTGAGGAGAGATACATCCAGGCAGGGCTTGATGGGATCACGGAGTGTTGGAAAGGGGATAATATCCAGTGTGGTTGGAAAGATGGGTTGGGGCCGGATTGTGAAGGGCTTAGAAGGTAAACAGGAGTTTATATTTGATTTTAAAGTTAATAGGGAGACTCTGGAATTGTTTGCGTAGGGAAGTCATGTTTAAGGAAAATTTCTTGGTAAACATTCAGGGCTCTTTTCTTTCTGATTACAACCAATTTTTCCAGCACTGTTTCCTGAGCCTATGCACATGCTCTCCATTGCAGTGCTTTAGTATTATATTGCTATCTCCCACCTATCACCACATTTTATAAGATGTTCTCTGGGACTGTGATGTATGCCCTCATTAATTCTACTTGTGGAACTCTTTCTCTTTCTTTGTGACTTAACTTGGGTGCTACTTCCTCAGTGAAACTTTCCTCAGTTCCTTGAATGTGTTCTCCCTTGTCAACATTTTCTAGAACTATGACCTTCAAACTTTTTTGATCATATACTTTGATCAAACATTTTCCCCCCTAGTACTTATGCTAAGGGTGGAGAACTGGAAATTTTTACTAATGGGCTGCCCAGATACTTGTGTGGGTGCTTGTTTCAGTTAAGTTGAAATTCCCCTGAGCTACTGACATTTGAATCTGGCTCAAAAGAAAGGAAGATTGGGGACTTGCCCATTTGGAGTGAGGGAATGAGGGTATGTGAAGGGTAAGTATGGGTTATTAGAAACAGTTCCTTTGATTGGCCATCTTGGAAGGATGGATACAACCCATCTTATTGGCTTATGGTTGATTTTTTTCGATTGTTGTTTGGGAATCATGCTATGACTTCCTGTGTGGCCCTCATTTTGGAGACCACTGGCCTAAAGTTCTTTGTCTCAACATTGCTCATGCACTATTATCTCATTTTCTACTTACTTGTGCATATATTGTATTTTCCATCCTTTGTATGTTTGCAAACATTTTTATGGCAGGTTCTAGTTTTTCATATTCACATTTCTAGCATTTAGCATAGTGCTTTGCAAGTCATGAATGCTTAATAAATGTGTATTGACTTGCTACTTCTTAGTTATAGAGCCCATTATATAGTGAGAGTAAAGTAGCCACACCCTTGGACTAATTGTCAAGAATAGTCATGAATATAGTGAATTTTTTAGGCTTGAACATCCATGGAAATAGTTGAGGTGCTGTAGACTTGAGGGTTTTGAACCTAATATGACTGGTCAATTCACCCACTAGAATAAAAGAAGCCCTTGCTTATCCTTGGCAGTGGTTACAAATACGTGTATTAGCATTTCCAAAGCTGATAAGTTTGGAGCAGAAGAAGCAAAAGAGAGAGGGAGGGGAAAAAAAGAACAAAAAGTGAAGAGGAAAGAGAGCAAGTGATTGAGAGATGCAGGTCTGGATGACAAGAACAATGAGAAGCTCACTGAACAGGACAAACATGGCCAAATGGGAGGAGAGGGAAAAAGGAACATTTAGAATGCATTAATATATAGGTTACTAAAACTTCTAAGGGCATTGCTGTATTAAAACCTAGTATAATAAATTCTTTTAGCTATGGATATTCATAGCAATGACTTAGTCTTCTCTAAGAAAATATGTTTATTTCTCTAAGGCAGGAAAGTTTTGCCTAGATTTCCACTAAGATGTGTTTAAAGTTTGTTTTTTGATGGTTAATTAATCTCTCTCCTTTGCTCTTGCTTTTCTTCTCTAATTCTGTTTTATTTCTCTACTTGCTTGCCCTGATATCCACCTTTCTCTTCTCCTCAAATTGTTCTGTATAAATAAAAAGAAAATATATTCCTATATGTGGGGATATATGGTATTGAGATTTTCTTTATATCTTCTCTGGTGCCCATGCTGCACATGGGAATTTGATAAATGTCAGTTGAATTATATATTTAACTGCAATATTATAACTGCTTCTACTATCATACTATCTTGTTTTTCCCTTTCTTTATCTCTCTCTCTACATGCATAGTCCTTCCCATCTCTGTCCCTTCAAAATACATAGACACAGACACACACAGAGATATTAAACTCTCCCTCCCCTCCCCCGATACATACAGAGAGAAAAACACATATTTCTGTAAGAAAAGGATGAGAATGAGCAAGAAAAAGAATATCTATGAATCAGATTGTTTGGGGAAACACACACGTGCGAGCACACACACACTCACAAATGATAAAAATAGTTTACATGCTGAGAGCTCCATCTGGCTTACACAAAAACTTTTTTTAGGCTATTATTCTTTTTTCAGTATACAACTGCCTCTTTATTTCTTATTATAGATAGATATGGAATAACCATTTTGAAACTGCAATTTATGTAAATTCCATTAGACATTTGAAGTTCAAAATTATTTTTTAAAACTTTTGCATAGGAAACACCTTTCTGTTTCAATTTTGATTTACAGGAATAAGATTCTTCTTTGTATTAACTGTTTGTAAATGCTGTTATTATTTGATTAGTATATACTTTTCTTTTCTCTTAAATTCTCCAGACATTGATTATATATCTACTCAGACCTAGGCACTGGGGACTCAATGATGAAATGAGATAGTTTGTTCTTAGTGAGTGGGCAAAACAAAGCAGGTTACAAAGCTTTTATTAAGCTCTTTTTATGTGCCAGACACTATAACTGGCACAAACTAATACAAAAAGAAGAAGATAGGCCCTGTTGTAAGGAGCTTAAACATTCTCCTGCGGGAAGAGAAAATATAAAAGGAGGTTCTATCAGGAGGGAAGAAAATCTAACCATGAGAAGGCATGATGCTAGGAGGGGAATGAAGCACGACTAATCTGGACCTATCTGTAAATGGAGGACTTTGGTTGGAACTCATTAGTGGGAGTTGGGAGGTCAACATGGTGGAAATATTCTAGGGTGAGTTATAGTGGTAAAATCTGGGAGAGTCCAAACTGAGACAAGAGAGAACTGAAGCCAGACCAGTGTTGGAAGATTGAAGCTCAGGACTGAAATGTAATGAAAGACGTACAGAAAAAGTAAATACTTGAAATAGAATTAAAAAGATATTATTTACTAAGAATTGATACTGGTACTCTTCTGTTTCTACATTCGTGAAGATAGCAATTCTGGGTCTGAAAGAGGTCCTGCTCTTAAAAAACTGAGATTCATTTAATCTTAGTAATACCAACCCTTGTAGAAGTGGATTTTTATGCCTCAGGTAATGAGGAAGATAACCAGTAGTTCAATTCCTACTTTTCAAAATTAACCAAATCCCTAGAATGGCCTCCTTGTTTCCTTGAAGGAAAATTGAGTCAATTCAGTAAAGAAAATGTTATTTCTAACCACACACTCCTTATTCTTAAGGAGCTTAGAATATAATAAAAGGATATGGGGGCATAAAGCTCATGAAGACAGAATCAAATGGTGAAAATTGATCTATGTATATAAATAACTATAAGATAATGAAATAAGTGGACATGAGAAATGTGAGGGAATAAAGTTTTCCATTAAAGAAAAGGAGACTAGGGTTTATTAAGAATAGTGTCACCTGAGATAGCCCAAGGGATAAAGAAGGCATTATAGTGATTTGAAAATGAGGTGAGGTAGTATCATGACCAGGGTCGCAGAGAGATCAGAAAGGGAAGAATGATTAAGTATAGGGAAAAAAATGCATTTTGGTTGGGAACATAGAACAGATAAAGGTGAAGGTGTAGGATAAAGTTAGAAGGGTTGGTTAGAACCAAGTTGTTGAAGGTCTTGAAGGGAAGACCATATTTGCTATAGTAAGCATTGATAAGCACTAAATATATTTGAGCAAGGGAATTAGTTGGTGAGACCTGCATAAAAAGCATGAATAGCCTGAAGGGTGGATCTGAATGGGAAGATCTGGAGTGGCAGGAGTAACAAGAAAGTTTTTAACAGTGATTCAGATAGGAGTTCAGGAGTCATGAAGGCCCAGCTTGGCCTGATGTGAGAGAACTGATGGAAGTAGAGTCAGAAAGATTTGGTATTTGATAGGATGAGAAGAAAGAGGAAAAAGTAAAAGATTATTCTGAAGTGTTTAGTCTGTTTTGTGTGTGTGTGTGTGTGTGTGGGGTAAGGGGGGCAGAAGATGATGGTACCATTAAGAGAATTTAAAAAGTTGCAGTCAGGGACAATTTTTGGATCATGGATTTTTAAAAAATTGGATTTCGTAGTATAGGTAGTCCCTGAGTAATAGCTTCTTCCATCATTGTGGATGAGAACCTTTTCTGCAGTTTGAGGTATTTGCCGAATTATTGCTGAGGGTAATTGAAAAGTAAATGACTTTCACAGCTAATTTTATCAGAGGTGGATGTTAAACCTCCAGGTCTTTATGACTCCAAGGCCAGCTCTCTGTCCTCTTTGCCATGTTGTATCTCATAATCATAGATACTTTAACAAATATCTCTAGACTGATGGATTGATTTTTAGAGGAACTTCAACTATTTAGTTAACACCCACATGAATGAATTGAAGCTCAAAGAGATGTGATTTTTTTCAGAGCCACATACATGTATTTAAAATTTTAGGCAAGATTTGAATCTAGGTCCTCTGACACCAAATGCAGCCATTTTATCACCAAAATACATGATTGGTTTTTGTTTGATTTTTTTTTTTTTAATGTGTGTATACTTTTCTATTATTTTTTCTTTTTAGAAGTTTCTGCTCTCCGACCGCCTTCTCCCAATGAACCACTAGAGGAAGATAGTGTATTATTTAATAAACTGACTTACTTAGGATGTATGAAAGTTTCTTCTCCTCGAAATGAAGTAGAAGCTTTACGAGCAATGGCAACCATGAAATCTTCCTGCCAATTTCCCTTCCCTGTCACTCTCTATGTGCCAAATGTTCCAGAAGGCTCTGTAAGGTAAGTTCTGTTTCCCCATTTTTGAAGAAAGAGATAACTTTTAGCTGAATTTTATAGATTTATTTATTTACTTACTTTTGATTCAATTTTAATTTTTCTCCAAATTCTTTTTCTCCCTTACTTCCTCTCTTCTCACCTTGAGAAAGTAAGAACAACAAAGCTCATCACAAACATGTATAGTTAAGCAAAACAGATTTCCAATATTAGCCATGTCACAAACAACACCCTGAAATTAATTAAAAAAAATTCCATATAAAACTGCCTTTGAATTCATCCTTTTTTTGTGTATGCACATAAAATGAAAGTCCAAGTTAGTTTTAAATGCGTGCATTCTATTTGCCAAATATACAGGATGAATTGATAATTTGTGAAATTATGAAATGGGGTCAGGTATGCCCAGTTCTGTGGGTACTCATTGGGAAGGATCACAATTGACATCATGAAATGAGGTGTCAGTCATTTTACTCAGACATGAAGAATGTGGAGACAAAAATCCATAAAGGCAGAGACAAATGGTGAAAACTGACCCAGTGGTAGCATGAGAAAGAAAATAGGACAATGAAGGGAATGGTAGGCAATGTGGGAAAGAGAATGGGGAGAGAGAGAGGCAGAGAGAATCACTGACATCACTGTGAATTAGAATTGGGAGTACTCAGCAGGATAGACCTGATGGAAGAGAATGTTGGGGGTAGGAGTTTGAGGTCTCATTTTAATAATGGTTGGTTTTTTTGACCAACTTCTATCTGTGCCCTTCTGTTTATTAACATTGGAACTATCTCAAAGTTATTAGTAAAACTTCAAACTCTTTACCTCAAAGTTATCTTATCACCACCTTTGTGGGGCTCCGCTATGGAATCTTGACAAAGAGCCCTTTTCCCCCTGGTTCAGCACATATTACCAGGATGTAAATTTTAGTTATTATATGATGCAATTTTGAAATTATGCTCGTTTTATCTTTGGAATGGTCTGGATGTGACTTCTAGGTTCCCCTTTGCAATCTCATTCAGATACAATCTTCCATTGCTCCTTTATACTGGCTAATTAGAAACTTACCACTCTGGCTAAAAGAGGAGGAGGTGGGTCAGGGTGACAAGAAGACTATCTGATTAGGTTTGGATGGTTAAGTGGAAAACAAAAGGAGACACTAGTTCTCTCTCTTCCCTCCCTCCTTTCTTTCCTTCCTTTGGAATTTCAAGGTAGTTAGAGGAATGGCTGCTCACTATTGCCAGATCATACCTTCCTCCTTCCATTGGTGCTAGAACATGATTTTCCCTTAGTCCAAGCCTCTGCCTCTTTCCTTGGAGGACAAACTTCACGGAGGTGTTTCCATCCTAATTCACTTGAATCACACAACCCTAGACCAATGGAATCATTTGTTAAGCAAGGTCTTGAGTCAAATGTTTTCTTTGTTTCTGCTATTTAAGAGCTTATGAGAGTGACTTATAAAATCAAAAACATAAGATTTATAACACAATATACTCAGTCCTCTTCTAGGAGAAGAAAAACTTCAGTGTTCCTAATGGAGGGTTAAAATTGTGACCTCTTAGTATTTGTCTTTATCAGGTTAGTCATTGGTATCCTCCTTTGAATTTTCTCCCATATCACTGAATACATGTAACAGATCACTTATGATCAATTGTAGTTTGTGGAAGACAAAAAACTACGAAATAAAAGCAGCTTAAAGAAATAGAACAAATAACTAACATTTATGTAGGATTATAAAATTTGCCAAGTACTTTACATGTAAAACACATATCATTTGGTGACATGGCTATTGACTGTTCATGAAAGCAAGCAGGAGAATTAAATGTTGGGTGTCCAGTTGTTTATCCCAAAGAAAGCTATTGATTGTAATATCAGTCCATTCTAGCCATTAGTTTCTTATTAGAAAGTGGTGACTAGTAGTTGTGGTGGTGATTTTAATGTACCATCATGTACTTCTGAACCTACATTTATAATTTATAAACTGTGCGTGCTAATGGGATCTAAATCTAGTTATTGAGCTTTAAGCCTGAATTTATTTCAAAACTCTTTTGAGCCCTGAATGGGAATAGTCCTTCTTTCTAATTGCAATCCTAAAGTAAGGAATGAACAGTGAAAAATACATTTGGGCTTTTTCTGTTACCTTTGTTTTGCAGAATAATAAACCAATCTAGCAATGTGGAAATTGCATCATTCCCAATCTACAAAATACTATTTTGTGCACGTGGCCATGATGGGACAACAGAAAGTGATTGCTTTGCATTTACAGAGAGTTCTCGTGGGACAGAAGACTTTCAGATACACATTTTCTCCTGTGAGATTCAAGAGGCAGTAAGTATCACATATCCCAGTGATCTGCTATAGTGAGAAAGTTAATTAAAACAATGTTAATAGGATCTATATCTGCATTAATTAGTGTTGGGATAGGATGGCACCTGTGTTTCACTTCTATTCCTTGAGGAAACTCTCTGTGCCAGTGCAGGTGGGCATCTTCTTCACAACCTGCTTGGAACAGTGGCTTTCTCATTTTTTAGTGCCAGGACCCTGGTCTGCTCTTAAAAATTATTGAGGATTCCAGCACCCCAACCAAAGTTCTTTTGTTTCTATAGATTATGATATATTTAGCATATTTTAAATTAAAAAATGTTGTTGTTATTATTATTATTATTTTGGGTTTTTTTTGCTTTTTGCTGAGGCAGTTGGGATTAAGTGACTTGCCCAGGGTCACAGAGCTAGGGCCTGTTATGCATCTGAGGCCAGATTTGAACTCAGGTACTCCTGACTTCAGGGCTGGTGCTCTATCCACTGCGCTACCTGGCTGCCCCACATGTTAGTAGTATTGTGAAAATAATTTTGACTTCTTCAGAAAGGGTCCCGGGGCTCCTCACACTTTATGAATTGCTGACTGAGGCCACCGAGAAGTTGACTCTCCTAGGTTCACACAGCCATTTTGTATGAGACGAGAGACTTAAAACCTAGGACTTTACACCTCCAAGATCAGTAGCATGTAGTATATAGGTGCACAGAGAGTGTACTGTAATATTAGGATTTGAATAGATTTCTTAAAATGAAGTCATGATTTATGGTAGCTTAGAGCCACATGGAAAGAGCTGAATCATAGAGAGTGCCTATTAGTTAAATTAGTTTAGTTGAGAAACAACTTCCATGAAGAGGGAATAAGCATTTATATAGTGCCTACTATTATATGCCAGGCATTGTGCACAGCACTTAAACAAACAAACAAATATTATCTCTGATCCTTATAAAAATCCTGGTAGTTAAGTGCTATTATCATTAATGCCAGTATACAGATGAGTAAACTGAGGCAACCAGAGGTTAGAGTGACTTGAAGATAGATTCACACTTAGGTTTTCCTGACTCTAGGCCCAGTGCTCTGTTCAGTATCAGCAGCTTGGATCATTTCAATCTGGCACCATGTTGTAGACAACTCAAACAGCATGAGGCTTTTTTTAGACTTTTTCTCCCTTATGCTATCAAAAAGAAAGGAAGTAGTATCTGTCAGCATTCTTATTTAATGGATTGTTAAAGATGACTGAAAAAAAATTCACATGATGGTAATTGCTTTATGTAAAATTAGCTTTTACAGGTCTGTTATTTTTGTTTTTGTTTTATTTTCAGCCAATGCTTATTTGTGAAGTGGGATAACTAAAAGATTGTTTTTTGCTCTGAAAAACTGAGTAATTAATGTGTAAATGTTCTTGCTTAATGCAAAGGATTTTCAAATTCCTAGCCAATTTCCCCTACCAATCAGTCAACTATTTCATTAGTAAATGTTTATTAATCTCCTACTGTAATGTTCCAAACTCTGTGCTCAGTGTTGGAGAAACATAGAAAGTCAGGTCAGTCAATCCCTGACCTCAAGGAACTCACAATTTAATGAGAGTACATGATACATAAAAGAAGCACAAAGCTATTATTGATGCAGGGATATGGCGGAGTCCTGCAGGCAGTAAAGGTGAGGAGCTGAGGAGTCATAGTTGATTTCATTTCGCCGAATGAAGAGTTTCTGGAGATCATGAAGCTCAGGAAAGCATCTAGGTAGGAAATGACCAGAATTCCCAGAGAGCCCTTCCAAAATGATGAAGGATCATCATTCTCATAGGGAGGAAGCCTCCAATGGCTAAGTGACTTCCTCAAAGTCACATAGGTCATAAGTGATAGAGGTAGAACTTGAACCTAGACCTTTTTGATTTTGAGGCTAGGCCTCTGACTTTTATGCCATGATACTTTAGTTTGATTTATATTTTTAAAATGTAGATAAAACAGAAAAACTGTCATGTGTCAGCAATATTATTTAATATTGTTTTAGACTATTTAAAATAACTAGATAGTGTAAAATCCTTGAGAGCCTACCTATCAAAACAGACATAGGAACTATGTGAACATAAATGCAAAACACTTTTTTTTGGCATAAATAAAGTTAGATGTAAATAATTGAAGTAATAGTATTGTACATGGGTAGGTAAGGCCAATATAATTGTTGCCAATATTATTGTTGAGGTGTAAAATGGATAATTTTAATTATTTTAAATTAAATTTTTTATATAAATAAAACCTGTGCAGCCAAGAATGGAAGAAATTCAGAAAAATGGGAAAAACTTTAATAGATTATCTCTCAGATAAGATGTGATTGGGTTGGAATATTGCTCTAGTGTAGGAAGTGATAGTTGGTTCATTTAGAAAAACATGACAAGACTTGGACATATGAAAGAAGATCCTATTTAGCTTTAGAGAAAGAAAATAGAAGGAAATAAACACAGTACAGTTTTTATATATATATATATATATATATACACATATGTGTGTGTGTGTATGTTTATAGATATCTATATGTATATCTATATCTATCCATGTTTAAATGCAGCCTTCTTTGGGGGTGGGGGAAGATGAAAAAAGAAAATTAAATAGGGTTGTTATGAAGATCCAATGAAAAAGAGAGACAAAGAGACAGAATCAAAGAAAGACAAAGAGAAGGGAGGGAGGGGGGGGGATAGAGACACAGAGAGAGGCCGGGGGTGGAGGGAGGAAAAAGAGAGAGAGAGGGGGAGGAAAGAGAACTATCTTTGATCCTTACACATTCCATTAGAGGCGAGAAAAGACAGATGGTAGAGAACTGATATTTCAAATTTGGCAGCGGTTACTTTTATACCTGTCTGATTTTTGTATTCCTGGAGCCTACTTGCACTGAAATGGATTTGGCAAAATGGGAAGAATCTGTTGTTTGAAGAGTCAGAGAGTGTTAAAAAGCAAATTAAAGGGATGTTTTTCATTATTTTATGTAATTGTGATGTATATAACATTTTTAATTTGGGGAAACTTATCTCTCCATCTTTTTCATGTTGATATAGAAGGGTGTATAGTGAAATGTTTATTATAGTTGTGGTAATAATTTTTGAGAATAAACAGAGTTGTGCTGTATTCTACATTTAGTCATTTAGCACTTGTGGCTCTGTGGTCAAGTGTCTTTAATCTCTAGTATAAAATTCTCTCTCTCTCTCTCTCTCTCTCTCTCTCTTTTTGGTAAGAATGAGCATGAATTACTATTTATATAAGTAATTCCTGAACTTTATTGTAGATATCACCCATATTAGAGCTGAAAGGGACTGTTGAGTGTCCATTTCCATCATTTTGAAAGTGAAGAAATTGAGGATCAAGGAATTTGTGATTTGTCCAAAGGGACAGCAAAGTGATGGGAAAGTTGGGCCTATCATGCCTCCTAACTGTGGGCATGTTTGAAGCTGGGGCCTGTCCTGGCCCCTCTTGTTTTCTCTGTAATCTCACTGTACCTCATCAGTTGTGTTATAGGTTCAGTTCAGTTTTCATCTATTTCAAAATGACTGAGGAATAAACAAGTGTGTGTGTGTGTGTGTGTGTGTGTGTGTGTGTGTGTGTTGGTCTATCCATTTACTTTCCCTAGTTTTTCTCCTGAGTTCAAGTTTCTTATGTCCACCCACCATTAGATCTTTTGAACTGGATATTCCATATGCATTTCAAACAGTTTGTTCAAAATAGAGCTAATCTTTCCTCCTTTTCTTTAAATCCCGTCCTTTTCTGGAGTCTTTTTTTCTTTTTTTTGTGAGTGCCTCCATCCTTTTAGTTACCAGCTTTACAACCAGGTTCCCACACTTGCCTCGCCGCTCTTTCTCCCCTCACATACTCAGTTTCACTGTTGCTCACACATCACTCCATATCAATCTTTGTCCATTCCCCTATGCCTAGAATGTTCTTTCTCCTTTCCTCCACATTTTAGAATTCCTGGTTCTCTTAAAAACTCATCTGAAATGCCATTTTCTGGAACAGACCTTTCCTGGTTTCTCCGTCTGCTAGTGCCTTTCCTGCCAAGGCTGCCTTCTGTTGGCTTTGTGTCTGTCCTCTGCACACATGCAAACACATGTTCGTTACGTGCTTGCACTTGTACACATACACGCCTGTATAGTCACACATTTTCTCTTCTGTCAGAATGCAAATTCTTAGAAGGCAGATGCCTTGTTTTTGCTTGTTTTGGCCCCTTACTGCCATCCCTTGGTACAGAAATGCTTGATGATTGACCAATTGACCCATGTTCTCATTGCCTTTGGAGCGGACATTGCTAAAGGTTTTTTTCCCACTTAGTTTCTTCCATTTTTGCAGTTTTTGGCCAAGTTTTGACGTTTTTTCTGAGAGAATAGCGATTAATAGAATTAGAATTTGCTGTGAGCATAAGTCCTTCTCTCTCTCTCTCTCTCCCAACCTTTGTGAGCAGAACACCCTGATGGAGAGTGGTGGAAGAAAAGCTCACTGCCGGAGGTGGCTCTGGCCCCTTAGGTCTTTGTGTTAGAAATGCTCACAGAGGGCTAGTAAGATACGTTTGGCACGGTCCCACAAGATCCTCCTGAAGAAGATTTTGCGTATGAGTGAGAAAGAGAAACTGGATAATCCCACTGAAAGTGATTTGATGTCAGGAGTTAGAGATGATCTCAGGAGTTAGAGATGATCTCTGCATGGAGGGAATGAAAGTCTTGGTCCAAATAATATAATACTGACAACAACAACAAACATTGGTATCATGTTTAATATATACCAGACATTATGCTAAACACTTTACAATTACCATTTCATTTGATCCTCACAACAGCCCTCGGTTTATGGAGGAGGAGACTACGGTGGACAGGTTAGGTGACTTGTCTGGGCTCACACAGCTAGCTAGTGTCTGAGGCAGGATTTGAACTCAGGTCTTCCTGGCTCTAGCCTGATGCTACCCACTGGCCTCCACATGAATTCATTCAGAGCAAAATACTGTGGTAGGAAGTAGGCAAGGGTTTTACCATTTTTATTATACTTCCCTCCACTTCTATCTTCACTGATTTTTAAAATTAAAAAAAAATTTTTCATCGTTCTGTACTTGACCAGTGACCTGTAAACAGCTAACTTCAAATCATTCAATAAATTTACCATATTGGTTTAAAAAACGTTTTAAGAGTAGTTTAAAGAAACTTTAAATAGATATACTCTCAGAAGCTGGCTATTGCCTAGCATAACATAAACTTAACTTTTTCTAAAAGTACATTCATGTATTAAAATGATCTAATAAGGTAGAGACACAAGTTTTACGTTAGTATTGAGTGATATAGAAAAAGGAGTAAAAGTCAAGGTGATATTGCAAGCTGAGACAAACTTTCCTTTTCACTTTCTGGTGGACGAGATATGAGTAAAAGCCTTTGTTCAAAGTCAGAGGAAACTGAGGGATTATTTGTTTTGAGGTTTGGGGGTGCAGGAGATTGCAGGAGAAGCAGGACTCCTGTATGTACAAGTAAGTGGGGGAATCTGCCAGTGCTGATGGGGGGGCAGTCGTGTGGCAGATTTCAGTGTTCCTTTGGAGTTACCCTGGAAAAGAATCATTGATGTGAAGTGGAGAGCATTTTGTTACTGATCCCATTTAATATTTTAATCCTATTTTCTACAGAAGATTCTACTAGTCTTCCTAACATATCTGCTGAAATTGTACTTAATTTACCACTTTACATTTTTGACTAGGGAAAAGAGACAGGTAGACCTCAGTATCTTAGTATTGAAGCGGGGGTGGGGTGGGGGGACGTGAATTAGAAAGAAGGTAAGACTTTTGTCTCACCGTATTTCTTCCTTTATTTTTCCATTTAGGTCAGCAGAATTTTATACAGCTTTTGTACAGCATTTAAACGTTCTTCCAGACAAGTGTCAGATGTAAAGGACTCTGTTCTCCCTACTCCAGACAGTGATGTATTTACCTTCCGTGTGTCTTTGGAGGTCAAAGAAGATGATGGAAAAGGGAACTTCAGGTGAGGCAACTGGGAAGTAAGATGAAAATAGCCTGTGATTAGAAGAACAGCCTGTGCAGAAGTTCTGAAAACAAAATGGTAGGACAATGCCTTAAAATGGTGTTGAAAATTTGTGGGGTTTGTGCACGTGGGTGTGTGTGAGATTTGGTTCTTCCTGTATTAAGTATACCCATCCCCTACATCTTCACATGAAGTCTGGCTTTTCAAGGACCTTTCAGCTTTGTCTGATCTGAAATAATTTCTCGCTGTAATTTTCATGGCTTTCTACTGACTAGGAGGCAGGAAACTAGGCTTCCATAAAAAGACCATCTAATACTAGAACAAGAATTCAAAAAGGTGATAAAAGGTGGCTTTAAGAAAATTATATTTATTTATTTTTAATTTATAGATGTGTATATAAATATAAATTTTTTAAAGCCACCTTTCTCTACCCACTGTTTACTATTTCCTCAGCTGAAAGAATTTTCAGAAACATTTTTAAAAAGGAGGATGAAACTAATTGGGGAAATCCATAATCAAACTTAACTAATCATTGTTTGGAAATATAAAAGAAGAAACTAGATCATATATTGCTGAAAGTAGAGGCAATTGACTTCTTGCTTGATTTCTGCAATGACACAGAGAGAGCATCTAGAAGAGCAATGGGTAGGTAATATAGAAGAAGGGTGACAATAGTTAATTAGCTATGAAGAATAATTGTAAAAATACTAAAAGAGATAGAGGAGTCTGGGTGTGTGAGAAAGTGACTTCTTGTTTTCTTTTCCTTTTTTAAGTGTGGAATGAATCTCCTTGTTCCAAGTGAATATATTGTTGATGATATTGTTGGGTAGCATTTTATTTTAGAACAAAATATATATTGTGTTTGTGATGAGTGAATTTGAAAGCTTACAGATGTTATTTTGTGTGTAAGCAGAAGGGATAAATTTGTTGGCTAAGCCAATTCATAAGTATAGACTGTAGTTAATGAAGACTAGTCAGCTGGAAGTCACTGCTAACCACACTGGGATTTAATTGTTGACATGTTAATTTGGTAATGTTTTTATTATTTTTTTTCCTTGTTTTGAATTTATTCAGTGCCTCTTATGTGCCAGGCACTGTGTTAAGTACTTAGGATACAGAAAAAAGGGAAAAGAGAGTCTCTGTTTCAAGTTACTTATAGTTAAATGGTGAAGACAAGCAAATAACTATGTATAAACAAATCTTGTACAGGATAAATAGAAAATAACCAAGAAAAAGCACTGGAATGAGGCATTGGGAAAGGCTTCTTTCCTCCATTTCCCCCAATAGCTCTTTTTCTCTCCTTTCCCTTTCACCTCGAGTCTCTTTCCCTTTTTCTCTCCATTATACCCTCTCTCTTCCTTTTTTTTTTCCATCCATCTCTTGCCTCTTCCCTCATGACTTTCTTAACATTGTTGACATTTCCCACCGCTAACTTCTTTTCCACTTGTGGACTCCTGAAATTCTCACATCTTTTCTAAACAAAGGACTATTTTGCCATCCCTTTTTCATTTTCTACCTTTTTTTTTTTAATTTTTACAAAAAATTTGAGCCTTTTTTGAGCTCTTTTTGAGACTCTTTTGTATTTTAGCCCAGAGTTAGAATCTAATACTCTGTGGTTAGATCTTACTTTTTTTTGCATTTTCTTCCTTTTAAAAGGTAAAAATTCTACTTAGCTTCCATATTTAAAGCAAATTTGTTCATTTCTATTGTAAAGGATTATGTTGAATTGAAAGACATATTTTTGAAAATAAGTTTTATAGCTTTTTTGATGATTAAGAAACACTACTGATAACAATGAGCCTCTTATGTTTTGTGAATTTTGTGTCAATTACATTTTGTTTCCATTTACATTTTGTTTCACATTATCTTTTCTTTATATGACATCTTTTTAGCTTGAAAATTTTTTCATTATGTTAATTTATCTTGATTTTTAAAATGGTGTTAGAGACTTGTTGATTAATTGTGTTGGGAGACTGAAGAATAGGTGATAGATGGCCTGGACACTGCTCAGCCTCTTCAGACTATTAAAAGAACTAGGAGGACTCCAGCAAGCTCTCTATGAAGGATTTAGAGCCATTTTGAGTGTTACATAGGAATGTATGGATGTGTTAAATATATTCAAGTAGAAGGAAGCTCCTTATGAGTGAGATCACTGGTTCTTTTAAATGCTGAAATATTTAAGTGAACCATAGCATGGCCTTGTGCCCTGGACCTGAGCTCAGAAGATTTTGTTTGAGTCTTGATTTGACCAGTTTGCTAGTTGTATGACCATTGGTGAGACACTAGACTTTTCTGATTGTCAATTTCCCCGTCTTTAAAATTTTATTACTAATTTTATTATCTGCCTCAGAGTTGTTATAAAGGAACTTCTCTGTGTTCTCTCAAATGCTATTCAAATTGTGATTTGCTATGAATATTAAAAAGTAGTAAGCATAATGATTTGGAGTTTGCATTTGAAGTTTGAGTAAGAGAGATATTCCTTTAAATGGAGGAGAGCATAACTAGGCAAACAGTCCAAATTAGGTGGTGTATAAAAATAAGACATAATATATCCCGTAAGAGCTAAAAATTGACCTTTATATGTATTTTCTTCTGATAGTTACAGTTCATTAATTTCTTTGGAAAGAAAGCTTTTTGAATCCAATTAAAAATATTGATAGCATTCTCTCTATTTGTGTGAGCTTTTTGTAGTTTTACTATTGAATCTATACTACTTAGTTTGTATGTAGTGAGCACTTGGTATGCTTGTAACAAAAATGATTATTGGCAGATTACATAGATTGATGTAATTATGTTTTTAGATAATTTCTTGTGTTATATTTAAATGTGTTATATTTTATTCTTGTTATTGTGTACATTTCAGTCCTGTGCCTAAGGATAGGGAGAAATTTTACTTCAAATTGAGACAAGGAATTGAAAAGAAGGTTGTGATCACAGTGCAACAGCTGTCCAACAAAGAACTAGCAATCGAAAGGTAAGTCATTTCATTATCGAGAATTTAAAAACTGTTTAATATCTGGGACAGAAGTGACTCAGATTGTTTTAGGCATGGGTGTGTACAGATGTGCACGTTTAGTACCCACAGATGCATATATGTGCTTACATACATGTTATGTTTATGTACCTATAGTTACATATGCATGTACATCTATGTACCCGTGTGCTGTGTGTGTACATGAACTTAATGGGCCGTGGTGAGACTTATAATTATGTCCTTTGGCAAACTTCTTGCTTCATCACCTCACTGATCCGTCTAAACTAGAGATAATTTGAATACCTCTTTTGTGTTAGATCCTAATGAACTAACCGAAAAAGGGTATTTCATTATATTCAGTATAGTGTTATCATTTCTGTTGCAACTTAGAACCATTTTGAAATGAGTAAAAGTGGCAGTATGTGAATATAAATATAAACAGCTCTCTGTGAAATAGAAAGAGCCATGCAAAGTTTCACACAGGATAGGAAGAAATACATGAATGAGTTTAGTAATTTAACTTTTAGACATCCTTATTCTTAATGACTAAATCTTCCGTTTTACAATGATCCAGCAGGTGGCAGTCTTGTCAAGTGAATTTGTAAAATTCATGCACTGCTTATAAAACTGACTCGTTAGAGAAGAATAATTTTGTTTAGTAAACAGTCGGAATGCAATTACATGATGCTATGTGGTTGCAGTGTATTTTATGTACATCCTTTCATTTTATCTTCACATCATCATTGTGAAATAAGTCCTAGAAATATTGCAGTCTCTGTTTTACAGATGAGTAAGAGAAATTAGCTGATTTGCCCAAGGTTATAGAGGTTAGAAGTTGTGGGAAAAGCTCTTTTCACTGTATTGTATTATACTGTACTGTGCAAGCACATGTGCAGGAAAGAATAACTTCAGAGGAGCCTGAATCTCATTTTCTTACAACTACTTGAGGTGAAAATGAAAATGCATTTTGCTAAAAGACTTTATTTCTTTATTTGTAGATCAGGTGTTAATGTTAAGAAATATAGTTCAAATAGTTGAAAAATTATTTTTTGACTTTTTTTTGTTTATACAACAACATGAACTATTGCCTCCTATCCTACTTCCTCATCATCTAAGTGATCTATGTGGTGAGTGAGAAAGAGCTGAGGGTGCTTATGTATCTCATTGGTAACAAATTTATTTATCGCCTCTAAGAAAAAGAAGACTTTTCAGTTGAAATGAAACCATATTTTCCTATTGCCTGGCGCATAGTAGGTGCTAAATAAATGTTTATTGATTGATTGATTGTCTGTTAGTGAATAATTCATTTTCCTATCATAATTTCTGAGACTTTTCTACCCTAAAAGTATCAGGATCATCATAGGGCTTGAAATATCAATTTTCATATTCAGTAGCCATGTAACTTGTGAAAACTGACAACCTTTTTTAAAGCTTTAATTTTCTTATCTAAAAAGTGGTGGTGCTTATTTGCTCTATTAACCTATTATGGAGTTATGTAGTTATATGTTATATATATGTATTATACTCTATTATAGAGTTAACAACAGAAAGGATTTGTAAACTATAAAAAGCCATATAAAGTAAAGTTTAATTGTTATTTAGGTAGCTTGATACAGTAGAAAGGTTACTGTCTCTGCAGTTAGGGAGTCGTGGGTTCACACTCTCTAAGCCCATTTCTGCTTATTACTTTTGTGTTGTTTGGCAAATACATTCTGAGTCACACTTTCTCATCTATAAAATGAAGGAGTGCTGTAGGGGACTCTTAGGCCCCTTTCAGTTTTAGATTTGTGATCTATGAGTTATAATAAATCGGATATAATGGTAAATAATATTAGTTTATGTGTGCTTCTTGTTGAATGATTCAGAAATGTATCTAATTGATTCTT
The DNA here is from genome assembly GCF_016432865.1 of Antechinus flavipes. Lineage (NCBI taxonomy): Eukaryota > Metazoa > Chordata > Mammalia > Dasyuromorphia > Dasyuridae > Antechinus > Antechinus flavipes. Next base: position 422,287,418 of record NC_067401.1, on the reverse strand, counting down.
AATTTCTTGTCTGGCTTTTTCTCACTGTTATGTTTCATGGAGATTAACATAGTGAAGCTGAAGAACAGGATCAGGGAGTTTTTCAGTTATATATCTATGTATTGTAAGGAGCAATGACTTGTATCTTAAAGAAGAGACTATTAGAACTTATGATATTTTGGAAGGATAATGGGAGATCTTTTTGGAGAGGAGGGGTCCTGTTTTTATTTAAATTCAAACCACTATTGATAGAAACCTGATATGAACCACCTTAGACAGGCATGCTTTGGATCATTATGTTATAGTTTTCAGCTTTCTAATTACTATGTGACATGGTACATAGAGAGCTTCCTTTGGAGCCAGGATGATAGAGATTTAAATTCTTCCTCTGTCCAAAGCGGTATTTTGCATCTGGGCATTTAGCGTCTGGCCTCTTCTGTAGTTCTGGAATAGTAAGATTGCTATTGGTAGAATGATTTTCCTTCCAAAAAGGTAGCTATCCCATGAAAGCACAGATCTAGACCAACAAGTATTCTAACTAGTGCTGAGACACTTGTTCACAACAACTAGAAATAAAGGAGAATTTTTGTTGAGTTCCATGATATTAACACATACTGAGTTGTAAGGTACTGAATAGCTAGTAAATAAGTGATGTGGGTTCAATTTATTGTAATAGAATTAACAAATATTTTCTTTCAACTTTTGATGAGCATATTGAAAGAGATGTGCTTGCCCTTTGTACTAATAATCAGTTGTCATTAAATTCTTGTTTCCTGCTTGCTGGCTTATAGCAAAAATCATATTTTAGGAAATTAGTGGTACTGATTATCTTTTGTTGAGTGAATGATTGAAGGATACATTTTCTGGTGTTATTTTCTTGAAGAACAGGTGAGCTAAAAAGCCAGTTAAGGAATTTGTTTTGTTTGACTATATATATTTGTTATAAGGAATTTGGTTTGTATTTTCTTCTTTTCTCCAATGGTGTAAGGAGTGGAAAGGACAAAATATAGATTTCATTTAATTAAAAAAAAAAACCGTAAAAATGGGAACATTGGAGAATTTACTTTCTAATATTTTGTTTGTATTCTTTTAAAAGGGAACAAAAAATTAATAATATTTTTGACCCAGATTTTTCAAAATCACAATGGAATAAAGAGACAACTTGGACTACTGATTGCTTTATAGGTTGATTCTATTTTATTTTATAAATTATAACTAATTCTTACTGAATTTATACAATGACTGTTCAATGATTCAGTAGCCCACTTGTCTTTTAGACTTGATGTATGTGTATAATTTTCTTGAGTTATTGTATTCTGTTATAAAAATTAGAGGCACGTATTAATTCCCCCATTATTATTCATTGTTCAAAAGTATTTCCTATAATTTCTCAAAAGTGACTGTCCTGTATGTCTTCAGATTCTTTTGCTCTAATCTCTGAGGAAGAGGTTCTCTTTTCCTTTGCCAGTCTTATTTATATCTTGGATATTATTTCTTCCTCTGTGCCACAGGGAGGAATTTTTTACTCATCTTTTTTTTTTGTATTGGCTTCTTTGAAACTTACAGAGATTTCTAGATTTTCCTCAAGTTTAAGACAACCTTTCTCTCTCTTAAAATTTTTTTTCTATCCAAATTTTATCTATTTATTTATTTTCCTTTATTAACTTTTTTAATGGTTATATGTGTATATAAACTTTATAAATACACATTTCTTTATGAATAATGTTGAGAGAGAAAATCACAACAAAAAGGAAAAACCATGGGAAAGAAAAAAGAAGTGAACATAATATGTATTGATTTACATTCAATTCTCCATAGTTCTTATTCTGGATGTAGATGGCATTTTCTATCCAAAATTTATTAGGATTGCCTTGGATCACTGAACCTCTGAGAAGAACCAAGTTTTTTTATGGTTGATCTTCATACAATCTTGCTAGTTCTACTTGTTTCACTCAGCATCAGTCTGTGTAAATCACTTCAGACTTTTCTAAAATCAATTTGTTCATCATTTTTATAGAACATAATATTCCATTACCTTCATATACCGTAACTTCTTCAGCCATTCCCCACTTGATGAGCATCTACTCATTTTCCAATTCTTTGTTATCACAAAAAGAGATGTTACAAATATGTGGTGTGATGACCACGTTAGCACTCTGGATATATTAGAATCAGCTGGAGTCAGGATAAGCAAAAGTCCTTGGTCTTTATTCTTGGTCTTTAGAGGTAGAAGTGAATTGGATGGATGCAGAATCTCCATGACCTTCCTTCTTTGTCTCCTGCCCAGAAGTGAGTCTGGCTCATCTTATTCCACCCCCTAGTCCCTCCTACAATTCTCTGTATACACCAGTTATCGAGCCAGCACAGAATAGTGGGAAGGGCCATTTTCCAAGCATATACTAATAGAGTATTGTCCAATCAGTAGTTAGCCTTGAGTGCTCAGTTGTCTGATTATAGTGCACCTATTCAGAGATTCAGCCCTTTACATCTCCCACTTTCTTTTGAGATACAAGCCCAGTAGAGACACTGCTGGATCAAAGGCTATGCACAGTTTGGTAGCCCTTTGGGCAAAATTCAGTATTATTCTCCAGAATGGTTAGATCATTTCCCAACTCAAAATGTTTTAGTGTTCCAGTTTTTCCACATCCCCTTCAACACTTATCATTATCTTTTCCTGTCATCTCAGCCAATTTGATAGGAATGAAGTGATATCTCAGAGTAAGACAACCTTCTTTTGAACTTGTTTCTTTCTTCAAGTTATTATCCTAGGTCTCTCCTCCATCTCACTGCTGAACTCCACTGATTCACTTTTAAACTTACAGAAACTACTCCTTTTAAGATTTCCAGCCATTTTTCAACTGCTAAATTCAATATTGTTTTGTCTTCATCTTTCTTGGCTTTTCTGGGATTTTTGATACTATGAATCATCACTTCTTGCTGTCTCTGGGTTCTTTGCCTAAAGGTACAGCAGTGGATTAAAAAAATAATCCCCAACATCATTCCTTCTTCTTGTTCTTGTTCTTGTTCTTCTTCCTTCTTCCTCTTCCTCCTTTTGTCCTCCTTCTTCCTTCTTTCTTCTTCTTCCTTGTTCATTCTTGTTCTTCTTCTTTCTTCTCTTTATAGCACCTGCTATAGAAGTTGCTTTCAAAGTTCTTTTTGTTATCACTCCTCATTTCTTTTTCTTGGTGAACTTATATGATTCCAAGTTATCATACTCAGCATATGACATCCAAATCTGTATATTCTCTTGAACTTCTCTCTTACATCACCAAATGCTTGCTGAATATATCTAATTAGATGTCCCAGTAGTATTTCATAGTCATGGGAGGATAGAGGTAAGAGGTTGATTAAATGACAAAGAACAGTGAGGTTCTAGTGGATGGTAAATTTAGTAAGAATTAACATTATTACATAACCACAAACAAAGTTAATAATTTTAGGATAGATTGAAAGCTTTGTGGTGTTCAAAAGAATTCTACTAGATACATCCCATGTCAAATACCATCTTGTATATTTTTCTACATCTGAATATTTAGGAGGGCTCTAAATAAATTTGAGCAGTACTGATAGAGTACAAAATGAATGCTGAGGAGGCTCCATATGTACCCTACATAAGAATTACTGAAGCTAATTGAATCTTTAGAGAGAAGTTTTGTGGGGGTTTTTGGGGTGCAAAATAAATACCTTCAACCCTTTGAGGAGCAAATATATGAAAATTGTTAGATTATTTTTCTACTTTGCCCAGAAGACCTCAGATGGTACAAGTAGGGCTAGTGAGTATGAGTTATGGGAAACAGATTTCAGCTCAATATAAGAAAACACTTCCTACCAGTTAAAATTGTCCAAAAATGGATTTAGCAATATCTAATCAATGGAACTTTTGGGCTATGGTTGAAAGGTCACTTATAAAGAATGTTAATTGAGGGATTCACTTTTGAGGTAGGAGTTATCTGTGAGGTCTCTGAAATTTCAGGCCCTCATGAATCTAATATAGTTTTTTTGGTCTTCCATTTAGCTAATACTATTTTAGTGCTAGCTAAAATGGCAGGGTTCATTTATTTATTTAACAATCCTGATTCATTTACATGAATAAATTAACTTTGCATTAAATCCTAGTTCCATTCCAAGAAGATCAAGTAAATAGTTGGATCAAAAAAATCACTATAAAGAATGGTTTTATTTTTGTGGCTGAACTTGAGTTTTTTTTCTGATAATTTAAATATTAATTGTCTTGTTTCTGATTTCAAGTTCTGTTTAATTGTACATAACTACATTTTTTCTTCCTTATTTTTTTAACCAATTGTCATGTATACTCGTCCTTAATGGATTTTTCTATTTTTTTTAATAGCTGTATAGGATCATTTATCCTTTTTTCAAAATATGATCAAAGATTTATACATGCCTGAATTTTTTTATTTTAAATAGGATTGAGTTTCTAAGATGTCTATATTATCTCTCCCACAGATGTTATCCTTTGATATTATAATATAGGTTTATTTTGAGAAATGATTGCAGGAAATTGACATTTAGTTATTCCTCATTCATCATCTAAGATCCATTCTTATTCAGTAATCATATTCTTTTTTTCTATAATTTATATTGGTTTCAGGTAGTGTATATTTCTTTTGTGAAGTCCTGTGAAGTCTTGTTCTGATTTTCAAAAGTTCTTTGCTTCTTGGCTTTATAAATACATTAGTATGAAGAGCTTTTTCTAAATGACATAAAGATGGAATAGTTATATTGTAATCTCCATGGTTTTGCTATAGGAGAACATAAAACTGGCCAGAATGGTGGTTTTATTTTCTGTGATTTCTCTTTTACATCCTGCATTTGGGACTGGTGCATTGTAATTGTTCTGCATCAGAAATATACAGCTAATATTTTTTGAGGAGGCAACTAACCTGGTTCTAGAAGAGGGTATATAATACATAAAAATTTTATTTTTTACAGGCTTTTTATTAAGTTAAGATTAAAATTACTGAAGATTTATTTAGGATAGATAGAAGATAGGTAAGAAATGCATTTTGTAAACAGCTTCTTTTATTTTCCTCCCTTTCAGATTAGTTGGCAAACACCAAGCAATTTTTAACTTATATATGTTAGCTAAAATAAAGCTATTTGACAAATAGCTTTTCTAATCATAGAAGAAAGACAGAATTAGTAGGACTTAAAGGAAGAGATCTAGAAAAAGAGAAATTTAGTGAAAAGTAAACTAAACAGTAAAAAGACACTTAGTGCTAGGTACTGGAAATAGAGATGAAACTGAAACCTTAGAGACAAAATGAAACAAAATCATATTTTGTTTTGGGGAGGAGGGAGGTTTTAGTTGGTATAGAGGCGAGGAAAGATTTCATATAGAAGATGATGTTAAGTTAAATATTGAAGATAACTGGGGATTTTAAAAGGTAGAGGTAAGCAAGGGCTATTTTTCAGGAATTGAAGGCATGACAGTATAAAGGCATGGAGTTTGCAAGAGTGCTATGTTTGAGGAGCTCCATAGAGGCTAGTTGTGCTTGGTCTGAAGAGGAGAAAGTAGGTGGGGGTGAAATTATAAAAGATATTAAATGCTAAATGGGAGAATTCATATTTGATCCCAGTCCTAGTAGGGATTTACTGGAATTTGAGTGTATCTGCTATGTGCCATTCACTGTACTATCCTGGGGGATACCAAGATGAAATAGGATTCTGTAGTCCCATGACCTCAAGGAACTTAGTTGGAGGTGATAAATATTAATTTTAGAATTTAATTAGGGGGAGGTGATAAATATTAAAGAAATAGCAGTATAAGTTATGATAGATTGTCAAGTAAGATTTCAGACATAATGGTATAAGAGATTTGGTGAGGGTGGAGGATTAGGAAAAGCTTCATTGTGGAGGTAGTAAGTACTTGAATTGGGCCTTCCAGGAAAGTACAGATTTTAATAAGCAGAGATGTAGGTGGAAACTATTTCAGGGAAGGAAAATAATGGGCAAAAAGTCATAAGAAGTAGAAATGGGCAAAAAGTCATAAGAAGTAGAAAAGTCAGGATAATACCCTGAAATAGAGTGGAGGCTCTATGGCTAGAGAGAAAGTAATGGATGTGAGTAATTTTGTGGAGGCAGGATCGGTGGAATAGAAGAGTGACATGTGGGTGTCCTACCTTTTATTCCCCTAGAGTATGGATCAGAGAGAGCTGGGATTGCAGCTGTTTCAGTAGTCCGGTTGAGAGGTGATGGCTACTAGCTTAGAATAGAGTGGTTGTAGTATGAATAGAGAAGAGTATGGTTATAGAAGGTGTTGAGGATATAAAATCAACCAGACTTGGCAATTGATTAGCCGTGAAGATGATAGTAAGAGAGTGAGTTGTCAGAGATGAATCCCAGGTTGTATGTCTGGATGTCTGGTGAAAGAGAGTGTTGGTCTCAAGAGAAATAAGAAAATTAGGAAAGAGGAGATGTGGCTTTAGGGGTAGTCTCTCCTAAAGGTAGTGAGTTCTGTAGTGTGTGTGTGTGTGTGTGTGTGTGTGTGTGTGTGTGTGTGTAAAACTTTGCATTAAATCATATATATATATTCCCATCTCTTCTACTGACTCATTCTGTGACCTTAATTTTATTCCTGGCTCTGCATTTTCCTGGTTTGCAAAATGAAGGAGTTGGAGTAGGTAATCTCTAAGGCTTTCAACTCTAATAAATGATGATTCTATGTAATTGGCAGTCTTATTGGCCATTTGGATGGGAATAGGACATCAAAATTAGTTTTAGGTAAACGATAAAATACTTGGAAGAATTCTTTCAATCGTAAGGACTCTTTATAATGTGTCCTAATTTGAAGGAGGAAATCACAGAATCTTTGAAACTTGGGAAATGAAAGAGACCTCAGATGTTGTCTAGTACAAAACCTAACTAAACCATGAATCTGTCTTTAATGATAACCAACACTTAATTTGTATTTACCTAAGACTAAGGCATTGGAAAACTGTAATTATGGTTTTTATTCTCAGAAACTTCTTTGACAAATTAATTAGGTTAGTGGTTCTTGACGTAGATATTAAGAATAACTTACTTAAGTAAAATGTCTTATTTGGGAAATTAATTCCTTAGCCACTCTTCCCTCCTCTTTTGATCACTTAATTTGAAGACTATTTCTAGGATGTCTTGTGGCAAATGCTCACAGTGTTAGCAATTTTTTAATGGAAAATGACAAAACTGGTCATTTGATATTATCATTTCCATGTTATATTGTGCAATTTAATGTAATTTTATGGAAATTTTAAATTTATATATGATAAAATATGAACAGCCATTTGTATGAATTGAGGTACACGGATGTAAAAATAATTGTACAAATTGATTTTGTCTGCTGGGCTAAGATCTTTGATTTAATGGTTTATTATTTCATAATATTTTTTCTTCTTTGATTATTTTCAGATGTTTTGGAATGTTACTAAGCCCAGGTCGAAACGTGAAGAACAGTGACATGCATTTACTGGATATGGTAATAATCATCTTAAGTCACCTTAACCAAGTGTAGATCATAATTATTTTTTTCCTGATGGTCAGATGCTCCTATTGAGATATTTGTCGTGAATTCCTTAAGGAACTATTTTTTAGCCTAGGCTTGTATTTAGTAAGTTCTTTTGGAAACCTTAAACTGAAATGACTGAAAAAGGTGTGAAATAGGTAAATTCCCACTGAAGGAATTACATGGCAAGTACAAGCAGTGTTTTGATATAGCCCTCTGTATTTATGTGTTGTTAAGTTCTTAGGAAAATGTCTTTTCTTTGATGAGTAAAGAATAGTAAGGATATTAAAATGCTAGGCATCTCCAGAAGGGATATATATTTCCTTTCACTTATTTTAATATAGTACTATTAATTTGAATATTATGATTGACATTTCTCTAAAGAATTTTTCTTTCTTTCCACCATCTTTTTGATGATCTTAGCAAAATGTATTGCCTTTAGTCATGGCATTTGAAGGAAGTCTTTAAAAACCATCATGAGATTTTAAAAATTGATATTTGTTATAGCAGCTGCAAATCAACATTCAGATTCGTAGCTAATTACCAGAAGTACACCAGCTATTCCTAGGACTCTTGGTGCAAGTTCTATAGGAAGAAGCCAGGCTTGGTACTTTGGTGTTTTCTTGACCATTATTTGTTCTCATGTTTCTCTCTCTCTCTTTCTCTCTCTCTCTCTCTCTCTCTCTCTCTCTCTCTCTCTCTCTCTCTCTCTCTCTCTCTCTCTATTTTAAAATAGCATATATATTGATTGAATTTTGTGGTATTCCTATGAATTTTCAAAAACATTCAGTTTTCTTTAGAATAAATCAGGAAAAGCTTTCCATGAGTTTTCTAAAATGTTTTATTATTATATATTAGGTATGTAATTATATTGATAGCCATTTTGAACACAAAAACTTATTAGTCATGCATACCTCTTAGCTTCTATCTCTGAGTGTGTGTGTGCATATATAAACATATGTGCTTTATCACTAATGAATGTTGAAGCATTGATTTTGTAGGGCACTGGCATTCTCTGAGGTGATGACTTTAGCCCATCAAGAATTCTGAGAATGCTAGATGTTAAAATGTAAACCTTTAAAGTCTCAAAGTCACTGATTGGCATATCAAATTTCTCTGAAAAGTCTTATCCCAGAGCCTCAGTACATCTTTATTTGAGCCTTGTCAAGAGTCTTTGGCAGTACACCATCCTTCAAAGGCTGGATGTAGTTGGGGATGGAGAGAGTGCCTGGTATATCCACGTGGAATTTTTTATTATTTGGTTTTATCCATATTATTCTTTCTTTTCATGACTTTAAGTAATTGAGAATTGAATAATTTTAAAAATAATTATTTCACAAAGAGAAATGCCCCCTAGATCAGATTTAGTTTAATTCAACAAATATTTATGATGTTTTTATTGTCATTGGGATAAGAAGACAAAAACAAAATGGTCCCTATACTCAATGACTTACATCTCAGTGGGGATGGCATGGATATGACCTATGTGCAGAAAATGAAATATAAAGTATATACATCAGAATTGTACATGCACTTTTAAGAACGTGACAGTGAAAAGGAAAGGAGCATTTTACTAATAATAATGATAGCTAACATTTATATGATACTTTTATGTTTTCTAAAGTCTTTACAAATATTATTGTATCTTATCCTCACCACAATCTTAGAAGTAGGAGCTATTATTATCATCCCATTTTACAGATGTGGAAACTGAGGCAATTAGGGGTTAAGTGACTTGCTCAAGATAATACAGTTCTGAAGTATCTAGAGCCAGATTTGAGTTCATGTCTTCCTGATTCTAGGTATAGCTGTGCCACCTGGCTGCCATTTGAGGGATGTGACACCTGAGTTGGGTTTTAAAGGAATATAAGAATTCTGTGTGGTAGAAGTAAAGTAGGATTGTACTTTTATTTCTTCAGAGTCCCAGAGATAGGAAATTGAATACTGTGTTTAGAGGATAACTATTAGACTAGTTTGACTAGAAAAGAAAATATATGAATAGAAATAATGTGGAATAAAAATAGAAAGGTAAGAGGAACTCATATTGTGGCCAAAATGGAACTTTTTGTCTTACCTCTAAATCCGTTATTTCTCCAGTCAAATGGATTCATAACTTTGGAATCATACTTATTCTTTCCTTTCACTCAGGACCTCTTTCACTTATTTCATTACTTACTGTTTCTTTACCATTCATTTTACTTCTGTAAAATCTCTATCTTTGTTTTCTCTTCACTAATACAGCTTTGAACTAGTTGATTGGAATATTTTTCTTTATTAATTATTTGCTGTTGTAAATATCTTTGGACGAATTTCTCTCTATCTTTGTTCTTCTTGGGGTCTATGTTTAGTTGTGGTGTATTGTTAAGGTAATGCTAAGGTGTTAAGGGACAGGTCAATTCTCCAAGAGCCTCCATAGCTGTGGATCATAGCATCTGAAGTAGTTGCAGGGCAGCCTTTGCTGACACAGGTATTGTGGACTGGGAATGAGATAAATTGGAGGCAGAGGGAAGAGGAGAGAGTTCAGACAATGCAACAGCCTCTCAGTCAGAGAGGTCAGAGAACAGCAACTGCCTCTCAGTCTCCTTGTATCATCCTCTCACAAGAGGAGATCCATTCTGGGTTGGATTTCCAGCAGCCACTGGCAGGTGGCTCTCATGTATTCCAACACTAAGGCATTGACTATATCATTTAAAGACTTTCTTTCCCCCCTTTTTGTATCCTCAATGCTTAGCATAATGCCTGACACATCAATGCTTAGTAAATGCTTATTGACTAATTGATTTTTTAAAAGTTTCTTGTGATTGGAACTTGTTTCATTTCATTTCATTTATTTGTACCTTCAATGTGTTGAACGGTGCCTGGAACATAGCAGATGACTAAGTAAGTGCTTGTTGATTGAAAATTCCAATTTTTTCCCGCAATGGTTAGACCAATTCACAGGTCCTTCAAGAATAACTTTTCTATATCTTTCTTATTGATACTTCTCTAATATTGACTATTTTTGTCTTTTGTCATCTTCACAAATCTGATAGTTGACAGGTTAAAACTCAGTTTAAAGAAAATTGCAATTCTCTTATTATAAATGATTTGGAATATTATATTGCTAACTTGTAATTCTTTTGAAAATTGCCTTTTTTTGTTTCTTGCCCACTTTTCCATTGAGATTTGGCTCTTATTTTTATTTATTTCTATCAGTTCCTAATATATTTTTGCCACTTAATCTTTTCCCAGAGATAGATGATAGAGATCCCCCACAAGTTAATTACTCATCTAATACTAATTGCCGTGATTTGATTCATGTAAAAACCTTTCAGTTTCTATCATTTAACTCTTCTGTTTTACCTTCTGTAATGAGAGGTAGCATGGCATAGGAAAAGGAGAGCCAGACTCAGAGCAGAGATGACCTATGTCCAGTTCTCAGAGACTCTGAGACTTTCTGACTCTGTTACTTTGGTCAAGTCACTTAACTTTTCAGTATTCTAGATAACTAAGACTATAAAATGTAGAAACAGTACCAACTTGCACTGGCAGAGAAAGTTATGTATTCTGGAAAAAATCTGTCCCTGGGATTATTTCTGTTCCTTATTTAGTTAAGAATTCTTTCTTGAACCAAAGTTGTAAGAGTTAACTCTTTCTATTCTTCTTTGGTATGTTAATGATGTAATCTTTTATATTTAGATCATTTATTGGAGGTTATGGAATATGACTTGTTGGCTTAAACATGTTATTGTCCATATTTTCTCAGCAGTTCTTTCTAATCCTATCCCAAATAGGGTATCCATGTTCACCTAATGATTGCTGTTCTGGAGTTTATTGAACACTGGATGCTACCTTTAATTGCTTTTGGATCTCATTTACCTAATCAGTTTCATTGTTCCATTTTTCTATTTTTAAAAACCTGTCTCAAGCAGCTTTGATGATTACTGTTTTAGAGTATAATTTGAGATTCAGTAATGCTATGCTGCTTCTGCACCTTGTTTTTTCCTTGTCCATGATGTTCTTGACCTTTTGATTCCCAATATGAGTTTTGATACTATTTTGTCTAGTTCTAAAAAAGAATCCCCTTGATATTTGAAATGGCATTAAATCTATAAGTAAAAAAAAAAAAAAGTTCTTCCTGAATTTGTATGTAATCCTGGAGCAAATCCTATGCTAATAATCTTAGTGTTTTTTCCAGTTTTGGTATTTGTGCTCCCAGAGTAAGAACAAAAATGAAATTTAATACCATTGATTGCTGAGAAAGTTTGGAAGAAATTATGTTTAAATCAACATATTTTTTAACACCATATATTAAATATTCACTATTTTTAGAGCATTGTATTTGTTAATAAAAGAGATAGAATGCTAAATAAGACAATCTCTTCCTCTTGAATTTTATAATCTAGCAAAGAGAGTAACATACATGAATAGATATAAAACTAAACCAAATTATAAAATGCAAAAAATTATAAAAAACTTTGCAAACCATTTGTTAGCTCCATCAGACTGTGCTGTTAAGGAGAAAATAGTGTTTGTGCTTTTTGTTGACTGCTATATACCAGTCACCATGCTCCATGCCAGGAATGTGGAAATAGAACATAGTTTCTGTCTTCATGAGCTTACATTTTATCAAAGAAGACAAGAAGTACATACATAAGCATGTATAGGATACACGCAACTAAGTGATGCATTGGATAGTGTGCTGGACCTGGAATCAAGAAGACTCATTTTCTGAGTTCCCATCTGTCCTCAGACACTTACTAGCTATGTGGTCCTGGGCAAGTCACTTCAGCCTGCTTACCTCAGTTTCTTCATCTGTAAATTGAGCTGAAGAAGGAAATTGCAAATCGTTCCAGTATCTTTGACCCTAAAATGGGTCATAAAGAATCAGATATAACTGATAAACAACAAGAAAAATAAAAAAAAATAGATGCAAGGTAACTTTTAGAGGTAGGACTGCAAGAGCTGGGTAGATCCTAGGTAGATCCCTGTAGAAGGGGAAATATGATCTGAGTCTTGAAGGAAACAAGGGATTCCAGGCATTGGCAGGATTGTGCCAAACTGAGGGAGCAGCCAGTGCCAAGGCTCAGCAATGGAAGGTTGTGTTCTGTGTGAGCTTGTTTAGGAGCTCATGAAAAAGCGAAGTTGCAGGGAAGCTGCTGTGGTTGGACCTCAGATAGTGAGTGGAGTGATCAAGTCTAATATGATTGGAAAGGAAAGTGAGGTTGTGGAGGGCTTTAAATGCTAGGGGAGATGGAGGGAGGATCCATTAAGGAGATGAATGATTTTAATTTAACATGATTCAGAGCTAATGAATACAGGAAAAAAGGAAACAGGGTTGCCGTTAATGGTATGATGATGCCATAAGGGAGATTAATGTTGGTATTTTCAAAAGAAACTTATTGTTCAAGGAAAAGGCTAGCATCAGTTTCATCACTGATAACTTTTTGTTGTTGTTCATTTATTCAGTTGTTTCTGACTTCTTGTGAGCCTGAGAACGCTGGCTTTGCTTGGCAGTGACACTGGAGAGGCTTGTCATTTCCTTCTCCATTGGATGGAAGCAAGCAGAGTTAAGTGCTTTGCCCAGGGTCACACAGCTAGTGAGAGTCTGAGGCTGCATTTGAACGCTGGTTTTTTCTGACCCCAAGCCCGGTGCTCTATCCCCTGAACCCCTTCCTATTATAGCCTGATCTTTGCATTGTTTCTCTTCCATTTAAACTTCTTTAGGGCAGGACTATTTTCATTTTTTACCCCCATTCATCCTTATATATAGTTATTCACTTGTTTCATTTGTATCTGACTCTTCATGCCAATAGCCTGGGGTTTTCTTGGTAGTCACTGTACTTGGTTGCCATATTCTTTTCCAGCTTATTTTACAGATGAGGAAATTGAAGCAAACCAGGTTTCAGTGACTTGGCCAGGGTCATACAGCTAGGAAGCATCTGAGGCTGGTTTTGAATTCAGAAAAACCAATCTTCCTGACTCTAGGCCTGGCACTCTATTCATTGTTCCCAGATGCTCTGATATATGGTACTCATACAATAAAAACTTGTTAGTTAGTTGATTAATTAGCTTGAAAAGGTAACCACATTATAATTTTATGTATTTGGAGAGTAGATGTGTATGATTTTTTTTTTAAATCAGAATGAAGTTAAAATACTAATGATTGCTACAGCAATTCTGTTTTTGTGCTTCAGCTCATTCATGTAATTTGTCTTTTTCATGAGATAAGTTCCTAACAACCTGACAAAATTGCACTTTTGTATTTTTGGTGCCCTCAGGGAACCTAATGTTTAGAGACTTGTATGGCAGATATTTTTCTAGAGAAGAATTTTTTTGAAGTAAAAGGCTTTTTGTCATATTTGCAAATCTAAAATGTTCATATAATATCTGGTTTCTTTCAAGCTTCTACAAATTCTAGCTTTCTAAAGAGACTCCAAATAATACTTGCTTAAATATTTATGTTCTATAGGAATCCATGGGAAAGAGCTGTGATGGAAGAGCTTATGTTATTACTGGAATGTGGAACCCTAACACACCTACATTCTTGGCGCTTAATGAAGAAACTCCTAAAGGTGAATTTTCTGAAAAGATTGTTCATTGTTTGGCTCAAAATATTGCTGTATGAAAATAATACTATAATGAAATAATTTGAAAATTTTTTTCTTGACTGATTGGTAATGATATTAGCTTTAAGATACAAAAGTAATTATTCCAGCTTAAAATCATAAAAAGGAATCTGCTCATATAAAAAGCTCTGGAGATATAGAGACAAAAGGAAAATAGTTTTGATCCCTAAGGAGTTTACATTCTATTTGGGTTGAAGCTGGATGGGAAAAGAGGGAATGGGAGACAGAGACTGTGTAGACAGTTTAAGAAAATACAAAGTAATTTCAAGAGGAACTTAGTTCTAGCAGTAGCGATGGGGATCAGGAGACTTTTTAGGAAAGACACCTGAAAATGTTGAAGATGGGAGGAAGTTTGGGATTCTAATAATGTTAGGAGAAAAAATATTGCAAACATTGGATAGTTTGTACAGGGGCACAGAGGGGGCAATCTAATGAGTTTGGGGAACAGTTAGTAGGCAATCTGGCCAGCATCTGGAGTCATGCAAAAGAAATCAGACTGGGAACGGATCTGCAGAGATTGATGGGAGCTACATTTCACAAGATTTTAAAGAGTGGATATAGGTGTTTATGCTTTATAGTAGAGAGAGTAGGGATGTCTACAGAGTTAGAACAGAGGAGTGACAGTCTCAAGTCTTTGAAGAATATCAACCTCATAGATGCATGGTGGACCAATTAGAGAAAGGAGCTAACCAAAGTAGGGATACCAAGTTAGAAAGCGTTTATCAAGGGTGAGATTAGGATAGGATGTGAGGAGGGTTGTGGAAGTAGAATTGATAAGATATGGGGCTTGAGATGATAAAAAGAGTCAAGTAGCATTTTGAATTTGTGATTGTAGGGGTAGCTAGGTGGTGCAGTGGATAGAATACCAGCCCTGAAATCAGGAGGACCTGAGTTCAAATATGGCCTCAGACACTAACACTTCCTGGCTTTGTGACTCTACGCAAGTCACTCAATCCCAGTTGCCTCAGCCAAAAAAAAAAAAAAAGAGAGAGAGAGAGACAGAGGAGGAGGAGGAGAAAGGAGAAGGGGAGGGGGAGAGAGATTGTGAATGTAAGAGATAGAAAACATGGTTGTTAATGAAAATATGGACATTTGGATGAAGAAAAGGATTTCCCCCAAGGGAAAATAAACAATGAGTTTGAAAATTTGAGTTCCAAATCAAGAATTTAGTGAGGCTATGAATGACTAAGGGCTCTACTTCAAGAGAAAGTGTAAGATTGAATATCTCTACATAAATATGGTGATTGAACCCTTGAAAGCTAATCAGATTATTGAAAGCAACTAAAAGGCAAGAAGAGGATGAAGGACTGAGATGAAGGGACATCTAAGATTGATAAGTGTAAGAGCAGACTGATATAGATCCCCTTCATTGCAGGTCTTATAGTTTCTCTGGATTGTCAGTTCTAATTAGCTAATTAACAATTAATCAGTAAACATTTATTAAGTGTCTACTCTGTAATTACCTAGTTCAACTTTACTCTTTCCCCTGTTTTCAATTCCTTTACCCCTGTGTCCTATAGCATTGCTTATGCTTTAGAAAGCTTCAATTCTAGATTATCACTGTCTGCCTTCTCCTTGCCTCTTGATTAGCCATTGAACAGTGTTGGAAGAAATTATGGATCATTGTTTTTACTACATTCACTAAAAATCTGTGTTATATAATTCCAACTGTGTCATGGCTGCAGTACTGCAGTTCTTTTACTCTTTCCTTGCTCCTTATATATAACTAGTTATCTTTCATACTTAAAAACCCACCCTTCACTTGACCCCCATCATCCCTTCAAGCTGTCAGGCTATATCTCTTGTCCCTGCTTTAGCCAAACTCCATGAAAAAAATCTGTTGATGTCCATTACTTCTATTTCCTCTTTACTTATTTCTCAGCACTTTGCAGTTTGACTTTTAGTTTTGTCATTCAACTGAGATTGCTTTCTCTAAAGAGCAATCATTGGCCTTTTGATCGTCAAGTATAGTATCCTTTTCTCAGTCCCCATCTTTCTTGACCATTGTGAGGTACTTTTTCCTCTCTGTTTTTTTATACTGGTCTTTTCTTTGCTATCCTACCTGTCCGGATCCTCCATCTCTGTTTCCTTGGCTGGATCATTATTTTTTCCTTGAGATATTATGGTTTGTATTTATGGCCTATAACTTGGCTATAATTGATGGGTATTGGTATTGTTCTTCAGGATGATTTCATCAGCTCCTATGGATTTACATGTAATTTTTTCTGCAGATAATACAGACAGAGATAGAGACTGACCAATCTTGTATATCTCTATATGTGGAATGATTTGGATGGTGATCTGACTAAAGAGGTGGAGAAGAAATAGTTAGATCAAAGAGAATTAGACAAGGGTAGTCTGAGGAAAACTTATAAAAGGGAAAAACATGTAGGAGACTAGGCAACAAAGTGAAATTGAGCATATAGGTCTTTCTTGATATTAAGATATCATTGATAGTTGAAAAATAGACACTTTAACTGGGTGATGAGATTAGAAACCTGACTGCAAATGATTGAGCAGTGTAAGTATAGATTAGACAGCTTTCCCCTCCCCCTTTCTCAATAGTATCTTATTGTTCCAATCACAATAAACATAGTTTTCAAAATTCGTCTTTCTGAGATTTTGTGTTCCAAATTTTTTCTTCCTCCCTTTCTTACCTTCCCCCCTTCCCAAGACATCAAATAATGTGATATCATTATATTTATATAGGTTATATGTACAATCGTGTTATGTTGTGAAAGAAAAATCAGAACAAAAGAAAAAAAAACTACAGAAACAAAAAGTAAGCAAGTAAAAAAAGGGTGAAAATAGTATGCTTTATTCTGCATTTACTTTCTATAGTTCTCCCTCTAGATGCAGATGGCATTTTTCATCCTAAGTCTATTGGAATTGTCTTGGATCATTACAATGCTGAGAAGAGCCAAGTCTGTCATAGCTGATTATCACACTACCTTGCTATTATTATGCACAGTGTTCTTTTGGTTCTGTTCACTTCACTTAACATATTATGTAAGTCTTTCCAGGCTTTCCTGAAATCATTCTGTTCATCACTTCTTATAGAACAAGAATATTCCATTAATTCATATATTATAACTTAGTCGGCCATTATTCCCTAATTAATGGGTATCCACTCAGTTTTCAGATCCTTGCCGCTACAAACATTTTTGCACATGTGTCCTTTTCCTTTTTTATGATCTTTTTAATATACAAACCCATTAGTGACACTGCTGAATCAAAAGGGTATGCACAGTTTTATTGCGCTTTGAACATAGTTCCAAATTGTTTTCCAGAATGGCTAGATCAGTTTACAGTTTCATTAATAATGCAGTAGTGTGCCAGTTTTCCCACATCCGTTGCAACATTTTTTCTTGTTAGACAGTTTTTTTAAGGAATTTATAGAAAAAGGGAGAATAATTGAAAGGGTAGTAGGATTGAGTGAAGGAAATTTGGGCATAGTTTAAAGGGAATGGTCAGCCCTCCTTTGCTCTCTGCCTTCTTTCTTCCCTCCATTCTTCCTTTTCTTTCCTCCCTCCTTCCTTCATTCTTTCCTGCATGTATTTTTAAAATCTGGTTTTCTCAAGTATTTCTCTCTGAACCTATAGAGATCTCTTCAAACTACTCCCACTTCTTTCACTGATCAGTATCATATCTTTGTTTGTTTGTTTGTTTGTTTTGGTTTTACTTTGTCTTGAGCATTTTCAACCCTTCTTGTAGAGACACACATACCTGTAAAGAATTTTAGATCATGGGATGCTGATCACCTTTCCCCTGAACCCTTTGAAATCTGGCCTTGTCAAACCTGTTATGCACATTAGACTGAAGCTTTTGTTCTGTACCTTTGTAACAAATTCTAAGCTGCATTGTCCATTTGCTTCCAAGTCCCCTAAATCTCTGTGCTGCTTTATTTTTCATGCTTAATGGATAGAGTCCTGAGTCTCATGTGAGATTTCTGTTATTTTTAGCATTATGGTTCTTAGCATTATAAAGTGGTAGGAGAAGCCTTGAATTAGGAAGGCTAATTTGTAGAACCTTACATCAGGCCAGGTGGGAAATGATGAGGATCTGAACAACAGCAAGAGGCCATGAAGAGTTTTGACATAATGAAATTTGTTTTTTATTTGACCTAGTAATTTTTGAAAAAACAGAATTGAAACTGATCAGTTGTAATAAAGACTGATCCCTAGTACAAACTCAGCTCATTAATTCAGATATTAGTTTATTTTGTATAAATTTTGCTTGTATAATAAGAGATTTCCTTGCATATTAGGAGCAGAATAAACTCTTGGCAAAAATGCTTTCTTTCAATAGATCTGCTTGGGTAAGAAAGTATTTGAAATTTTTTTTTTTTATAATTTGAAGAAGTGCATTGGAACTACAGAACCAAAACATATTTATGATTATATGAAGATAATTGTTGTATCAGGTTTTTCCATTTTACTGTAGATTGTAGTTTGATTTTTAATGATGAAAGAAAAGAGATACCTTTTTTTTTTTTTTTTTAAAACCAGTGACTAGTTTATGATTCTGGCTTAGATAAGAAGAAAACAGCTTTTTGTAATTTAATTACATTGCTACATTACATTTTCTTAGGTATTTTAGTAATAGAAAATGACCTGAGTTTACATCAACGTTTTTAAAATCCTGAAATAGCACTTTATAGTTCTGTATTTTACTGCTTTGTGGATATGAATTCTCACAACTTTCTGGCTAAGGGGAGAGATTGTAAATATTATCTTAGTTTCTTAAATGAAGAAAATCAGACATGTAGAAACTGAATAATTTGTTTAGGTTCAAATTTTGGTATGGCTGAACCAGAAACAGAATTTAGAGATCCTATCTGTTCTGTACTAGCCTTTTTTTTTTTTTTCTTTTGAGGAGTAGGGTATGGATAGGATGAGAATCTCACAATTTCTGCTGTAAAATGATTTTGGTCTCATTTGACAAACCCCAAACCTTTTGTCACTTATTTTTACAAATTCATTCTTCAAAACAATTTTACAAATTCATCCTACAAAAATAAGCGGTTATCAGGGGAAAATGTGACTATTTCCTAGTTGGTATGAATGTAAGCTATATAGTGATATAAATTTAAATAATGAGTTGGAACAGGCATAACTTTACAACATTTAATATTTACATCCTTGTTTAACACTAGGCTTGCCTCCATAAACATTTATTAAGTACCAATTTTGCTCAAAATACTATGTATTAGGAAAGATCAATAAAAATCAGTCCTGATGTTATAGAACTTACTATCTTGAAGAGAGAGAGTACTAGAATATATATAGAAATAACCATAACAAAAATGGAATATGATAAATGAATTAGAGCAGTGATAGCCTTTCCAGTCTTCACTTTGCTTTGAGTTCATCTGTAATACTCTGTTCACTTGTAGGCCCTATAATTTAAGAAAAGTATTCATAAGCTATCTAACAAAGAAAGGAGGAAGACTGGGGTGGGGGAGACCTTTAAGGTCATGTCAAATAAAGAGCAGTTCAAGGGACTGAGCATGTTTATCTTACGAGAGAGATGACTTTGAGGAGAATATGGTAGCTGTTTCCAAATATTTGGAAATCTGTCATCTAGAAAAGGGATTAAGGTTTGCTTTGTTAGGTGCCAAAAAACTGACATGGGAACCTTGGGTGGAAGTTGCAAAGAGGCACTTTTAGACTTGATGTGAGGAGAATCTGCCTAATAATTGGAGAGCCCAAAAGTAGAACGGATTAGTATGGGCCATGATGAGTTCTCCCTTATTAAAGATGTTCAAGCAGAAATTGGATGCATACAAGCTTGTTGAGCAAGTTTTGGTGGGGTACTACTACAATTGTTCATTGGGCTAGATGCCTGACAAGTTCCTTTCAACCTCAATGCTTTTGAATATAATGTAAAGTGTGTAATGAGGTCCAAGGAAAAAGCCCTTAAAAAAATCA